>NC_064620.1:476077108-476702108 GCF_023898315.1 Schistocerca nitens | reverse complement strand
ATGTCCAGAAGATAATTGAGGACGTAGGTTGCAAGTGTTACTCTGAGATGAAGAGGCTAGCACAGCAGAGGAATTCGTGGCAGGCTGCATCAAACCAATCAGAAGACTGATGACTGATGACTAGAAGATATCAATTAATGTTTGATTACGGTGTTGACGAAAGCTAACTGGAAACAGCATGAACCATAAAATACATAGTAGTAACCGTTCGGAGCAATATAAAGTGAGATAACAACAAGAAGGAAATTGTACGAAAATCGGATGCCCGGAGAGGTCCACTGGAAAAATTTTATGGGAATTTATTCACCGATGGAAATTTGTAAATTTGTGGTAGGGTCTTATGGGACCAAACTGCTAAGGTTATCGGTCCCTAAGCTTACGCACTACTTAATCTAACTTTAAATTACGCTAAGGACAACAGACACACCCATGCCCGAGGGAAGACTCGAACCTCCGACGGGGGAGCCGCGTGGACCGTGACGAGGCGCCTCAAACCGCGCGGCTACCACGCCTGCTGAACAGTGTGCTGACAAATTCTTTGGCGCTCTGTTAATCAGTCTGAGAGACCAATACAGGTAGAGGTGATCCAACTAAGCGCGATGTCTTCCACCATGGGACGGTTTAATATTCTAATATCCAGTGAAAGATGAGACATGGGGATAAAATGGCTCTGAGCACTATGGGACTTAACATCTGAGGTCATCAGTCCCCTAGAACTTAGAAATACTTAAACCTAACTAACCTAAGGACATCACACACATCCACGCCCGAGGCAGGATTCGAACCTGCGACCGTAGCGGTATATAATTAAAGTCCTTTCCTGGTTTTCTCTTCATCTCTAATTTTTTGCTTACAAGCTAAAACAATTTAATTTATATTGGTATATAAATCGTTATGCTTATTCATACATGTATTCCCACTTCATTGAAGCTATCTTGATTGCCTACGCCTCTTACTATATGTTAATTTTACGCAGTTAGATATGTGATGAGTAAGATGACTTGATGACTAAAACTTTTTGTACGTGCGCATTAGGGACTTTAGTGATGTGATGCCATTATTATGATTTAACTAACATAATAAATAGTGCAACAGAGAGGAAGCTACAGGCAAGAAAAAATGTTTCTGTTCTAGCGAAACCTAGTATATAGTTCCTCGAGTAGCACACAATAAACTGATACACGAGATATAACTGTAAATTTGTGAGAGCTAGTTCCTATTGCTTCTTGCTGCAGGACGCGAATACAAAATATTAAACATTCAGTCGTATGAACAGCATTGAATTAAAACTGCGTGGAAGTATGGGGGGAGGGGGGACGTGAAAGACTTTTTCACTAGCGTGAACGAAATGGTTCAAATAGCTCTGAGCACTATGGGACTTAACAGCTGAGGTCATCAACCCCTAGGACTTTGAACTACTTAAAGCCAACTAACCTAAGTTAATCACACACATCCATGCCCGAAGCAGGATTCGAACCTGCGACGGTAGCGGTCGCGTGGTTCCTAACTGAAGCGCATAGAACCGATCGGGCACACTGGCCGGCAAGCGTGAACGGTAACGGAAACCCAGGCAGGGCACTTCAAACAACTAGTCGAGTATCAACTTAAATAGCTCCCGATCTATAGCGTACTTAAAGATTAGGGCGTAACTACGGACGCTACTGAATGTGAAATAGGAAATGAATTTTAACATGAGCAACCCCGCGAGTGGAACGGCCTATGGCGGCAGACTGTGCTAAAAGCGTGCTCACCGACGCTCACCTCCGTTCAATTGGATCAATTAGTCACAACTAGGGCTATCATGCCGTTTCTCGACACTTTTGTGGCCGAGAGCCCTTCGGCACATTAAGCTTCCGCTGCGGTTACCGTTAGCTCCCCTGTGTAGTGGTCAGAAGCCATAGTCCGGCAACTTCCGCGAAAGCAGATGGCCCACTCATGCCCTTCCGCGGTAGGTGGCCGTGATCCGAATAGGAAACTAACGGCTGGCTATATTGCAGAATTAATCAAATTAGGAGCCAAAAAACTCGTCTGCTATCAAAAGCCACAGTACACTAGTTAGGCAAGCCGACGGTGGCCTCAAACCGACGGGGAAATTAGTCTGATAGCGGAATAATTAAATATTTTTATGACGATTTTGAAATAAAAATTTAATTAAGTGGAAATACAGGGTGTTTATAAATGAATATCGGGGTTTTAACACTTTATAACATTTATTATATTAAACTTAAAGAAATACATGATATGTCAAATGAAAGAGGAACTCAAACAGGTTTACCAAGAGCCCTATAAATGTTCAGTGTGAGCACCATTTGTCGCGTGACATACATCAAGTCTACAGCAGAGTTCTTCCCAAACGTTGATAAGTGTGTCTTCAGTGATTGTAGCAGCAGCTGCTTCAATCTGGTGTCTTAATTCATGGGGGTCTACTGGTAGCGGAGGCACATACACATGATCCTTGATGAAGCCCCAAAGGAAAAAAAAATTGCATGGCGTTGGGTCGGGTGAACGTGGAGGCCATGCAAAGCAAGCCCTGTCATTGGGTCCCTTGTGACATATCCAGCGCTTCGATATGGTGAAGTTCAACCAATCGCGTACTTCGCTATGCCAGTGAGGTGGCGCACCATCCTGCTAGAAAATGCAGTTTTGTGGCTCATCTTCTTCAAACTCAGGGAAAAGCCACTGCTCTGGAGTATCAAGGTAAGAAGTACTAATTTTTGTAGATTCACCAAAAAAGAAAGGCCCATAAACTTGCCGCCGGGATACGGCACGAAAAACAGTCACCTTAGGGGAATTTTGTTGCATTTGTACCACCTCGTGAGGATTTTCTGAGCCCCAGATGCGCAATTATGAGTGTTAACATGTCCACTAAGGTGAAAGGTCGATTCATCACTGAAGACAACATGCTACAGAAAATCTTCATCGTGATGAAGAACATTCCGTTTGCGAAGTTGGCAAGTAACCTATCGTCTGCCGGCATTACAGCCTGTAATAACTGTAAACAGTAAGGACGTAGTTGTATACATTTTCTTAAAACTTTCGAAACAGTCGAGTTAGGAAGTTTTAATTCACGGCTAGCATTCCGGACTGATTTCCTTGGGCTAAGAGTGAGCGACTCTCTCACTTGCTCAACAGTCTCTTCACTAACTCTTGGTAGTCCTGTGCTCTTCTCATTACAAAGGCAGCCAGTATCTTCAAATTGATGATACTGTCTATGAATGATATTATCACTTGGAAGATCACAACCGAAATACAGCCGGAACGCTCGTTGCACAGTAACTACAGATTCGGTCTCTCCAAACTGCAAAACACAAAACGCCTTCGGTTCACTAGTCGCCATCTTCGCTACTACCGCGGTCTAGCGGATTGCCGGATTGCGGGGGGAACATTGCGCGCTGCGCATGCGCACTAGTGACAAACACAACCGTTTGAGTTGCTCTTTGATTTGACATATTTATAACTGTAAGTTTAATGTAACAAATATTACAAAGCGTTAAAACTCCGATATTCATTTATAAACACTCTGTACATATCAGACGCGAAGTAATTTTCTTAATAATCCGAATCTGATGTCAAAGGTACACACTGAATTTACTTACTGCACGCTTCCTTTGTCGCTGAACTGGACCATGCAGCATTAGAAATTGGTGGCAAGCCTAGTAGCCTGTCCGCGAAAAGTATGGACTCTACAAAGTGATATTTGGAACAATAAATTTACCTGCAACGTATCCAAACTGACCTAGAAAATTCTGTGTGGCGATGTCGTATTAAATAACTACGTAATTATCTACACTACTGGCCATTAAAATTGCTACACCAACACGAAATGCAGATGATAAACGGGAATTCATTGGACAAATATATTATACTAGAACTGACATGTCATTACATGTTCACGCAATTTGGATGCATAGATCCTGAGAAATCTGTACCTAGAACAACCACCTCTGGCCGTAATAACGGCCTTGATGCGCCTGGGCATTGATTGAAACAGAGCTTGGATGGCATGTACAGGTACAGCTGCCTATCCAGCTTCAGCACGATACCACAGTTCATCAAGAGTAGTGACTGGCGTATTGTGACGAGCCAGTTGCTCGGCCACCATTGACCAGATGTTGTCAATTGGTGAGAGATCTGGAGAATGTACCGGCCATGGCAGCAGTCGAACATTTTCTGTATCCAGAATGGCCCGTACAGGACCTGCAACATGCGGTCGCGCATTATGCTGCTGAAATGTAGGATTTCGCAGGGATCAAATGAATGGTAGAGCCACGGATCGTAATACATCTGAAATGTAACGTCCACTGTTCAAAGTGCCGCCAATGCGAACAAGAGGTGACCAAGACGTGTAACCAATTGCACACCATACCATCACGCCGGGTGATACGCAAGTGTGGTGATGACGAATACACGCTTCCAATTTGTGTTCACCGCGATGTCGCCAAACACAGATGCGACCATCATGATGCTGTAAACAGAACCTGGATTCATCCGAAAAAATTAAGTTTTGCTATTCGTGAACCCAGGTTCGTCGTTGAGTACACCATCGCAGTCGCTCCTGTCTGTGATGCAGCGTCAAGGGTAACCGCAGCCATGGTCTCCGAGCTGTTAGTCCATGCTGCTGCAAACGTCGTCGAACTGTTCGTGCAGATGGTTGTTGTCTTTCAAACGTCCCCACCTGTTGACTCAGGGATCGAGACGTGGCTGCACGATCCGTTACAGTCATGCGGATAAGATGCATGTCATCTCGACTGCTACTGATACAAGGCCGTTGGGATCCCACACGGCATACCGTATTACCCTCCTGAATCCACCGATTCCATATTCTACTAACAGTCATTGGATCTCGACCAACACGAGCAGCAATGTCGCGATACGATAAACCGCAATCGCGATTGGCTACAATCCGACCTTTATCAAAGTCGGAAACGTGATGATACGCATTTCTCCTCCTTAAACGAGGCATCACATCAACGTTTCACTAGGCAACGCCGGTCAGCTGCTGTTTGTGTATGAGAAATCGGTTGGAAACTTTCCTCATGTCAGCACTTTGTAGGTGTCGCCACCGGCGCCAACCTTGTGTGAATGCTCTGAAAAGCTACTCATTTGCATATCACAGCATCTTCTTCCTGTCGGTTAAATTTCGCGTCTGCAGCACGCCATCTTCATGGTGTAGCAATTTTAATGGCCAGTAGTGTATAAGAATATATCTGTCATTTACCTTCTGAAGTAGCACTGACTTTGTACGTAGTAATGTACATGTTACCATGTTTGTGATAGCTGCGTTTCTCACTTTCTTCATTTTCAATGGATCAGTGTCACTTATCTTTTCGACAACGCTCCCGGAGGTGTTTAGCTCTTGTTCAGATTAGACGAGCTACACTAGCGCCCTTTAAATACATGTGGACAATTACTATGATATTGGTTACTATACTAGCCATATGAGAGTATTGTACCTCAATGTTTGTGGTCGTGCATGTTACAATACCAGAGAAAACTGTAACCTACCTTTGTCAATATTTAATGAAAATTTGTGACTAGCAAATTTATAAATGAAATAATCTTCCATGACTAATATAACAATCACTCAAATATTAATTATTCACGCATACTTTAGCTCGCTAGCCGAACTGGTAAAAATAGTAGAAGAGCTGACACCCAGGTAGAGAAATATGGAGCACAGCCAAAAATGAATGCGACAGTGCTCCAGTATAAATGAAGAGATACAGTACGGCAGCAGTTACAAACACAGCTAAAAACATCGTCATAAGCACCTACAAAGTTAACCGCGGCTCTAGAAGGGAAATGACGGAAATTTTCTTATAGTTCATTACGTTGGGAGTGCCTGAGCATTATGAGATGCTCAATAAACGGCAGCGGCGTTGATTACAACAAAGGCGTTCCAAGAGCATAAGTTCGAATAAGAGTGGGAAAACATATTACTTCCACTCACTCATGTCCCTCGAATTGGCCATTATGAAATAAATCAGATTTAATAGCACTCATACAGAAGCCTATCGATAATCTTTCATCCCACGCACCATTCGCTAGTGCAACACAGAAGTAGAAAAAGGGATAGTAGTATCAGAGATAACCCCCGACAAACACCGTAAAGTGGCATGCGCAGTACAGTTATAGATAAAGAAATTGTGCGTCTTAGTGCCACTGTGTTCAGTAGTCTTTCCGAGGTGCCCGACACTAGGTGTCTGTTAAGCAGTTCCCTTCGCATTGTTCAACTGGAAGCTGAAATGGTCTCGTATTCACTGAAAAGAGTAATTCCTGTCGGTTCCAGTCTTGCTCGATTACAATCGTTTTACGACCACTATTACCTGGTGGCGAGTGAAACACAATTTCTTGTAGACGCTTTGGGCAGTCCCTGTTGACTGGCACGTACACACCATTTAACTGTCCTTATATCAGCAGTGGATAGTCACATGACCGCTTGGTTCAGTCCTGCCCACGCTAAGGCATCTCGATGAGTCCAGTGCGCTCTTTCAAATTGGTGAATAACGTTTCGCCGACGAGCTTAACTTCGAAAATTTATCGACAAGCTCAATTAAGTCTGCAGACTTTCGGGATCGTTGTCACTGAAGGTAAGAACTTCTAGCTCGGCAGCCGCGTCATATTTCCTCTGAACGATCCACGTTTAGAGGCCCTGCTCGACTTTCCTTAAGCACCTTGTGTTGTCCACGGCTGATTGTACATCCACTGCTTGCATCTCCTTCAGGCTCTTGCTGTGTCCACAGTTGACTGAACACACAATGTTTCGATCTACTTCGGGATCTTGTGGTGTCCTTGGTTGACTGAACACTCGCTTCTGGGATCCTGTCCGAGATCTTGTAGTGTCAACGGTTGGCTGAACACTCTTTTCTGGGGTCTTCTTCAGCATTTTTTGGCTCCCACAATTGACTGAACACTCATCATTACGATCTTCTTCAAGATCTTGTCGTGTCGACGGTTGACTGAACACTCACTCCCGGTACATTCTTCACGATATTGTGGTGTCCACAGTTGACCGAAAACTCACTGCTTGAATCTCCATCAGTATCTTGCGGTGCCACGGTTGACTGAATACTCATTTCAGTCAGCCGTGGACACCGCAAGATCCAGAAGAAGATGCCAGAAGTGGGGCCGAAACGTCGCCGTTTAGAAGAAATACGGCGCTGCCTAACAACCACGAAGACTACAACTTCAAGTTCAGCCAACACAGTGCACTGAGATATTTTAGGGAGCCCATTTGGTCACAGAAAGAACATTTAATGTAGAATCACGGAAACAGGATGCGACTTGCATTTCTTTACGAGCAGAAAAAATGGCTCTGAGCACTATGGGACTCAACTGCTGTGGTCAGAAGTCCCCTAGAACTTAGAACTACTTAAACCTAACTAACCTAAGGACAGCACACAACACCCAGCCATCACGAGGCAGAGAAAATCCCTGACCCCGCCGGGAATCGAACCCGGGAACCCGGGCGTGGGAAGCGAGAACGAGCAGAAACATAACCGCCGTTGTAGTTTATTCCATTACACACAGTGTCCGAGAAGGAATGGTGAATGTTCAGGAATATGACAGGAAGGAACTTCTGAAGCAAAAACCTTTATATGGAGATATGCCCTGTTCCGAACGGTACATTGTCAACTTTTTCTGTGTTATGCAATACATTGCCAGGTTTCCTCATGTACACATGTCCAGCAGACAGTAAAGATTACGATATGTGTTTTACGAAATATCAATTGAAAATAAATATCCTTATCTCATTAACTAACCTACAGCGTGCTCGTCAGAATACAGCTGTTGTTCTGTTCAAAATGAAACTTGAAATATCCCACCGTCATCTTCGGCGCATTTGTACATTTTCAGAGAATATATTGTTGCCTGACTGACTGCATCTGTACTTTCCCTAATAAGGATAGCAGCGTCCATTACGCAACAGTCCATCTCGCGTATTCACGTTTTGATTGTTCATCTCAGACTTCATCCAACCCCATAAATAAAGATGTAATGTCGTAACGTCTGGCCATGTAAGTAGTCAGCTAACTGTACTACCACGACCCATCGAGCGGTTAGGCTAAACGCGGTTGAGATGTTCCCTCACAAGTGTGGTAAAATGCGGAGGGCATCCATCATACTCGCAAGACATTGCAGTCCTCAAGACCAAAGGTACATTCTCAAAACGTTTTCCAAAAAACTGATGCATTTTGGTCCTACTATTCACTCTTCTATACTCTATGGACCTATCAACATGTTACTGATCATACAACACCAAGCAATGATCAAAAAACGTACTTGAGACTTGGTTTGCACTGTAGTGCGTGGATTCTCCTGGAACCATCAATGGTTATTATGTATGTTGTTGAATCCATTTGGCATGGACGTGGCTTTATTAGTGAACAGCATTAATGGAAGCAAATGACGATTGTCATTTAACCATTAACAAACAAACATATGGCACTGTCACCAATGTGAAGATTATGGACGTGTTGTTGTTGTTGAGGTCTTCAGTCCTGAGACTGGTTTGATGCAGCTCTCAATGGTACCCTATCCTGTGCAAGCTTCTTCATCTCCCAGTACTTACTGCAACCCACATCCTTCTGAATCTGCTTAGTGTATTCATCTCTTGGTCTCCCTCTACGATTTTTACCCTCCACGCTGCCCTCCAATGCTAAATTTGTGAACCCTTAATGCCTCAGAACATGTCCTACTAACCGGTCCCTTCTTTCTGTCAAGTTGTGCCACATACTCCTCTTCTGTCCAATTCTATTCAATACTTCATCATTAGTTATGTGATCTACCCATCTAATCTTCAGCATTCATCTGTAGCACCACATTTCGAAAGCTTCTATTCTCTTCTTGTCCAAACTATTTATCGTCCATATTTCACTTCCATACAAATACTTTCAGAAACGACTGACACTTAAATCTATACTCGATGTTAACAAATTTCTCTTCTGCAGAAACACTTTCCTTGTCATTGCCAGTCTGCATTTTATATCTTCTCTAGTTCGACCATCATCAGTTATTTTGCTCCCCAAATAGCAAAACTCCCTTACTACTTTAAGTGTCTCATTTCCTAATCTAATTACCTCAGCATCACCCGACTTAATTCGACCACATTCCATTATCCTCGTTTTGCTTTTTTTCATGTTTATCGCCGGCCGCGGTGGTCTCGCGGTTCTAGGCTCGCAGTCCGGAACCGTGCGACTGCTACGGTCGCAGGTTCGAATCCTGCCTCGGGCATGGCTGTGTGTGATGTCCTTAGGTTAGTTAGGTTTAAGTAGTTCTAAGTTCTAGGGGACTGATGACCACAGCAGTTGAGTCCCATAGTGCTCAGAGCCATTTGAACCATTTTTTCATGTTTATCTGATATCCTCCTTTCAAGACACTATCCATTCCGTTCAACTGCTCTTCCAAGTCCTTTGCTGACTCTGATAGAATTACAATGCCATCGGCGAACCTAAAAGTTTTTATTTCTTCTCCCTGGATTTTAATACCTACTCCGAATTTTTCTTTTGTTTCCTTTACTGCTTGCTCAATATTCAGATTGAATAACATCGGGGAGAGGCTACAACCCTGTCTCACTCCCTTCCCCATCACTGCTTCCCTTTCATGCCCTTAGACTCTTATAACTGCCATCTTGGTTTCTGTACAAATTGTAAATAGCCTTTCGCTCCCTGTATTTTACCGTTGCCACCTTTAGAATTTGAAAGAGTATTCCAGTCAACATTGTCAAAAACTTGCTCTAAGTCTACAAATGCTAGAAACATAGGTTTGCCTGTCCTTAATCTTTCTTCTAAGATAAGTCGTAAGTTCAGTATTGCCTCACGTGTTCCAACATTTTTACGGAATCCAAACTGATCTTCCCCGAGGTCGGCTTCTACCAGTTTTTCAATTCGTCTGTAAAGAATTCGCGTTAGTATTTTGCAGCTGTGACTTACTAAACTGATAGTTCGGTAATTTTCACATCTGTCAACACCTGCTTTCTTTGGGGTTGGAATTATTATATTCTTCTTGAAGTGTGAGGGTATTTCGCCTATCTTGCTCACCAGATGGTAGAGTTTTGTCATGACTGGCTCTCCCAAGGCCGTCAGTAGTTCTAATGAAATGTTGTCTACTCCTGGGGCCTTGTTTCGACTCAGGTCTTTCAGTGCTCTGTAAAACTCTTCACGCAGTATCGTATCTCCCATTTCATCTTCATCTACATCCTCTTCCATTTCCATACTATTGTCCTCAAGTACATCGCCATTGTATAGACCCTCTGTATACTCCTTCCACCTTTCTGCTTTCCCTTCTTAGCTTAGAACTGGGTTTCCATCTGAGCTCTTGATATTCATACAAGTGGTTCTCTTTTCTCCAAAGGTCTCTTTAATCTTCCTGTAGGCAGTATCTATCTTACCCATAGTGAGATAAGCCTCTACTTCCTTACATTTTTTGCCTGCTTCATTTACTGCATTTTTATATTTTCTCCTTTCATCAATACGTGAAATGTATACAAGTCTACCGCATGTAATATTTGCCATACACGTGTTTCTTTGACGCTGATACATGGGGAAGGCACCATGTGCTGGAAGTGAGCCTATGCTGCATCGTATTAACAATGTGTTCCATTTACTACGTAGGTGCTGAACCACACTTTCGCAAGAAAAGTGGGAACTGGGAAGAATACCTGTTTCACGTATTGTGATTGAAACCGCGGTAAACACTCTATGATCAGGAATTCGACTTGTCGGAAAGAGCCGACGGTATGCTTCGGCTGCAGTCGTAAACGTACGCAATATACCTCGAACAACTGCCCGTTCAGTGGACTAGTCTAATGGCAGAAAGACATTGCCAGCAAGGAGGCTAGATGGAACGAGACAAGGTGACCAAGAATAAACTGTCAAGGCATGTACAATTACTATGGAACTAAACATCTGAGGTCATCAGTCCCTTAGGACTTAGAACTACTTAAACCTAACTAACCTAAGGACTTCACACAGATCCATGTCCGAGGCAGGATTCGAACCTGCGACCGTAGCGGTTGCGCGGTTCCAGACTGAAGCGCTTAGAACCGCTCGGCCACACCTGCCGGCTTACACGTGGTAATTCAGATCCCAGTTTTAATGTCACCGCGATTTAGAAGTGCGCGCATTCGCATTGCTAGCTAGCTTAAGAAACACTTCGGCTAATGAATGTTAGCTGGCTGTGGCGTGTCGAATGGAGAATGGGAAACATTGTTGAATACGATTGGCAGCTATGTTGCCGTTTATTTCCTGGGGTGGTGCAGAATTATCCTACTAAATTTACTCGACAATGACAGTATTATGTTATTTTGGTAAACATCCCGAATGATTGTCACATAAGCGGTGACACAATGGCAGATAATTCATATTTTTGAGTCCAGAAAGCTCTATGCAACAGAAACTGCAGATCATTTTGCCATTTTCATTGCGAAATTGGCGCCTTATTCATGTCTGGAGTAATAATTGGGGGCTGTTTGCCTGGGTTGTCTGCTAGCGTAGTGAAAGGTGTTTGCTACTGCAAGGGAGGTCTAGTTTGTTTTCGGTTCTAACCTCGATGGAGGCACATAGTCTATGAGTAAAGCAATTTTAAGAAATTCTCGGGCCCCAATACGTTTTATTGCAACCTTTGTTTTGGCGTCCTGTGTATGTCAATATGAAACTCTTATAGAATTTCATACTTGTTACCGCCTACTTTTTCCGCTTCTGTCAATAACTGAATTGACTTAAGTGTGGCACTGAATGATTTTTTACTGAATTTCGTAATGAATCTTGATGCATTGCTAAATTTGCACACTTCCATGCTGGGTCAGCAACGGTAATCCAGTATGACTGGTCTGAATGTTGACACAGAGTTTTTCCCGGCCGAAGGCGCATAAAATTATGCTAATTCGTAACGATCTGGGGTACTTTGTCTTACTAAAACAGTTATGTAATCTCGATAAGCTGAAATTCATTTTTATTGCTACAGTTCATACTCATTAGCGTTTCTTCTTTCATGTATATCTTATATTTTCGTGTTGTGTTTAACACACTAATCAGCATTAATATAGTCTTACACATGATTGAAAACAGTCTGACAGAGATCGGATAGTTCTTCAATTTCACGCCTGTGCATAGGATGTTGGTAGCACTTCGTCGCCTTGCCTATTGTGCTGTGTAGCAGACTTTAAAGCTGTGCGGATCAGCATAACGAAATGGCGAGGGGTCTCGCTAGTTTTGTCCACGACTGTACATGTACACCACTAGCCCAAAAACAAATATACATTAAAAGTGTTCTATCTCTGAAACCATTCGGAACAGGACAAATGTCCATCTGAAGTTTTTGCTTCAAATCGGCGTTCCTGTAATATCCCTGAATATTAGCCATTCTCCATGGGACACCCTGAATCTATACTGAATAGGCATAGTGTGCTAGGACCGGTCAGTAAATCTCCTAACCTACTTTCTACTCTCAGGGTACGAGGATAACTTACGACCTGGCACGGCACGCAGCTTGCACGGAGCCACTGAAACGGATCTGATCCGCAGGCGGCCCCCGCCTTTTCGCGGTATTTGCTCCATCCGCCGCCGTTTCCCTCTCGAGGCGATATTCGCGTCACGTCCTCGGCGCAAACGCTGTTACATCTGCTGCCCGCGTTGGCCTCTAACGGCCAGTTACCTCCCCCACTGAGCTCCGCGGCGGAGGCCACGGAGAACAGTCGCTGCCAGCTCCAGCCCGAATCTAGGCCTAATTGACCGCAAAGGGAAAAGTTCCCTCGTACCTTTCATGTTTTACGCAACAGGGGAGAAAGTTTTCATTTATTCACAGTTTGTTTCTGATTTTCACGTCACTGACCAGATATACTCGCTCACACGCAGGACCGCATGTGAGTGGATGCCAGAACCTTTCATATTTTTCTCCTAAGCAGATGAATGGGATACCCAAACTGTCTTCTGAAACAGTTGTATGCATTATAATGGTTTACACACAGAGTATCATTTCGATTACACTGAAAAAATTTCTTTTGTACCTGAGCTGACACATACACAGTGGTTACGGTTACTACAAGCAACACCACAAGTTGGGAAACTGGGCCAAATTTCTAGTAGTTTACTGTCGAGTTGAGATTTTCACACACAAATGTTTTATTCATATCGTACCAAAACCAGCAGTACGGCAATAAACAGCCTTTTAAACACGCCGCTAACGGCAATCAACTCATTTACAGCAATGCAACAGTTTAAAAATATCTTTTAAAAACGGCAGTCAAGTCATTTATAGCAATACAACAGTTTAAAATTTCCTTTTATTTTAAAAAAATACAGAAGCTAACAGTACGGCAATAACAGCCTTTCAAAACACATCGCTAACGGCCATCAAGTAATTTATAGCAATACCACAATTTAAAAATTTCTTTAAAAAAAGAAAACACACCCCAGCAAAACGGCAATAACAGCCTTTCAAAATGGTTCAAATGGCTCTGAGCACTATGGGACTCAACTGCTGTGGTTATCAGTCCCCTAGAACTTAGAACTACTTAAACCTAACTAACCTAAGGACATCACACACATCCATGCCCGAGGCAGGATTCGAACCTGCGACCGTAGCAGTCCCACGGTTCCGGACGACCGAAGAAAGGCAGAAATACTGAATTCAGTGTTCCGAAACTGTTTCACTGCGGAAAATCGTAACACGGTCCCTGACTTCAGCCGTCGCACGGACGCCAAAATGGAAAATATTGAAATAAACGATATCGGGATTGAAAAACAACTGCTATCACTTAGTAGCGGAAAAGCATCCGGACCAGACGAGATACCCGTAAGATTCTACAGTGATTATGCTAAAGAACTTGCCCCCTTTCTATCAGCAATTTATCGTAGATCTCTGGAAGAACGTAAAGTACCTAGCGACTGGAAGAAAGCGCAGGTCGTTCCCATTTTCAAGAAGGGTCATAAATCAGATGCGAATAATTATAGGCCTATTTCGCTTACGTCAATCTGTTGTAGAATAATGGAACATGTTTTATGTTCTCGTATTATGACGTTCCTAGATAATACAAATCTCCTTCATCATAACCAACATGGATTCCGCAAACAGAGATCATGTGAAACTCAGCTCGCCCTATTTGTCCAAGAAATTCACAGTGCCGTAGACACTGGCGAGCAGATTGATGCCGTATTCCTGGACTTCAGGAAGGCATTTGATACGGTTCCGCACTTACGTTTAGTGAAAAAAATACGAGCTTACGGAATATCGGACCAGGTTTGTGATTGGATTCAGGATTTCCTAGAAGAAAGAACACAACATGTCATTCTTAACGGTTCAAAATCTGCAGATGTAGAGGTAATTTCGGGAGTACCGCAAGGAAGCGTGATAGGACCTTTATTGTTTACAATATACATAAATGACTTAGTTGACAACATCGGTAGCTCCGTGAGGCTTTTTGCAGATGACACGGTTGTCTACAAGAAAGTAGCAACATCAGAAGACTCGTACGTACTCCAGGAAGACCTGCAGAGGATTAATGAATGGTGCGACAGCTGGCAGCTTTCCCTAAACGTAGATAAATGTAATATAATGCTCATACATAGGGGCAGAAATCCATTCCAGTACGATTATGCCATAGGTGGTAAATCATTGGAAGCGGTAACGACCGTAAAATACTTAGGAGTTACTATCCGGAGCGATCTGAAGTGGAATGATCACATAAAACAAATAGTGGGAAAAGCAGGCGCCAGGTTGAGATTCATAGGAAGAATTCTAAGAAAATGTGACTCATCGACGAAAGAAGTAGCTTACAAAACGCTTGTTCGTCCGATTCTTGAGTATTGCTCATCAGTATGGGACCCTTACCAGGTTGGATTAATAGAAGAGATAGACATGATCCAGCGAAAAGCAGCGCGATTCGTCATGGGGACATTTAGTCAGCGCGAGAGCGTTACGGAGATGCTGAACAAGCTCCAGTGGCGGACACTTCAAGAAAGGCGTTACGCAATGCGGAGAGGTTTATTATCGAAATTACGAGAGAGCACATTCCGGGAAGAGATGGGCAACATATTACTACCGCCCACATATATCTCGCGTAATGATCACAACGAAAAGATCCGAGAAATTAGAGCAAATACGGAGACTTACAAGCAGTCGTTCTTCCCACGCACAATTCGTGAATGGAACAGGGAAGGGGGGATCAGATAGTGGTACAATAAGTACCCTCCGCCACACACCGTAAGGTGGCTCGCGGAGTATAGATGTAGATGTAGACTGCGCGCCTAGAACCGCGAGACCACCGCGGCCGGCTAACAGCCTTTCAAAACACGAATCAAGTAATTTATAGCAATACAACAGTTTTAAAAAATTTAAAGAACATTTATAAACAGTCTACTAAAGTAAGTACAGAACATTGTTAATAAAGTACGGTGAGGTAGTGAAGCTACTAACACCGCCATTAAAAAAAAAAAGGTCTCATCAAACACACGATTACTGGCGATAAAGGAATGGAGAATTTTAAAAAGTTTTTAAAGAAAAGTGTCCTGGAATATCATTAGAACATAACAGATGTGACGGACGTGTAAGGCGGCCACAAAACACCCACTCAGGGATGCTCAGGCTAGGCAGAATACTGACCAATTTAAATACGCCCCTAAACACAATTGCCACTCTCAGGCTGGTCACTGCATCGACTTTTAGCCAGCTAAAACTTGTAATAAGATGGCTTAACTTGCTGACAGAATGAGAGCTAACCTCGTGCAAGGAAACATTACTCCACACAGTCCTGAATGAGCGACCACATGATCAACCAACAAGAAGCATGAATTTACTCATAACACACGACAAAATAGGGAAACAATTAAACTGCCAAAACTACACCTCTCATCGGGCAGTAACGAGAGGAGGAGGAAAGATCACTGTCTTCAATTACACCGGTGCCGGGGACAGGAAACCCGATCGCCGGAGGCCACAAGGCAGAAGAGACACTGGTTACGCAAACTTATTACTTAATGATTAAACCTTCCACTAACTTAACTTGCAATTATGCCCGAACAGGCAGTACACGACCTCCGATGGCCAGGATCCACACATCCGACCGCGCACGCGTCGCCAGTGTACCCAACACGCCACGGTCACGCGACAACACGCTCTGTCACCGGAGTTCACGTCTTCTCTGCAACGTTGACGGGTAGTGACCGCTCCATGTTAGATGCCTTCTTTTTAAACTCCAGTGTTGAAACGGAGGACTTAAAGAAGCTTGTTAACGTCCCACCAAGGTCAAATGAACAGCAACTACTCGTGGGGCGATTATGTATACAACCAACCCGCCGGTACCTCTTCCGTCAACTCCACCCGCTTGTTACACACAACCGACGTACATCACGTGGCGACTCGGTACAACCGACCACGCCTGGTCCGCGCTGGCGAGCCACACTGCCTTCCCGTGTCCACCAGACTCTCTAGGAGTCTAGGCGCACCCCCTACTTCCGCGCCACCACACGAAGTTACCACCGGTCAAAGATCTCGCTTCCTCCGTAGCAGTTTCCCGGGAGCAAAAACGCAGATATCAATAGCAGGGAAAAGACAACCAAGCAGCCACTTAATGACAGACAACATATCAAAATAACATGTCAAGGGAAGAAAAGGAAAACCAATGCAGTCTAAATACAAGGTGTAGCACGAGTCGATACACGGCTCAGTACCCTTTTTCAAACCAATCCTCGTTATTGCAGTTTTATGGCTCTCAAGGAATTCCAAGTGCAATCTTCTCAGTTCGACGGTACCACGTATACGAATACGTAACCTTCATCGCTTCAAGAGTGAGGATTAACAAGAGCCACTCTTAGTGGTTAGGTTGGGTGAGTGGTGTTTAACGTCCCGTCGACAACGAGGTCATTAGAGACGGGCCACTCTTAGTGACATGGAAACATACACGTGTATAACGTTCAACCCAGTGTTCTATGTTCGTTCCAAACTGTGGCTGTTGGCGCTTCTGCATGCTTAAAGCTGTAGTCTCAGGAACGACTTTCATCAATAGCCACTCTCGCAACCCCCACAGACCTACTCCTGTTCCTTAACGTGCAGTGCCCTAGTTTGCGAGGCAGGGAGTTGAGACAGCTCCGTATAGAATGTGCGCGGTGGAACAAAGAACGTTCGTTTGAGAGTGGTTTTTGGCAAATTTCCACGCTGCTTCACCCTACCTTGCTCAGCACCTTGAAAACATTTCTCAAAAATTTTAGCATTCGAACATTTTCGCGCTGTTTTTTAACATGTAACTCAGCTTTCGCTCCCACAAGCTTCCCTCATTATAACTCGCTCACATTCATTAGCCCATCGCTGTAAGTCGCTCATATCCATCCACTCCCGGTTGCATTTCCTCACTCACTCATTGAACTCAACTCATCGTCATTATCTCTTCGTGTCTCTCTGTCATTGCCTCTTGTGTTACAGCTACAGAGCCCTTCGTTCTGTACTGATAATACTGTCTCTTTTCATTCTCAATATCTCTGTCCTGCTCTCTCTTACTTTTGCTACTTCAGTCATTCCTTTCCTTGCTGCTGTATCCTCTCGCTCACTATCACTATCTCCCTATTCCTCGCTGTCATTGTCGTAGACTCCGTCTCTTATTAGTGGCTCTCACCCACTCCCACTTTCTCCTTTTGTTTATTCCTCCCCCAATTACACTGTCCCCTTCAATCTTTCCCTACCACTGTTCAGTCACTGTCAGCTCTGGCCGGCTGCTGTGGCCGAGCAGTTCTAGGCGCTTCAGTTAGGAACCGCGCTGTTGGTACGCTCGCAGGTTTGAATCCTGCCTCCGGCATGGATGTGTGTGATATCCTTAGGTTGGTTAGTTTAAGTAGTTCTACGTCTAGGGTACTGAAGACCTTAGATGTTAAGTCCCTTAGTCCTTAGAGCCATTTGAATCATTTGTCAGCTGCGTTCCACTGCCACTGTTGTTCCTCTCTTCGTCCCAGACTGCAGTTGTCACCTTCTCTCTTTCTGTACTATAACCATTCTCCACATCTTCAGCATTTATTAATTTTCTGTTTCCTTCTAACTGACAATGTCCCCTTCCCTTTCAGCATAAAGGAGAGCACCAATATGTTTGCATGCTGAATTATTTGGAAGAATTTTTGAAGATGCCAAGGAAGGTAGAATGGGGCAGCCGGTATCCCACATTTAAGTCATAGTCTTTTAAACAGGAGCATGTTCGCCTTTATTGTGCTCCATAGGAGCATTATCGCGATCGTTATTTCCTTTTCCCTGCTGCAGCACGGCATGTCTCTCATATGAAAAGAACTTTACGGATCAGTAAAATTTTGATAGTTCACTTATGTGAAATTGAAATAACGTAAAACTAAATTACACCTCAGACTAGAACTGCACGTCCCTTTCTACTACAATATAGGTTTTTCCAGAACTCTTCTGATGATAACGGAGACAATTTACGGCGTACTACTCGTCCCAAAGTCACTTCACATTTTCGACTAACGCTGGCTATTATAATCGAATTTCACATCTGTGTCTCGGGAAAGGATAAAGATGTCAAGAAAATTTTCAAAGTTGTTCCAGTTCGTTATCTTAGGAATATATCGTAAAAACGTTAGCCGTTTCTTGTATAAGAAACTGAAACTTAGGTTTGCTAACCAGAGAGCATGTTCTCCATAAACTCCTTAAGGCGCATGGTAGACCACTTATAATATGAAAAGAACCAACCGATTTCCTCCAAGTGCGTAAGATGGAGGAAGCGTGTAATATTCGAACTTTGACCCTGCACTGTAGGATAGTTACATGAGCCTTCTGTTGGACGTACGAGGGAAATCCCAAAAGTAAGGTCTCCTATTTTTTTTATAAGTAAATAGACCTGTTTATTTCTACAATGCCTTGCATCAGTTTACAGCTTGAACATTTAGCTATTTTTCGATATAATCACCATTTTTGTAGACGCTGTTTAAGTTTCTGTATGCCCATGTCATACCAGCTCGCTACCATGCTGTTCAGAAAGTTATAAACCTCTTCTTTCACCTGAATCGTTTTCCGGCCAAATGTTCCTTTAACCTAGTGACAGGTGATAGTCACTGGGCGTCAAGTCAGGACTACAGGGTGGGTGGGTGATCATGAGCCACTGAAGCTGTTGCAGGAGAGCAACGGTTTACCAAGCAATGTGTGGGTGAGCTTTGTCATGGAGAATGTGGTCGCCCTTGCTCAACATTCCTCGTCTCCGGTTCTGAATTGCCTGTTTGAGTTTTTTCAGAGTCTCACAGTACCTGTCAGTGTTAATTGTGGTCCCAGTGGGCATAAAGTATACCAACAATACCCCTTTCCGATACCAAAAAACGGTTGTCATGAATTTACCGGCAGACTGTGTTTGTTTGAATTTCCGCGGCTTTCGCGAAGAAGGATGCCGCCACTGGCGTGATTGTTGCTTGGTCTTAGGTGTAAAGTGGTACGCCCAGGTTTCATCAACCGTGACAATTGAGTCGAGAAAGTTGTCCTGTTCGGCTGCAGGGCGGTGAAGAAATGCGCGGGAAGCATCAACTCGTCACCGCATGTGGTCCTCAGTCACCATGTGCGGCACCCATCTTGCACAGACCTTCCGGTAGTTGAATGTTTCCGTTAAAATTCGGTCAGCGGTGCTTCGGGAAACATCAGGAACCCACGTGCAGAGATCATCCAGGGTGATCGGCTGATCTTCACGCAGGCTTTCGTCAACCTTCAACAGTGTCTCCTCTGAAATTGACGGTCTCCCACTCCTTTGTTCGTCGTGAATTTCGGTCCGATCAGCTGCAAACTCTCTACACCACTTACGAACATTTTTGACATCCATGCACGACTCACCATACACTTCCGTCAATTGGCGATGGATTTCAATCGGGGTAGTTCCCTTTGCGTTCAAAAACCGAATAACTGCGCCCAATTCGCACTTGGCGGTAGCATCCAACGGAGCTCCATTCTGAACGGCTGCCAAGCCAAGACTGAGCGCCTCAGCATGTTTACACACAGCGCGTGAAACACTCTTCATAACAGTGTGACGAACTGCCACACAAACAGAGTTCTGTACTTATAAAAATATAGGAGACCTTGCTTTTGGGATTACCCTCGAGACCTTACTTTTGGGATTACCCTCGTACTAATGGCCCCTCGGCTAAGATCTACCCGAAACACTTGACGCTACCTTTATGTCAGTAGAACCCAACTTGTGAGCCCCGGAATAACCACGTTTTCATGCGAGGTGATTCGATGCGAGGTGCCGATATGGAACAGAGTTCACACGCTTCACAGATAGATAGCGCACAAGACACTGCTCTTATTTCTCAACCGACGACTGTTAAAATAAAACAAGTTTGAAATTATGAAAAAAGCGAACTGGTATAGGAAAGGTATCTTAATTGCGACGTAAGTAACAGATGTACACATGTGTCAATGCAAGCTGAATATCTGTAATCAAAAAGCAATGAATAAATGTCGACTCAAAATTCGAAATAATCTTCGTGAAAAGTACAACAAGACGTGTGAAAAAGAGAAAAAGAGTGATTGTTAACTACTAATGGCCATCGACTGTCCATGTGACACCACTCTCTACAACAGTGAATCATACACAGTTGATGTTCCTGAGACACATCTAGTTCCACCGTTGTCTATGATAGTGATTTAGGCCAAAGCAATGAATTAAAATTTGTACCAGCACCAGGTTTTGAACTTAACAGGCAGATGCTGTAGCTCTGAAGCCACACTAGCGCTTCAGCTACTTTAGCTGTGTAGAATACCCCAGTGCAGTCATAGCTTAGGTGCTTTCCCTACGCCGGCCGTTATGGCCGAGCGGTTCTAGGCGCTTCAGTCTAGAACCGCGCGACTTCTACAGTAGCAGGTTCGATGTGTGAGATGTCCTAAGTTAGTTAGGTTTAAGTTGTTCTAAGTTCTAGGGGACTGATGACCTCTGATGTTGAGTCCCATAGTACTCAGAGGCATTTGAACCATTTTCTGCTTTTCGAGTACCGGAGAGCCTCGTCAATATTGATGCGAGTTTAGAAGGGGAATAGCAAAGGGCTGAGACGTGAGCTGGAATTTGTTTTAAAGAGGGAGAAGCGTTAAGGTATTCCGTGCGGCTGTGGTATCTGCAGTGCCAGTGAGCAAATGTTCAAATGGCTCTGAGCACTATGGGACTTAATATCTATGGTCATCAGTCCCCTAGAACTTAGAACTACTTAAACCTAACTAACCTAAGGACATCACACCCATCCGTGCCCGAGGCAGGATTCGAACCTGCGACCGTAGCAGTCGCCCGGTTCCGGACTGAGCGCCTAGAACCGCGAGACCACCGCGGCCGGCGCCAGTGAGCAGTAATGACAAGAACATTTGCGCGCGCGGGTCCCGAGACGCACTCTCGGGCGGCCAGCAGCTCGGCTGTCGTTGACGCATCAGAAAAGAATTGTACCCCTTCCTTCCCCCCACCCCGGTAGCATTAGATATTGCTTTTATCTGTTGATAGTTAGCTTTTCGGGGTAATACGTGTATTAGGGGCCAGCGCCTAAAGTGGAAGAAGTCTAGTAGTCTACAGTTCCAGTCGTAAATTCAGACCTGCAAACGGAGTGATGGATATTCTTGTGAAGTGGCAGAACTTCACCGAAATAATGTGGAATCTGTGAGAAAGCATTCTCGTCTTGAGTGCTGAGCGAGTCCAGCCTGTTTCTCTGAAGAGGCGGCCGCATCATCTGACCGCCAGTAACCTATTGACATGCGCATTACAAATGTTGTCATTGCTATCGGTTTACTATGTAGCATGGCACCACTATCTTCACGCATCACTTATGCAGAAAAAATTCAGCATTATGAGGAACTTAAGTCTGAAGATACAAAAGAGGCAGCAAAAGTGTCATGAGAGTTTTGCACGAAACGCTTGTTATTCCACTCATAATATCCATACATGTAACAAAAATTGGATGTACGTAAATATGTATGTGCGTATTTACGTCAGTATAGTGTATGTTCCGCATCTCCTCCTAAAGCACTGGACTGCCTTCAACCAATCTTGATGCACATAATGCTTACTCTCGCGAAATCATTGGCGTTGACCTGTCAGGGGGGGGGGGGGGGGTTGGGTGAGAAATCAGTGTACCCCACGACGCCCAAAAACCCGTATTTCTGTCATCCAGGCGTTGATGATAAGAGCTACAAAATTACACATAATTTCCAACTTGTTCGAAACTTTTTCTCGCTGATGACCCCCTCTTCCAAAATGATGAAAGCTAAAAAGTGTATTGTTTACTAAATTTTCCCTGTTCCTGCAGTGGAACTGCTGCGTGAAGCATGACGTTTTAATATATTATTTCTTTACTATTAACTGTATTCGTAACACATTTTACAGATATTGTACGCTTATACCACTAAATATAACAGAAAATGAAACCATTTTACGAGGCATAGTTCAGGAAACATGACGTCAAACACACTGAGATGCATCAAGAACTGCCATATCATGCAAGAAGTTTGAATTTATTACTTCGTTGTTACTAACTGTATTGCCAACACATTTCGCAGACCATATCCATATCTGCACTTAAATGTACCTATAAAAATATATCATTGTTTGACACGTACCTCAGAAGGTCCGACGTGCAATACAGTATATCTAGCTGAATTTAACTACAAAAATGTATCATTGTACGACGCATAGTCTAGGAGATGTGACATCAAAAACTGAGGTAAATGCACAACTATGGCGTCATGAATAACGCCTTAATTTATTAATTCTTTGCTACTAACTCTATAAACAACGAAATTCGCAGACAGTAGCCGCATTCAACACCGGATGTACCTGCTAAATTTTATCATTGTACAGAATATAGTTCAGGAGATACCATGTCGTAAATACTGAGCTGCTTGAAAATGAAACTACAGGGTGAAGTTCCCGAGAGGTACAGGTGATATATGTGTACAAACACATGTGAAATATCTTAGCTATATTTGAAATATATTTGTTGTGTATCTTCGTGGGCAAAATAACGTGTAAAAGTTCATCCTAAACCACAGGAACAATTTCAGCAAAATTTGGTACACATATAGTTTATGATCTGTAAAGAATTACTTTGGGAGTAAGAACCACTAGCCTCCATGGGATGAACATGATGACGTGGAGAGAGATGGACCGAAAGCGAGGGGAAGCAGGAGATGAGATAGCGGGGATCACGAGATAGAGTGGAGGGCGGAATGAACAGAGAAAGGAAAGAGCAGGAGATGGCAGAAACAGGGCATTAAGAGAGAGGCAGATGGAGAGGGGAGGAGGAGATAAGCAGACAGAGGGGGAGGAAGAAAATGACAGAGAAAGGGAAGAGTAGGTGATGGTCAGAGAGAGGGGATAGGAGGAGATAGGCGAAGAAAGGGGGGAAGGAGGAGACGGAATTAGAGGGCTCCGCATGATAATGTGCAGAGAGTGAAGGAGCAGATTTACTAGGGGAAGGGGGGGGGGGGGAGAAGGAATAGATGGATAGAGAGAGGAGCTGAAGGACAAGGCGTGTTGGGTAGGAGACAGACAGGGGATGAAAGAGGAGATAGACAGAGGGGATGGAGGAGATGAAGAGAAGGGTGGAAGAAGGAGGAGAGGGACTAATAGAAAACTGAACTGGAATAAACGACTACCTGAGCAACTCCGGTACCGACTGGTAAAGAGAATAAAAGGGGGAGGAAACAAACTGCAATTACTTCGTAAGGCTTTACTATTCCCGAAATATGTGGCAGAAGAAATTATATTGTTAGGCAATTTGTCGAATGTGTTGTGAGGAGATTGACGTAATTTCCACGTGACTGTTCTGTGCTTTAAATTTGTAGTTTTACAGTACGTAACATTGTCTCGTACGATACGTTTTTATCCCTTTTCTGTTTTATAAGGTTTCCCTCTGGCGGTATGTTTCGGACATGTCCGAAAGAAGAGACACCATATCCATATAAGTATATAGTTCTTGCAATACCGGCCATAACCTTCCACTTCTGTGCGAATGCACACATATTACCCGAACTCTTACGGGGCTTGGTAATAATGTCTTCCACGAGTAATGAGTGTGTTGGGTAGGGACACTACGAATGTAGTGTATGGACATATCAGGTAAGAATATGGGTCTGGCGGTAGGTGTGCGCGAGATAGTCCCTGCAGTCGCACTGTCTTATTTGCCCTTGGTGGCTCAGACGAATAGATGGTCTGCTGTGTAAGCAGGAGATCCTGGGTTCGAGTCCCGGTCGGGGCACACATTTTCGCCTGTCCCCGTTAGTATAAATCAACGCCCGTCAGCAGCTGAATGTATTAATATATAATTCTAATTTCGTTCAAGACGGCTGCAGGTCATCAATGGTGTCTGTTCTTTCGGACATGTCCGAAAGAACATACACCATATCCATATAAGTACAAAATTTCATTGTCGTCATTCCATTCTACGAATACATTTAATGTATTTCATATTGGCTGTAAAAGAAACTTTGCTTCGAAATTCAGAATAACACAGGCACTGCAATATTTTCTGAAAGTAGTTGTATTATCACCGGGAAATAATTATTATTAACTTCTGACTAGTGAGAAACTCCTTGTCGCATCGGTCAAAGCGAGGCTGCTCACTCATATGTAGACAGTTTTTAAGTGTGTGGCAGCGCAGAAACTTAACTTGGGTCTGGCAGTTGATGTTTCCAACTAAGTCTGTGCAGCTTGCGCGCTCGTGTAACTTGTATCGCACAACGCACGAGGCTATGGCCACGTTCTACGTGAGATACAGCAGTGACCGACAGCGACCGGCATCTGGATGCACGACCCTCCTGCTACAAGTATCACTGTGGTTCTACATGCTCCAGCGTCCTGCGTGCGATTGACATACACCCGCGACAAGATTGCTACAAGAGCCAACCAACTGCTTCTAAGTAACGGCGCTCATAAACGGTAAAACATCGTACACTTAGGAAAACGAGGCGATAAAATTAAATTTACAAAGGGAGGAAACATTATGGAGATTTTCATAGTTTAAATCATCGACTACGAAGATCGCCAGATAAATTTTTCGAATGCATGCGGAAGAGCAGAGAAATGCCAGACTATCTCGTCAATTAATTGAAGACACGTCTATCTTATGTGACCACGAAATTTCAGCAACCGATTAGTGCAGACAAATGACTGACTAACGTAAGTAAGAAGGAATGAATCAGTACACCAAGAAGATGTCTGTTGTATACCGGTAGCGTCTTTGAATAGTAATATGTGCCGCCCAGAGTAATGGGTTCGCACTGGGCCACTGACTCAGCTACAATCACCTGTTATATGTACTATGTTTTAGCGGTACTATTTACACTACATCTCGAAGCATATTTTTAAGGCCGGCCGGGGTGGCCGAGCGGTTATAGGCGCTATAGTCTGGAACCGCGCGACCGCTACGGTCGCAGGTTCCGATCCTGCCTCGGGCATGGATGTGAGTCATGTTCTTAGGTTAGTTAGGTTTAAGTAGTTCTAAGTTCTAGGGGACTGATGGCCTCAGTAGTTCAGTCCTATAGTGCTCAGAGCCATTTGAACCATATTTTTAAGGCCTTGCCGAAGCACTTTAAGTGTTCGTGAGGGTATTTTCGTTCCGTAGTTACAATTACAAGAAATACTTGTTTTTTCCCACCAGACGCGATTCCCTTTATTGAGTAAAGCATCGTCATTTGTCTGTAATTAAAGATATTTACAAATTAATTTGTTTTTAATATCGAAAAACAGTTCTTTAAAAATTTGATATTGTACGAAAAAATATGCAGTGTAAAACGTATGAAATGCATGGTTCTGCAGAGCAACGAAAAATTAGACTAGAAGTATAGGTGTCTGATGAAGGAAGAAACCTAAGACGTGTTAGCAGACGGCATTTCGTATCGTAGGCGAGAAACCAAGCAGAGATCCGCTGTAAGTAAAATCTAAAAATTTGTGGACGAACAGATTTTCGACCTTCAAAACAAAACAAATTGTAAATATATTTAATTATACACTAATGCTGATGGTTTACCTCAATAAAAGGAAACGCGACTGGTGAGGAAGACACGCATTTTCTTATAATTTTAATGACGGTATGAAAATAATCTAAGGAATTAAAAAGCAACTGCGGAAAATATGCCCACACAAATGAAGTGTATACACACGTATCCCAACTGATCACATATTAATTTCTTAATAACACACATCGCACAACTATGAAGTTTGCTGGGAAAGTAATTTATCAGCAGTCAGCGTTAATACCAAGTGCTTCAATAAATCTAGTCAGCATAAATAAAACATACAAAAATTTTGAAAAAAGGTCAGATTTTTGTGTGACGGTTTGTGTAAAAGTAAGAAATAAAGTACATTAGAGAAACATCTGAAGCATCCCATTTGCTGTACACTATTTCCAGAATGATTTAAGGCACATCAAATGTTTCACTAATCCATTTTATTTCTTTTGGATAAATCGTTTTACAAAACATCTTTATTTTTCATTTTCGTTTTGTTTTTATTTCATTAAGAAAGCATGATCTTATTGGCACCACATTTACCTTCCTAGTGATGATGATGTTTGGTTTGTGGGGCGCTCATTTGCGCGGTCTTCAGTGCCCAAAAAAGTCACATTTTTTACACAGTCCAATGTTTAACTCAGTCCAATCTAGCAACAGCCACGAATGATGATAAAGATGATGAGGACAACACAAACACACAGTCTCCGGGCAGAAAAAAATCCTCAGCACGGCCGGGAATCGAACCTGGGACCCCGTGATCTAGCGGCAGCAAAGCTAGCTGCTAGACTACGAGCTGGGGACTTCTACCTCCCTAGTGTCTTCTGTACATTAGGTTTCCTAATTTAGTACTTCATTCAAAACTAGCCTTTTTGAGAGTTAAATATCACACCAAGATATCTTTTTATGCCCAAAGTATTTATGCCTTGGAGAGATGAAGATATTGACACTTCATTTGCCTAGCTAGCGGCAGCTATTGGTGAAATATTTCGATTTTATTTCAACTCACTAAGTTTTTCTTCATTACCTGATTACTTTCAAGTCATTAAATATTTGTTTGCAAAACTAGAATTCACTCTGGTCAATTGGTACCCAATTCGTCCATTTACCACCCGCTGTTTGGCTATAAAAATTCGGACATAAACATTTGTGTGATTTACAGAGTCTTGTTTTCGCTTTGTTCAAACATTTGAGCGGACCGTCTCGAGTGTTATTCGTGCAGCAAAATACATCTTATTTGCGTGCTGCCATTTAAAAAAACCTCCTTTCAATATCTAATGGAAGATGGCGATTCTAAAGAACACATTGTTCCCGATAAGCAGGGGCCAAGCTAAGTGCGATTCTAACGACCACATGGTTTCCGATACGCAGAGATCAAACTGGGTGCTACACGACTCATCTGCCACCTATACAATTACAAAATCTCAAGAAGTATGAGATATCGTTTTGTTCTCAACGTTAAATATGGTTTCAATATTTTGGCTACAGTTTATACACAGAAATGTGTGACCTAAAACGCACTGCAGGCATAGTCTACACAATGCGTTTTTACTCCTCTAATGTTTTAAAATGGCGCAGCCATTTACTTTGTTTCGCGCAGCACAATAACAATGACGAAGAACGATGGAATAAAGATAAACCGTTTATTATGGTGTATCACACTTGACAAAATAAGGTCACTACCGTCATGGAAAAATGTTTGCAGTTTCGTACGGGACCATGATTGTACACCTCTTTACTGAAGCAAATTGACGATAAGAGGTGCCTTTCTTTCTTCAGGGCCTTATTCAGGGCAGGTTGGGAAGCCCTTATATACACTCCATATAGTCCCGATCTGTCTCAATGTGATCTCCACATTTATGGAGCCCTGGAGAATGACATTCGTGGCTGTCGATTTGCTTCGGACGAAGACGTACTTGCCTGGTTACAATATTGGATTCTTAAAAAAAAAAAAAAAACAGAAATATTTTTCCATGAAGGGAATGACCGGCTTGTCTCACAGTGAGATAAATTTATTAACAGCTATGGCGATTCTCTTCTGAGATAAATTTATTAATAGCTATGGCGATTATCTTCGAAATAATAAACGGTTTACTTACTGTTTTTACATTTGTCTCATATTTATTTGACTACTCCTTGTATATCAACTGAAATGCATTAAAGTGCTGTTGGAAGTCCCATGGTTTTGAAAACACAACAAATTCTTCCGTTAATTACATGGAACGGCTGTAATAATTTGCAATGGGAGTGGGTCAAAATTAAATTAAAAACAATATCGATGGTGCGTATTTTGCTACAACGCGAACAGTATTAATCGCTGGAATGGCCTTTTTATAATACCATTATCTGCTTTTATAGAGACCGTAGATAGCTGTTAGATTTAATCTCTGCTTCGCAACGGGAACACTCACAGATGATATTTATGTCATATTAATGTTCATCTATATTTAGCTCTTGAAATTTACGTGATGGCATGTGGAGGGAGTTTAACAGTTTTAACTCTAACACAATTATCTCGTGATATTTGCTGTGGTACTTATTTGAGACACGTGTATATGCAGCTGATGAGTTTATTTTTGAACTGAATGGAAGCTGTATTTGTTCATTCCATAATTCACAAATAGGTCACAAAATATTTGCCCGAGCTTTTTATATAATAAATCTGCCAGGGCGTCAAGTTCTTTTTCTGTTATTAGATTAATATTCGAATTTAATTTAGCAATTCGACTGTCAGTAGTTAATTTGAATAGTTTTCCATGATGTATGTATTTTTAAATTATGTTTCGAGTGTTAAAATACTATATTTATCAGCTGATGTAGAACGTGAGTTTCATTGTTTACACTTGTAAGAAGATTCGCAATAACCTGAATTAGGATTCCTTATTCTAATATGTAATAAATGCACCAGAAATTGTATAGGACATGTTACTTCGTACCAATACTGTATTATTCCGGGCCTATTTTATTGACGTGTGGAGCTAGGTGCCCTAATGTCTCTTATCTTATTCTAATGATGCATAAATGAGATATACTATAATGACAGCATGGTACTCACTCAGTATTCGTTGAATAAAAGTTTTATAAATTGGACCAACAGGATTTCCCAACATATATGTAGATGGAACATAAGAGAATCGAAGCGTTTTAGATGTGGTGCTATAGATGAATGTTGCAAATTCGGTGCACTTATAAGGATTGAGGAGGTTCTCTTCAGAATAGGCGAATACGGGAAAAACTGATAAGATGGAGGGACTGTATAATAGGACATGTAATAAGATACCAGGGAATAAACTCGTGTGGAGGTAGCTGTAGAGAGTGAAAACTGTTGGGGAACTGAGAGATCGTAATACATCCAACAAACAGTTAAGGACGCTGCATGCAGGTGCTACTATGAAATGAAGAGGTTGCCACCGAGTAAGGAGTGGCGAGCTTCATCAAGTCAACGGCTGATGATTCAATAAATAAGTAAATAAATGGCGATTCGCTTCCCAGAATTCCCTTTGAAGTTTCTGGGAGATTTCTTTTAAACTTTCGTATGGGCTATGCTAACCTGTTAAACAATGTGTGTCATAATTTGTTCAATTTATATAGTGGTGCCTACTTGATTATGACTCGGAACACTGAAACGATACTCAAGAAGTTGTGGCCCTAGCGCCTTGAGTAGAATATGTGTCACAGGTGGACCGTGCTTTCCTGACAAACCTCCAACAAGAGAAATGTTTGCTTAGAGAAAAAAACTATCCGGACAGTTAATCACCATAGTGACAAGCAGATAATGTCTCAGGTACAACTTCCCTCTGCATTGTTCTTGAGCTGCAGCCCTAACTCACAGCGTCGGAGTGAGCCCTCTACAAACTGTAAGTGCGGTAGCATTCTCGCTTCCCGCGCCCGGGTTCCCGGCTTCCCGGGTTCGATTACCGGCGGGGTCAGGGATTTTCTCTGCCTCGTGATGGCTGGGTGTTGTGTGCTGTCCTTAGGTTAGTTAGGTTTAAGTAGTTCTAAGTTCTAGGGGACTGATGACCATAGATGTTAAGTCCCATAGTGCTCAGAGCCATTTGAACCATTTTGAACAAACTGCAAATTTTGCAAAACTGTTAACTGTGTCGGTCCTGCTCATTGTAGTCGGCGAGCCGTCCCCTCCGTCGATGTACGTCTTTGTTACTTGAATCCCTTTGAATGTTGCAACTAGTTGCTGTACTCCTTCACACTTGATAATTATCGTCTTATGTTGTAAAGATAGATTACCTTGGTACCTAACAGTAAGCATGATTCAATAGTATACGCGAAGTACATGTTTTTATGTTATGACTATGAATATGGTTGCCACCTTTTTGATGCAACGATCTGAAATTACCTTCCCGTATAATTAAATACTAACTATCCGACGACTAATCAAAAAGTCTAGAAAGTATTCACATAAATAATTTATTCACCCCCCATACCTTAATGCTAAGATGAAACTAGAAGTTAAAAACGTCAAACATGAAAAAAAAGTCAGAATAGTTCAAAGAATTCTGGTGCATATCAGCAAAAATGCCACATTAATACTTCTCGAATTGAATGTATAGGGAATAGACTTTTAAAAAGTCGTCTTTAACTCGGATGCCATCTATAACACTTACATTATTTAACTTAGGTTACTACATATATAAAAAAATGTTTTGCATCAAATCGGTTCCGAGAGTTCCGGAACCTGTACAGAAAATTGGAATGCAGATCAACTTAAACATCGTTTCCACCCTTTTCATTGCTCATGAAAATCACACTTTGTATGTTGTACCATCATATAGCGAGACCTTAAGAGGTGGTGGCCTAGATTGCTGTACACACCGATACCTCTAATAGCCGGCCGCGGTGACCGAGCGGTTCTAGGCCCTTCAGTCCGGAACCATGCGGCTGCTACGGCCGCAGGTTCGAATCGTGTTTCGGGCATGGATTTATGTGATGTTCTTAGGTTAGTTAAGTTTAAGTACTTCTAAGTTTAAGGGACTGATGTCTTCAGCTGTGAAGTCCGTAGTGCTTAGAGCTATTTGAACCATTTTGAACCTCTAATATCGCGTAGCACGTCCTCTTGCATTGATGCATTCGTCGTGGCATTCTATCGCCGAGTTCATCAAGGCACTGTTCGTCCGTATTGTCCCACTCTTCAACGGCGATTCGGTGTAGATCCCTCAGAGTTGTTAGTGGGTCACGTCGTCCATAAACAGCCCTTTTCAATCCATCCCAGGCATGTTCGATAGGGTTCATGTCTGGAGAACACTCTGGCCACTCTAGTCGAGCGATGTCGTTACCTTGAAGGAAGTCATTCACAAATGTGCGCGATGGGGACGAGAATTGTCGTCCAAGAAGACGAATGCCTTGCCAATATGCTGCCGGTATGGTTGCACTATCGGTCGGAGGATGGTATCCACGTATCGCACAGCCGTTACGGCGCCTTCCATGACCACCAGCGGCGTACGTCGGCCACACATAATGCCACCCCAAAACATCAGGGAACTTCCACCTTGCTGCACTGGCTAGACCGTGTGTCTAAGGCGTTGAGCCTGACCGGGTTGCCCCCAAACACCTCTCCGACGATTGTCTGGTTGAAGGCATATGTGACACTCTTCGGTGAAGAGAACGTGATGCCAATCCTGAGCGGTCCATTCGGTATATTGTTGGGCCCATCTGTACCGCGCTGCACGGTGTCGTTGTTGCAAAGATGGACCTCGCCATGGACGCAGCGAGTGAAGTTGCGCATCATGCAGCCTATTGCACACAGATGAGTCGTAACATGACGCACTGTGGTTGCACGAAAAGTATTATTTAACATGGTGGCATTGCAGTCAGCGTTCCTCCGAGGCATAAACCGTAAGTAGCGATCATCAAATGCAGTAGTAGCCCTTTGGCGGCCTCAACGAGGCATCTCATCTACAGTTCATGTCTCTGTGTATCTCCTCCATGTCGGAACATCACTTTGGTTCACTTCGAGACTCCTGGACACTTATCTCGATGAGAGCTCCTCCTGGCCAAAAGTAACAATGCGGAGCGATAGAACCGCGGTATTGACCGTCTAGGCATGGCTGAACTAATGACTATACCAGCTGTACCTCCTTCCTGGTGGAATGACTGGAATTGATCGGCTGTCGGACTCCCTCTCCGTGTAATAGGCGCTGCTCATGCGTCGTTGTTTACATCTTCAAGCGGGTTTAGTGACATCTCTGGTCAAAGGGATTGTGTGTCTGATACAATATCCACAGCCAACGTTTATCTTCAAGAGTTATGCGAACCGGGATGATGCAAAAATTTTTTTGATGTGTGTATTAATATTGTCCGGGAGGTCATTACTATAAGACATGAAAACCAAAGAGTCCCAAGACACTCTCCTGAAGCGCAACCGAAATTGCTTCTACAACTGACGACGATTTTCCATACAAGTTACCACTCTGCCCCCTCCTGACCAAGAAGTCCTCAACGCAATGACAAATTTCAGTTGATAGCCCATATAATCTGTCTTTGACAATAAGCGTAGGTGTGGTACGAAGTCAAATGCTTTTCGGAAAACAAGAAACACTGCATCTGCCTGACTGCCTGGATCAAAAGCTTTCAGTATGTCATGCGAGAAAAGTCTGAACTGAGTATCACATGATAGGTGTATCCAGAACCCGTGATGACTGGAATTTAAGATGTCATTCTGTTCAAGATATATGATTGTGTTTGAGCTCAGAATATGTTCTTAGGTCCTACAACAAATCGCTGTCAAGGATATTGGATGGTAGTTTTGTGGATCGCTTCTACCACCCTCGTGGAGGCAGGTGTGACCTGTGCTTGCTTGCAGCTATTGGGCACAGTTTTTTGTTCGAGGTGTCTGCGATAGAATACAGTTAGAGGAGGAACTAATTCAGCCCCAAAGTCATCATAGAGACTGATGGGGATTCTATCGGACCCTGAAGCTTTGTTCATTTTTAAGTCTTTCAGCTGTTTCTCAACACCACTGACACTAATACTTATTTCACTCATCTTCTCAGTAATACGAAGATTAAGTTGGGGCAATTTTCCGGGGTTTTCTTTGTAAAGGAACATTATAAAACAGAGTTAAGTATTTCAGCTTTTCCTTTGCTTCCCTCAGTTGCAGTTCCTGTCTCATTCGTTAGGGACTAAACTAACTTCGGTGCCACTAACAGCCTTTGCATACGACCAGAATGTTTTTGGGTCTGTGAAAGATCATTTGGCCAGAACCTGCTAGATTAGTCACTGAAGTCCTTAAGCATTTCTGTCTTCACAGCCAAACACGTTTTACTCAGCATCTCTCTACCTATAGTCCTATGCTTTGTTTTACACTTATTATGCTACTTATTTACACTTGATAATGATGAAGGCATTGTTATGGAATACTAGGTGGAAGAAATCCGCAGTTCTTAACTATAAAAATGTGCACATGAAACCAAAGATTTTCTTTTATTGCAGTTCTTGTTACCTTACTACTTGCCATAAAATTTTCAACACTATGAAGGCATAATACCAAGCATTAAACTGGCATTAAGTGTGCTACATGTGCCATGGGGCCGTAGCCTATTGCGGAGTAAATATTACAAAGTGGAACTCTTAGTGCGGGTTGCCTGCAAGCCAGGCGAGTTGATGTCGTCACTGTCCTTAAACGCACGATGTCATCGAGACAGCGTATGGTTGTGATTTAGAAATTAAAAATGGTAGTAGCGGAAAATTTCAAAATACAAATAGCATAAAATACAAAAAATATGAAAAAATAAAGAAATTAAAGTATCCCTGATGGCACAACCAACCAAGCTGTTCTTTATAACACCTCCCTTATCCTCCTCCTCCACTCTGCACCAGTTAGAGTAGTACATTACAGACCATTAAAATGAAACAGCCTGTTATAATGTAGTAACTGTGTGCAAAAGTATCCGAGGGCTCAGAAATTTTTAGCTGCCTTGTTCCAAAGTTTTTATCAAAAATATTCCATTTCTACGAAATAGGTGGCGTAAGATATACTGGAACCTCAAAGTAACTGTATAGCACGTCTAAATTATTCTATGACAATTGACAAATGTCACAGGGCATTTTGGCATACAGACATCGGCAAGAAAAAGCTCACTGCCTGAGCGGTTTGCTTCTTTCTAACAGTCCTGCGCTCCTGACACCCAATGCATTGACTTTCAACTCAGCGTAATATGACAAGCTTGCGATATCGCAAAACATGTGACGGCCTGACTGTTGATCTACCTTACAGCTTAAAGTGCACTTGTCGACGAGAATTACCAGAGTAAACAATGCCATTCCCACGTCTAAATTCGTCATAAACCCATCTCTAAAACCCTTTATCAAACTCGGACAAACATTACGGTGACCCTGCAGTTCAAAACTTTTGCTACATCTGCTGTCACACAGTAATAGCATATCGAACAATAGGAACACGCTTTCGTGTAGATAACAAGAGACGCTTTCGATGGCTTCTAAGTCAGTCAAACACAAAAGCGACTCCAGGCTAGTGTATTAACTTTATCATTCAGTACAAAACATACTAGGATGTTAATTTCAGCTGCAGTCCAAAAGGTTTGTCGTATACTGCTGCCAAATAGTGGAAACTGCATGACACTTTGATGGAATAGCAGACTGAACAGTAGTAATACGTATTCATGTAGGTAGGAAACGTCGGTTGCTATGCCTTTAGAACTGGCCCAACATTATAGCGACTCGATGCCAGGGTATTAACTACATCTTGCTTTAGTGATGGACAAACTCTTTCATCTCCGGTAACTACTTCACTGGTGATCGTTGCTTTTTGAGAACCGCTCAGATTTACTCGTTCATCGTTCCTTTTTTATCCCATTGGTTGCTATTTAGAATTTAGATAAATTGCGCGAAAAAGTACCAAATATACCCATGTATTACTTCTGCGCAGTAAGTTCATTGATTATCCAATGTGAACAGACTATTTCCTTCGATTTCCTTAGGTGAATGTGGACTCGGAATGCGCCATATTAATCGGCTGATGTGACAGCCCAGCAAGCGCAAGCCAGGCAGAGAGACCACAGAACAAACTGAACGGAAGTATGAATTGCAGCCCCCATTTACAACCCAGCGCCAAAACCCCAAGCGTCATCCACTTCCGAGGGCAATTGTGGTCGTAACAAGTAAAGTGCCTCGATTTTTGGTTCGTTTACAGAAAATTATATATGCATTTTTGTAGGCATTACTAGAATGAAATAAGTGCCAGAAGACTATCAAACTACCGTTAATAGTTTTCTTCTGCAAATTGTAGGCGTTTAAATTAATTACGCATCACAGTGTCATACTGTGTGTGAAGTGAAGATTAGTATGGAAAATTGGCTTCCGACATAAGACCTGCTAAACTGCGCCCTAAAATTAGAAGTTTTGTATCAGCAACGGCAGCAACTACATAAATATGCAGGGAAATCGGCAAAACTTGGCGGTGAATAGAGACAAGACTTTTTTCAAAAATGTGAGGAAGTGTCGCACGCCAGTTCTTTGAAGATCTTTGCAGTTGAAAAATATATCTTGTTATTGAACAGCCAGCTGTTAAAAAGCTCCCAAAGGTACATGCATGTAATCATTCATCAGTTATTTGAGAACGAGAATTTCTGAGCCACAACAGGCAGTCATTGACAGCCGAGACTGACACGAATATGAAAATCAATAAATCAGAAAATTACACAGTAATGTACTTCAAAGATATATTTAACATGAAATGTATTTGAAAATATAAGAAAAGAAAAATCCGCTATTAGTTAAATGGGGCTATTCTCACGCGTATTTGGATCGTTTAATTTACTGCAGAAAATGGCACGAAAATGGCCCATGGAACTCGCACTGAACGCCTTTTCTGTTACAGTATTAATCTCTGCCACAGAGAAGAAAAATACCCCTTAGAGATGTGTTTTAACTGGAAACATTTACGGGAAAGATCTCTTGTATTTATCATGCACCCATTAGATATATAAGATTATATTGTTAGTTTTGGAATTAACTGCGAATTCTCTTCACGAAGAATCATTTCACGGACTTTCTTTCCGTGCTGATGAGGATCCCATCTAGCAGCGTGGAAGGAAAAACTACTTATGCACTTAAAATGTGTATGTTAGTTGATGAAACCGAATCGCGACCCCAAGAACATACTGCAATTCTGTTTATTTTTCTTACCGCTGTGTATGGCGAACCATGATCCTGTGTCACGTCAGAAGCCAACATTCCATATTCGGGTTTCACAATTCTTTCGACCCCCCATGATCCATGGACCTTCCCGTTGGTGGGGAGGCTTGCGTGCCTCAGCGATACAGATGGCCGTACCGTAGGTGCAACCACAATGGAGGGGTATCTGTTGAGAGGCCAGACAAACATGTGGTTCCTGATGAGGGGCAGCAGCCTTTTCAGTAGTTGCAGGGGCAACAGTCTGGATGATTGACTGATCTGGCCATGTAACATTAACCAAAACGGCCTTGCTGTGCTGGTACTGCGAACGGCTGAAAGCAAGGGGAAACTACAGCCGTAATTTTTCCCGAGGACATGCAGCTTTACTGTATGATCAAATGATGATGGCGTACTCTTGGGTAAAATATTCCGGAGGTAAAATAGTTCCCCATTCGGATCTCCGGGCGGGGACTACTCAAGAGGACGTCGTTATCAGGAGAAAGAAAACTGGCATTCCACGGATCGGAGCGTGGAATGTCAGATCCCTTAATCGGGCAGGTAGGTTAGAAAATTTAAAAAGGGAAATGGATAGGTTAAAGTTAGATATAGTGGGAATTAGTGAAGTTCGGTGGCAGGAGGAACAAGACTTTTGGTCAGGTGATTACAGGGTTATAAATACAAAATCAAATAGGGGTAATGCAGGAGTAGGTTTAATAATGAATAAAACAATAGGGGTGCGGGTTAGCTACTACAAACAGCATAGTGAACGCATTATTGTGGCCAAGATAGACACAAAGCCCATGCCTACAACAGTAGTACAAGTTTATATGCCAACTAGCTCTGCAGATGATGAAGAAATTGATGAAATGTATGACGAGATAAAAGAAATTATTCAGGTAGTGAAGGAAGACGAAAATTTAATAGTCATGGGTGACTGGAATTCGTCAGTAGGAAAAGGGAGAGAAGGAAACATAGTAGGTGAATATGGATTGGGAGGAAGAAATGAAAGAGGAAGCCGCCTTGTAGAAATTTTGCACAGAGCATAACTTAATCTTAGCTAACACTTGGTTCAAGAATCATAAAAGAAGATTGTATACCTGGATGAATCCTGGAGATACTAAAAGGTATCAGATAGATTATATAATGGTAAGACAGAGATTTAGGAACCAGGTTTTAAATTGTAAGACATTTCCAGGGGCAGATGTGGATTCTGACCACAATCTATTGGTTATGAACTGCAGATTGAAACTGAAGAAACTGCAAAAAGGTGGAAATTTAAGGAGATGGGACCTGGATAAACTGAAAGAACCAGAGTTTGTAGAGAGTTTCAGGGAGAGCATAAGGGAACAATTGACAGGAATGGGGGAAAGAAATACAGTAGAAGAAGAATGGGTAGCACTGAGGGATGAAGTAGTGAAGGGAGCAGAGGATCAAGTAGGTAAAAAGACGAGGGCTAATAGAAATCCTTGGGTAACAGAAGAAATATTGAATTTAATTGATGAAAGGAGTAAAATATAAAAATGCAGTAAATGAAGCAGGCAAAAGGGAATACAAAAGTCTCAAAAATGAGATCGACAGAAATTGCAAAATGGCTAAGCAGGGATGGCTAGAGGACAAATGTAAGGATGTAGAGGCTTGTCTCACTAGGGGTAAGATAGATACTGCCTACAGGAAAATTAATGAGACCTTTGGAGAGATGAGAACCACTTGTATGAATATCAAGAACTCAGATGGCAACCCAGTTCTAAGCAGAGAAGGGAAGGCAGAAAGGTGGAAGGAGTATATAGAGGGTTTATACAAGGGCGATGTACTTGAGGAAAATATTATGGAAATGGAAGAGGATGTAGATGAAGATGAAATGGGAGATAAGATACTGCGTGAAGAGTTTGACAGAGCACTGAAAGACCTGAGTCGAAACAAGGCCCCAGGAGTAGACAACATTCCATTAGAACTACTGATGGCCTTGGGAGAGCCAGTCCTGACAAAACTCTACCATCTGGTGAGCAAGATGTATGAGACAGGCGAAATACCCACAGACTTCAAGAAGAATATAATAATTCCAATCCCAAAGAAAGCAGGTGTTGACAGATGTGAAAATTACCGAACTATCAGTTTAATAAGTCACTGCTGCAAAATACTAACGCGAATTCTTTACAGACGAATGGAAAAACTGTTAGAAGCCGACCTCGGGGAAGATCAGTTTGGATTCCGTAGAAATGTTGCAACACGTGAGGCAATACTAACCTTACGACGTGCGGTAGCGTTCTCGCTTCCCACCCCCGGGTTCCCGGGTTCGATTTCCGGCGGGGTCAGGGATTTTCTCTGCCTCGTGATGGCTGGGTGTTGTGTGCTGTCCTTAGGTTAGTTAGGTTTAAGTAGTTCTAAGTTCTAGGGGACTTATGACCACAGCAGTTGAGTCCCATAGTGCTCAGAGCCATTTTTTTAACCTTACGACTTATCTTAGAAGAAAGATTAAGAAAAGCTTTTGACAACGTTAACTGGAATGCTCTCTTTCAAATTCTGAAGGTGGCAGGGGTAAAATACAGGGAGCGAAAGGCTATTTACAATTTGTACAGAAACCAGATGGCAGTTATAAGAGTCGAGGGACATGAAAGGGAAGCAGTGGTTGGGAAAGGAGTGAGACAGTGTTGTTGCCTCTCCCCGATGTTATTCAATCTGTATATTGAGCAAGCAGTAAAGGAAACAAAAGAAAAATTCGGAGTAGGTATTAAAATTCATGGACAGAAGTAAAAACTTTGAGGTTCGCCGATGACATTGTAATTCTGTCAGAGACAGCAAAGGACTTGGAACAGCAGTTGAACGGAATGGACAGTGTCTTGAAAGGAGGATATAAGATGAACATCAACAAAAGCAAAACGAGGATAATGGAATGTAGTCAAATTAAATCGGGTGATGCTGAGGGGATTAGATTAGGAAATGAGACACTTAAAGTAGTAAAGGAGTTTTGCTATTTAGGGAGTAAAATATTTGATGATGGTCGAAGTAGAGAGGATATAAAATGTAGACTGGCAATGGCAAGGAAATCATTTCTGAAGAAGAGAAATTTGTTAACATCGAGTATAGATTTAAGTGTCAGGAAGTCGTTTCTGAAAGTATTTGTATGGAGTGTAGCCATGTATGGAAGTGAAACATGGACGATAACCAGTTTGGACAAGAAGAGAATAGAAGCTTTCGAAATGTGGTGCTACAGAAGAATGCTGAAGATAAGGTGGGTAGATCACGTAACTAATGAGGAGGTATTGAATAGGATTGGGGAGAAGAGAAGTTTGTGGCACAACTTGACTAGAAGAAGGGATCGGTTGGTAGGACATGTTTTGAGGCATCAAGGGATCACAAATTTAGCATTGGAGGGCAGCGTGGAGGGTAAAAATCGTAGAGGGAGACCAAGAGATGAATACACTAAGCAGATTCAGAAGGATGTAGGTTGCAGTAGGTACTGGGAGATGAAGAAGCTTGCACAGGATAGAGTAGCATGGAGAGCTGCATCAAACCAGTCTCAGGACTGAAGACCACAACAACAACAACAATTCTTTCGAAACTCATAGGTATGCATCAGGTTGTCTATAATGATATCTCACGTGTGACATTACATTTATGGTTTTTGTCCCTTGTTCTGTTGCCTTATTCTTTTAAATAAAAAATTAAAAGTCACTACACTGAATCATGAAGCTGCACCAAGAGACAAAGATACATAAGGATCGAAGTAGGAATCGATCAAATACCCAAAACTGTGTCTAATAAGATTGAACTGCTCGTTTATAAAAAAACATAAAAGTGTATTTACACAACTTTATTCGGCTTCCTTATGATAGATTCTTCACAGTGATATGTAAATAAAGATGTCATTTTTGCACGTTGTTACTAAACTAAACAATGTAAATTTTTAGACTGAGACAGACATATTGTTCATGGAACACAGTAGAAAATAAAATACATAAAAACGAGGAACAGAAGCTATGAATACTTCACTTCGTAGCTGAATCTATTTTAAAGGCTCCAGGCCAGAAAGACGCTTCACCGTGGAATATGTTTGAAAGAAAATCTATTTTTAGTCATATTTGACTCACACGTTTAGTAAATCGTAGGTTTACAGGCTGTATTCGCAAAGTTAATGCACAAACACAGCATAAATGATGAACAGTAGAAGTACCACGTGTGTCAGTTTTGACCCAAAGGGGTTTTCGAGGGCCGTACCCACTTCGACAGGTATTGCGGGACCAAACGCTCCCTTAACTTTTCGTCGTTTATGAGGTTGTACAACTCACCAAAATTTCAATTCCCTAGCCCACCTAGAAATATGAAAAATTTACTTATTACACCAGTAGCACTATGTGGGGCATTTTTGACTCTTACACATTTTAGCGCAATTTGATATCAATGACACTGGTTTCCAGACACTAGATAGCTCCTGGGCGTGCCTCAACATTATTCACGTGATGTTGCAGCATATTATGACACTGTGGTTCAAGAAGAACGTAAAATACAAAAAACTGGGAAGTCGGGCGATACTTTTTATCAGCGCGGCTTTCCATTTTCTACGGACTAGCGACATGCGTATCTACGAAGTGACACTGGGAAGCCACAGAGTAACATATTATACAGTAGGAAGCTCCTGCCACTCCTACACCGCTGTCGGGGCGGCTGCTAATAGTTCTTTTACACAGCAGTAGATGTCAGACACGTCGCCCGTACGTAAGTTACTAGCCGGTATGCCTTTACCTGTGGTCAAGCCGAGGGGGCCGAGACAGCCCTGACGCCAACGACATGAGCTTGCAGTTTACTTTCAGGAGTTCAAATCATTGAAGCTACGATGACAAGGCGACTGGACATTACGAAGCCCGAGATTCTCCACTATCTGTAGAACGTTGCACCAATGCAATCGAGTGATGAATTCGGTAGTGGGGCAGAGGAGGATGGCGATTTTGTTCCAATGGAAATTGCTGACTCAGACGCATCAGATTAACGGAAAGCAGAATCTGATCCTTCTGACGATGAGGTACCTCTTGCACAACGTTAGCATGAACCACTCTACCAAAGTTTTTGAACCAATGACCGCACAATGTACGGCTTTCTTTCTTCTGTTCTTACCTGTCAGGTTTACGGAGTCTACTCGAGGTCGTGGACGTACTTCGCAACGACGAGCCGAAATTGTATGCAATTGAGGACGGGCCTTCGACAAGAATGACGACGGCGGGTCGGAGGAGCTATGGGTCATCTACCTGTTGGAGTCGATAAGTCACTCATAAATAAATTATTCAAAATTCAAACGCAGTATCACTGATCCCCTAATGAGGACGTGTAAATAAAATTGCGTCATGGCTGGTCTTTTGCCGTCGTTCCCTGACTTACACCAGTTACTAAGAATTTGGCTTACGATTCGATTGGCAGCTGATAATGGCGATGATCCAGGTGTAGCGGACGACTCACAAGACAATGGCGGCCGGTGCAGTTGACAGCGCGGCAAGAGTTGGACATGGTCACGGTACATTGGGCGTTGGACGTGGTGCAGCAACTTATCGTGGACGAGGAAGAGAAGCGGTGATCGGCATCTGCTCTCTGGGGAGGAAGTGGAGAGTTCCATTAGCACCATGTGGACACGGATTGAGGCAAGCAACACAGCAATATTTGTAGAAATGTGCAGTCATCGTAGGTCTGAGTGTATGTCATCAAGGTGACAACGTAAAGAAACAGATGAATTTCGCCTTGCTTCAGACTTATGGAATCCATTTACCGAGACAGTTACACTGTCCGCCACAGGCCAGGAGAGATCACGACTGTCGACAGGTGGTTGTATCTCTGCAAGTGCAGGTACCCATTAAACAGTAGGTGCCGAGTGAACCTGATAAGTATGGGATAAAATACTGGCTTTTGTGTGACGATGACAAGAACTACATCCTGAATGGATTCTCTTACAGTGGCAAACACGAAACTGGTGAGCCAAGAAATGCTCTTGGACACCATGTCATTATGAAGCCGGCACAGCCATTCCTGTACTGTAGTCGTGACATCACGACTGACAACGTCTTCACCACCGTGAAATTGGCGTAGGAACTGAAACAAAAAGGAAACTGTTTAGTTGGCACTCTTTGGCGATCACTCAAAGAGGTTCCTCTTATGGCGCAAAGTGGTGATGATATGCAATGCACTGTTACAAGTCAGTCGGCAATTTTCTCACAGTACACCAAGGTAGAAAGGAAAAAGTAATGTTCTTATTCTGAGTATGCTGGATGTCAGATGAATGAGAATACTGATAACAAACTTCCAGAACCTGTGAAGTTTTATAATGAAACTAAGGATGGACTAGATAGAGTTAATTAAATGGCTGGATACTACAGAGTCCAAGCTATCACCCACAGACGACCTGTACGTGTGTTTTACGATATTCTTGAACTTGCAACGTTCGGTGCACACACAGTTTTAGAGTTACTTACCTCTAAGAAGATTTCATATCCTCAAAGTAGCAGATGAGGTTGCTGCACCCTACAAAGTGCAGAGAGGAGCCATCTCCCCTTGCAGGACTCGATATCAGCGCTGGCCAGTTTGGAAATAGAAAGTATTGTGAGATTCAGGTTTTCTGCAAGCAAAAGGGGAATAAAAGATCAAAAGTATGCTCTAAGTGCAACAAGTGTGCGTGTAGAAGATGTCAAGAGAAAACTTGTCAACTCTCCAAACTGTGAGCCCATTTCAGCTTAGACAATTCAGTCAACGGTTTGTTTCTAAATATTTCCAAATATTTACATTTATAGACTGGAGTTTTATGTTCTTATGTTTTAGTCCCTTTATTGCAATAACACAACTTAATTTTTATACATATGGAACATGAAACGAGTGACTACCCAAAAAACATCGAAACAGAGGCTGGAAAGAGACAGCCTGGGTCTGTTCCAGGAATAAGGGCCAACCGTTCTGGCATCAAGGACTGCTCCTGGAACAAGATCTAGGTGCTACCAGTCCAGGAACGAGAATAACCCATGAACTGTTCCGACAGTTCCTGGAACGAGTGAAGTGTTTGGTGATCGACTGCTCCTTAGAAATCGTTTGGCACTTCCTGTGTTCACTTTTATGTACTGTTGGACCCATTCGCCTGTGCACGACGCACCTCTTCCTTGAATTATGAAACCTTGGTCATCCTCTACTAATAATGCTAAACGGAGTTATCACATAGTGGGAACTATTGTCTTCGAACTGTATAGGTACCAGAAACATTGTACAATTTACTAGCACTTATCAAGGGCTGTCAGCTGGTGTGGGTGCTAGCTACTGAGGTATCAAATACTCAGTTTGTCAGCTGCTGGCGCTATCAGCTATTTGCGATATCAGAAACTGAGGGTGACAGCTACTGGGTATACTAGTAATGGGGACCATTTCCCAGTGCAAAATATGGGCAGATGGGTAACTGGGCAATTGGTAAAGGGCCAATATGTAAACATGTAAACCAGTCTCTAGAATGAAATTTTCACTCTACAGCGTAGTGTTCGCTTACATGAAACTTCCTGGTAGATTAAAACTGTGTGGCGGACCGAGACTCGAACTCCGTAGTGTTCTCTTACATGAAACTTCCTGGTAGATTAAAACTGTGTGGCGGACCGAGACTCGAACTCGCGATCTTTACCTTTCGCGGGCTAGTGCTCTACCAACTGAGGCGGTCTCCACAATATCCTTTCTTTCAGGAGTGCTAGTTCTGCAAGGTTCGCAGGAGAACTTCTGTAAAGTTTGGAAGGTAGGAGACGAGGTACTGGCAGAAGTAAAGCTGTGAGGACGGGGCGTGAGTCGTGCTTGGGTAGCTCAGTTGGTAGAGCACTTGCCCGCGAAAGGCAAAGGTCGCGAGTTCGAGTCTCGGTCCAGCACACAGTTTTAATGTACCAGGAAGTTTCATGTAAACCAGTCAATGGGGAACAGGTAATGGGTAAATGGATAATGAGTAAACAGCATATGGGTGACAGGTAAAGGGTAATAAGTAACAAGCAACACGTAATGGGTAATGGTTGTTATTTAATGGTTAAAGGATAACTAATAATTTATAAAGGCCCTTCTACCATTTGACTTATACTTGTTTAACTGTTTACCCTCTACACATTATCTGCTTACCTATTACCCATTTACTCATTACTCATTATCCATTTACCCATTACTCAATAACTGTAGCCCATTATCCGTTTACCTGTTACACATTTACTCATAATACATTACCCATTATTCATTTACTTCTTACCCGTTTATCTGTTTTAATAGTTACCTGTTCACCCAGATACCTGTTACTCATTTACCTAGAACCTGTTTAAACTTTCACTTGTTCATCAGTTTGCACATTTACGTTATTATCCGCTACCTGTTCTGCCATCCGTTCTGGTCACTCGTTTAAGAGTTTACCCATTTAACAGTTACCTGTTTACCAATTTACACTGGGAAACAGACCCCAATAGCTGACCCATCAATTAACGACACCACCAGTAGACGATAGACCCAGTGCGCGATACCCTCCAGTACCTGACACCAAATTGCAAGTTTTAGTAAGTTGAATAAGGTTCCCAATATGTCTGATATATAAATTTCCGGAAATTATTCAATTAAAATGCAGTAGTGTGTGACTTCATTACAATTCTGAGCAAATTTCGAAAAAAAAATTATTTCTTACGTGAATGTGTATAACTACTGCATGTTACTCCATCGAAATATCATGAGGCTTCCATATTTGGCTGACGAAGATATCAGATTTAAAGAGGAGTTTTGTAGAATTTAGACTTGGAAATAATTGTTGGTTTGGCTGTTCTCGTCTGCAAATGCACCTAAAGCTGTAAGTTGCATCAGCAGTAGTGCTCATGCGTGTGTTTGGGCTGTTACAGAAGCAATTTCTAAGTAGTTTGATGAATTTAATGTATGGCACAAATATCGAATTAGTCGACTAATCAGGGATTTGTTACAGTTCTAAAAGCAACCCATCTCTATTTAATAAGTAACACAGATATGTAAAAAATGTAATCTGAGGGTCAATAGTGCTGGCAATGTGTGGTAATACAATCGAAATTTGGTCATTAACGACTGCTCCTTAACATAAAACGTTGTCAGTAGTGTCAATATGTAAGCCATGCGTATTTTTTAAATTCTATTTTGCTCCTACATTAAATTTTCATTTGCAAATCAGAGATATGTAATTACAGAAATCAGCATGATTGAGTTTTTTATATTAAGAGTAATTACATTTCATTTGAAATGCCTTTAATTTCGAAATACAGACCTCCCATTCCTATCCTGTTGCACCATCTTTGTCTGTTTCATGTCTGGTTTTTGCACCACCACTACTGACTTTGGCGCGTTTTGAGGAATGTAAACGTTTCGTACACGAAATAGCTGATATAATACTTTACCAGTATCACCAAAACAACTAGCTTTTAGTACACTTTGTTGTGTCAGGAAATGAGACATTGGTGAGATCAAGTGTAATTAAGAATTCTGTATTAGCTGTTAAATATTACTGCATAGCATGATAACTGAGTTTGTATTGCTGCAGAATAAATTATACGTAGAAATATGGTTGTGTCAATTAATTTGAGTGTCTAAATTTGTTTTTAGGCGTCTCACATTAAATGCGCTTTCCAGTACTTAACACACTATTTTAGCTAAGCGAGAGTTTTATAGAACAATTTATACTTGGCAATCACGTTTGATATAACCATTGCGCGTGTGTGATTATATATTTTTGATAAATAGTCGTTTTTGCACTACCAATCAAATACTTTTATTTGGGCCTATTAGGAACAGTTGACCGACTGCGTAGCACGCAACATGGACTTTGTGCTATTATTTAAAAATAATTCAGATAATTTGGACATGAAAATAATCTGGAGCTTTTAATTTGAGATTCGTCAGTTATGTTTTCAGTGTTAATTTTAATGGATATACCAACACTCTTTCTCTACTAATATTAATGTGTATTACTACTGGACCCTAATATTTGGCATTATCAGCAGAAGATGGTGGACTTCTGGTATAGCAAGATAAAGTTAATACCCTGGTATTGAGTCGCTATAATGTTTGGCTGACCGATATCGGTTTTTGAGACGAGATTTTGACGAGTTTAGTAGTAGCAAGTATGATGTTTACATAATTAATTTCATTAAGAAGTTTAGGTTACGACAGCAGTAGTACACAAGTGAGTTTTGCAATGCAGCATGAGTGTCATATTACTCGGAGGCGAGAATCAAATACATTGAATATGAGAAAGAGAACACTTGTATGAATAAGCAAAATGCACGATCAGAAAGTTCACACTTGCTGATGCCTTTCTGCCTCCCTTGTGACACTTGACAAAGCATCATAGAACAAGTTAGATGTCTAAAACAGTTAATCTGGGGCTTCGCTGTGGACTACATCATTTATGGCACAGAAACTCAACCACAGGATTATCTCTAGTTCGCATAACCAATAATTTGCACATGTCGTTACATTTTTGAAGGCTTCAGGCCGGTAGCAGTGCCTTACCTTCGAGGTCTCAATGCTGTTATGTTTCAGGAAGATAACGTCTCTAAACTACATGCAGGTATTGCAGTCCCAAGGAGATCTGCCTCCCTCAAATTGGATTCGTCTTTGTCACCCAGATATTCTCTCTATTCTCCTGATTTTGTACCATCCAACAGAGAAAAACTGCGAACTATAAAAACTCCATTTATGTCATCCAGTAGAGAACTCGATAATGTATTACTATGTCCATTTCCTATAATTTATGGGAACAATTACCGTCTGTGTGCTAACATCGAGCATATGTGGCGTTCCTTTTAAATATACAGGTATTGGTCCATTGGAGCAGGTGACCAGTGATCCAAGTCGCTTGACAAAAGAGTGATAAGTTTCGTCAACCGTTATGTAGGATCACCATACCCCACAGACTATCAATTGCAAGATTGGGTCCTTGTGTTGCTCTTTCATAAGCAGATTGATACACAGTTTTTTCTGCTGTAACACATCCAAGCACTGTATAACTGCAGCTTTGCACACTGTCATATATTTTGTTTTACCATCACGACTTTGAGGTATGCATCTGGTGTTTCTTATTGAAAAAAATGTGGAAGAAATCGCGACATAAGGAAGCTGTAAAAGTTTGAGGCATTGTTGAGCGCTTCCAAACAGCTGCCCAAAGGTTATGATCTCTACATTTAATCTCATCTTTCACAATGATGCAGTAGCAAATGTCTAGGATTCTGTTTCAAAGAGTCATGAGCATGGACTCCGTACATTGCAGTCACGCACATGAAAAATTTTCAGTGTTGGCCATCCCCTGGTAGGTGGTGTTCCCGCCAAGACTCCATCTATCTGAAACAAGGGATGACAGTCAATCATTATTTGATAATAAATAGTGTGCCACTGGATCGATGGCATGGAATAGACACTGTCGATATGGAACAATGGACTGTAATAAACACCACAGTTGACAGTGCGCTCAATTTTAACAATTTAACCATTTTTTCCATAATATCAAAGCTGACCAATGACACGGTGGCATGCTTCCCGGTTTCTGTATCCATTGTTAAATCCCCCCTCCGCCCTCCAACATTTTGTGTGTACCATATATTAGATTCCCAGTGTAGATAGGTGAATGTGCAGTACATCATTTCATGGTTCATTCTCGAACATATACATCAAAGTATACCTGACAGCTTCCTATAACGATGTGGTTATGTTATTTATATATTTCTAGAACTTCTACTGCAGAATTTACGATTACGGTTTCCCATCTTTCCTTAGTTGTTGGTAGTCACAGAGTACTCTGACACTCTTAGGACAAAGTTGGAGATTGAAATATCTCCCAACATTGTCTCTGACCAACTCTCCCTACAACACAGTCCCTGGTTTAATTTATAGCTGATCAGAAGTAGAAGGGTAATACATCCACTACATTACATATCTCATGAAGGAACAGAGCGAGCTGTGTCCATAACTGCTGTTCAGCAAAGACTGTTATGCACCAGTCTTACTCGTGACACACATCCAAGTGCATAAAAGCTATCCAGATTTTCACATGTTGAGGGAGTCAGAATCCCTTATCGGCCTATAGAAGATATGAAAGTGTTGGTATGATATAACAGGCAGTTAAGATGAAACGTGTGGGTTATCCATGATGGAGCTCCAGACGGATGGAGTTTCAAGAATTTTATGGTATATAAGTCAACTCTGGTATCAATTATAAATTGTTGTTCTGCTGTATGAATCAGTACCATGAAGGTGTTGGCAAGAGAGGAAACAATTAGAACTTAAACACTTGCACTCCTAAGGCTACACAGTTCTCCACTTAAATGTTCTGTAATGTTAGAGCAACATGATTTCCGAAATATTAGTCATGCGGAGTACAACGTGTAGGCAAGCAGCCTACTCACGCCTTATAAAATTCACATCAGTCTTTCCATTGTGTGCCAGCCAGTCCGCTGTAACTAGCTCTGACGTCATAAATGTTGCGCAATACTTTAAAAATCAAGTAAATAACCTGAAACGTTTCTAGCATGTCAGGAGTAATACTAAATCAATATGTGTTGAATATCAGTTCAATAACTTTAACCATTTTCGAAATTTGGACGTTTTGCTGTAAAAATCATTGGCGCAACAGAAAAGAGCTAGAAACTTAAAAATTTATATTTAGATTCCTTTTGTATAATAATTTAGTAGAAACAGTATTCTGGATCTCACAAATTAAAATTTTAGTTGAAATTTATGATTTTCTGGTTCTTATCTTAGAAATTAAGGAAGCAAGATAGATTACGTAGGCGAATAAATAAAGCTAGGATGTTCAAATTTAAGTAGAATGGAGACCCACTGTAATCATAAAGATGTGAGAAGTTTCAACTGAATAACTATAAAACTATAGCGATAGCGTATCTCCAAAGGGCAAGTTCAGAGCTCGTCTACTGCGTGTAGTGTAATTAAATTAATTCTCTCACCCAAAATATTTGACTTAGCCACGTCAGACTTTTATTATGATTATTTACCTGTGTGCTGATTGCACATTTAAATTGAGAGCTTCATCGGTCATCAGCAAAGGAAGCAATGATTTATTCGATAACTTAAAGTGGTGCATTACTAGCCCAGCGGCTAGTCGGGAGAGCAGATTTGATCAGGCGTTCCCTTAGCCGTCCACACCGCGAATTTATACGTAAGAACGCTGCGCGAGGAGAGGAAGGCCCCAGTTCTCTCCAGACGCTGATTAGCGCACCACCTGTGCCGGGAGTCGCGTCGCGTCGGTATCGTTGATATAAACAGCCTCGGATGCAATAATAAGTTACTCGGGATACGCGTAACCATGAAATCGTTTTCGAGTGAAGTGTTAAATTTTGGATGACGATAATGATCTATCTTTAGTTTGCGTATGTCGTATTTTCACATGCCGCCGCAGGACAGACATTCTACCATTATTAGCGTGGCGTTTGATGAACATTATCATCAAATTACGGCGAGCATTCACTTAAACATTTGATTTGAACAGTTATAGTGGCATCAGCGCATTACACTCTGAACTGCTCTGGTAGTTGGATTGTGTGGATTCTTTTTGGTATGTGACTTTCAGAATATAGTGAACATTTTTGAGAGAATGGTTTTTGATTATGAATCCCAGACAATCTCCTAATTCCTCACAGCTATAAGCTGTAGCTATAAATGTATTTCTCAGATGAAGTGGGCACTAGGAATTCTAATTACAAGCTTCACGTTTTGCTAATCACTTTCTGGTTGCCAATATTGTAGTTAGAGAGCCAGTGTTGATAACAGCAAACAACAGCTTTAAATAACTAATAGGAACATTAACAATATTTCCACCTGCCGCCCCACAAACGCTCTTAATTCTCTAATGTAGAACATGTTTGTAAAACATCTGGCATACCTCCATCTTATAAGTTTTCCCTCAAACTCACTACAGTGATGGTAAACCTATTTCCTTTTACACCAAAGGAAGAGATAGATTCTTTGTGATACATGCACAGTATAGGTTTCCTGGGTTGTGCAGCACGTACTGTTCACATCCAATTGCAGTTAAGAAATTATACTACTCTTGCATCAGTCCTCCAAAATGATTGTTAGCAACGGAAAATGTCTGTTCGTAGGAAACAGGTAACAGCATATCAGCGGTGACTGACACGTGGAATTACGCGATGTGCAGCATTAACTCCCTAAACAAGATAACTGTCAAGCAAAATCATTGAAAGGGTTTGCAGTACCTCACAAACACCTGTCAAGAACTTCAAATCTCTGCAGTTATCAAGCTGAAGACTCGATTTATGTCCAAGTTGTGGCAGAGAAATGGAGTACCTCGCATACATCTTCGTTCATTTAGAGGAGGTTGCTGAAACAGTTATTCGATTGATGGACATGATTAATCATACATAAGTTTGAAGTCCCCTTCTGACTGTGGAATGGAGACGTTTGCTGTTAACGATTACAGGTAGTCAGCGCTCTAAGTCACACAGAGAACACGCAATTTATACCAATCGATCAGAAGTTATACCACACAACTGATGCACCCTGCGAGAACAACGGAAAAAATCGTTAAATGCGTGATAAATGACATTCAAATACATATCCATCTCTCTAGAATGCATCATCACCATACTATTAAATAACACCTCCTTACAACGCTCCTCAACCCATCACTCCATCTACTTCCTATCATTCTTTAATGCAGATTCATGACATTTTAGAGGCTGATATCTCTTTTCCTCGAAAGCATCAAAAACAGCAGTCAACTTGCATGTGTAACTGTCACATCAGTAGACATTTAGTGGAATTGTGTTAAAAAACCATACAGCAACTTTTCTGTAACGTATTTGTTAGCTGACGCCACATGGTCGTCATTGGTGGGGAGCACAGAGAAGCACATTATGAATACCGTTTGTTAGGGTTTGGAACACCTAACAGTCTTGAACATGGTCAAACATGCGATCCATATTGTAATTGTATATTGCAGTCCCTCAGCTGGTAACACAACGCTCTTTAGATAGGGACACTTCATAAAAATCTGTAAGGTGAATGCCGATAACTTTGGGATCACAAGTGGGCTTGTGAGCAGACATATATAAATTTATTACTTCACATTTAGTGCTGATAAACGTTAAAGATTCTCTTCCAGCCATCTTACTGCTGTCAACGAAAGGTCACTGTTTCTCTGGCTCCCGGTGCTACTGTGTCAACATTTTCTTGTATTCCTCTTGCTGTCACATATTCATTCCCATGTACAAGAATTTAGCTAGCGAAAGCAGAATACATGCAACTGCTTCCCCATTCCCACTCAATGTTCGCAAATGTTTGCGTATTTTCTCTCAATGTACACGTATTTTCCGTCAATTTTCGTGATTTTATCGGTTATATGTCACTTCCGCCCACGCGAGCAGGAAATCACTTCTGGCCAAGTATTCATCTACATTTACATCTACATGTATACTCTGAAAATCACATTTAAGCGCCTGTCAGAGGTCTCATCGAACCATCTTCACAGTTATCCTTATTCCAATCTCATATAGCACGCGGAAAGAACGAACACCTATATCTTTCCGTACGAGCTCTGATTTCCCTTATTTTATCGTTGTGGTCGTTTCTCTCTGTGTAGGTAGGTGTCAACTAAAATATTTTCGCATTCTGAGAGGAAAGTTGATGACTGAAATTTCGTGAGAAGATTCCGTCACAACGAAAAACGCCTTTATTTTAATGATGTCCAGTCCAAATCCTATACCATTTCAGTGACACTCTCTCCCACGTTTCGCGATGATACAAAACGTGCTGCCCTTCTTTGAACTCTTTTGATATACTCAGTCCTATCTGGTAAGGATCCCACACCGCCCAGCAGTATTCTAAATGAGGACGAAAAAGCGTAGTGTAAGCAGTCTCCTTAGTAGATCCGTCACATTTTCTAAGTGTCCTGCCAATAAAACACAGTCTTTGGTTAGCTTTCCCCAAAACATTTTCTATGTGTTCCTCACAATTTAAGTTGTTAGTAATTGTAATTACTAGGTATTTAGTTGAATTTACGGCTTTTAGATTTGACTGACTTATCATGTAACCGAAGTTCCTTCCAGCACTCATGTGGATGACCTCACACTTTTCGTTATTTAGGGTCAACTTCCAATGTTCGCATCATTCAGATATCTTTTCTAAATCGTTATGCAATTTGTTTTGACCTTTATTAGTCGAAAAACGACAGCGTTATCTACAAACAACCTAAGACAGTTGCTCTGATTATCTCCCAGCCGCTAGTACTCGTATAGCCGCCTTCTGCGTATAGTGGGTGTGGTGTCACCGCCAGGCACCACACTTGCTAGGTGGTAGCCTTTAAATCGGCCGCGGTCCATTAGTATACGTCGGACCCGCGTGTCGTCACTGTCAGTGATTGAAGACCGAGCACCACCACACGGCAGGTCTAGAGAGCCGTCCTAGCACTCGCCCCAGTTGTACAGCAGATTTTGCCAGAGATGGATCAATGACAAATACGCTCTCATTTGCCGAGACGATAGTTAGCATAGCCTCCAGCTACGTCATTTGCTACGACCTAGCAAGGCGCCATTACCAGTTTATATTGAGATTGTAATTATGTATCATCAAGAGCGATGTTCTCCAATTGTGGATTAAAGTTAAGTATTCAATCAACTACGTTCTTTTCTTCATAGGATAATTGCTTTACCTTGTTCCAGACCTCACGCCAGTATGCGTGAGTTTAAACGCGTGCATTTCGGCCTCCTCTAGCAACACGGTGTTGGCTCTTCTGCCAACACATCAGTGGGCACCTGTCCGATTCAGCGGAACCTGAAGCCCACCCACCATTTGGTGCAAGTCGAGGAATCTGCAGTCTACACGGTCACAGAATCGTCTGATCCCCTGATTTCAGACCCACTACTCGGCCCTGTACCAGAGGTCCGCAGTCGATCCTGTCGACTATGCTCCAAAAGGGCTGCTCTGGTTTCATCTTGCAGTCTTTACCACTTCTGTTAGCCACTTGAAACCAGAGTGAGTCTCTTCTGATCCAAAATGACAGACATCATTGATACCAACGTGAGCCACTACCGGCAGTTGGCTACACCCTGTGCTCTTCGTGGCATCCAGGAGGACCCTTTCCACATCTGGAATGACTCCACCCAGTATACACACGGAGTGCACATTGGTTTTCTTTCCCTTCTTGGCAGCAATGTCCCTAAGGGGCCCCATAACGTGCCTAACGTTGGAGCTCCCAACTACCAATAATCCCACCCTCTGTGATTGTCCAGATCTTGCAGGCTAAAGGGTTTCCTCTGAAACAGAACAGGCCACAGCATATGGATCAGTAACAGTGTCAGCCATAGACAGAACCTGGAACCTGTTTGTCAGACAAACTGGGGAGGCCTTACGTCTTTCGCCACCTGATACGGCCTGAGGTGACCTCCCACTCGACCACAGTGCGGGCAGTAACTGGCCTGGCCACTGGTGAGGACCGATTGGAGGACTCGGTCCTGCTAGACGTCCATTTGAGCCCCACGGCCAGCCCATAACAGTGGTGCCCATCCACTGCTGCCTCAAGCTGTGTAACCGAAGCCGTCATAGCCTGAATCTGAGAGCGAAGTGTCACCAGCTTGTCAGTAACCAATTTTAAAATGGCTTGTAAATGTAGTACAGTTGTCAACATCTAGCGAAAATGCGCCATTTTTCTGGTTGGACAGCACAGTATACCACCGTACTCGAAAGCATTCAGTCACCTCCAACCACATATTCTACAGTTGCATTGCATTTTCTCCTTTTTCTGTATGTGTGGGTCTGTGCATGTGTCAAGGATGGATCCCATGACACGGAGTAGACCTAGTTTAGTTTTCAAGTGTAAGTCTGCCACATGTTACAACCGGAGGGATGTTCAGATACAGATTCACAGTGCGTATGTCTGGGATAGGATTCAGAGGTTGATCCACAGCATTTTCTATCCAGAGTGCTGTTCAGAGATGGATCTGCAATATGTTGCATCAGGGATAGGATTCGAAGGCGAATCCACTAGGCATTACACCTGGAGATGTGTTGTATGCCCGAAGGTGAATGAACTAGCGGGAAGACTGCGTCATGGGAGTTATCTAAGGCATACCCACAGACACAGACACACAGAAAACAAAGAAAATGCACTGCAGTTGAAGAATATGTGGTTGGAGGTGACTGGATGTATTCGAGTACAGTGCTATAGTATACTGTCCGACCAGAAAAATATTGAATTTGCGCTAAGTGTTGGCAAATGTACTACATTTACAAGCAATTTAGAATGAAGCAGCCGGGGGATTGTTTCTAAGTTGCTAAGTGTACACTACTTTATTCAGCGGACAAAGGTGGGTTTAGTATGGTACTCGACCAATGCTATTCTTCTCGAATGTCTTCGTTCCATCAACTACAGGTTTTCATAGAAGTTAAAGTGTGAGAATAAAGGAATGTACCGACTGCTAACAAAAGGTCTGCATAACCAGCGCGGTCGGCATACGAAAGGGATGGAAGGGAGGAGTGGTGTGGGGGCCATCTTGATCTGTGTGTGTTTGCAAACAACGGTTCACACGTACAGAAAGCATTCACTTGATGGAAAGGGAGATTGATAGAGAGAGAGTGGGGGGGGGGGGGGGAGGGAGAAAGAGTGAGAGTGGGAGCATGTGTTTCGACAGATAGTTCTGGGCTTTCAAATAGCAAATGGTTGTCGCTACCGGGCGCATTTTTTCGGAGATTGGCACGAAAGAGCTGGCACTGTAGCATCTTGCAGTGGTCACAGGGCCCAAAGAGAGTGTTGTGCGGCCTTCACATGTGGGAATACACAAAGCCACGAAGCTGCACGCTTGACAAAGCACTCAGTGCATGGGCAGTCAGTGCCATGCAGTCAGTGCAGATTTTTAGCAGTGCAGTTATGTGGTGTGAGTTAGGTTCACTGAATTCCCTGATTGATCAGATTAAAATAGAGTGATCTATTTAATTACGTGTTTTCTATATATTTTACTGGACCTGCATCTTCCAATACAGCAGTCAGTGATGAGCTCGAGAGATACAACACCTGCAAATCGAATTTTATAAAAAGAAAATGGTATGCTGTGTAGTTGAATTTCCTGTCATGAGATCCTTCCTCTCCCGCTCAGACCCGCCAGTTTCCAGGTGGGAAGTGTGAGGGGGGATAGGGATTTTCCCAGAGGGCAGGGTTACTTGATTTATTGATTTAATTAATTAGTCTATTATTTTGATTTTAAAAGTCTGCTTGTATCGCGAATAGGAAAAGAGAGGGTTGGTGTGTGGGTGTGGTAGATAGGGAGAGGATGGATGTGTGGGTTTCTCAGGACAGACTATTCCCAGGGATTGATAAATCAACTCCAGCGCTTAGAACAAAAGGTTAAGGGATGAGGGAGGGGTCAAAAATCAATAAAGTTTGCCTCTCAATGCATTCAACCCACATTGACAAAATGCACCAGCATCGCTGGTGTGCTGTTACTGACAGTAACAGTCAGAGGAGGCTTTAGTAGCAATATAACGAAGGAGACTGTGACTGAAATAAGAGACTGAGAGATATGGACACTAAGAGATAATGACAGAGAGATCGGCTGAATGAGTGACTGAGAGTGGGCAGATGGGAGTGGATGGGTAAGTGACTTGCAGCGATGGGTTAATAGGTGTGTGCGAGTTATGGTTAGGGAAGAACATGCGAGTGGAGATGATTTGCATGTTAAAAAGATCGTGAATATGTTTCCATGCCACAATTTTTGTGAAAAATTTTAATGGTGGTAGAATGAGGCAACTGGTACACCACTTTTGAGTCAGACACTTTTAAGCAGGAGCATGTTCACTAGCCTCTTTTGTGCTCCGATAGGAGAATTTTTCTGCTGGTGTTTACCTGATTGTGTTTTCACTTCACTTAATAAAACTGTCGAAAACAGAAGGTTGCGAAGAAATACTCTGTCTGATAACTTTGAAGACACAGCTGGGCGTCAATATATGTGTCAACATAATTTTGTACACTTACACAACATCTGTGTTAGCGACTAGACTTCAGATCTCAGTGACACATAGAACAGTCGCCGAAGTCCTTAGGTGTTGTTAGTACTTTGTGTTGTTTCGATGCCTAACAGAGTGCTTGAGGCGGTTAAAAGTGTCAGCTGAAGAATGATCATTGTGAAGGACATGGATATGTGGCATACTCATTGAGTCGTTGGGGTTAGGTCGTCTATCAGTTTCGCCCCTCGTTGACGATCTTTGTGTGGATTGTACAGCGGCGCGGAGCAGGAAGATTTTGTTGGGGAGTGTGTGGTGTGAGAAGCGAGTCGGCGGGGGGCGTGAGAGGTTTGGAGTTCTGGATGGTACCCGAGAGAACTAATCGGCTCCTGTGAAGGCGCCCAGCCTTTGATAGCTTAATTAGTCACTTTAGGGAGTCAAAGGCAGATTTGAGTCTTCTTGTGTTAGATGACCTAACTAATGTAAGCGAGAGGAACGGTGTAGGTGATAGTCCACGGCGTCAGGAGAGTGGGTAGGAGACCAAAGGGCCAGCAAATGAGCCATCCTCTAATGATTTTGCGAAATCCCATATTTCATCTACACGGGATTGACGAGATTTCAGTTGAACAGGTTGAACAGGTTCAGTTTGTGTTATGGTTAATGGTTCAGTTTGAATTTCATGGGCCATTGTTCTTCCACTTCTTTATCCATTGACCAGCGGCGTTTTAAGAAAGATTTTATCTGAAATTATACAGAATGAAGGATCATCCAAGATCAGGCACGAGCTGGGGGGCAAGCACTTTTTGCTTGTGCATTACCAGCACGAGACCTTGCCTAAACACACTTATGAGCTGCGCACTGCTGTGCTAGCTCTGGGGTTGAAAGTAGTTGAAGGTGATGTGGTTAAGACCATATTATAAGGAATGACGGTTGAGAGCCTGGTACATGTGTCATTTTCTAGGAAACCTACTACCTTCGTGGAATTAGATACCTTGGTTGCCGAAATGGAAAGGTTTGCTGATGAGCAACGGGAGGGGGGGGGGGGGGGGGAGCGGTCACCCAGATACTCCGTCTGAGGGGGACTAGCGCACAGTAAGGTTAAACCTAAGGTCTGTTTCAGGTGTGGTGGTATTTTGTGCGGTCATGTGCGGACAAGTGTGGCCTGCATCCCAACATCTGACGCCACAGAACACTGCCGGGAAGAGCTCCACATTAAAGCAGTGCGAGATCGTATGTGTGTGCTGACTTGAGCCTGTATGCGTTCTTTAGCATTCAAGAATTTCTGTTTCACTACTAGAACTGGTACCTCTAATTTGGGAATTTATGTAGAATGCCTCCTCCGTGCCTCCCCATCTCACAGATGACGTGTTGTTCATGGACAAGAGTTGCCCCTGGCAGGGGAGTCTCAGGGGAAGCTACTCGTACTGGACCATACATGGCCTGTTAACTATGTCGTTGCCAAGAAATTATGAACTAGGCACTGGGCTACTGATTTCATGGAGCGTACCGATCTTGTTCTTGATCACCGAGCGCGTGCCTTTTATTTCAAATTTTTCCCTAATGAAAGGATAACATTGTGTTAGTGTCGGCGTTCTCAACCGATTACTTAAGTGCAGGGACGTCGCCTGGCTTTTCCACTAATCATTTGGAACTTGGCGAGGCTAGGCAACTATTTCCCGATGTCCTCACTGATAAATTAGGCTTCACTAGTAAGATCCGATATAAGATTCGCTTCGTTGACGATATTCCTGTTCGTCAAGCCCCTTATAGTTTATGAACAGCTAAAATCAAGATTTTTCGATTCCTGATTAATACAATGCTCCAGAATGATGTCATTAGACCTTCGACTTCTCGCTATACTTCATCCATTCGTCTTGTTCGTACAGGACAGAGTGGCCATTATAGGGCAGTTGTCGATTATAAGGCTGTCAACCAGAATTTCGTCTTGGAATTATTTACGTTGCCCGACCTTCAAAATTGCTTCACCTGTCTCGAGGGTGCCCGTTGGTTCTCTGTACTGGACTTCAATCAAGTCTACTATCAGACACCCTCGACCAAAGATTTTAAACCAGTTAACGCCTTTTTGTGCTGATAGGAACCTTTACGAGTTTAAACGGGTTCCTTTCAGACTGTTATGGGTGCGGATGAGTTGTCTCGTAGTTTTAACGTTATTCTGGGAGACCTTCTTAGATTACCTTTGTTTGGCCTTGTATTTCCTTTTGGGTCACCTAGTCAGCGCTGATCAGGGGCTGACACTTCGTTTGCGTGTTCCCCCTCACCCTATGAACAGGAACAGAGTGGCCAGATTTATTTGCAACGGCGAACTTCTTTCGGAAGTTCGTTTGTAATTTCGTCCAATTGGCGGCGGCTTTGAATAACTTGCACAAGAAAGGCGATCCCTTTTTCTGGTTGGAGAGTCATCAACCTTCCTTCGAGGCAATTAAAGCCGCTTCCTATGTTTTTCATCCTGGATTTCGGCAAATCGTTTCGTCTGGGTGGTGGTCGAGTGATTTCCCCGTTGTAGCTAGTTAATTCCCATCTGCAGGATAACAAGTCGCCAGTCTGTACAACACCTTACCAAAAATTGTGCCGTCTTTGGAACACGAACACCGACATTTACACGTAGGAAATTTTGGAAGTTTCATTTCGATCATGGTGTTAGGCATGTTACCACTACTTCCTACTATCTCCAGCCGTCCTTTGGTGAGTGCAGGAACAGAATTTGAAGGCTAAGTTGATAACATTTCATGCTAGGTCCCAAAAACAGTGGGACCTTTCTATCCCATGGTTAAATGTTGCTCTCAATACTGCTTAGCATGAGGCCATCAAAATCACTCTAGCTTCAATTTTCCTGGCCCATCGTATTAAATCTCCCTTCAGCAATCTTTGGACCTCGGACGAGCTGATCCCTGAGCGAGTCACCTTCCAAGCCACCCAACATAACTAGGAGACAGCGATACTCAATACAGAGCTTGCGTATGGGCGTCAGATGCGTAGATATAGTTACAGGATGCGTGAGTTCGAGGGGAAGGTCGTAGTCCATGAGTTTGTATATATAACGTCGGAACCAAGGCTCGGGCAACCCGTCCAACAGCAATTGCTCAGTTTTGCAGGCCCCCATGAAGTTTTAAGATTCCTGAGTCCAGTTAAGATCTTGGTCTGTAATGAATTGAACAATAAGATCTCTAAAGTACAAGTTACTCCAGTTAAGCTGGGTACCTAGCCACATATTTACCTTCTGCCCTTGGTGTGGGAGCCTGGCGGAGCGTCTTTGAGTTTCACTGGGGAAAGCTGGTCCATGTGGACTTGGCCTTCTATCGATTTCACCCCTCACACCCACTGACAGGATAGCTTCGGTGGCGCCATCGCTGTATTCAAAAGCCGTGGAGCTCTGGAAGGTATATGAGAGAACGAATAGGCTCCAGTAAAGGTGCCTAGTCTGATACTGACAGTCGGTTAACCCCTGCCCTGCGAAGCACTTTCTGTGAGTGGTCATGATATAATGGGAAACACATCAGGGGCTTGTAGGTTGTTTGGCCAGTTCGACGCTAGTGAAGGCACAACGCTCTTTTGAAGGCTTAAACCATGGAAGGGCGGTGGCCATCCTGTTCAAGTTGAGTAATTTCGATGTATGTTCTTACATCTCACACTACCCCCCCCCCCTCCCGCCCCCAGATTTGGTTTACCGAACCATTACTCATAATTAATAGTAGCTGATTATAAGTCATTTACTTAAAACCTGATCACGAAATTTTGGTTAACTATAGCTATCTTACCAGTGGCTTTCAACCTCGTATGTCTCCAATAAATGCCAGTTATGCATTAAAGATGATAAATGCTGAAGCAGTTATGTGGGGATTCCAGTCCCTCCGTTAGGATGACGCGATCTCAATTATCGCTTGTGTAAGTCGGCGTTATCAGCACCGACAAAGTTTAAAGGGACCTCATTGTGAGTTCCGAATCGTGCAGAGTTTAGATTTTCGGGGGGGGGGGGGGGGGTAGGAGCTTTCTGACCTGATGGTGATGTAGTTTAATACTGTTGCCAAGTTTCCAGAATTGCCGTACTGTGTACCAACCACATTGTAACCACATCACATGTGCTCCTGCCATACGAGAGCAAGTAGTAGACTCACTAGGCTCTCTGCAGCTTCTTAAGGAAACAACTTTTCCGTGAGTAGTCTGCCGTTACCAGCGTTTGGAGTGGTGCCGTGTTTGGGTAGTTTGAAAAGTTGGTCAATAGCGTGGTGAATCTCGTAAGGCATTCGTGAGTCGGGGATAGCGGCAACATACGAAGAGGCCCAGTTCTGGAGACGCACAGCGGTGTTACTCCCGGTGTCATGGTGTGGGAAGCCTTCGGGTATGCCTTCAGATCTACATAACAGCTCAGTCAAGAACGGCAAATAAGTACTCGCTTAATGGTCTGAAAATAACTCTATAAACACTGTTTCGTCCTGTTTTGTCTACTCACATAAGAAACTTAAAAGGAAATTCTGAGGAGGTGTAGCCTCTCTAGAAACTGAAAAGCGAAGCGCCCTTGGAGGGGGAAGTTACCTTACCGGGAGGAACACTACCGCTGCCCTACAGGATAACTAAGAATCAGTTTCTCGTCTCCCAGTGTAGAACATTCAGATGAAACTTCCTGGCAGATGAAAACTGTGTGCCCGACCGAGACTCGAACTCGGGACCTTTGCCTTTCGCGGGCAAGTGCTCTACCAACTGAGCTACCGAAGCACGACTCACGCCCGGTACTCACAGCTTTGAGTACCGGGCGTGAGTCGTGCTTCGGTAGCTCAGTTGGTAGAGCACTTGCCCGCGAAAGGCAAAGGTCCCGAGTTCGAGTCTCGGTCGGGCACACAGTTTTAATCTGCCAGGAAGTTTCATATCAGCGCACACTCCGCTGCAGAGTGAAAATTTCATTCTGGAGTGTTCAGATGTTTACGCAGAGTCTGCCGTATGCATTAACTGAAATAGTGTTATTAGTAACTTATAACTGCATTCTGTGTAGTGTTAACGAATTTTGTGCAAAATGGTTATTCCCTGGGCATGTTTGCCCACTATGTGGCCAGCGATTCATAAGGCTCGCAATGGAGGTCCCATTCAAATTTTTCATACGCCCTGTACTGGAGTTTTGGAACGTAATGTGGCAGAAAGAGTGGGGTATTAGTTCCGCGCCATGTGAAAAGTATTCAGTCTTGACGATAACAGACCTTCCATAGGAGCGCCTCAATGAAGGTTAAATTGTCTCAGAGGATTGTTTTGATTACCTTACTACAAGTTCGGAAACTGAGAGAGACGGAGATCCAGTTTTGTGTTTATCAACCATTCATAAATCTCCTTGGCTTTTCTCAAGTCGCACCAACTGTTTAGTACCTCCGCTGGTCGCTCTCAGCATATTGTTCGGTGTCTCACTTTAATAATCAATGAGCTTCCAAAAATTCGTCAGTGAAATTCGGTCTTCAGATCACATGACGACGACGTACTAAAAAGATTCATACACATATTTATCATTTTACAACATATTAATATACTTGATTGAGTAACATGCCAACTTTTACAATTATCGATATATATTTTCACGTCGGTCGTCGTACACACACACACACACACACACACACACACACACACACGTCTTCTCAGTATCAAGTTAAAACAGGATCTGATCTGAAATAGGACTTCTTCTGTTTCTAACATAGCTATCCACTATCAAAAAACATTTTAACAATTATTTTCATTCATTAATTTCATTAAAGCATACGGCGATAAGACGTGCCGACAGGATCTTCTCTCGCCCGAGGGCCTTCTCCTGGAGAGCAATAACGGACAGCTCAATATCATTGGCCGCGACGTCTAAGACGCTGCTGACTACAAGTTATGGCGCCTTTTCTGCACATGAAACAGAATAAAAACAGAACATTGAGTATATAATACAAACATTTTTAGTTACAACAACAATATTTAACAATAATGCTATTCAATACACACTGAAGATCCAAGGAAACTGGTACACATGCCTAATGTCGTGTAGCACCCGCGCGAGTACTTAGAAGTGCCGCAACACGATGTGGCATGGACTCGGATAATGTATGAAATAGTGCTGGAGGGACCTGACACCATGAATCCAGCAGGGATGTCCATAAATACGTAAGAGAACGACGGGGTGGAGATCCCTTCTGAACAGCACGTTGCAATGCATCTAAGATATGCTCAGTAATGTTCATTTCTGGGGAGTTTGGTGGCCAGAGGAAGTGTTCAAATTCAGAAGGGTGCTCCTGGAGCCACTTCGGAGCAATTCTGGACGTATGGGGTGTCGAAATGTCCTGCTGGAGTTTCCGAAGTCCGTCGGAATGCACAAAGGACATGAATGCATGTAGGTGATCAGAGATGATGCTTACGTACGTGTCACCTGTCAGAGTCGTATCTAGACATATTAGGGGTCCCTTAGCACTCCCACTGCACGTGTCCCTTATCATTATAGAGCCTCCACCAGCTTGAACAGTCCATGAGGTTGCCCCCATACCCATACACGTCCGTCCTCTCGATACAATTTGAAGCGAGACACTCTGATCAGGTAATATGTTTCCAGTGATCAACAGTCCAATGACGGTGTTGACAGGCCCAGGCGAGGAGTAAGGCTTTGCGTCGAGCAGTCACTCCAGGGTACACGAGTGGGCCTTCGGCTGCGAAGGCACATATCGATGATGCTTCGCTCGCTGACACTTGTTGATGGCTCAGCATTAAAATCTGCAGCGATATGCGGAAGGGTTGAGCTTGTGTCTCTATTCAGTTGTCGTTCGTCTTTTTCCGGCTGCAGCGATGTCGGAGTTTGAAAAAAATATGTGTGAATTCGTAAGGGACCAAACTACTGCGGTTATCGGTTCTAGACTTACACACTACTTAATCTAACTTATTCTAAGAACAACACACACACCCATGCCCATGGGAGGACTCGACCCTCCAGTGGGAGCGGCCGTGCAATCCCTGACAGGGCGCCTCAAATCGCGCGGCTACTCCGCGCGGCTCGGTCTTTTGATGTCTTTTGATGTCTGTTACCACAATCGTGAAATGATCGTACGGGAAAATCCCCACTTCTTCGCTACCTCAGAGATGCAGTGTCCCATCGCTATTGTGCCGACTACAACACCAGTTTCAAACTCTCTCAAATCTCAATAACCTGCCACTGTAGCAGCCGTAACCGATCTAACAACTGCGCCAGACACTTTTTGTTGTCGTACATAGGCGTTGCCGACCGCACTGCCGTATTCTGTCTGTTTACTTGTCTCTGGATTTCAATACGCGTGCATATATCAGTTTCTTTGGCTCTTTAGTGGAGATCATCATATTAGTGTAATACTAACTGAACCTACCAGCCGGCCGCGGTGGCCGTGCGGTTCTGGCGCTGCAGTCCGGAACCGCGGGATTGCTACGGTCGCAGGTTCGAATCCTGCCTCGGGCATGGGTGTGTGTGATGTCCTTAGGTTAGTTAGGTTTAAGTAGTTCTAAGTTCTAGGGGACTTATGACCTAAGATGTTGAGTCCCATAGTGCTCAGAGCCATTTGAACCATTTTTTTTGAACCTACCAATTGAGGCGTAGTACATGGTATAACTGTCCGGTCCTTCCTGTTACACTACGTCACTCTTCAGTTTGCAGGTATATGAAGAAGGAAGTGCTTGAATGCAATTCGGCGACTTACATTCCCCTACGCTTCCATCCCGAACATCTTCCCCATCACTTCGTTACAAACCGGAACATAATTTATCCCTTAACGCGACTCTAGTGCACTTCGAAGTGGTAAACACTTCTCATTTTTATTTTTAACCCACTTCTTTTGAAAATAAACATTAATTTAATGCCGTTGGATAGGAATTTTTAATAGTCTAAGACGTTTATATCCCATGCAAGGCGGAGACAACTAGTTATAGAGAAACATAAATGTGACCTCTTCTGTGGGAAATTCAATGTAGTCTAATTTTGTACCGAGAAGCATTCCTCTTAGAAGCCATGGTTCACGAATTGTGTGAGAAGAGTTAAAAAGTGACCTTGAAACACACCTTCACCCTAATGCTCACACCCCACTGGTCAGGTTTTTTGGTATATTTTTCAGGACAATCCCTCCTAGCACTCTGCCTAAATTTCCTCTAATTTTCCTTCATTCACTCGACGACAATAAAGAATTTTTTAATCTGAAGATAATACTTCGAGACAAGTGTCTACAGAATATACCATAATAGTTTGAGTAGTGTTCTTCTGTTTGTTATTATTTAGGTTTCGCCCAATATCGGATTTTACTTGCGTATTTTACGAGTAGACGTGGGGTAACTTCGAACGTCTGCATCTCTGAAATTGATATAGATAGCAAGATTTTCAATGTAACTCGAAACCGGGATCTTAGGAATACACCATAAAACTTTAGCTATTTTCTGTACATAACCGCCTTGGAATACGGAGTTCGGTATTGGTACGAAGATACATTAAAAATACACTTTCCTTGGGTTTTCTATGGAACCGCCCATTAATTGTTTTCTCCATAATGCTCTGTTGCCCACCGTGAACCACATCAAATGCTAAAAGAACTAATCGATTTGCTCCCTCTGCTTAAGAAGGGGAAGTGTGTAATATTCACACTTGGACCCTGTACTGTAGGTTAGTGACACTAAGACGATCCTTTTGTGAGGTATACAAATAGGCCCGTAGCTCGAAGGGCTATGCCAAACACTTGACCCTACCTTCGTATCACCAACTGAACCCGAAGTGTGACTCTCGTAAGAATCTCTTTCTTATGCATGGCGTTTAGGAACATATTAGGTAGCGTACCGATTTACAGTATGATAGCAGTTTCGTAAACCTGCGTATAGTTGCTTACTGCATCAACTTCAGTTAGTTTTGTATCGAGCAGTTTGACGAAACGAACTGTTCATTTTTTTTTTTTTCCAAGCATCTCGGCAACCACCCTTAACCACCTTTTCAAAGTAGCAGCGAACTTGAGATCTACACTGTAGGCTACTGTGTATTAAGACATCCCACTGAAGCAGGAGAGTATTGCGCTTGTTTGCAGTTCTCACTCTATCGTTCACTAAAATTGAAAAGCTTTTGTTTTTGTTCTCTTCAACTGGATGGAATATTCATGAACTGAAGACTTATTTTAGTCGAGAGCTCTGTTCTCAACACTGCATGAAGCAGATTTGTGCAAGTAAAGAAGTAAGTGTAAAGGGGCAGATGGGCCTGGACAGATGCGCGGTTATCCGCTTGGTCTTAGGCACCTTCCCACGGTTCGACCGCCTCCCACCGTTTGACGTTCGAGTTCTCTCTCGGGCATGGGTGTGTGTGTTGTCCTTAGCAAAAGTTAGTTAAGTAGAGGGTAAGCCTAGGGACCGATGACCTCCGTAGTTTGATCCCGTAGGAACTTACCACAAGTTTACAATTTCCAGATGTGCCGACCCGACCACTCTTTACCTTAATCCAGTTTAAACCCGTACGGGAGTAGAGAAATTGCTTTTGGGACGTTTATTTAAGTTATCGGCAGACTAATAACTAACAGCACAAATTAATAATTGACCATCGTCCTACTGCGGTTCCACGACTGTTCCAGGAGTTGGAAAACAGCTAATTTGCTCATACGGAGAATCTGAGAATTAAAATATTTAATTCCCAGAATAATATCCGGCAGTAGCATTCCTTAGAGTAAACTATTGATCTGTAAGCCTCCCGAGACCTGCATTTAAGAAATTAAATTAAACTGCGCAAATATCTACGTCGCTGCACACAGTTTATAGAATCCTAGAATATTCTGGAAGTAATCAAACGCGAATTATGTGGAATAACACCTCACACTCTATCAGCTATTCTCGAATATGAAGCAGTGATTGTACATCTGAAGAACAAATTAAATTAAATTTATTTGAACGTAGATTGCCTTTTAGTTCAAATGGTTCAAATGGCTCTGAGCACTATGGGACTCAACTGCTGAGGTCATTAGTCCCCTAGAACTTAGAACTAGTTAAACCTAACTAACCTAAGGACATCACAAACATCCATGCCCGAGGCAGGATTCGAACCTGCGACCGTAGCGGTCTTGCGGTTCCAGACTGCAGCGCCCTTAACCGCACGGCCACTTCGGCCGGCGCCTTTTAGTTGTGATTCTTCAATTTCTCCAGGCGTATTTCATGACGAAATAAATCTCGGGTGAACAGCCCGCTGTGAGGGTACAAGAGACACAATACTTCAGCATTCGACCTTGTTGCCATAATCAGCACACCTGTTGATAGCAACAAGGCCGATTGTCGAAAAATTGTGTCCTTTGTACACTCACAGCAGGCTGTTCACCTGAGATTTATTTTGCCTTCTAGTTCTTTCGCCTAAAGATTAATGCTACTGTCAGTTACGAAACATGGAAAGTACTGTGTGATAATACATAAATGCAGTGAAATCTTGATTTTTGTTATTCTTATATTTCTTTAGCCTTGTAATGTTCTTTTCATTCCAAGCTTTTGTTGCCGTTTTGTATAACCAAATTATTCCAGTTGACACATATTTCCTTGCAGTTCTTGTTAGCTCTAGCCGGCCTGGTTTGGCCAAATAACGAAATAATGGTTTGGCCAAATAACGAAATAAAGCGGATTCAGATGCAGTTCTCATACTGTACAGTAAATATCATCAGGATTCAATACTGCGGTGTCTCTCCCTCCTGTGAATGACGATCAGTATTCAACTCCAGAAATATTATTTTATATTTTTTGGTGAATTCTCCCAAACTTCCATGATTTAATTTTTGCTCCCTCGCCTCGGCAGTGTAATGGATCCAAACTGTAGATGAGGTCTCAGATCTGTTTCGGACATTCCGTAGATTGCACAATATGTGGTCAGATTCTGTATACAGATGTTCTCCCACATTTCTTTTTGTCACACTTCTGGTACCCATTGAGTACGGCGCCTTTTCATATCTTGTTCTTTGTTGAGGCTGTGGTGGACTCGTGGAGTTGAAATGCCGGCAAGATGGACCTATTAGTGGACATTCATCTTCTGCAATAATGGCGTTAGTACATGATAAAGCTAAATTATTAAAAGAGGCCACATTAGAACTGTGGTTCTTTCACGTACACTTTGGAAGTCATTAATTCAGAATAAAGAGCATTAAATGCTAAACTAAAGTCAGCATATGGAGATTAATTTGCAAACTAGTTGGCATTTGAAAAGAAATAATATCTAACCAAAATACGTATTTCTTCACCTCATACCCAATGTCATACTAGGCGCTTCATACGAATACTAATAATCAACTTCAAAGCTACATCCACGTGAAACGTTCATACAGAGCTCTACATGAATCGAATTTACTGCTCCAGCTTAAAAAAAAAATCAATTTTTTCACAGCGGTGTTAGATTTATCAATTCATCTTCGAAACATTCAACAGTAATAAATTTCGTAAGGAAATAGACACTGCTCTTTTAACATGAGCACAGTATTTGTCCTAGTTACGAGGGCGAGTCAAATGGAAACCTTAAATATTTTTTAAAATATTATTCATTGTGCAAAAGTGGTACAAAGCTGTATCAAATTTCAACATAATCACCCCCACGCTCAATGCAAGTTCTCCAGCGCTTACAAAGTGCCTAAATTCATTTAGAAAAATTCGTTTTGGTAGTTCGTGCAACCACTTATGCACTGCGTGGCGTACCTGTCCATCAGAACGGAACTTTTGTCCTCCCACTGCGTCTGTGAGTGGTCCAAAAATATGGAAGTCACATGGGGCAAGGTCTGGCGAGTATGGTGGATGACGAAGACACTCAAAATGCAGGTCTGTGATTGTTGCAACTGTTGTACCGGCAGTGTGGGGCCTTGCATTGTCATGTTGCAAACGGACACCTGCTGACAGCAATCCACGTTGTTTTCATTTGACTGCAGGCCGCAGATGATTTTTTAGGAGATCTGTGTATTATGCACTGGTGACAGTGGTCCCTCTAGGCATGTAATGCTCCTAAATGACGCATTTTTCGTCTCAAAAGAGAGTCAGCACAACCTTCCCTGCTGATGGTTCTGTTCGAAACTCCTTTGGTTTTGGTGATGAGGAATGGTGCCACTCCTCGCTCGCTCTCTTCGTTTCCGGTTGGTGGAAGTGAACCCAGGTTTCGTCCCCAGTAACGATTCTTGCAAGGAAGCCATCACCTTCTCGTTCAAAGCGCCGAACAAGCATCAACATGTCATTCTCTGATTTCAGGAATCAGCTTCCATGGCACCCATCTTGCAGACACTTTGTGAAACTGGAGCACATCATGCACAATGCGGTGCGCTGACCCATGACTAATCTGTAAACATGCTGCATTGTCATTCAGTGTCACTCTGCGGTTTTCCTTCAGTATGGCTTCAACTGCTGCAATGTTCTGTGGAGTCACAAATTGTTGTGTCTGAATTAGGACGAGGAGTATCTTCCACTTGAGTCACACCATTTGCGAACTTCCTACTACATTCGTAGACTTGCTGCTGTGACAAACATGCATCACCGTACTGAACGTTCATTCGTCGATGAATTCCAAAAGGTTTCACACCTTCACTACGCAAAAACCGAATAACAGAACGCTGATCTTCCGTGGTGCACGTCGCAAGTGGGGTGGCCATCTTTATACTGATACTGCGACGGTATGTCGCACCCTGTTTGTAGCATGATTACCAACTTACAGGATAACGGCGCGAAATTTCGATTTGTTATTACAAATTTAAAGTTTTCATTTGACTCACCCTCGTAGAAATAGTTATCGGTAACAGGATAAACCGTCTAGTCTCAGCCAGTATCATCATTGATGATGCTCTGTAGATGGCGGAAAGATTTATAGATATTCAAATGTTATAGAATGAGAATACAGAATCATGGGATAGCGATATAAAAACACACAAACAGCGGTAGTATCGCATACACAATGTATAAAAGGGCAGCACATTGCCAGAGCTGTCATTTGCACTCAGGTGAGATATGAAAAGCCTTCCGACCTGATTGTGGCCACACGACGGGAGTTAACAGACACTGAACGCAGAATGCTAGTTCGAGCTGGACGCTTGGGTCATTCCACTTCGTAAATCGTTAGGGAATTCAATATTCCAAGGTCCAAAGTGTCAAGAGTGTACTGAGAAAACCAACCTTCAGGTATTACGTCTCACCAAAGACAACGCAGCTGCCGATTGCCTTCACTTAGCAGCCGAGAGCAGTGATTTTTGCGTAGAGTTGTCATTGATAATAGATAAGCAACACTGTGTGAGATAACTGTATAAATCACAATGAGACGTATGACGCACGTATCCGTTAGGACAGAGCGGTGAGATTTGGTGTTAAGGGGCTATCGCTGCAGACGACTGACGCGAATGCCTTTGTTAACAGACATAGGCTGCAGCGCCTCTCCTGGGCTCGTTACCATAGTGATTGGGTTCTAAAGGACTGGAAAACTGTGGCTAGGTCAGATGAGACCCGATTTCAGTAGGTAAGAGATGATTGTAGAGTTAGTGTGGCCCAAATTCCATGAAGCCATGGACAAGTTGTCAACAAGGCACTTTACAAGATGTTGTTCGATAACGGCATGGGCTCCATAGTATTGTGTTCCAACTGAAGCAAAGAATGACTGGAAATGGTTATGTTCGACTACTTGGAGCTCGTTTGATGCTATTCATAGACTTCATGTAGCGGAACTACGATGGAACATGTACGAATGCCATTTTACCATATCACCAGGCCACAATTGTTCGTGCCTGGTTTGAAGAATATTCTGAACATTTCGAGCGAATGATTTGACCACCCAGATCGCCCGACATGAGTCCCATAGAACATTTACGGGACTCAACCAAGTGGTCAGTTATGGTACAAAATCCTGCACCAGCAAAACTTTCGCAATTATGGACGGCTATAGAGGCAGTATGGCTCGTTGTTTTTGAGGGGTCAACTTGGGAGTCCATGCCAAGCGGATACGCTGCAATATGCCAGGCAAAAGTAGGTGCGATAAGGCGTTACGAGGTATCCCATAATTTTGGTCACCTCAGTCTGCTGTGTTGCAACCTGGGCGTCTGGGATTGCATTGTCAGCAAGAGGCCGGGCATTGGATGATAGTGAAAGGTTCAGTTTACGCTTGAAGGTGTCGGTCACACAGTGGTATCTATAAGAATATCTGTTCCTTTTGTTGAGTTAACAGAGTAACAGTGGCCAGGGGTAAGTGTGTACCATGAAGATGACACCGCATCAAGAGTCCGTCATGTTGCCCCGCAGGAATATGAGCCACAACCATATGCTGTGCTAGTATCAGCGGGGGGAGGGGATGGCGTTACCTACCCAGATGCTCTGCGATACTATGCGGTTCCCACCTCAGTGCTCTCGTAGGCAGCTCAGGTGAGGATGACTGACTCTAGCCCAGAATGACGGTTGTCATAAAGAATAGGCCTTGGTCATCCATCACGGATCGACCAAGACTTGCAGCAAACGTTTACGAGTCGACCACGAGGCTACACGAATGCATCACATCTGGATAAGATGGAGATGAGAGCTTGCAGATCAGCCACGATTATCCATAGTCGCACCAGTCTTCTGATCCATGATGTGCATCAGAGTGGCTGCATCTAGTTGTCGAAGTCAGGCAGATCATCATCAATCAGCCTTTCGCAGTTTCACTGAAGTTCAACAGACTGTAATTTTCTTTAGCTCTAGAAACACGGACAGAATGGCAGCACGACTGAATGTCTCGGAAACTCTCATTAATCAAGAGGCAAAGCCTGTACTTATGACGGGGTGGTTCTGGGTGGATGAACAAATCTACCCTCGTTTATGGGTCCTATCGGCGCTCCTTGCCTCACTGTGGTAATACAATAATCAGCCAGGTTCACCGAACTCGAATCTTTCGTCTAGGACTGACTTTACGGTGGAGTTCTGACACTGAAGTTACGAAATATTACTTCATACTACCTAGTTTTATAGCACTATAACGATTGCCTTACTGCCTTTCTCTCTCAGAAGTTGTGTGGTAATGCGCGCTTCCTGCCCTGGCATACTTTGTATCGACGGTACACCAGCCCAGAGCTAACCTTCTCTGTTCTGAGCACACCTGACAGAAATTTTAAGAAATTTGAAACTTGTACAATATCGGTGACATGTATTATAACAATTTCTTAAGTGACAAGTAAGTTGCGCCTTGTACTGCCCACTTTTAATTGAACTGAAGCTTTAAAAATCACTGTTAAAATAACTGCAGTTTCTTTACAAACACTTACTTTGGTCATTAGTACTCGCAAAATTGGATAGACTGAACCTCTTGTCAGAGTTGCGTAAATAGTGATTAGACAAAAGCCAGTCGGTTGAAATAATTTTAATTATTTTGATCTATCAGTTATATGGCTGATTTCATGTGGCCCGCCTTGAATTCCTCTCTTCATCTTAGAGTAGCCTTCCAACCTACATCCTCAGTTATTTGCTGGATGTTTTCCTATCTCAGTCTTCCCAAACAGCCTTTACACTCCACTGCTTCCTTTAGTACCATAGGAGCTATTCCCTGATAGCTTAACATATGTCGTATCATCCTGTCCCATTTTCTAGCCAGTGTTTTCCATATGTTACTTTTTTCGCCAATTCTGCACAGAATCTCGTTTCTCCTTATCTTACAAGTCAAATTAATTTTCAGAATTCGCAATTGCTATTGTTCCGGTTTCCCCATTGCATGTGATTGACTGCCATACCATTCTGTGCTCCAAACGAACATTTTTTTGAAATTTTTTTCAATTAAAGGCCTGAAATAATATTTGCCTTCGTAGCCGACAGGCAGCAGTTACAACACTATTCTCTGAACAGTCTTGTAGCATGCAGATAAGCTGTTTACCTTTCGGAACTGCTAATAACCTCTAATCACTGCAGTGTTTTTAACAACAAGGTTTCCTTTATCCAGAATTTTGAGTTCCAACTGCATTGTTGATCGTTAGAAGGATGGTTACACTTAGGTATGGTTCAAGAACAATAATAAAGCAAGTTCTGACATCATAAAACGAAGTAATAAACTACAATTTCATATTACTGTGAGTAAACGTCAACACTGATCAAGGAGGATCCGGATACAATTCTCAAATAGCTGAATTACTTATCTGTATTTTGCGGTTATTCGTTTTCGGCGTAGTAGTTCATGATTAATCAGCACTAAAAATATTATGTTTGTGCAACGACAGTAATGTTGTCATAACGGATAACCACTTTATATGAACCACTGTTAACAGTACTCGATACTTTTTCTGTATCCGTGGTCTAGGGGTAGCGTCTTCGATTAGTCTTCAGTCCCAAGTTCGAAACCCACCACCGCTTAATTTTCATTAATAATCATTATTGGCGACCGACGACTTCTAGCATAAGAAGTCTCTCTTATTCTGCCAACGGCCTTGTGAAAGCAGGCGGATGCGTGGACAGAGGTTCAGAGCACGCTCTTGTGCTTGGGATTGGAAATCCTCGTAAGGGAGGAACAATCGACAAAAATCAACGGCCCTGAGGATGCAGAAGACAATGAATATCAGTGAATTACAGACACATAACACGTATCCACAGGACATGTGGCCTGTAATTGCAAAAGTGTCACGATCATCTCTCCATTGGCAAAAGCTTCCCGAATAGTACCTCATTCGTATCTCCGAGACAGGACTGCAAAAGGGGAGATGACCAAGAGAAAAATATTGAATAATCAACGAAAGGATAACGTTCTACGAGCTCGGAGCGTGGAGTGTCAGAAACTCGAACGTCGTAGCGAAGCTAGAAAATGAGCTCGGGGCGTGGAATGCCAGAAACTTGAACGTAGTAGAGAAGCTAGAAAATGAGAAAAGGTAAATGTTGTGGCCAGGGAAGTGAAATGGAAAGACGACAAGGATTTCTGGTCAGATGAGTAATGGGTAATATTAGCAGCAGCAGAAAGTGGTATAACTTGAGTATGATTAACTACAAATAGGATGGAAGGACACAGTGTGTGTTACTGTGAACAGTTCAGTGATAGGGTTGTTCTTATCAGAATCTACAGCAAACCAACACCGAGAACAAGAGTTCAGGTATACATGCTGACGTCGCAAGCTTAAGATGAACAGATAGAGAAAATATATGTGGATATTGGAAGGGTAATAGAGTACCTAAAGGGAGATGAAAATCTAATAGGGGGACTGGAATGCAGCTCCAGAGGAAGGAGTAGAAGAAAAGATCACAGGAGAATATAGGAATGAATGAGAGAGAAGGAAGGCTAATGGAGTTCTGTCATAAAATTCAGCTAGTAATAGCGAGTGTTCTGTTGAAGAATTAGAAGAGGAGGAGGTATACTAGGAGTTGGCCGGGTGATACGGAAAGATTTCAGTTAGATTCCATCATGGTCAGACAAAGATTTCGCAATCAGTTACTGGATTGTAAGTTGTAGCCAGGAGCAGACATAGATATGCTGAAGTTTAAGAAATTAGTCAGGAAGAATTAATACAGAAAGATGTGGGCTGCGGAAGTAATAAAGAATGACGAGCTTCGCTTAAACTTCTCGAAGGCTATAGATAAATCAATAACGAATACCACAGGGGGCAGTACAGTTGAAAAGGAATAGTCATATCTAAAAATGGCAATCGCAGAAGTTGGAAAGAAAATCACAGGTACAAGGAAGGTAACTGCGAAGAAAACATGGGTAACAGAAAAAATACTTCAGTTGATCGATGGTAGAAAGAAGTAGAAAAATTTTTAGACAAATGTGTTAATAAAATTAACTATTACAGAAGTACAAATTGCTGAGGAATGATATAAACAAGAAGTGCAGAGAAGTTAAGACGAAATGGCTGCATGTAAAATGTGAATAAATCGAAAAAGACATGATTGCTGGAAGGACTGACTCATCGTACAGGAAAGTCAAAATAACCTTTGGTGACATTAAGAGCAATTATGGCAATATTAAGACTGCAACGGAAATTTCACTACTAAATGCAGAGGAGACAGTGGATAAATTTAACAGCAGGATTGATAGTCACGAAGTAGTTGAAGTTAAGGATTCATAGTATGTGAGTATCAAAGTAACCAGTGACAGATGGAGCAAGGATACCAAAAGCGGACTAGCAATGGCAAAAAGGGCATTCGTGGCCAAGAAAAGGCTAGTAGTATCAAACATAGGCCCTATTTTGAGAAGAAATTTCTGAGAAGGTACGTTTGGAGCAAAGGGTTGTGTGGTAATGAACATGATTTGTAGCATGACCAGAAGAGAAGAGAATGGAAGCATTTGTTACATGGTGCTCCTGACGGATTTTGAAACCGATAAGGTAAGGAATGAGGAGGTTGTGCGCAGTCAGATAGGAAAGGAATATGTGGGAAACATTGACAAGGAGAAGGGACAGGATGATCGGACAGCTGTTAAGACATCAGGGACTGACTTCCATGGTACTAGAAGGAGTTGTAGACTGTGAAAACTGGATAGGAAGACAGAGATAGGAATACATCCAGCAAACAGTTGAGGACGTAGGTTGCAAGTGCCACTCTGAGATGAAGTGGTTAGCACAGGAGAGGAATTCGTGCCGGGCTGCATCAAACCAGTCAGAGGATTGATGATTCAAAAAATTGCCTCTTTTGAAATCAACCTGTTAGCTTCATCAACGGTAATATTACACATATATCATTCGTGCACCGATTTAGCACACCCTCCATGACAGTCAACAGCATCTGTCTTTACCAATGACAACCATATGTCTTTGTATTCATATACGGTCTCCATCCGGAACATCTCGTCATCTGGAGACAATATTTTGGCCTTCCACCTGGCCGCCAGTTTTAGGTAAGTAGACCGTCGCACTATATCGCCGAAACTGAAATCCATCACACGGCGGCGGCTCGTTCGTACTGTGAGTCCACCGCGCGTGGGCGAAAGTAACTGCCCTCTAGCGACAGGCACAACAGTGCACCAGTGGTGAAAGCTCCTGGAAACGATAAATCGGTATCACACACTATTGACAGTATTTCAAGACCGAGACAATTACAGCTCTTTCTTAATGTCAAACAGAAAAGTTTCCAACACTTACTTAAAGGATACCTCTTACCTCTTTTAATAATATTGTTAGATAACTGGAATTCAATGGCTTCTTTCACTGCACAGTCCGAGTACCGTGACGCAGGGGCAACCACTTGTGTCTCATCGTACATCATTTTATGTCCTTCCGTAAGACAATGTTCCCCCACAGCAGATATTTCTGGCTGAAATATACGCATGTAGCGATGATGCTCCACGCAACGATCCTGGACCGAACGAATTCTTTGTCTAATATAGACTTTCCGCAATGGCAGGGAATCATGTAGACTTCGGACTTTCTCAAACCTAAATAATCCTTTAGTGAGCCAAACAAGGCTCTGGTCTTCGCTGGCGAACGGAATACACTTTTTGTGGTGTCACCGCCAGACACCACACTTGCTAGGTGGTAGCCTTTAAATCGGCCGCGGTCCGTTGGTTTACGTCGGACCCATGTGTCGCCACTATCAGTCATTGCAGACCGAGCGCCGCCACACGGCAGGTCTACTCTAGAGAGACTCCCTAGCACTCGCCCCAGTTGTACAGTCGACTTTGCTAGCGATGGTTCCCTGTTTACATACGCTCTCATTTGCAGAGACGTCAGTTTAGCATACCCTTCAGCTATGTCATTTGCTACGACCTAGCAAGGAGGTTCAAATGTCTCTGAGCACTATGGGACTTAACATCTGAGGTCATCAGTCCACTAGAACTTAGAACTACTTAAACCTAACTAACCTAAGGACAATACACACATCCATGTCCGAGGCAGGATTCGAACCTGCGACCGTAGCGGTCGCGCTGTTCCAGACTGAAGCGCCTAGAACCGCTCGGCCACACCGGCCGGCACCTAGCAAGGTGCCATATTCTTAAAGAATGTATTGTGAACAAATAATATTGTGACTCATCTACCGTCAAGAGCGACGTTCATTATTAATGGATTAAAGTTAAGTATCAAACTAATTATGTCCGCTTTCTGAATTATCATTCCTTGTCATGTTCCAGACCTCACCTCAGTACAGTTCTTCCCTTTTCACGCCAGCCTGCGTCAGCTAAAACGCGTGCATTTCGGCCTCCTCTCGTAACACGGTGTTGGCTCTTCTGCCAACACAACACTTTTAATATTAAACTTCTGTAAAATTCTACCTATTTTTGAGATATGCTCTTCGCAAAACGTAGGAATGCCACCGATTTGCTTGTAGCTTCCATTGGTTCCCTGGAAGGTCCAATCTGTAGAGCACGATGGATCTGACTGTCAGTATAACCATTCTGTTTGAAGACAGCTTTTAAATGGTCCATTTCTTGTATCAAACTATCTGCATCTAAGATGGTGTAAGCTGTTTTTAGGAATGTACTTAGGACCCCGTTGCGTTGGTACGATGGTTGAAGCAAGATGATGTGGATCCGTATGTGTGGGCTTACGATAAACACTATGTCCTAATGTCCCATCATCCCTCCTGTAGACCAAGACATGTTAAAAACGGAAGTTTTCCATCCTTTTCCACTTCCATCTTGAACTTAATATTGAGATGTAGGTAATTAAAATGATCTAGGACACGAATTAGATCATACCTCCCATGTGGCCATACCATAAACGTATCGTCAACGTATCTCCAGCAGCTAGTTGGTTTAAGATTGCCGTCTTCAGCGCCATGTCCTCGAAATCTTCCTTGAAACAAATTGGCGACTTTGGGGGATAATGGACTCCCCATAACCACTACGTCAGTTTGTACAAAGTATTTTTCAGTAAACAAAGGATACGTCGACGTCAGCACATGGCGACAAAGCTTAATTGTTCGTTCGTACAATTTTTCACCAATCAACTGCAATGAATCTTCAAGAGGAACTCTGGTAAACAGAGACACAACATCAAAACTAAGGAGCAAATCCGTGGGACTGAGACACAAAGACTTCAAATGCTAAATAAAAACCAGTGAATTGGAAATATGGTGTTCGCAATTTCCGAAATAGGGACTGAGAATGAACGCTAAAATCTTGGCTAAGTGGGAGCGCCCAAATAGCTGACAATAGGCCGAAGGGGTACTCCTTGCTTGTGTACCTGAGGTAAACCGTATAAACTCGTCAGATAATGAACTCTTCTTCAAAAGTGAAAGCGTTTTGCGTTTAATACGTTCAGCTGGATCGTTCTTCAATCTTCGTTATGCCGAGTCTGCAAGCAAAAGATCCGTTTTATCCACATAATCGTCCCGCGAAAGAAGAACCGTTGCATTGCCCTTGTCTGCTGGAAGAATTACTACAGCCTGGTCTTCTCTGATGGGACGGATCGCGGCTCTTTCAAACGAGGAGATGTTACATAAGAGGCGGCACCCGACGCAACGTATGAGAGACCTCTAGCCCAACCTCATCAGCTAGATTGTATGGAAACCTGGACACAGCTCGTTCAACGGCGGAAATCAATTCCGTAATGGGAACATTCCTGGGTGTAGGGGCACTATTCAGTTCCTTTTCCAGTACTGCCGGACTACCATCGTCCAATTGTTTGGTTGTGAGATTGATCACAACATGTCGACGGGTGTCATCATCCGTTATTGTAGACTGAGAATAAATCCGCTGAAACTTCGAAGATTGTCTACTAACGGCGTTGCTGGGAGCCTATCTCCAAAAATAGGTAGAATTTTAAAGAAATTTAATATTAAAAGTGTATTCCGTCCGCCAGCGAAGACCAGAGCCTTGTTGGGCTCAGTGAAGTATGATTTAGGTTTGAGAAAGCCCGGAGACTACAAGATTCTCTGCCATTGCGGAAAGTCTATATTGGACAAACAATTCGTACGGTCCAGGTTCGTTGCGTGGAGCATCATCGACACACGCGTTTATTTCATCCAGAAAAATATGCGGTGGCGCAACATTGTCTTACGGAAGGACATAAAATGTTGTACGATGAGACACAAGTGGTTGCCTTTGTAACACCTCCGTTTATTATCCCGACCTGATCTGATCGAATAGCAGTCCAATATTTATTATTAACACGACCGTGAACCTAATGGGGCTGGTAATCGGAATTGACTGCTACGGAAGTTGCTACTTTCCAGTTCGTTCTGCTCAATACTATAATACTGAATGTCTGGTAATGAGGAACACCAACACAGTTTTACTAATTACGAGCCGGCCGAAGTGGCCGTGCGGTTCTGGGCGCTGCAGTCTGGAACCGAGCGACCTCTATGGTCGCAGGTTCGAATCCTGCCTCGGGCATGGATGTGTGTGATGTCCTTAGGTTAGTTAGGTTTAATTAGTTCTAAGTTCTAGGCGACTGATGACCTCAGAAGTTAAGTCGCATAGTGCTCAGAGCCATTTTTACTAATTACGAACTTATATTCTTCTCAAAACACAATAAAGGAGATACCCACTGCCTTCGTCATACATATCTAATTACGGTTAATCTCAGCACAGGCTTTCATCATTTTCCATTATCGTCACACGCTAATCCATCACTGCATCCCACACTGCAATCCAAGGTTAGGCCGGCGCGGTAGACGCGAAACCAAATATCGGCACTAGTAACGTCATTGATCACTTTCGTAATGATACTTCTTCACTTTCCCGGTATTAATCTATTACATAGGGGTCTAACCACGGCGATGGCAACACCCTTCTCCGTTAAAGCCCTGTATTTCAACAATGGCCTTCACACACACACTACACCCGCCAACCACACTGGCGCATCTCGACACTCGCTCTCTCTGCACGTCACAATCGATTGTTTGTCCTATCGACCTGTGCCAAGTGCAAAGTTACAGTAAGGGCCTATGGATCCCTTACACCTTGCGTCAGTGTGTAGCGAAAGAAGCCAGTGAAATCTAGCTACCTAACAATGTTATTAAGAGAGATAAGGGGTATCCTTTAAGTAAGTGCTGGAACCCTGTTCTGTATGACATTGAGAAACAACAGTCCCTGTCTCGGTCTGCAAAAAACTGCTAATAGTGTTTGATATCGATACATCGTTTCCGCGAGCTTTAACCTCTGGTGCGCTGTTGTGCCTGTCGCATCAGGACAGTTACTTTCGAGCACGCGCCGTGGACCCGCGGTCGGTGTACAACGGAGCCGCCACGGTGTGTTCGATTTCAGTTTCTGCGCTATAGTGCGACGGCCTACTCACCTGAAAATGGCGGCCAGGTGGACCGCCGAAATATTGTGTCCCGATGACGAGATGTTCCGGCTGCAGACCTGATATGTTTACGGAGCCAGAACGGCAACCATATTCTCCCGGCGTACGTCTCTATTGTTATGAATTATATGAGGCGTAGATTAGTCTTCAGACATTGTCGTACTGGAAGAGTGCTCTAAATTATTTACCCTTACAGTAATCTTCACTAGCGAAGGAGACATGCGTGGAGCCTCCTACAGATTAAGACAGTGCAACTATGCATACATAGCTCTTAAAATAAGAGTCCACGGTACAGTTGTTGCAGGAAAGAACAGCGTCATTAGATTTGATGTCGCCTCCGGCAATTTGATAAAAGCATACACGGACGTAATTGATCAGGTAGTTTGGATACAAAAAATGCATGGAACTACAACATTTCTGTGGTACAAGGGCCGTTATGAAACCGGGTTGACAGACACACAAATAAAGCTGTAATAATAGGTCGTTAAGAACGTAAGATCCAACATAATAGTGATATTCAAAATCGAACAAATAACAAGATGTGCTGAAGCTTTGAGGTCATTTTCGCCAACTTAAACAAGACATTTCAGGAAAATACAAGTGCAAATGACTTCAAGAGTGTTTCAAGGATATACGAAATAATTACTTAAATGAATTTCAACCATAGCTAGTGTCAAATATTTGAAGGAATTCTTAGGGCGGATACTGCTGATTCTAAATGTAGAAAACCGTATGCTGTGTTTGGGACAAAATATCAGCTACATTTCTTGTACCAAAAAGTCTCCAAGGTTCAAAAATGGTTCAGATGGCTCAGAGCACTATGGGACTTAACAATATTTAACTTCGCTATTACCCCGTGGTCTAGGGGTAGCGTCTTTGATTCATAATTAAAACGTCTACGTTCCCGGGATCGATCCCCGCCTCTGCCTAAATTTTGATAAATAATCAGCATTGGCGGACGAAGACTTCCGGCATAAGAAGTCAGCCTCATTCTGTCAACCGCCTTGTCAAAGAGGGCGGAGGAGCGGTTAGAGGTTCAGGGCACCCTCTTGTCCTAGGGGTGGAAATTGCCCCTAAAGGCGGAAGAATCAGCAATGATCAACTACATGAGGATGCAGAAGGCAATGGAAACCACTGCATTAAAGACACGTAACGTGTATCCACAGGACATGTGGCCTGTATTTGAAGAAGTGTCATGATGATCTCTCCAATGGCAAAATATTCCGGAATAGTCCCTCATTCGCATCTCCGGGAGGGGACTGCCAAGGGGGAGGTTACCATGAGAAAAAGATTCAATAATGAACGAAAGGATAACGTCCTACGAGTCGGGGCGTGGAATGTCAGAAGCTTGAACGTGGCAGGGAAACTAGAAAATCTGAAAAGGGAAATGCAAAGGCTCAGTCTAGATATAGTAGGGGTCAGTGGAGTCATGTGGAAGGAAGACAAGGATTTCTGGTCAGATGAGTATCGGGTAATATCAACAGCAGCAGAAAATGGTATAACAGGTGTAGGATTCGTTATGAATAGGAAGGTAGGGCAGAGGGTGTGTTACTGTGATCAGTTCAGTGACCGGGTTGTTCTAATCAGAATCGACAGCAGACCAACACCGACAAAGATAGTTCAGGTGTACATGCCGACGTCGCAAGCTGAAGATGAACAGATAGAGAAAGTGTATGAGGATATTGAAAGTGTAATGCAATATGTAAAGGGGGACGAAAATCTAATAGTCATGGGCGACTGGAATGCAGTTGTAGGGGAAGGAGTAGAAGAAAAGGTTACAGGAGAATATTGGCTTGGGACAATGAATGAAGGAGGAGAAAGACTAATTGAGTTCTGTAACAAGTTTCAGCTAGTAATAGCGAATACCCTGTTCAAGAATCACAAGAGGAGGAGGTATACTTGGAAAAGGCCGGGAGATACGGGAAGATTTCAATTAGATTACATCATGGTCAGACAGAGATTCCGAAATCAGATACTGGATTGTAAGGCGTACCCAGGATCACAATATAGTAGTGATGAAGAGTAGGCTGAAGTTCAAGACATTAGTCAGAAAGAATCAATACGCAAAGAAGTGGGACACGGAAGTACTAAGGAATGACGAGATACGTTTGAAGTTCTCTAACGCTATAGATACAGCAATAAGGAATAGCACAGTAGGCAGTACAGTTGAAGAGGAATGGACATCTCTAAAAAGGGCCATCACAGAAGTTGGGAAGGAAAACATAGGTACAAAGAAGGTAGCTGCGAAGAAACCATGGGTACCAGAAGAAATACTTCAGCTGATTGATGAAAGGAGGAAGTACAAACATGTTCCGGGAAAATCAGGAATACAGAAATACAAGTCGCTGAGGAATGAAAGAAATAGGAAGTGCAGGGAAGCTAAGACGAAATGGCTGCAGGAAAAATGTGAAAACATCGACAAAGATTTGACTGTCGGAAGGACAGACTCAGCATACAGGAAAGTCAAAATTACATTTGGTGACATTAAAAGCAACGGTGGTAACATTAAGAGTGCAACGGGACTTCCACTGTTAAATGCAGAGGAGAGAGCAGATAGGTGGAAACAATACACTGAAAGCCTCTATGAGGATGAAGATTTGTCTGATGTGATAGAAGAAGAAACAGGAGTCTATTTAGGAGAGATAGGGGATCCAGTATTAGAATCGGAATTTAAAAGAGCTTTGGAGGTCTTACGGTCAAATAAGGCAGAAAGGATAGATAACATTCCATCAGAATTTCTAAAATCATTGGGGGAAGTGGAAACAAAACGACTAGTCACGTTGGTGTGAAGAATACATGAGTCTGGCGATATACCATCTGACTTTCGGAAAAACATCATCCACACAATTCCGAAGACGGCAAGAGCTGACAAGTGCGAGAATTATCGCACAATCAGCTTAACAGCTCATGCATCGAAGCTGCTTACAAGAATAACATACAGAAGAATGGAAAAGAAAATTGAGAATGCGCTAGGTGACGATCAGTTTGGCTTTAGGAAAAGTAAAGGGACGAGAGAGGAAATTCTGACGTTACGGCTAATAATGGAAGCAAGGCTAAAGAAAAATCAAGACACTTTCATAGGATTTGTAGATCTGGAAAAAGCGTTCGACAATACAAAATGGTGCAAGCTGTTCGAGATTCTGAAAAAAGTAGGGGTAAGCTATAGGGAGAGACGGGTCATATACAATATGTACAACAACCAAGAGGGAATAATAATAGTGGACGATCAAGAACGAAGTGCTAGTATTAAACAGGGTGTAAGACAAGGCTGTAGCCTTTCGCCCCTACTCTTCAAACCGTACATCGAGGAAGCAATGATGGAAATAAAAGAAAGGTGCAGGAGTGGAATTAAAATACAAGGTGAAAGGATATCAATGATACGATTCGCTGATGACATTGCTATCCTGAGTGAAAGTGAAGAAGAATTAAATGATCTGTTGTACGGAATGAACAGTCTAATGAGTACACAGTATGGTTTGAGAGTAAATCGGAGAAAGAAGAAGGTAATGAGAAGTAGTAGAAATGAGAACAGTGAGAAACTTAACATCAGCATTGGTGGTCACGAAGTCAATGAATTTAAGGAATTCTGCTACCTAGGCAGTAAAATAACCAATGACGGCCGGAGCAAGGAGGACATCAAAAGCAGACTCGCTATGGCAAAAAAGGCATTTCTGGCCAAGAGCAGTCTACTAATATCAAATACCGGCCTTAATTTGAGGAAGAAATTTCTGACGATGTACGTCTGGAGTACAGCATTGTATGGTAGTGAAACATGGACTGTGGGAAATCCGGAACAGAAGAGAATCGAAGCATTTGAGATGTGGTGCGATAGACGAATGTTGAAAATTAGGTGGACTGATAAGGTAAGGAATGAGGAGGTTCTACGCAGAATCGGAGAGAAAAGGAATATGTGGAAAACACTGATAAGGAGAAGGGACAGGATGATAGGACATCTGCTAAGACGTGAGGGAATGACTTCCATGGTACTAGGGGGAGCTGTAGAGGGCAAAAACTGTAGAGGAAGACAGAGATTGGAATACGTCAAGCAAATAATTGAGGACGTAGGTTGCAAGTGGTACTCTGAGATAAAGAGGTTAGCACAGGAGAGGAATTCGTGGCGGGCCGCATCAAACCAGTCAGTAGACTGTTGACAAAAAAAAAAAAAAAAAAAAAAAAAAAATTGCAGATACTGTAAGCGGGGCCACAGTCACACAAGGTGTGATCCCTGTGGTTACTGGGACAATGCAGACAGGTTTTTTAGGTTAAAGCCAAATTCCACACAGACAACAACCAAGGAAAATAGAAGAAAAGAAACTTCATTCACAGCAAATAGGGATAAAGCTAAGGGCGGTATCCACTTACTTCACCAAAATATCAGGGGATAAAAAAGTAGAGGAGCTGATAATGTGTTTAGATGATCTCAAAAATAAGAGCGAGACATATCCTTTGTCTGTCTGAGCACCATGTGACTGTGGGGATGGAAGATGTCAGTATAGTATAAATGGGTATAATTTAGCATATTACATTTGTAGATCTAGTAAACAAGGGTATAAAAACAGAACTGTTGAAATAAGCAAATTTTGTGTTGATCAGTCCTTTGAGATTTGTGCACATGAACTTCAGATAGATAATGTTGTGTTGATATTAGCAACAGTGTACAGGTCTCCACTAGGATATTGGGAGCTGTTCATAAAAAAGTTTGACTCCCCATTATGTTGTCTGTGAGACAAAAAGAAGAAGTTATTAATCTGTTGTGATTACAGTGTTAACTTTCTAAGCAATTCTGATAGGAAAAGTGAACTAGAAGTGTTTTTAACAACATATAACTTAAAATCAGTGATCAATTTCCCTACATGTATAGCTCAGGACAGTCGTACTCTAATAGATGATGTATTAGTACAGCAAGAGGATGTAGAACAAACACATGGTTTCCCTGTGGTAAATGGATTATCTGACCATGATGGACAACTGATTAACCTACAAAACCTAACAGGGCGTACACTTCTCAAACCATTAAGTAAAAGTGTGAGGGTGCTCTCCCCGATATCTATAGATCACTTCAGAGAAAGTTTAGGAAATGTAAACTGGGAAGATGTATATAATGAGTCAAATGCTAATGAAAAATGCAACATATTTCTTGATAAATTTATATCCCTTTTTTAACATTGTGTACCAAGGAAAATTACTAAATGTAACACCATTAACTTTTCAAAGAATTCTCGGATTACTACAGCTATAAAAGCGTCTTCAGGAAGAAAAGGAAAACTGTATGAGATAGCAAGAACTAGTAAAGATCCAGGAGTAGTTTTGCACTAAAAAAATTATTGTAACATACTGAGAAAAGTTGTAAGGAAATCAAGAAATATGTATGTTAGAGAAGAAATTAACAAATCCAGCAATAAAGTCAAATCAATATGGATTGTTGTTAGAAGGGAGACAGGAAAAGTAACCACAGGGGTAGGTTTTATTATTATTAAAGAGAATTAGACCATCTTAACTAACAGTACACAGGTAGCCACTGTATTTAACAATTATTTCTTAAGTGTGGGAGAAAAAATTGGTGATAGTAGTTCAAAAGAAAAAGCCAGGAAGTACATGGAAGAGTCAGTTTTGAAAAAGTTTTGTCAGATTAAGTTTCATCTAACAAGCTCTCGTGAGATAAGGAAAATTATTAAATCTTTGAAAAATAAATGTTCTCTTGAAGTAGATGACATCTCTAACAAGTTATTAAAACACTGTGGAGCAATTACAACAGATGTTTTGAGTCATATATATAATGCATCACTGACTCGGGGTATTTTCCAAGACAGGTTAAAATATGCCATTGTCAGGCCTCTCTACAAAAAGGGGGAAACCACAAATGTCAATATTTACCGCCCAGTATCCTTGCTAACAGCATTTTCAAAAATCTTTGAGAAAGTAATGTACTCAAGAGTGGTTAGCCATCTCAACAGTAATGGGATACTTAGTAAATCACAGTTTGGATTTCAGAAATGCTGTCCCACTGAGACAGCAATATAAGTTTCATTGTCCTCATAACAGAGTCTTTAAATAGTAGAATGTCACCAGTAGGCATATTCTGTGACTTATCCAAAGCATTTGATTGTGTGAACCATTATATTATGTTAGAGAAATTACAATTCTATGGTATAAATGGAACAGCATATGAGTGGTTTAAGTCATATCTACAGAACAGAAAGCAAAACGTCTCTTTATATGCTTCAAGTGATTCAAAGGAGTTTGCCACTTCATCCAACTGGGGTGAAATTACATTAGGCTTTCCACAAGGTTCGATCATGGGTCCACTCCTGTTCTTGATATATTTGTATGACCTCCCTTCTTATGTGAATCAAGATGCTGAACTGACACTGTTTGCTGATGATACTAGCGTAATTATTAATCCAGTAAAAGGAAATCTGATAGAAAATGATACAAATAAGGTCTTTGGAAAAGTTTTTAATTGGTTTCTGCGAATGGACGAGCTCTGAACTTTGAAAAAACACAGTACATCCAATTTTAGGCATCAAAAATATATTTCCTTGAATAAACTTAACACATCAAAAGAAGTCAGTAGCCAGGGTAGAGCATGTTAAGTTTTTGGGTGTACATATGTATGAGAATCTTAATTGGAAAAGTCGTATTTTGGATCTCGTAAAGCGACTAGGTTCAGCAACTTTTGCAATCAGAATAATTGTCAATTTTGAGGATGTAGAAATCAGTAAGCTAACATACTTTGCCTACTTCCACTCTCTGATGCCATACGGAATAATATTCTGGGGCAACTCAACACTTAGGCAAAATGTTATTCATTGCTCAAAAGAAAGTAGTTAGAATAAAGTGTGGGGCTCATAGTCGCACATCTTGTCATCTTGTAGGCATCTGTTTAAAAGATTAAGAGTTCTTACAACTGCTTCACAGTACATTTACTCAGTAATGAAATTTTTTCTCAACAACATGGACCAGTTTAAAATCAACAGCGACATTCATAATTACAATACCAGAAAAAAGAAAGACCTACAGTATCCTTTGCTTAACCTATCTTTTTCACAGAAAGTGGTAAAATATGCGGCTATAAAACTTTTTGATGAATTACCAGGTGAAATAAAATGTCTGACAGGCAGCAGTAATAGTTTCAAAAACAAATTGAAATCATACCTCCTTGTCAACTCCTTCTATACCATAGATGAATTCTTGAATATGAGAAAATAGTTCTGGAGATGTAATATGTGCATTTTGTGCCACTTAATGGAATTGGATAGATAATAGAGATATTTAGGTATAACACTACAATGCAAAAAAAAACAAAAACAAAAAACTTGTTTCCTGTGCGCATTTCTTGTGCATTTGACACGTTCCACATCATAACGTTTTTTTCCGTGCTATTGATCAATGGAACACGTAACTAGCTAACTAATCTGAGGTCATCAGTCCCCTAGACTTAGAACTACTTAAACCTAACTAACCTAAGGACATCAAACTCATCCATACCCGAGGCAGGATTCGAACCTGCGACCTTAGCAGCAGCGCAGTTTCGGACTGAAGCGTCTAGAACCGCACGACCACAGCGGCAGGCCTACGAATCTTCAAACTACTCGTACATTATACGTTGAGGTTTGAGTATCAGCATATGAGAGTAGAGATAAGTTATTCGAGAAATAACCTGCTAAATAGAACAATGAAACAGAACACAGCGTGCGCATGCTATTGCAAATCCAATTGATGCAATAACTACACGCTGACGAGAACATTAGTTTTTTGAATACCTCTAGCTGTAACTAATCAGTTTGTTTATCATGACAGTTTGAAATATCTGAATACGCAGATTGGCTATATGCTACGTGTACAAGTATTCTATAAAGGTGTTGTAAAATGTTATCTAGATTCCGACCTAATATGCAGAATTTCTGATTTGGATGTATGGCTAAGGGAAGAAGCATATACTGGAGAACTGATTTTTTTTTTGGCTCTAAGCACTATGGGACGTAACATCTGAGGTCATGTGTCCCTTAGACTTAGAACTAGTTAAACCTAACTAACCTAAGGACATCACACACATCCATGCCCGAGACAAGACCTTAATGCAACATGTATCAGGCAAGCACCCAAATTAAAATTTTCATTGATCTCATAGGATCTAGCAAGTTGTGATTCACGCTTATTCTGGAAAGTACGGGAGTGTATGTTGTGGATGTGAGACCCACCCTTTATATTCTCAGCAAATACTGAGTTTTGCTGATTTTTATGCTAGTAGTTTGCCGTAGCTCTACCTGATGGACGAATTTAAACTTTACCGCATTTTATTAAACAATTTTCGTATACTACATTGTTGTATGATAGCTGCGGATTCTTACTGAAGTTTCATCGATATTGAATATTTGTGCAATAGTCTTAAAATGAAACTTACCAGTTGCAATCTATACTTTGCCCTCTCAATGATAGCGTACTTTTTATCATAAAATTTTAACAGTCGGTATGGAAAAAACCAATAAGCTACTTTGCAATCCTTATCTATAATGATTATCCATATAATGATGTGAAAAGCGAGGTTTAAAGCACCAGGTACGTATATTCTTCTAGGAAAGGGAACCTATATCTTTACAAGAGCGGAATTTTTGGTGCAGAAGTGAGAAAGCAGAAAGTAATAAAAATCAGTTCTTGCCGAGAGCACTTGGCGAAATGAGACGCTTGAGAGGAGTGTGGTAACGGCTAAAGTTGAGAAACCTGGCACTTAACTGCGCGTTTCCGTAGCGAAAGAGTACTTCAGAGTGATAATTCACACTGCACGTGCACGAAGTACCTAGCATGATAGCTCGAAATTATACAGGAACTTCAGCCCGTAATTGGCTGCGGCCCGTGCCCGTCTAACTTGGATATTTTAAATCTTACGGCACGAGGCGATGGAGTACATTATAAGTGCGATAAACTTCGGAGTCGACAGTAGGCACCGTCATGACTTTTCTTAATACAACTGACTACGATTACTCGAAGCGTGGAAAGGATGTTCATGAGTAAAGCATAACTACGAGAAATTAATATGCGTAACAGTTCTTGTCGTGAGCTAAGAATCAGAATTTATTTGGGCCAGTTGTATTCCTTTTTATGCTGCTTTTGTCTTTGATTAGTTACAGAGCTAAATCAAAAGTGACTGAACAAAAATTGGGACAGATATACATTTGAAATTGTGTTACACCGGTACCTTTAATCACTAATGCTTACATGCTTCACTAAGGAAGGCAATATAAGTGTGCTTCTGCTGACAGTACACAGTTATCCTGTAAATCATATAACAGAGCTGATACAAGTCTATAATGGGAAAGCACTGTCTTCCAAAACTGTAATTAATGGATTATTAAGAAATAAAGTAGCATTCCGCACTAAGCATATTATTCCATACGCCAATTTAGATCAGTCTGTGACAGTGCACAAAACTGAACTAGAGCAACAAAATACGTATACGAAAGTACTATTACACATGTCATGTTGGTCATCGAATTTTTTCTTTCACACACACAAACAGATGAACACACACACACACGAGGTCATCCAACGGAAAGTTCCCGAAACCATGTTCTGTGATACAATATCTGAGAAACAAGTTAATAACTGCGCCATTACCCCAGCGAGATGGGACTTGGGCTACGTGTTTCCCACTAGAAATGTGTGGAGAACGATAACCAGTTTCACCATTAATTGTCGAAATAAGTAACACCTGTAGGAAAGTTAATATGCGTAAAAACTTTCCTACAGCTGTTACTTATTTCGACAGTTAATGGTGGAACTGGTAATCGTTCTCCACCCATTTCTAGTGGGAAACACGTAGCCCAAGTCCCATCTCGCTGGGATGTTGCTGAAAGCAACCGAATGCTGCAACGCAGCAGATTTCCAGAAGTCCGCCCTGCAGATAAGAAATGTATTGTTGAAAAAGAGACTGCACTGGAACGAATTTATGATAACTGAACCCATGCAGTAATCTGTTCCCTGCGATAAGCTGTGAAATTGGTGCCTCGGAAAATACCTACTCACTGAGTCACTGCCTACGCACACACCAGAGACCTACTGCTGGAAGAAGAGCGTCATCAATAGTCGACGTAACGTATTACACTGTGCTACGTACTACATAATTATGTTTCATCTGACATCCATCACGTACTGCAGCCTCCAGAGGGTTCACCACTCTTTGGCGGGTTCCTGTTTGGCTACCACGAGGCCCCAGCCTTTGCAGAATGTTTTCCCTTCCGTGCTTCATGTCTATCCTCTACCTATTCCTTTTCCTTCCCCTTGGAGGAACATGTCTGGGGTGCTTTTCGGAATGTATTCAGCATTGGTAGTAGCTGACGATAGAACAGTCTCACCATTGTTTTTCGTTCCTTTTTTCTTTCTTCGCTCACATTCTCCTATCCTTCCCCCACTTCGGCGTTTCAGGTTCCCCCCTCTAAGGCCCCTCTACCCCCCTTGCCAGGCACGCACCATCAGAGACTCTGTCAATAATCGGGAATTTTCTTGCAATAAGCCAGTCATCATCTTCGCAATCAGCGTCTACCAAACGTAAACGGAATAAAGCTTCCGATTTAAAGACCCTCCCAGCTACACCACGGTTCCTCGTGGTTTCATATAATGAAGATGGTCAGTCCTTTGCAACTGTAAATCTGTTTCTAATTCTGAAATTTTTTATGAAATTGCCTGCCCTGTGAAATCCTGCTCTCATTTACGTCCTGGCACTTTGCTTTTGGAGACTGCTGCTGATTCTCAAGCACAGCAACTGCTTGCTGATTAGCTTCTCAACAGCTTTCCTCTTCGTGTCTAGGCCCATAGAACTCTGAATTCTTCCGGTGGTGTTATACTAGGCTGCTCGACGAACTGACCGAGGCAGAAATCCAAACGTACCTTTTTGATCAGAGTGTCATTGCAGTCCATTGGTGATGAAAAAGGTGGATGCAACCTTAGTGGCCACACGCACTCTTTTTCTCACCTTTGATAGAGTGGCGCTTCCATCCAACATCAAAGCAGGCTATGAAGCTATCATAGTCTGACGGTACATTTCGAACCCAATGGGCTGCTACCAGTGTCATTTCAACAGTACTCGAATGTCATAATGAAACCCAGACAAACGTGTAACCTGTGGTAGGGATGATCACAACGGCGATTGACTGCCTCCTCCACCCTGCTGATGAACTAAAATGACGAACACCTGCCTCCTCTTCAGATTGTCCCGTTTATTTCGATGAGTGGGCTGTCAAGGAGATCCAGGTAAAGGAAAAGTTGCCTTACCTGGTCGCTTGTAAGTTATTGGGTAGTATCAAATCATGCAGTCTACCATCTGGCACTTACAGGATGGTTGTTTCTACATATCGCTTCATGAGGGACATGTCTCCAGGCCTCTGAGCTCTATGGGACTTAACATCTTAGGTCATCAGTCCCCTAGAACTGAGAACTACCTAAACTTAACTAACCTAAGGACATCACACACATCCATGCCCGAGGCAGGATTCGAACCTGCGACCGTAGCAGTCCCGTGGTTCCGGACTGAAGCGCCTAGAACAGCACGGCCACCGCGGCCGGCCTCTGTCTCCAGGCAACAAATACTGAGTCTTCCTCTGACAGCTGAAAAGGCTCCAACAAGTCCCACAAAGTCAAACATCGACTCGCGTTGATGCCGTTCATAGCTTGGCATCTTGTAATAGCGACAGTGGCGTCTCGTTTTCTTAGTTTGTGCACTGGCGCCACTACGTCTGCTCGCCTTATCTGTCCGTCAGTGGCAGCAGCAGCGCTTATCGATAGCACATACTGTGGTACCATCTTTGGAGTGGCCTCTAGTATTTCCGTGACCTCATGTGACGAGCGAGTTGAGTTGGGACGGAGCAGCAGTGAGTTGCGGACAGCCAGTACTCGCCCGACCACTGGCGACACACATGCAGTGTCCGACGGAAGGATGTGGTCGCGAGAGTGCACGACCCCAGAATCACCGAGTTTCAGTTGAATGCACCGTGGTATTCGAGTAGTGCAGTTTTCACTTTGTGTGTGTGTGTCCACCCGTCGAAGTGACCTCATGGCAATAAGTTGTCAGTCGACGATTTATTGTGGGATCTTTCCTGTGCCTGATTTGAGTGGGGACGACCGTTGGTTGGTCGTTCGGCCGGTCGTCGCAGCGGACGACGTGCATTTGGTCTTCCGAGTGCTTCTGACTACTCTGTGCTTGTGCGAACTTATAATTCGTCCGTGTTGTTTCACAGTGACTGGTTTTAGTATTGTGAGTTGTTGGTGGAATTTTTTGCCTGGATCCGTGTGTATCTTGTGCTTTTGAATGAGCTGTTATTTTATTGCGGTCTGGATTTATTGAGAGTTGCGAACGGAGAGCAGTTCGGTTGGGGCGTGCAGCGCTAAGACAAGCCAGGGCCGCTGGAGGTGTGCTGCCACTGCTGGATCGAGGAGGGGTAGCTGTGAGAGTGGCGACTTCGATACACACCGAATCCTGGACTTTATGTTGAGTGAAGAGTTAACTGATAATGCAACCCCGCCCTATTCTGAGATCTCGCCTTTGGCCGGCGGGTTGCTGCTCCCAGGGCCGCTGAGCCTGGCGGCAACGTGTGAAGTGTTTCGAGGCGGTGAAATATTGCAGCCGTCTTTCTCTACTTGTTATTCATCATTGATTTTAGTGTTACTCTTATTAGTGCAGTGCAACCAGAGTTATTTTCTGCCTTGTGGCCGCTAACGCCCCAGTTACATGTACTGGAGGCTACCGTACTTTTCCGGCAGTGAACATTTCCTTGTCATGGTGATGCTGTCCGACACCGCGTGTAGTTCGACAGCCTCTTGTATTGTACAGCGCTTATTTTTGTTGAGGTCTGCCTTGGTTCTATTGTTTCCTTCAGCCTTGGGTGTTTTCAGAGGACATAGTGCTGTCTGTCTCTACGCCCTTGCCCAAAAATATTCCATCGTTGTAACAGTGGTCAGACGTTTGACGTATTGGTTAGTCGTTCTGTCGGCGCTTAAGCCGCCCCTAGTTTGAGTTGCCATCCTGTTACGTGAGTACAACTCTTGACTGCCTGTCTTACCTTACCTTATGTTTGAGTTACATTTCCTGGCCGACCCTTGGAACACTTTGCATGGGGGCTTAATTAAATGCAATTATTTTAGTAGCTATGTGACCGGTTACAAAGTATCGTAACCAGTTTTTCAGTAACGGTAATCACAATAGATTTTCAGAGAAAAGGGATAACGATCGGAACGGACGTTATAGCGGTAATTTTGAAAATGAGAGACGAAACAGACAGGACAATTGATACCAGCCGTATGACAAAGGAAAGCGTAGCGATTAGTTTGTATTATTTAGTTCGCAATGATATTCCTTTTAAACGAAAATCGGATGACAACTCTGTTTGGTTAGTTTGCATTCCTGAATAGTGGGTTAATAAATTGATTTGGTGTACACATTTCAGTTATGCACACTTTGGTCCCAGAAAATGCTTTCATAAATTACGAGAAAATAGCTATTTCAGTAATATGGGAAAACGTATTCGATCTGTTTTTTCTAAATGCAAATTATGTCAAAAGGCTAAGCCGCCAACTATTTCTCACAGAGCACCGTTGTTTCCTATCATTCCAGCGAAATTAAAGGAGACGGCTGCAGTCGATTTGTTCGGTCCAGTGGTTCGTTCTACAAATAGTTTTGCGTACATTTTGGTAGCAGTGGAATTGACATCAAAATATGTGTGTTTTGCATCTTTACGCAAAGCAACATCTCGTTCAGTATCTAATGCTTTCATCAAACATTTTCTTAAAGAAGTGGGTCATGTTGATAAAGTTATATGAGATAATGACTCACAGTTTCGCTCTAAAATTTGGCTTCGTACTCTACGGCATCGTAAGATTAAACCAATTTTGATTTCACTTTTTCACCCTCAATCTAACGCTTCAGGGAGATGGATGAAGGAAATCAATCAATTGTGACGTCTTTAATGTCATCATAACCTCAGAACGTCGGATCAGTATCTTCATATTTTTCAAAACATTCTCAATGAACTCCCTAATGATTCAACTTCTTTACCGCCTATATTGATATTAAAAAACAAAGCACCGACAAATCGCATTTCTGAAATCGTTCCTTTTCCGCCTACACGGAAACTGCGGCATTCTGAAGTTGTTAATCTGGCTCTACAAAATATTGCATCTGCGGCTGCTAGAAGAGAGAATTCAGCTAAACGTACTGGTAGTTTAAAAACCTTGTCAGTTGGTCAAAAGGTGTTATTAAGTCTCATCGCTTGTCATAAAGGAAAAGGCTTGTGTCGCAAATTTTTTCTGCTTTATAACGGTCCATATAGAGTTCGCAAAATTATTCATGATAACACTGTCGAAGTAGAAACTCTTAAATCACGGCGCTCTAAGGGAATACATCATACACTCCTGGAAATTGAAATAAGAACACCGTGAATTCATTGTCCCAGGAAGGGGAAACTTTATTGACACATTCCTGGGGTCAGATACATCACATGATCACACTGACAGAACCACAGGCACATAGACACAGGCAACAGAGCATGCACAATGTCGGCACTAGTACAGTGTATATCCACCTTTCGCAGCAATGCAGGCTGCTATTCTCCCATGGAGACGATCGTAGAGATGCTGGATGTAGTCCTGTGGAACGGCTTGCCATGCCATTTCCACCTGGCGCCTCAGTTGGACCAGCGTTCGTGCTGGACGTGCAGACCGCGTGAGACGACGCTTCATCCAGTCCCAAACATGCTCAATGGGGGACACATCCGGAGATCTTGCTGGCCAGGGTAGTTGACTTACACCTTCTAGAGCACGTTGGGTGGCACGGGATACATGCGGACGTGCATTGTCCTGTTGGAACAGCAAGTTCCCTTGCCGGTCTAGGAATGGTAGAACGATGGGTTCGATGACGGTTTGGATGTACCGTGCACTATTCAGTGTCCCCTCGACGATCACCAGTGGTGTACGGCCAGTGTAGGAGATCGCTCCCCACACCATGATGCCGGGTGTTGGCCCTTTGTGCCTCGGTCGTATGCAGTCCTGATTGTGGCGCTCACCTGCACGGCGCCAAACACGCATACGACCATCATTGGCACCAAGGCAGAAGCGACTCTCATCGCTGAAGACGACACGTCTCCATTCGTCCCTCCATTCACGTCTGTCGCGACATCACTGGAGGCGGGCTGCACGATGTTGGGGCGTGAGCGGAAGACGGCCTAACGGTGTGCGGGACCGTAGCCCAGCTCCATGGAGACGGTTGGAATGGTCCTCGCCGATACCCCAGGAGCAACAGTGTCCCTAATTTGCTGGGAAGTGGCGGTGCGGTCCCCTACGGCACTGCGTAGGATCCTACGGTCTTGGCGTGCATCCGTGCGTCGCTGCGGTCCGGTCCCAGGTCGACGGGCACGTGCACCTTCCGCCGACCACTGGCGACAACATCGATGTACTGTGGAGACCTCACGCCCCACGTGTTGAGCAATTCGGCGGTACGTCCACCCGGCCTCCCGCATGCCCACTATACGCCCTCGCTCAAAGTCCGTCAACTGCACATACGGTTCACGTCCACGCTGTCGCGTCATGCTACCAGTGTTAAAGACTGTGATGGAGCTCCGTATGCCACGGCAAACTGGCTGACACTGACGGCGGCGGTGCACAAATGCTGCGCAGCTAGCGCCATTCGACGGCCAACACCGCGGTTCCTGGTGTGTCCGCTGTGCCGTGCGTGTGATCATTGCTTGTACAGCTCTCTCGCAGTGTCCGGAGCAAGTATGGTGGGTCTGACACACCGGTGTCAATGTGTTCTTTTTTCCATTCCCAGGAGTGTATATCGAACGTTAAAATTTTTGTGGAATGACATACTTTTGAGAAATTAACAGTTACACGTAAACACGCAGAGAACACAGGGATACCGCGCCGTGTTCTAGCGGCAGCACATACACAATGCGACAGTCAGTCCGCGCGCCGCACAACGTAGCTGTTGACCGCAAACAATTACTTCCTACGTCACGCGTACCTACAGCTGACCGAGCGCCGTAAACAAATACACAGCCGTAAACAAATACACAGTCTAATTTCTCTGATTAAATTCAGTATAAAACTGTAGTGACTTGATAACTTATGTTATTAATGTTCAGTTTTTTCAGGATACAGTTGTATAAAATATTTAAGAACTTCAGGTAAATTGTCTGCGTGTCCGACGTTAAGAGGACTTGCTATCGAGAAAAATTCAGGAATTTCGAAGAAGAAAGTAATAAACTAAAAAGGTAAATATTGAGTTTATTTTTCAGGTAACATACTTCTACTTAGGTATGTACTTTATACGTAATTTGCTGCTCGTGATTACGTGATTTATACTTTGTATTAAATTTTATGCTCTATGAATTTACTTGTGAAGCGACATGCTTGCGTACATTTGCTGATTTTGACAATGTGTTGTTAATGAACAGGGTTGTTACTTGTGTATATTATGCATCGCTTGGCTGCTATTTATTTTTCACTGATGTCATATTTTTTATTATGTGCCTGCTGTTCCTATTTATTTAAATTATAATTGTCACCTGATTAGTTGTGCTGATATGGTTATGTATGTAAGTTATACATAGTGATTTATCTGCTTGCGCCTTCATGTTTACTTATTAAGATCGCATATGAACATTTATTTGCTTATGCTGATATGATGCTAATGACCTGTTTATTATGTAAGATATATACTTACTGCTTTGCGTATGGATTGCATATTTACACATCTCTGTTTTGTTGTCATAACTACTCTTTAATTTAGTATAGAGAAATACTTAAATACTGTGTACGAACATAGAGTTTAGGTCACACTATGGTATTAATTATAGATCGTTCCCTTGGCAGACCCTCGTTGTAGGCATTGTGCTGCATCCACTTGCTGACATTCTGTTCTCTACTGATATATTTACTCGGTATTGCATGTTTTGCTTACGCTCAGTGCTTTTCATTTTAAGATAAGAAAATGAACTGCTATAATTCTACGGACTACATGGGTAAAAGAAACTTCATTGAAGTCACATGAACTGGAGGTTCTATGGAAGCTGTATTAATTCATTATAATAGAAAGGAAGCTGACGACATGAAATACCAACACTATCTTTAGACCATTGACAGTTATTACACTGCATTCTGCATGATCAATTGAAATAGCAAGTGACACTTGACACAAAAAATACTCCACATGTTTGCTTCTGTTTTGCCATGATTCTTGAAGTGGTGTACACACTGTGAAATATTACGGTTTATTCATTCAAATTCTTATGTGATCATTAATACTGTGTACTCGCATCTACTTACTGAAAGTTATTCAAACAGAAGGCTGTTAGAGGTCATGTATGCATTTCTTTTAGTTTATAATGGACAAGGTAACCAAAATGTATTTTATAATTCATCATGAGTAGAAGATTTGGCACAGGTGGATTACACAGAGGATGTGTGTGGACACTGTGTGTTCGGAATGTATGGGATGATGAATTGAAGTTTGCACTAGGATTTTATCTGTACTTGTTCGAGGACTTTCATACTCAAGTTCTTGTAGCAAAGTCTTAAAAGTTTCAATGTCGTCTTTACACCTTCCGGCTAAAGCAATGTGTCTTATCGATTGTGGCAGCTTAGTTAAACAAATGCGAATTAATCCAGTCGGGCTATAAGGGTTGGAAAGGAACTGATTCTTTCGAATCATATCTTCAAAGTATTCTGCCGGCGTGCGGAACTCAGACTGTTTGAAATTACCCTGCATAATAAGACAATGTTTGACTCAGTCTTGCGTGTTTTCGGACGAATATTCCGATAGAAATGCATGATAAAAATCATTTAAATTATTACAATCCCTAATAAGTGCGCGCATGCGCAACGCCGGTTCTTTTTCTAAATATCCACACACAAATTCCAGTTTGTGACTTAGTGACCAATTTGGCGGAAGTGCGTACATAAATTGATCTATCCATGAACATGGATGTATGTCATTATTAGAATTGCGAAAGATCTTAAATTTCCGAACAGTTAAAAAGTGTTTATAGTCAAAGTTTTCGCCTCGTGGCTACAAAGACCTACCGCGTCTGTCCCAGTCCGAATGTCGATTATTGTCAAGTTCGCGCGCCCGACGCTCTCTTGTTGCATCTCGTAAATGAAATAAATTACTTTCTTCAAAACCCGCTGCTATAGGGGATTCTAAATTTCTTCTACTGTCTTTTCCTACGATTTCGCTTTCAATTTGTTTAACTTGCTTTCGTAACTCCGCAAATTCCCTTTTAACGCGTTCGTAAAATTTTCCCTGATTTTCAACATGTTTATTTATATTATGGTACTCTTCTGCTTCTGCAAATGGCAATGGAGCTGTATCATCTGAATCTCTGTCCCCATTTAAACCAAGACTTGTCAATTTATCTGAAATCTCAACTCTTTCCGGTAAGTCACCTATTTGTTCTTTCTGTTTATTTACGTCTTCCGTAAGTGTCACGACTCGGGTTTCAGTATTGATACATTTAGTAGTTAATAATGTTGTGTTAGGTTATTTATTCTGTCATTTGGTACAATTTCCTCGATTCTTTCTAATATTTCTTCCTTATCGTATGCACATTGTAAATTTAACTCTGAAAATTTTTGTACTATCACGCGATCACTGTATTCCTGTTCTCTATCCTGTTCCTTTTGTCTAATTTCTATTGAAGTTAATCTACTATTGTGAGAATTAAAAATAGGTTGCACTTCTTCTCTAATTTCTTTCTTTAATTCATCTTTCATGTTTTTAAAACGTGTCCCTATTCGTGAGTCTAACCGTGTTTCCAATGTTCCCATATCAGTTTTAATTGTTCCTGTGATCCCAAATTTAATATTGCACTCATCAACTGCTGCATATTAACTGGTTCGAAATTCTTTTCGCCCCTAACATTTCCCGTAAAACTAACATCCTTCGTCATAGCTGTAAAGCTATCTGTGTTCCTTACTATTCCAGAATCTTCTGTCGTTAATCTCGTATTCTGAAAATTTTTTGATTGTGAAAAATTTTGAACTGGTTCCGGACTATTCTCCCGGCTTATTAAATTGTTTTCTACTTCATTATTCATCATACTGTTCTCCTGTGTTGGGGAGATCGCTATGTTAACAGTTTCGTTATTCTGACAATCCATCATTTTTGCCTTTTTCACCGGTCGCGTAATCATTTACAAAACATAAAAAACTCGCCACTATACGAAAATTACACACAATATAACACTTTATCACCAACAATATCATCCACACGAACAATTAAAACCTTCACAATTGCACAGAATTGTCAAACCCGTATACGACTCATCAAAAATTAAATTCTACAAAAATACCATCAGAAGAATGACAAGACAACTACAAATGTTCAATTACAAAAACTATACGTGCAATATAGACTACAATTACTAAACTACAAATTACTACAACAATACTACTGTCTGCTATTTTTACTATCAAGAGAATTCCAAGGGACGATCCGAAGCAACGGTCGCCACGTGCATGGGCGCTTAATTAAAAGGAAAAGACTAAAAGCGCCAGGTGCATGGGGACTTAATTAAAAGAATAAGATGCAATAATTTTAGTAACTGTGTGACCGGTTGGCCCTGACTAGTCTTAGCACGCAATCTGATTGCATAAAATATAAATAAAGAATGACAAGGAATTTCCATTAACACAACTGATTAATTAAGTCCCCTGTAACTATAAAAGCTACGAAACAGCAAAGTACAAGAGTAACTGTTATGTGTGTGGTAGTGTGGCTCAACGTACATGTATCTGGCTCGGTTCTTTCTCAAAACGACATAATATTTTAAACACCATTTACAATGAACTAATTGAAAAACCAGAAATACTATAATTGCACATAGAAACCAGAATTACAAGTCTAATACATGAACACGAGCCACATGCTTTGTTGACTGTACCTGTGACCAAAAGGCATTGTCATTAAAGAAATCTGTAATACCTTTTTACCTCATCATATATTGACGAAAATGTTTCATTACACCAGCATCACAAAGCCCATCTCGCCTGTCGCAAGAGGCGACTAAAAGGAGTCTCAACTGTTTCGGCCTTTAATATGATGGTCCCCTAAGGGGTTTGACCACTACCTTTCAACATTTTCCGTTAGTGTGTACCATTTGGGAAAGGACGCCTTACGTGGTGCATCTTAAATCCATCTTGCCCTAAGATCTGGCACACCCGATATAGTCATGGAGTTGGATTTACATCGAGCTTCCGGCCACGTCCGCTGCGGTGTGTTCCGGATAGCATACATTCCCTCCGTTGTGCACTTCCATCTTTACCCTCGTGATGTACATGGAAATTTCGACACCCGACATCCAGCACGGTAGCCAGTCCGTTGTGGTGGGGCCGTCATGTACCCTCTTGGTGGTAGCCCTTGACTACACAGGGATCGCACTGCTGATGCCTGAGCTGCTACCTCCCCACGTATGCCGAGGAGTAGATGCCTATCCCTCTGGGGCATCGGGACTCCCGGCAAAGGCCATCCTGCTGTGACTGGGTGGCGCCTGTGGGGAGAGCCCCTGGTCGGAGTGGGTGGCATCAGGGCGGATGACCCGCAATGAAGCGTGGTACATCATCTCTCGCTGGTGGGCCTCCACCAGCAGTCTCTAAGCGATCGAGGTCTAACCTGAACGGCAAGCAATTCAATCCAAGATCACTTCCCTCCCTGGCCACTCCATGGGAGGAACGCATGGCTACAGACAGCAGTGGAGATTATTCAACCCAGTACCTTGTCTGTATGCGGGTCGATCGTGAATCTTTTATGCCAACCAAGCCTCAGTTTTTTGTGGAGCATTTAGAGGACAAGTTCGGGGAGGTGGAGGGCTTGTCCAAAATGCGCTCTGGGTCGGTTCTCATCAAAACAGCATCCTCTGCCCAGTCACGGAGATTGCTCACTTGTGACGAGTTGGGGGATGTTTCCGTCACCATCACTCCCCATAAAAGTGTAAACATGGTCCAGGGTATTATATTCCACAGGGATCTTCTACTGCAGTCCGACGATGAACTACGCGCCAATCTAGAACGACGGGGTGTTCACTTCGTCTGGCGCGTCCATTGGGGTCCGAGGGATAATCAGGTAGCCACCAGTGCCTTCATCTTGGCCTTCGAAGGTGATGTTTCACCTGAAAAGGTCAAGGTGATGGTTTACCGCTGTGATGTGAAGCCATATATCCCTCCTCCGATGCGGTGTTCTAAATGCTGGAAGTTTGGGCACATGTCATCCCGCTGTACTCCCGGCATCACATGTCGAGATTGTGGACGTCCTTCGCATCCCAATACTCCATGTGCTCCGCCTCCCATCTGTGTTAACTGTGGAGAACACCATTCCCCCTGCTCGCCGGACTGTAGGATCTTCCAGAAAGAACGGAAGATAATGGAATATGAAACCCTGGACCACCTCACCTACTCTGAGGCTAGGCAGAAATATGAGAGGCTCCATCCGGTGCCAATGACGTCAACGTACGCCGCTGCTGCAACGACGGTTCTTCCATCTCCTGTGTCATCCCGTACAGTTGGTTCCATGATTGGTCAGAATCCCACAGCCCCCTTGATTGTGGGGGGCACTTAACACACTGTTGCTCCTGCTCCATCTTCTTCAGGAGCAACACCCTCCCAACCATCGGGGACATCAGCTCCCCCTTCCCAGCTGGAGAAGCGTAAGACTTCTTCAGCTACTCTCGCCAGGAAGGGATCCCTTGGGGACCTCCCTTCGCAAGTTCCGACCAGTGGAAAAGCAGATACCCGCAAATGGCTGAAACAACCACCAGTCCCTGGTCGTAGGGCCTCACAGTCGTCGTCCGTCCCTGAGACTGACCCAGTGAAGGCCATGAAACCTAAACCACCAAAGGCACAATGCGACAAGCCGAAAAAGAAGAAAGTCCCTAAGACCCACGACATTGTGGTGGCACACGCCCCACCGCTTCCTACAAGCTCTGTGTCTGAGGACGAGGTGGAGATTCTGGCGTCCGCTGAGCACCTCGATCTCGCCGGTCCCTCAGACGCCATGGATAGCGCTAGCACCGGTGCTCAATTGGAGGCCGCAGGTGACCCAGCGGCGTAATCTACCTTCCAAGTCCCGTCACGCCTTTCTCAGACATGGACAATACCATCCTCCAGTGGAACTGCAGTGGTTTCTTCCACCATCTAGCTGAGCTCCGACAACTTAGCCTTCACCCTTTCTTCTGCATTGCTATTCAGAAAACTTGGTTTCCAGCAATGCGAACCCCCGCCCTCCGTGGCTATCGGGGTTATTATAAGAACCGGGCAGCTTATGAAAGGTTGTCTGGTGGCGTCTGCATATCTGTCCTTAACTCTCTTCACAGCGAGTCTGTACCTCTCCAAACACCTTTAGAGGCTGACGCTGTTCGGGTGTGTACGCCACAGGCTGTTACCGTCTGCAGTCTTTACCTTCAGTGGCGACAGGTCGAGGCGCCACCATTGAGCATTTATTGGCACAGCTCGATCTTTCGCTTTTAAATGATGGTTCCTTCACACACTTCAGCGTGGCTCACGACATGTACTCCGCCATCGACCTTTCGATCTGCAGCCCTAGCCTCTTACTGTCTGTCCAATGGAGAGTGCATGACGACCTGTGTGGTAGTGACCACTTTCCAATCTTTCTGTCACTGCCACAGCGTCAGTCTTCTCTGCGCCCTTGCAGGTGGGCTATGAATAAGGCTGACTGGGACTTGTTTTCCTCCACTGCCGCTATTGCGCCTCTCTCTACTGATGACATTGATGCGGTGGTTCAATCGGTCACCACCGGCATCGTTACTGCCGCCGAATCTGCCATACCCCGTTCTTCTGGGTCCCCTCGGCGGCGGACTGTGCCTCGGTGGTCGCCTGAGATCGCTGAAGCGATTAAAGGGCCCCGGCGGGCGCTCCAGCGTCACACGTGACATCCATCCAATCACTTTATCGCCTTCAAACAGCTTCGTGCGCGAGCCCGCATTCTTATCCGCCAAGGCAAGCAGGAGTGCTGGGAGCGGTATGTGTCCACCATTGACCTCCATGTCACTCCATCGCAGGTCTGGGCCAAGATTCGACGCTTCTATGGCTATCGGACCCCTGTCAGCGTCCCTGCGCTCTGACTGAATGGAGCAGTTTGTACTGACTCCGACGTCATTGCAAACCGCTTGGCAGAGCATTTTGCTATGAGTTCCGCTTCTGCAAATTACCCCCTGGCTTTCCGCTCCATTAAAGAGCGGATGGAACGTCGGAGCCTTTCGTTTCGCACCCACCACCCAGAATCTTACAATGCTCCATTCAGTGAGTGGGAATTTCACAGTGCCCTAGCCGCTTGCCCTGATACCGCTCCTGGGCCAGATGGCATCCATTGTCAGATGCTGAAACACCTTCCAGTGGACTGCCAGTGACGACTCCTCGACCTTTACAACCGTATTTGGGTCGAGGGTGAGTTTACGTCGCAATGGCGGGAAAGTGTTATTCTCCCCATTCTGAAACCGGACAAGAACCCTTTGGCGGTGGACAGATACCGTCCCATTAGGGTCACCAACGTTCTTTGCAAGTTGCTTGAACGGATGGTGAGCCGGCGATTGACTTTGGTACTGGAGTCTCGGGGCCTTCTGGCTCCGTCTCAGGGTGGGTTCCGTAAAGGCCGCTCCGCCGCCGACAATCTGGTGAGCCTGGAGTCGGCCATCCGTACTGCCTTTGCCCGCCGCACCTGGTCGCTGTCTTTTTCGACATGTGGAAGGCGTACGATACGGCATGGCGTCATCACATCCTTTCTACGCTTCATTGATGGGGTCTTCGGGGCCCACTGCCGATCTTTATCAGAAATTTTCTGTCGTGTCGTACCTTCCGCGTGCAAATCGCGGCCTCCCATAGTTCCTCCCGAGTTCAGGAGAACGGTCTGCCACAGGGTTCTGTTTTAAGTGTCTGCCTGTTTTTAATAGCCATTAACGGACTCGCTGCGGCGGTGGGAACGTCTGTCTCAGCGTCCTTGTATGCTGACGACTTCTGCATTTACTACAGCTCTATTGGCATTGCAGCTGCTGAACGTCAGCTACAGGGCGCTATCTGTAAGGCGCAGTCTTGGGCTGTAGCTCATGGGTTCCAGTTTTCGGCAGCCAAGACCTGCGTTATGCATTTCTGCCGGCGACGCACTGTTCACCCGGAGCCGCGGCTTTATCTTGACGGCGAACTTCTTGCTATGGTGGAGACCCACAGGTTTTTGGGTGTACTTGTTGATGCCCGGATGACTTGGCTGCCTCATATTCGGTAGCTTAAACAGGCGTGTTGGCGGCATCTAAATGCTCTGCGATGCTTGAGCCACACCAGCTGGGGCGCCGACCGATCTACCCTGTTACGGCTCTACCAGGCATTAATCTAGTCTCGTCTGGATTATGGGAGCCTGGCTTATGGCTTTGCATCCCCGTCTGCGTTGCGGGTGCTGGACCCACTCTTACACAGCGGAATATGACTTGCCACTGATGCCTTCCGGACCAGCCCTGTGGACAGCGTACTAGTGGAGGCAGGTGTCACTCCCCTGCGGTTACGGCGTCAACGTTTGCTGGCCGCTTATGCTGCCCATGTTTTTAGCTTGTCCGGGCATCCAAACTATCGTCTCCTGTTCCCGCAATCGGTCGCCCATCTGCCAGAACGTCGGCCCCGGTCAGGTTGTACGACCGCGGTCCCCATCAAAGAGCTTCTCTCCGGGCTTAGGGTTTTTACTGTTCCACCTCCTTTCCGGGCCACTTTGCGTACACCCCCATGGTGTGTTCCTCGCCCTTGCCTTCGGCTCGACTTGGCACAGGGCCCGAAGGACTCAGTCCCTCCAGAGGCCTTCCGCCGCCGCTTTGATTCCATCCTGGCCACATATGGCTCTGGCGTTGTATACACTGACGGTTCGATGGTTGCTGGTCGTGTCGGTTATGCGCTAACTCTAGGGGACCATACCGAACAACGTTCCTTGCCGGATGGCTGCAGCGTTTACACTGCTGAGCTGGTCGCCATCTTTCGTGCCCTAGAGTATATCTGCTCCTGCTCAGGTGAGTCCTTCGTTATCTGTAGCGATTCCTTGAGCGGTTTACGAGCTCTCGACCAGTGTTTCCCTCGTTCTCGTCTGGTGATGGCTATCCATGAGTCCCTGCATACTCTTGCCCGTTGCGGCCGCTCTGTGGTCTTTGTGTGGACTCCCGGTCGTGTCGGTATCCCGGGCAATGAACGTGTTGACCGCTTGGCGAAAGAGGCCACCAGTAAACCATCTATGGAGATTGGCCTCCCGGTGACTGACTTGCGGGCAATCTTACGCCGAAAACTTTTCGATTTATGGGACACTGAATGGCGCAACCTGCCCATGCCCAACAAACTTCGCCGTATCAAGGCGACGACGACTGTGTGGCGGTCGTCCCTTCGGGCCTCCCGCCAGGAGTCTGTTGTCCTCTGCCGGCTGCGCATTGGGCACACTCGGCTGACGCACGGCCACCCATTGCGCCGTGAGGACCCACCTCTGTGTCGCTGCGGCTCCGTTTTATCTGTGGTCCACATTTTGTTGGAGTGTCCGCTTTTAGCTGCGCTCAGGCAGACGTTCGCACTGCCTGACACGCTCCCTGGCCTTTTAACAGGTGACCCTGCTATTGCTGACTTAGTTTTGCGTTTTCTTCGGGCAGGGGGTTTTTATCATTTAATCTGAGTGTTTCTGTTTTATTTTATTGTTTTGTGTTGATTCTGGCCTTTGGACTACGGTTTTTAAACTGAGTTTTTCATGTGTTCTCGGTGGTTAGCTTTTCCCTTTTTTTCTCTATGGTAGGCCAACCACCGTAACACCATGTGTGATTTTAATTTGTTTTGCCTGATCTCTGTCGGTGTATTTCTTGTCCTGTGTCGTCTGACGTCTTTCCTGTTGTTCGTTTTTATTCTCTTTGTGTTGTTTTCATTTTATGGAAAAAGGGACCGATGACCGTCGCAGTCTGGTCCCTTTAATCCCACAAACCAACCAAAGCCCATCTCATTTCTCAAATGCACTGTGATAATTGCAACATCTTCCATCTACACATTATACCAACCGAACAGCATCTGCTCTCTCGCCCAGCAGAACAACAACTGTTCTCGACATCCTCTGAACTACAACTGCACCAGTGGAGGCGGCGGAATAATAATCTTTGGTGTAATCTCTGGCGCTGTGACTCAGTGTGACAACTCGCTGAGAACCTCTTGTCCTGATTCTTTAGATTGTGATGTTTATTTTAAGGATATTTGCAATTTTTAGCCGGCCGGTGTGGCCGAGCGGTTCTAGGCGATTCACTCTGGATCCGCATGACCGCTACGGTCGCAGGTTCCAATCCTGCCTCGGGCATATATGTGTGTGATGTCCTTCTGTTAGTTAGGTTTAAGAAGTTCTAAGTTCTAGGGGACTGATGACCTCATATGTTAAGTCCCATAGTGCTCAGAGCAATTTGAACTATTTTTTGTAATTTTTAATTATTATTGGTGTTCCCTTCAGCCAAGCAAAAACTTCACTTCCTTCGTGATAATGCCTTCAGCCGTATTACAGTAAGTTTTTTTAGAAGCAAACTTGTTTTAAAAGCAAAGTATTTGTTGAAATGTGTATATTTGGAATTATTCTTCTTACTTCTAATTCAGGCCTTCAGCCGTTTGCTATTGAAGTTGTGTGTAGCCTTCAACCGAGAAATAATTTCGCTTCTTTCACAATAAGGCCTTCAGCCATGTTACAGATGGTTATAAAACGAAGTTTTTGTCTTAATATGCGCTATTAGGAAGTGTTCTTATGACTTCTAATTCAGGCCTTGAGCCGTATGTTGTTTAAGGTTGTTGGTGGTGGCTTTTGGCCCTAAAATTGTGGAATTTTTTTGTGATAAGGCCTTCAGCCATCATATAGTCAATTTTCTTGTTCTTTTAGGGGTTGTTTTAAGATTTTAATTTCTTTAATTAAAGTTTATGTATTTGCTGTGCAACCGAGAGTAGTTGATTACAGCCCCATCCACAATCGTAACCTTATTTTGACCGATCCTGAGTGACCTGCTCCCAAAGGCGTCTTCTACTTTGCCGACCCGGATATCCTCCTCGACAGCGCGTCCAGCTAATAGCCTCACCAAACCGACTTTCGTGGCGCAGGTGCGCATCGCCAACAGTTATTATGCTCTGGACTCTGCAATTCGACAGAGGGAGAATGCGACTCATCTGTAGATCTCATGGATCAGGGTCCTCCAACGTTTGTGCCCTGTAGCGGTGGGTTTTTGAAGACTGGCATTAGGCAGCCACAGAGGTGACATCCCTTCACTTTTTCCCTCCTCCACTTTGCATGTTACGACTCACCTTCGATGGAACGTCCTCGGCCTTCGATCAAACAATGAGGTTTCATAGCTGCTCGCAGTGTCCACTTGTTCTCTGCCTTCAGGAAACAAAACTGGATTGTTAGACTGCTCTGAGCTCTCGCATTTCTTCCCAGTCCGTTATGACCTTCCCCCTGAAGACAGCATTCCATGTCATAGGGTAGTCGTGCTGCTCATACTGGATGACGTTCATAGTCAACATTTCTCCCTGAACACTCCCTTCAAGCTGTTACAGTTCGCCTTTTCCTTCCTCACTTGACGTACTCACTTTGTACCGTTTACATCCCTTCGTCATTCGAGGCCACCAGGGACTTCCTCCAACTTATTGCGCAGCTAAGTCAAGCCTTTCTGCTGCTCAGTGACTTTAAGGCGCACCCTTTGGGGCTCTCCCAGAACCTGACCGAGAGGTGCCCTCTTTGCTGACCTTCTTCATCAACTCAACTTCCTCTGCCTTAACACAGTAGAACCTATATTCTTTTCAGACTCCACGCACACCTATTCTCATTTGGACATCATTTGGACACATACTTCTGCACTGCCCAGCTTACCCATGATCTCGAATGGTCCGTTCTCTCTGACACATACTCGAGCGACTATCTCCCGTGTGCTATCCGTTTGCTGACTCCTACCCCAACTAGGTGCACATCCAAATGGCAGCTTATTAAGGCCACCTGGAGGCTTTACTCCTCCCTGGCGATCTTCGACAAGCAACATTTCTCAAGTCGTGATGACACCAGGTAGATTATCTTACAAACGTTATCCTTACCGCTGCAGAACGTTCCACTCTTTGCACTTTTTCTTTACCAAGCCATGTTCGAGTCTCTTGGTGGACTAAGGCGTGCCGTTACGCTATCGCGCGCGCAAATATACTCTCCGCGCTTTTAACCGTGTTCCTACAATATCATACTGAATTTATTATAAACAGTTGCGTGCACAGTGTCATCGCGTCGTCCGGGACAGCAGAAAAGCTAGCTGGATTTCATTCACTAGTTCCTTTACCAGATCCACTCCCTCTTCCGTCGTGTTGGCTTGCTTTCGACGGTCTCTGGGACCAAGATCCATTCCACAATTACCAGTCTGATAGTAACAGACACTGTCATAGTGAACCCTATTGTTATTGGGCCAACATTTTGCAGAGTTTTGGAGCTCCTCCCACTATCACCCTGCCTTCCTCCATCGGAAACGAGTGGAGGAGGCTCGGGCGATACCTTTCTTTTCCCAAAATCGTGAATGCTAAAATGGCGCCTTTACTATGAGGGAGCTAGATCATGCTCTCACATCATCCCGATTGTCCGCTCCAGGACCAGGCGATGTTCACATTCAGATGTTGCAGCACCTTTCTCTTGCGGGCAAGCACTTTCCGCTTCATATGTACAACTGCATCTGGGCAGATGGCACGTTTCCTAGACGCTGGCGTGAAGTCACTGTCATACTCATAACCAAGGCCGGTAAGGACACTAGCCTCCATCTAACTACCGCCCCATTTCCCTCATAAACTGTATTTGCATGGTAATGAAATGTATGACTCGTGCCTGGTTGGTATGGTGGCTCGAGTCTCACAATTTACTAACCACAGCACAGTGTGAATTTCGAGCGCTCCTTTCTGCAGTTGATCATCTCGTCACCTTGTCCACCCGTGTCATGAATGGTTCCCTGCGGAAATTCCAGACTGTGGCCGTGTTTATCGATTTGGAGAAAGCCTTCGACAGCTGCTGGAGTATTGGTATCCTCCGTAGTCTCTCCACTCTGAGCTTCCGTCGTCGCATGCGTCATTTCCTTCAGGAATTTTTAAAAGACCAAGATTTCAAGTTAAGTGTGGGTTCTGCCTTGTCGGACGCCTTTATCGAAGAAAACGGTGTGCTTCAGGTTCCATTCTGAGTATCGTCCTCTTTACAATCGCCATTTGCTCTATAATGGTCTGTCTCCTGCCAGGCATCTCTGGCTCCCTTGTCGTTGACGATTTTGCCATCTATTTCAATTCTCCACGAACGTCTCATTGAGCGGCGTCTTCAGCGATGTCTCGATCGTCTTTACGTATGGAACATCGATAATGGATTTCGTTTTTCCATTGGCGAAAACGTTTGTATGAATTTCTGGCGGCCAATTTGGTTTCTTTCACCGTCCTTACATCCTGGGAATGTTGCTCTTCCATTCGTTGAAACTACGAAACTCCTGGGGCTCATTCTCGATAGGAATCTTTCTTGGTCCTCTTATGTGTCATACCTGGCAGCCCACTGTATGCGGTCCCTCAGTGTATTACGCTTCCTCAGCGATACTTCCTAGAGAGCGGATCTAACCACCCCCCTCCGTCTCTACAGATCCCTTGTCCGTTAGAAACTAGACTACGCGTGTTTCGTTTATGCATCTGCACGTCCGTCCCATTTTTTTTTTTTTTTTTTTTTTTTTTTTTTTTTTTTTTTTTTTTGTGTGTGTGTGTCAGCAGTCTTCTGACTGGTCTCATATGGCCCGCCGCGAATTCCGATTTTGTGCCCACCTCTTCATCTCAGAGTTCATTTGCAACCTACGTCCGCAATTATTTGCATGGATGTCATTCCCTGCTGTCTTAATAAATGTCGTATCATCCTGTTTCATTTCCATATCAGTGCTTTCCACATATTCCTTACCTCTCCAATTCTGCGCAGAACCTCTTCATTCCTTACCTTATCAGTCCACCTAATTTTCAACACTCGTCTGTAGCACCACGTCTTAAATGCTTCGATTCTCTTCTGCGCCGGTTATCCCAGTCCATGTTTCACTACCATACAATACTGTTCTCAAGATGTACATTCTTAGAAATTTCTTCCTCAAATTAAGGACGATTTTTGATACTAGTAGATTTCTCTTGTCCAGGAACACTCCTTTTGTTATTGCTGGTCTGCTTTTGATGTCCTCCTTGCTCTGTCCGTCATTGGCTATTTTGCTGACCAGGTAGCATATTTCCTTAACTTCATCTACTTCGTGACCGTCAGTCCTGATGTTAAGTTTCTCGCTGTTCTCATTTCTGCTATTTGCCATTACTTTAGTCTTTCTTCGATTCATCTTCTTTACTCCTTAGATTGTTCATTCCATTCAGCAGATCATGAAATTCTCCTTCACTTTCAACCAAGGCAGCAGGGTCATCAGCGAATCTTATCATTGATATACTTTCACCCTGCATTTTAATTCCACTCCCGAACTTTTATTTCCATCGTTGCTTCTTCTATGTACATGTTGAATAGTAGGGGCGAAAGACTACATCCTAGTTTACACCCTTTTTAATCCGAGGGCTTCGTTCCTGATCTTCCATTCTGATTATTCAAATGGCTCTGAGCACTGTGGGACTTAACTTCTGAGGTCATCAGTCCCCTAGAACTCAGAACCACTTAAACCTAACTAACCTAAGGACATCACACACATCGAACTCCGAGGCAGGATTCAAACCTACGACCGTACCGGTCGCGTGGTTCCTGACTCTTATTATTTACTCCTGGCTCTTGTAAGTATTGTATATTACCCGTTTCTCTCTGTAGCTTAACCCTATTTTTCTCAGAATTTCGAAAATTTTGCACCATTTTACACTGTCGAACGCTTTTTCCTATGAACGTGTCTTGATTTTTCTTCAGTCTTGCTCCTAATATCAGCCGCAATGTTTAAAATGCTTCTCTTGGCGCCTTTCCTAAATCCAAACTGGTCGTCATCTAACACACTCTCCAATTTCTTTTCCATTCTTCTATATATTATTCTTTCCAGCAACTTGGATGCATGAGCTGCTAAGCTGATTTTGCGATAGTTCTCGTACTTGTCAGCTCTCACAGCCTTCGGAATCATGTGGGTAATATATTTGTGAAAGTGAGATGGTATGTCTCCAGACTAATACATTCTACACACCAACGTGAGTAGCAGATTTGTTGTCAATTCACCCAATGATTTTAGAAATTATGGTATAATGTTATCTATTCCTACAGACTTATCTGATGTTAAGTCCTCAAAAGCGCTTTTAAATTCTGATTCTGATACTGGATGCCCTATATCTTCTCTTTCTGTTCTCTCATATTAGACGCTTCTTCCCCTTCATAGAGCCTTTCAGTGTATTCTTTCCACCTATCAGCTCTCTCCTCTGCATTTAACAGTGGAATTCCCGTTCCTCTTTCAATGATATCGCCCTTGTTTTTAATGTCATAACGGGTTGTTTTGAGTTCCCTATATGCTGAGTCTGTCCTTCCGACAATCATTTCTTTTTCGATTTCTTTGCATTTCTCATGCAGCCATTTCGTCTTAGGTTCTCTGCACTTCCTATTTATTTTTTATTCCTCAGTGACTTGTGTTTCTTTTGTTCCTGAGTTTCCCGGAACGTTTTCTACTTTCACCTTTCAACTGAAGTATTGCTTCTGTTACCTTCTTTGTACGTATGTTTTCCTTTCCAACGACTCTGATGGCCCTATTTAGAGATGTCCATTCTTCTTCAACTGTACTGCGTACTGACATATTCCTTACTGCTGAATCTATAGCAGTAGAGAACTTCAATCGCATCTGGTCATTCCTTAGTACTTCCGTATCCCACGTCTTGTATATTGATTGCTCCTCACTAATTTCTTAAACTTCAGCCTACTCTTCATCACTACTATATCGAGTCTGTATCTGCTCCTGGGTACACCTTTCAATCGAATACCTGATTTCGGAATCTCTGTCTGACCATGATGTAGTCTGACTAAAATCTTCTCGTATCACCTGGACTTTTCCAAGTATATCTCCTCCTCAGTGTTTCTCTTCTCTCATTCCTTGTCCCAAGCCCATGTTCTCCTGTAACCGTTTCCTCTACTCCTTCCCCTGCAACTGCGTTCTAGTCCGCCATACCTACTAGATTTTCATCTCCCCTTACATGCCGTATTACCCTTTCAATACCCCCCCCCCTGGGGGCTTAGAATATACATGAGGTTTTCATGTTTGTCTTAAGAGGCGACTAGAAGGAGTCTCACACCTTTCGGCTTTTATGTGATGGTCCCATGTATGGTTTGAACCCCATTTTTCAAAATTTTCCGAAAGGGCGAGCCAATCGGGGAAGGGCGCCTTACATGTGCATCGTGTCCATCGCGAATTGAGATCCTTAGCCTACTTTCTCGTCGTGGCATTGCAGTCATCCTCCGCCTGTTGAGCGAGGACACTTTCCTGGGTGCATTTTCCTTCACCCACTATGCAATGTCGTTCTCTGCATCGACGATGACCAAGAAATTCTTTGCACCTCACATCCAGCATGGTAGCCAGTCTTCTGTAGTGGGGCCACCATGTATCCTGTTGGTTGTAGCCCTCTGACTACACAGGGATCGCTCTGCTGATGCCTACGCCAATGAGTAGATGTCCATCACGCAGGGCATCGGGACTCCTGCCAGGTTGCCTTTGCTCTGGCTGGGAGGTGTGCCCATGGGGAGAGCCCCTGGTCAGGGGGGACGGGTGGCATCAGGGTAGATGATTCGTGATGAAGCGTACCACGTCATCACTTGCTGGTGATCAAACTCCAGCAATCTCTAAGCGTTCCAAGTCTCAGTACAATGAGAAGGAAGTATGATTCTAAATCGTTCCCCTCCCTCGCCACACCATTGGAGGAACGCCAGGCTAAGGATGGCAGTGAACCTTATTCACCCTGATACCTCGTATGTGCAAGAGCTGATGGGAACTCCATTGTCTCGAAGACTCAGTTTTTTGTAGAGCATATAGAGGAGAAGTTTGTGGTGGTGGAGGAGTTGTCCAAAATGCGGTCAGAGTCAGTCTCGATTAAAACCGCATTCTCTGCCCAGTCACGAACATTACTTACTTGTGACAAGCTGAGGGATCTTTTCGTTACCATCACACCTCATAAGAGCTTCAGTATGATCCAGCATATTATATTTCATAGGACCTTCTTTTGCAATCTGACGACGAGCTGCGCGGGAACTTAGAGCAGCGAGGAGTTCATTTCGTCCTCCATTGATGTCCGAGGGATAATCACGTTGCCACCGGTGCCTTCATTTTGCCCTTCGAGGGTGACACATTACCCAAGGGGTCAAGGTGATGGTCAACCTCTGTGATATCAAGTCATATATCGCTGCTACAAGTGCTGGAAGTTCGGCCACATGTCTTCCTGCTGTACTTCGAGCTTCACAGGTCAAGATTGTGGACGTCTATCCCATTCCAATAAACCATCTGCCTCAGCTCCCATTTGTGTCAACTGCAGAGAGCATCATTTCCCTTGCTCACAAGACTGCAGGGTTTTACAACGAGAAAGGAAAATCATGGAGTACAGGACCCTGGACCGACTGACTGACACTCAGGCCAAGAGGAAGTTTCAGAACCTACACCCTGTGGCTGTGACCTCCTCTTATGCCACCACTATGAGAACAGTTGTAGCCCAATCAGTTCCGTGAGTTCCAGTCGGCTCTCAGAGCCAGCAGACTACATCTGCCTCCTTGTTGGTGGGGAGCACTTCCTTCCCTATTAGTCCCACACCACCTACCTTGGGAGCACTGTCCCACCAACTATTGGGGTCTCCAGTCCCACTCTTCAGCTGGAGAAGGGTAAGTCCTCTTTGGCTCCTATCACTATGAAGGAGTGCTTTGGGTCATTCCCTTCCCAGGTTTCTGCTATTTGTAAATATGACAACCACCAGTGGCTAAAGTGCCCAAAAGCAGCTGGTCTTAGGGCTTCACGATCATCCTCAGTCATGGAGACTGAATCCTAAAAGAAGACCCCTAAGACAAAGGAAATTGCAGTGGCACCCATACCAGCAGTGCCTACAACCTCTGTGTCTGAGGATAAGGTGAGGTTTCTGGTGTCCACTGAAGAGCTAGATCTTGCCAGACCCTCAGACACAATGGATATAGCTTGTTCAGGATATACGTCGGTGGCAGCAGGTGACCCTGAGTTGTAACTGTCTCATTGAGTGTTTCATACTTTCCCAGCCTCACGATCACTTCATCCTCGAGTGGAATTGTGGCGGTTTTTCCACCACCTGGCTAACCTACAGCAGGAGTTAAGCTTTACACCGGGTTTCTGCATTGCCCTCCAGGAAACCTGGTTCCCAGCAATGCAGACCCCTGTCTTTTGTGTATACGGGGGATATTACAAGGACCATAGTGAATGTAATAGAGAGTCAGGTGGTGTTTGCGTTGATGTTCTAAACTCAGTTTGAAGTGAACCTATGCCCCGGCCCCCCAAAACTCTTGAAGCTGGCCTCCCAGGATATGGACGATGCAGGAAATATCTGTCTGCAACCTATATCTCCCTCCAGGTGGTGCAGTACTTCTGAACATACAGACTGCACTAATTGATTAACTCCCTAAAACTTTCCTACTTTTGGGAGATTTTAACGCCCATAACGCCTTGTGTAGCACAATGCTTACTAGCCTTGGGAGAGATGTAAAAAATTTATTGTCCAAACTCGACTTCTGCCTCTAAAGTCCTGGGACCACTTCACATCTCAGTGTGGCTCAAGGTAGTTACTCTGCCATTGACTTATCAATTTGCAGTCCATTACTTCTCCAGTCGATCCACTGGAGAGCAGATGACGACCTGTATGGTAGTGACCACTTCCCCGTCTTACTGTCACTACTCTGGCGTCATGCCCATTGACACCTACCCCGATGGGCTTTATACTAGGCAGACTGGGTAGCCTTCACGTCTGATGTCAGCACTGAATCTCCCCGATGTGGTGCCATCGATATTCATTGAGAAGGTCACTACAACGATAATTTCTGTGGCGGAAAACGCGATCCCTCGTTCTCTAGGGTGCCCCTGCGAAAGCAAGTCCCTTGGTGATTGCTGGAAGTTTGCTGAGGCGATTAAGGAGGGTCGACGAGCTCTGCAGCGACATAAGCAGCACACTTCCCTAGAGCACCTAGTAGCCTTTAAGCGGCCCTGTCCCCATGTTCACCTGCTCATAAAATGACGGAAATAGTAGTGTTTGGAGAGATATGTCTCAGCCATTGGTTGCCATAGGTAACCTTCCCAAGTCTGAATGGAGATCAGACGTCTTTTTGGGTACCAGACCCCAACAGGTAACCCTGGAGTTAACATCAGTGGTGAGCTCTCTACCGATGCAAACGCGATTGCCCAGCACTTTGCTGAGCACTATGTTCGAGCATATGCATCAGAGAACTACCCCCCCCCCCCCCCCCCCAGTCTTTCGCACCCTCAAACGGTGGATGGAAGGAAAAGTCCTCTCATTCACTACACGCCACAGTGAACCCTATAACGCCTGATTTACAGAGTGAGAGCTTCTCAGCACACTTGCACATTGCCCCACTCCTAGGCTGGATCGCATCCACAGTCAGATGATTATACGTATCTCGGCTGACTACAAGCGATATCTCATCGTAATCTTCAACCGGATCTGGTGCGATGGCGTCTTTCTGTCGCAACTGCGGGAGAGCACCATCATTCCAGTGCTAAAACACGGTAAAAATCCGCTTGATGTGGATAGCTATTGGCCCATTAGCGTCACCAACGTTCTCTGTATGCTGCTGGAATGTATGGTGTGTCAGCAGTTGGGTTTGGTCCTGGAGTCAAATGGCCTGCTGGCTCCATGTCAGGGCAGCTGCCGCCAGGTTCGCTGTATCACTGATAATCTAGTGCCCCTCGAGTCTGCCATCCGAACAGCCTTTTCCAGACGCCAACACCTGGTTGCCATCTTTCTTGACTTACATAAAGCATACAATACGACCTGACGACCTGGTGATATCATATCATTGCCACTTTGTATGAGTCCAAGGCGTGCTCCAGATTTTTGTCCAAAACTTTCTGTTGCTCCGTACTTTCCGTGTCCAAGTTGGTGCCTCCCATAGTTCCCCCCCATATTCAGGAGAACGGGGTCTCACAGGGCTCCGTATTGAGTGCATATCTAGTTTTAGTGGCCATTATCGGCAGCAGCTGCAGAGCCGTTGGCCTCCTATTCTCTGTTTGCAGATGGCTGCTGCATTTCGTATTGCTCCTCCACTAATGGTGTTGCTGAGTGGCGCCTACAGAGGGCCATTCACAAGGTGCAGTAATGGGCTCTAGCCCACGGCTTTCAGATTCCAGCTGCGAAGTCGTGTGTCATGCAGTTCTGTCGGCGTCATACCATTCATCCAAAAGCCGACCTTATCTTCATGACGATCCACTCTGTAGTGGAGACATATCGATTCTTAGGACTGGTTTTCGATGCCCTTTTGACTTGGCTACCTCAATTTGACTGGGCTGACCCGTGGTCTAGGGATAGCGTCTGTGATTCATAATCAAAACGTATTCGGTCCCGGGCTCGATCCCCGCCACTGCCTACATTTTGATAAATAAGCAGCATTGGCGGCAGAAGACTTCCGGCATAAGAAGTCAGCCTCATTCTGCCAACGGCCTTGTCAAAGAGGGCGGAGGAGCGGATAGAGATTCAGGGCACTCTCTTGTCCTAGGGGTGGAAAATTGTCCCTAAAGGCGGAAGAATCAGCAACGATCAACGACATGAGGATGCAGAAGGCAATGGAAACCACTGCATTAAAGACACGTAACGTGTATCCACAGGACATGTGGGCTGTATTTGAAGAAGTGTCATGATGATCTCTCCATTGGCAAAAGATTCCGGAATAGTCCCCTATTCGGATCTCCGGGAGGGGACTGCCAAGGGGGAGGTTACCATGAGAAAAAGATTGAATAATCGACGAAAGTATAACGTTCTACGAGTCGGGGCGTGGAATGTCGGAAGCTTGAACGTGGTAGGGAAACTAGAAAATCTAAAAAGGGAAATGCAAAGGCACAATCTAGGTATAGTAAGGGTCACTGAAGTGAAGTGGAAGGAAGACAAGGATTTTCTGGTCAGATGAGTATCGGGTAATATCAACAGCAGCAGAAAATGGTATAACAGGTGTAGGATTCGTTATGAATAGGAAGGTAGGGCAGAGGGTGTGTTACTGTGAACAGTTCAGTGACCGAGTTGTTCTAATCAGAATCGACAGCAGACCAACACCGACAAGGATAGTTCAGGTATACATGTCGACGTCGCAAGCTGAAGATGAACAGATAGAGAAAGTGTATGAGGATATTGAAAGGGTAATGCAGTATGTAAAGGGGGACGAAAATCTAATAGTCATGGGCGACTGGAATGCAGTTGTAGGGGAAGGAGTAGAAGAAAAGGTTACAGGAGAATATGGGCTTGGGACAATGAATGAAAGAGGGGAAAGACTAATTGAGTTCTGTAACAAGTTTCAGCTAGTAATAGCGAATACCCTGTTCAAGAATCACAAGAGGAGGAGGTATACTTGGAAAAGGCCGGGAGATACGGGATGATTTCGATTACATCATGGTCAGACAGAGATTCCGAAATCAGATACTGGATTGTAACGCGTACCCAGGAGCAGATATAGATTCAGATCACAATATAGTAGTGATGAAGAGTAGGCTGAAGTTCAAGACATTAGTCAGGAAGAATCAATACGCAAAGAAGTGGGATACGGAAGTACTAAGGAATGACGAGATACGTTTGAAGTTCTCTAACGCTATTGATACAGCAATAAGGAATAGCGCAGTAGGCAGTACAGTTGAAGAGGAATGGACATCTCTAAAAAGGGCCATCACAGAAGTTGGGAAGGAAAACATAGGTACAAAGAAGGTAGCTGCGAAGAAACCATGGGTAACAGAAGAAACACTTCGGTGGATTGATGAAAGGAGGAAGTACAAACATGTTCCGGGAAAATCAGGAATACAGAAATACAAGTCGCTGAGGAATGAAATAAATAGGAAGTGCAGGGAAGCTAAGACGAAATGGCTGCAGGAAAAATGTGAAGACATCGAAAAAGATATGATTGTCGGAACGACAGACTCAGCATACAGGAAAGTCAAAACAACCTTTGGTGACATTAAAAGCAACGGTGGTAACATTAAGAGTGCAACGGGAATTCCACTGTTAAATGCAGAGGAGAGAGCAAATATGTGGAAAGAATACATTGAAAGCCTCTATGAGGGTGAAGATTTGTCTGATGTGATAGAAGAAGAAAGGGGAGTCGATTTAGAAGAGATAGGGGATCCAGTATTAGAATCGGAATTTAAAAGAGCTTTGGAGGACTTACGGTCAAATAAGGCAGAAGGGATAGATAACATTCCATCAGAGTTTCTAAAATCATTGGGGGAAGTGGAAACAAAACGACCACTCACGTTGGTGTGAAGAATATATGAGTCTGGCGATATACCATCTGACTTTCGGAAAAGCATCATCCACACAATTCCGAAGACGGCAAGAGCTGACACGTGCATGCATCGAAGCTGCTTACAAGAATAATATACAGAAGAATGGAAAAGAAAATTGAGAATGCGCTAGGTGACGATCAGTTTGGCTTTAGGAAAAGTAAAGGGACGAGAGAGGCAATTCTGACGTTACGGCTAATAATGGAAGCGAGACTAAAGAAAAATGAAGACACTTTCATAGGATTTGTAGACCTGGAAAAAGCGTTCAACAACACAAAATGGTGCAAGCTGTTCGAGATTCTGAAAAAAGTAGGGGTAAGCTATAGGGAGAGACGGGTCATATACAATATGTACAACAACCAAGAGGGAATAATAAGAGTGGACGATCTAGAACGAAGTGCTAGTATTAAACAGGGTGTAAGACAAGGCTGTAGCCTTTCGCCCCTACTCTTCAATCTGTACATCGAGGAAGCAATGATGGAAATAAAAGGAAGGTTCAGGAGTGGAATTAAAATACAAGCAGAAAGGATATCAATGATACGATTCGCTGATGACGTTGCTATGCTGAGTGAAAGTGAAGAGGAATTAAATGATCTGTTGTACGGAATGAACAGTCTAATGAGTACACAGTATGGTTTGAGAGTAAATCAGAGAAAGAAGAAGGTAATGAGAAGTAGTAGAAATGAGAACAGCGAGAAACTTAACATCAGTATTGATGGTCACGAAGTCAATGAAGTTAAGGAATTCTGCTACCTAGGCAGTAAAATAACCAATGACGGTCGGAGCAAGGAGGACATCAAAAGCAGACTCGCTATGGCAAAAAAGGCATTTCTGGCCAAGAGAAGTCGACTAATATCAAATACCGGCCTTAATTTGAGGAAGAAATTTCTGAGAATGTACGACTGGAGTACAGCATTGTATGGTAGTAAAACATGGACTGTGGGAAAACCGGAACAGAAGGGAATCGAAGCATTTGAGATGTGGTGCTACAGACGAATGTTGAAAGTTAGGTGGACTGATAAGGTAAGGAATGAGGAGGTTCTACGCAGAATCGGAGAGGAAAGGAATATGTGGAAAACACTGATAAGGAGAAGGGACAGGATGATAGGACATCTGCTCAGACATGAGGGAATGACTTCCATGGTACTAGGGGGAGCTGTAGAGGGCAAAAACTGTAGAGGAAGGCAGGGATTGGAATACGTCAGGCAAATAATTGAGGACGTAGGTTGCAAGTGGTACTCTGAGATGAAGAGGTTAGCACAGGAAAGGAATTCGTGGCGGGCCGCATCAAACCAGTCAGTAGACTGATGACCAAAAGAAAAAAAAAAAAAAAACAACCTTCGTCAGCTTAAGTGGGTGTGGTGGCAGCACCTCAATGCTCTCCAGTGCCTGAGCAACACCAGCTGGGGGTTTGGATCGCTCTAAGCTGCTGCAGCTCTACAGAACCCTTGTTCAATCTCGCCTTGACTATGGGAGTCTGATTTATTGATTGGCGGCGCCCTCAGCATTGCATTTACTCGACCCAGTGAACCACTGTGGCGTTCACTTAGCGACGAGAGCTTTTAGTACGATCACAGTGACCAGTGTCTTGGTGGAGGCCAGAGTCCCTCCATTGCAGATCTGACGTACTCAACTGCTCGACTGTTATGACTAGTTCTTCTGAGCATCTGAATTACGGTCTCCTTTTCCCACCCATGGCAGGTAATCTACCTCATCGACAGCCCAGGACACGGCTCATGATTTCAGTTCGTGCGCAATCCCTTCCCTCTGAACTGGTTTAAATGGCTCTGAATACTATGGAACTCAACATCTGAGGTCATCAGTCCCCTAGAACGTAGAACTACTTAAACCTAATTAACTTAAGGACATCACATGCCCGAGACAGGATTCGAACCTGTGACTGTAGCGGTCGTGCGGTTCCAGACTGTAGTGCCTAGAATCATTTGGGCACACCGGCCGGCTCTCTGAACCAGAGTCCTTCCCTTTATCACCTCTACTTGAGGTCCATTCACATACACCTCCATGGTGTACGCCTTGGCCAAAGCTTGGTCTGGACATTTTGCATAGTCGTAAGGACTCTGTTTACCCCGCAGCACACTGCTGTCACTTCCTCTCGATTCTTGACGTGTTTCACGGCTCTGAAGTTGTTTACATTGACGGCTTGATGGCTGATGGTAATGTTGGCTTCGCCTATGTCCACAGAGGCCATACTGAACCGCATTGCTTGTCCACTGGCTGCAGTGTATTCACTGCAGAGCTTGTGGCCATATCTCGTTCACATCAGTACATCCGTTCCTGTTCTGGTGAGTCGTTTCTTCTCTGTTCTGAATCCCTGAGCAGTTTACAAGCTATCGCTCAGTGCTACGGTCGCCATCCTTAGGTAACAAACATCCAGTAGTCCATCACTTCTCTGGAACGGTCCAGTCGTTCAGTTGTGTTTGTGTGGACCCCAGGACACGTCGGACTCTCAGGCAACGAACTTGCTGAGAGGCTGGCCAAACAGGCTATGTGGAAACTGTTCCTGGAGATGGGAATCTCTGAAACTGACCTGTGTTCTGTCTTACGCTACAAGGTTTTTCGGCTTTTGGAGAAAGAGTGGCGCAACATATGCACAACAAACTGTGTGTCATTAAGGAGATTCAGAATGTGTTGAAGTCTTCTCTGTGGGCTTCTCACAGGGATTCAGTTGTCCTTTATCAGCTCCGTATCGGTCATAAGTGACTCACACATGGTTACCTCCTCCGTCGTGAGGACCCACATCAGTGTCGCTGTAATTCCCAAACGACAGTAGCCCACCTCTTGCTGGACTGTCCACTTTTAGCCACTCTGTGGCGGACTTTTAATTTTCCGGGCACCCTGCCTTATTTGTTGGGCGACAGTGCCTCAACAGCACCTCTAGTTTTACTTTTTATTCGTGAGGGTGGGTTTTATCATTAGTAACAGTAAATGCATACATAATATTCTTTTCAAGTACATGGTAATATTTTTTTTACAGTAAGTTGTTGTGGTGCACCACTTTAATTACTTAGACATTAAGATGTGATTATACATTTCACTTATCTGCATTGTTATCTTTAGTGTACTATTTTTTTCTGCTTGAGCTATGTCATGTTTAGGTATAAGTTGCTGCTGTTTGCCAGGCATAGTGTTATTGAATTTGACTTTGTATTATTCTGTTAAGCCAGTTTTACTAATGATTTATTTTTATTGTTTGCTGCACATTGCCTTAGATTAGTTGTAATATTACAATTGCTTTGCTAATTTCTCAACGCAGCTTGCTTCGCAAATCTGCGTCTTTTTTCATTGCTGTTTATATTAATTGTTTTATGTGATGCTGCATTGCCTCGTCCATTGGTATATATATCTGAGCTCAGTAGATTTAAGTTAGCTTAAGAGGGGGTAGACTATATAAGAAACTAGCTATGATGGATTGGAAGAAATGCTTTGAGGAGCTATAAGAAAATGGTTTGGCCAAAATAGTGTTTTGAAAGAGGATATGAACCAAAAAAGTAGGGTTTAGGGACAAGAGGTTTAGGTAGGATTTTCTTGGAAATAAATGATGAGGTAAGATAATGGTAAATAAATAATGAGGTAAGAAATATGTGAACAGAATATAGAAAGCATGCTTGGATAGGATTTTTTTGGCAGGTGCAAATGTCGAAATAAGAGGAACGATCTATGGAATGAAGTTTTAGGTTGGACTGCAGTACCAAATGTTACACTGAAAACGAACCCTGTCCTTTCCATTGTGTTATCCCCCTATGTGTTTGTGTACCATTGTGTATTTGTTTTCTTCCTGTCTCTGTGTAGTTTCATAGAATTTTTTTCTCTTCTAATACTAAGCTACATTCACTATGATGAGGAATACTGTTATCCTCAAATATAATTGGCATTAATAATATGTTATTTACCTTGTAAATATGCTTAGACATTATTTATTTTGTTTTATTTTAATGCTCATGTGTGCAGTTGATGTTTTGAAAGTTATTCTGAACTTTTATGTATCTACTTATCTCATAATTCCTGTAACATTGATGTATATGTTATTTTGATTCTTTTGTAAAGCCTGTACTACAAATGTTATCTGTATTGTTATGTTCTTTAATGATGTATTTTGTACCTTTGTAATTGTATTCTTATGTTATAAAATTGTAATTGACACCAGTTCATCTGTAAGTTACATTTCACTGCACACATTTCTGTTGGTCATAGTATATGGACAATATGTGAGAAGTAGGGACTGTTAGTGTTTGTATGTGTGTTAATAATTCAGCAAGGGTTTGGATAACAGCATTGCTGGTTCTAAGGACAATTAAAAAACTTTGTGAGTGCACAAGTGGTGGTTTATGGACTTGCTATATTATCCGCAAGACTCTTCAATGGTGATTGTGCACCTGCAGTCACAACAGATGGCTGCTGGCCATCTCTACAAGGACTACAGTGGGTCTGCATCTTTGATGACCCGTGAGTACCATCATCTCTACAAGGGCTACAGTGGGTCTGCATCTTTGATGACCCACCAGTACCATTATCTCTACAAGGACTACAGTGGGTCTGCGTCTTTGCTGACTCACCAGTACCATTATTTCTACCAGGACTGCAGTGGGTCTGCGCCTCTGGTGGCCCACCAATACCGTAATCTCTACCAGGACTACAGTGGGTCTGCTCTGTGATGACCTACCCACCAATACTCTTCAAAACTTTGACTGACTCCGCTGTGGGTTTGCTCTGTTGTGGACCAATACCTGTCTGCATGTCAAGAGTCAGCACTGTCTTTCCGTTGGAATGACAACGATACTTCTTCAAGACTGCATGGAAATCCACTACTTCCGTGTGCATTTTCTTTTACTGCTCAGACTTTGAGAAAAACACTGCAATGTGATGAATGATCAGGACTGTCTTTATGGACTGTGAGAAAATTTTAGCTTTTGACCAACATTGTATCAATAAGTGTGTACATTTGATTTCTTTGTTATTGTAATTGTGAAAAAAAAATTAACAAATATGTATTGGCCAGTGCCCAACAAAATTTGTAAAATTTTTTGTGGGGAGCATGGGGGCTATGTAAGTAGGCTGTTTCGGTTTTTTTATTGGTAACGCCACCTCTGTATGAAAATCACTGGCTGTGCCGTGTGCAGTCTGTGGCTGCTTTTCATTGTTGTAATACTCGCCAATGTAGTGTTAGGCAGCTGGCTGTGAACAGCGCGTAGCGTTGCGCAGTTGGAGGTGAGCCGCCAGCAGTGGTGGATGTGGGGAGAGAGATGGCGGAGTTTTGTAATTTGTCATGAACTGCTATATATATGATGATATCAAGGTAAATACATTTTTGTTCTCTATTAATATCTTTCATTTGCTAACTATCCCTATCAGTAGTTAGTGCCTTCCATAGTTTGAATCTTTTATTTAGCTGGCAGTAGTGGCGCTCACTGTATTGCAGTAGCTTGAGCAGCGAAGATTTTTGTGAGGTAAGTGATTTGTGAAAGGTATAGTTTAATGTTAGTCAGGGCCATTCTTTTGTAGGGAATTTTGAAAGTCAGATTGCGTTGCGCTAAAAAATATTGTGCGTCAGGTTAAGCACAGTTCTGTAAAATTGTTCAAAAGGGGACGTTTCAATTAATGTTAGTCAGGGCCATTCTTTTGTAGGGAATTTTGAAAGTCAGATTGCGTTGCGCTAAAAAATATTGTGCATCAGGTTAAGCACAGTTCTGTAAAATTGTTCAAAAGGGGACGTTTCATATGGCGACCCTGCCAGGATACCTCACTGGAATCTTCTGATTTTTTCTTGTAGTTTGTGTAATTAGTTGTAGCTTTTGTTTATTGCTAGCGCGTAATTGTAGAGAGAATCTCCTTTGTAGTTGCAGTCTTTCATTGTTGTACAGTACTTTCTTCATCACAATAATAAGCGTAATAACTAAGATATCTATACGCAAAGCATTTCACTTTTGTGTATCATGAGGTAAGTACACTGACTTCTGCAGAACTTAGCTTTCGGAGGACGATAACTACGACACTTCCACAGAATTATCTTACAACAAGACGCACATTTAACGCTACAGGACACGTATTTGAGTGATTAATCTTATACTTAAAACACTTAATTACAAAGAAAGTTTTCCGTGATACATTTCATTCCATTGCTGTAATTTGTAACACCTGAGGGTATAATTACATTTATCCTCAGGGTGGTACACGCTTCAGGGGGGTACACGCTTACTTTGTGTACCATGTGTGTGGCAACCACAAGGAACCCTAGCTAATATGGTATTTACTTATACAACTTTACACATCGGTACCATATTTCTCTAACACACAAATTACACAGCTATCTGATCATGTAACTGAGAGATAAACATTTTTTTTACTACATCAGTGACTCATGTTTACGCAATTACACAGTTGGATAATTTCACACTTATGAAATTGTATTTTGTCTGTACTTTGTGAACTGTTCATATTTTTTTGGAACCATTGTGATACTATGAGAGCTTTGAATGATGTATTTGGTATGAGATCATGATTTTTAAGGTACGTTTGAGGTAGATGACACTATTGAAATGAGCAGAGAATATTTTTTAGGGCTTTGAAATTATTCCAGGAAGCTACGACGATTTTGAGATTTGGCTGAGGTTTTATGATGTTATGATGACGATGTGTATTATGCTACCTTCTTGTTTTTAGTTTCTTCTCCCTGTTTCTTCCAAATCTCTGTGATTTTCTTGTCCTGTTTTGTCCATTGTAGTGTTTGTTGTCTTTCTGTCATTCTTCCGATTCTTCCTTAATTCTGTTATTGTGCAGTACATCTTCTTTGTTTTCTCCTTTTCCTTCGGTAATTGTTCTACTGAGAACAAGGGGCCAATAAACTCGCAGTTTGATCTCTCCCCTTCCCCCCCTTTTAAACCAACCAACCAACAAATCCTTTCAATATCCTCACGTACTTTCTCTGTCTCTTCATCTTCAGCTTGCAACATCTGCATGTATACCGCAACTATCGTTGTCGGTGTTGGTTTGCTGTCAATTCTGATGAAAACAACCCTATCATGATGGTAGAGCACTTGCCAGCGAAAGGCAAAGGTCCCGAGTTCGAGTCTCAGTCCGGCACACGTTTTTAATCTGCCAGGAAGTTTCATATCAGCGCACACTCCGCTGCAGACTGAAAATCTCATTCTGGATATCAATATCTGGTGACTATGACGAAGAGCACAACATCAAAGAAGAATGCATCGTTTCGGATGACACTATCGACTCCGCATCAGACTGGGATGAAGGAACGCTCAACGCTATGTTGTCCAAAACTGAGAAAGAAGCGTCTGTGTGGAAAAACGAGAAGGAAAAATTGTCACCTATCCGCTCTAAAAATACTGTGCAGAACACACGTAGTGAGAATGGTTTAAGGAAGAATGCTCAGGGACTTCCAGTAGTCAGCCACCACGTCATCCTCTTGAGACAGCACCCAGTACACCTTAGTGTATCTGAAGGCGAGGTAATATCTAAGACAGGAATGGCTTGGAGAATAAAAAGTCTGCGTGAAAACGCCAGTCAAGCACCAGCAATATACGTAGGCCATACTCGCCAATCACCGACTGCTTCCACTGGATATACGTGTGGTGTTATAAAACGTTTGGACCTATTTTTCCCAGATGAAATTCTTCTTCAGTTTTTTTGTGTAACTGTTCTTTGTATTCATTACTCCTGGCATGCAATTACTCAAACTACGGTCTAAGAGTTCATGCAGTTCCCTTTCGAGTACATATGCCATAGTGTTTCCTGCAGGTGAATAATATGTATCAGTGCCCTTTTGTTTGTTAACATATGCGGTGTGAGTTTTTGTGATTTGTTGCAATGGAAAATTGTGTAAACCTTGAAATGTATTTTTCTTTAACTTTACTGCAACAAAGTGTTTACAGTTCTACCGTAGCGTCGCTTTTCATCATTTTCCTGGCCAAACCTATGTGTGGCAGTCCAAGGCATAGGTATCAAAGGGTTCGAAATTGGTACAGTATTCTAGGGGTAGTCAATACTTCCATACTAGTTACATGTCAGTCCTACTTAAGCCGTTGAGCGCCACACGTCTGTTGCAGCTTCTGAGATGTTTGAAGACTCATTACGTCGGCACCGTTTACATGCTGTGCAACAAACAGAGAGACGTCGTACCTTTACATGTATAACGTGGGAGAGTCATAGTGATGCCGCATTTGATTTTGATGTGCGGGCCGAGCCGTGGACAACAGACAGATGCGAGAGGGCAGCTGACGTTCTTACACGTACAAGTATTACAACATTTGTTCTGCATCGAATTACAAATTATTTACATTATTTCTTCGTCATTTCAACGCTGTTCAGTAATTCTGGAAACACCACATCTTATTTTAGTCCGACACCACATGTTATCAAAACAAAGCCATTCATGTGGTTCAGAACCTCAGCGGTTAGCGCTGTTGACCCTTGGGTTTCTCGCTTCGACCACGGTCGGGCTGGATTATCACTTTATCATCATCAAAGTGCAAGTCGTCGAAGTGGTGTCAAATAAAAAGACTTAGGCCAAGCGGCCGGACATCTCGAACAGGTAATGGAAGAAATTTGTTCTGAGGTCGAGATCGCTAAACATTATTTATTTGACGACGACCTGTTTACACAGGAACTTGACGGTCAACGTGAAATGAATGATATTAAGCGATTTTGGTTCCAGAAGAAGCTTCTTTATCAAAACAAGACATGGTTGTCTCACTGGGAATTCCGCAATCGTTCATTAAGTAAAATATGGCGTTTCAGTCTTCGATCGCTATTCTTTATTTTCAATTACCGGTTTCGGGCTAGCTGCCCATCTTTAGATCTGTTAGACAATGTTAAAAATGTAATTAATAAGAGAGATACATTTAGTGATAAAAATATCTTAGTTTACAAAAAGAAATTTTGGAACGTATTAAATGCCAACTTACCATATGTTGTAGTTACAGAGTAACTTGTCCGTACAGAACACACAGTTCACTGTCATATGTAAAGTAAATTTCAATCTGTTAAAACATTATATCGCAGTATTTAAGAGTAACCTGATTGGTAACAGTAAAAAGGGCCCTCTACCTATAACAATTGTGCATCTGTTATTATTTCGCCGTATATATAGATTAAGACATAAACCAGCAACGACGAAACAAATGAAATACAATAATTCCGGAATATATAAGATAAAATGTGCTGAATGTGACAGTTATTATATAGGACAAACAGGGCGGAATTTTGAAATTCGATACAGGGAACATTGCAGTCATTGCAATCGAACAGCATTTGGAACACATGTAAAAGAGAGTAGACATGAAGTGAATAATATAAATGAAGAAATGGAGGTGCTACATAAAGCTCTCGAAGAGATTGAAATATACGCACATCAAAGAAAAACCCCAGGCCTACTACTTAATAAGCAAAGTGATTTTATGCACAGGAATTATTATGAGATTTTTAAAGACCTGTTTTAGGCTTATTCCTGAACGCAACAGCACGCCCCAGTAAGAAACAGCTACAGCGGAACGGCCCTCAGCGTACTGGCGGCGAGGTGAATTGGGCGCGGCGCAAGACGACTCGGCGTGGCGTTGTATACGTGCTGACGTAGGGAAATCCACTCCACCACCAATCAAAACAAAGAAGAACAAACCCACATTTTCGGAAGAATATCTATATTTCAATTATATTTAATTTTCTTTATAAAGAAATATTAAATTAATGTAAAAATTTTTCGTTTCATGGTCCACTCAAAATGATTATTCATATGTTATTACCTTAAAAATTGTTTTATTAAAAAGAATATGCGCCAATAATATATACGGCGAAATAATAACAGATGCACAATTGTTATAGGTAGAGGGCACTTTTTACTGTTACCAATCAGGTTACTCTTAAATACGGCGATATAATGTTTTAACAGATTGAAATTTACTTTACTTATGACAGTGAACTGTGTGTTCTGTACGGACAAGTTACTCTGTAACTACAACATATGGTATGTTGGCATTTAATACGTTCCAAAATTTCTTTTTGTAAACTAACATATTTTTATCACTAAATGTATCTGTCTTATTAATTACATTTTTAACATTGTCTAACAGATCTGAAGATGGGCAGCTAGCCCGAAACCGGTAATTGAAAATAAAGAATAGCGATCGAAGACTGAAACGCCATATTTTACTTAAGAAGCTTCTTTCCATTAAATCGACAGGGTGCTTCCCTCACATAACATGTTTAACCGTCCCGAGCAGGGCCACGCGCCCAACCAAGCTTTATACACATTTCAGTTTACTTATATCCGAGCGCTATCATGGGTAACAGAATACAATGTTTACACAATCCTCAAAGTCTTTAACCCATACTTCCAAACTATTTTTATTCGTTGTGAAGGTATCTCTGTCGTTTACGTCTTCACAACTAAATCGATAGACCCCGCAGAAGAAAATAAGCTACATTAGGTAAAAAAATCATTCATCCTAACTACTGATATGCGAGCGGACCCGGGGGTAGCAACTAGTGCTAATTTATATTCTACATGGAAATGAAGACAGTGGTATGTAGAAATATAATTACCAGTACCATCTGTTGTCGATATTCGACCAACAGCATTTATAAAGAAATTTTCACATTATTCCTATTATATCGTCTACGAAAAAATTGTCTCTCTCTCTAGACCTTTGCCTTTCAGTCTGAATTATTAGTGACCTTCTTCGAGTGGTGTCCTAAAACATATGTAGAACCCGTGTAAGTAAGAAAAATGTAGCTATACAAAATTAAGAAACTGAAAATTAGGATCTTATATCAGATATAGTGGTAACGGCGGCAAAGGAATACGAAATTAGTTCCGTTTACTATTAGACAAAAGTAAGCGAAAAGAGGACGCCAATAAGAGATTTTATGTGTAGTCTGCGTTCCCCTGAAGGCTTTGTTTCCATGATGATTTGTTTTTCCCTGTTGACAACATCAGCGACCTAACAGTTATGGAATTGAAATTGCTCGGAATGCGTGTGTTACAGCTATCGAGCCATTTTCAACATTTAAACATGACCGTCTCTATAATACGATTTCACGAAACATTTTTACGTTCGAGAGTCATTTCTGTCATATCAACTGAAAGAGAGTACACGGAGTAGAAGTTGGTAGTAGTGTCAGATACAGACTAAGACTTTTCTCACGAATGTATGTCCGCTTGCTTTTACCTTTCTTCACGGATAACTACTCATCTGATTTTTTTAGAACTATATTAGGTCTCGTTGACCTTCATTATGATGCAGAAAAACGTTTTCACATTTGTAAATCAAATATAAATGACGCCAGCATGTTGGCGAATCTATGTACAGCTTGTATCACCTATATACATGTATACTCCAGATTTTTCACTTAGTCTGAAACGCATCTGATGTACATTACATGTACCATATGATGATCCACTGGTATGGATCACCCTTCATTTAATGTTTATTTTAAAGTATGTTATGTGAACTAGAAGAGACTCACTTTTTAAATTCTGTGCTTCTAATTTCATTTCTAATGATTTTCGACAGTAATAGCTGAAGATCTCGACAGATGTAAAAATTTTGTGATCGTGTCAGACACCAAATAAAACAAATTATTAACACTTCCCCTTGCAAATATTTTGGCTTTACAATTGTTTTGCGTGCATTACCAGCCATCGTCCCAAACACACAACATAACAGCGCTTAGCTCTTCTGCCTTCTGCACAAGTTTCAGAGTTCGGATAGTGGGATTAGCTTACCTTTTCTGGTTTTCATTGAATGCATATTTCCTTGGGAGCAGATTACAGGACACCACGTGAAAACAAAATCTATCCAACCAACCAGTCCAAGTATTAGAGTAACCCCTCCCCCCTCCCCATTCTCTTCAGAGAGGAAATCCTAATGATTTGGTTCTGTAGTTTAGACTCAATGTTCTACTAGAATCACACATTTCATGGAACAGGCACGACGTGTTCATAATTGTTTGTATATCAGGGTAAGCTTTAGCCCGTTGATTAGCATTTCGTTCGTTTTGCCACGTTATTGCTCTGTGTACGGGTATTTCATAGGTACTGCACCTTTCTCTGATAAAGTGATAATGAAGAAGGATAAGGTCAACCGTGATTAAATTCAGTTATTTTCATTATCAAAACGTACATTACAGAAGCAGAAAATTAAGTTGTAGTTATATTGCTACGTAGTTGATAAGTTACGTTAGGTTTCGCGATCTAAGTTATGTAAAGCACTTGTAAAGCAAACATATAAATATGCACTGAGTCAGAAGAAAATGAGCATCTCAAGGCAGACTGTCTGCTTGTGAAACATCCATATACCTATGTACCTCATTCTGTAAGGGATAAATTATCTGCTAGTTGTGAAAATTAAAGTTTGACTTTACCATATGCTGAGTTTGAAACTGTTTGTAGGTATTAAATCTTGCAGTGCGGGTATTATACATCAAAAGATCTATATCGACGTTGATGTAGATATGGAGCAAGGCATGTTTAAGTACAGAGAGACAAAACCTTCAGAGCCTTAAAAATGTTAGTACCCTATGACCTCTTCAGGTAGATTTCTAGTGTACAACAGGAAAAGTGGTACCCGAAACCAGTTCATGATTTTTTTCTCTACTTACAAACAGCATAACTTATAATCTACGCCAAACAAGATGCGTGATTGTGATGTTCTTACAAAAGCACATTCTGAGTAAAATTCCTCAGTTTTAAATCTGGGGAACAGCAGAGGTACAGTCTAGATTATTCAAGATCCATGTGTCAGTAACGGAGCCATGCGTCAGCACGTTCCAAGAAGGGATGAAGAAGATGGTACACGAAGTCTCAAAAAAATATAACTTTACCGCATACCTGGCAAAGTTGTGCGCCGTAAGCATTATATCAGTAGAAAAGTAGGTACATAGTTATTTACGTGTTCCATACAATATTTGAACGATTCCGTTATCGAATTTATGTGGAACGAGCTAGTTTACAGCCTACGTGTATATCATGAGTGTTAAGATTAATGAAAACATTACATTTGAGATTTAATCATGCAACTACACTTAAGAACGTATGTAACTGCAAGTTACCAGCTTTTAAATAATAGTTCTTCCATGGATTGAAAGACATTGTCTAAGAGAAATGATTTTAGGAGACATTTAAAACTTTCTATGCTAACTGTTAGAAATTTTACCTTACTGTAAAAACGATAAAATTTTTTTGTTAATGTACACTCCTGGAAATGGAAAAAAAGAACACATTGACACCGGTGTGTCAGACCCACCATACTTGCTCCGGACACTGCGGGAGGGCTGTACAAGCAATGATCACACGCACGGCACAGCGGACACACCAGGAACCGCGGTGTTGGTCGTCGAATGGCGCTAGCTGCGCAGCATTTGTGCACCGCCGCCGTCAGTGTCAGCCAGTTTGCCGTGGCATACGGAGCTCCATCGCAGTCTTTAACACTGGTAGCATGCCGCGACAGCGTGGACGTGAACCGTATGTGCAGTTGACGGACTTTGAGCGAGGGCGTATAGTGGGCATGCGGGAGGCCGGGTGGACGTACCGCCGAATTGCTCAACACGTGGGGCGTGAGGTCTCCACAGTACATCGATGTTGTCGCCAGTGGTCGGCGGAAGGTGCACGTCCCCCGTCGACCTGGGACCGGACCGCAGCGACGCACGGATGCACGCCAAGACCGTAGGATCCTACGCAGTGCCGTAGGGGACCGCACCGCCACTTCCCAGCAAATTAGGGACACTGTTGCTCCTGGGGTATCGGCGAGGACCATTCGCAACCGTCTCCATGAAGCTGGGCTACGGTCCCGCACACCGTTAGGCCGTCTTCCGCTCACGCCCCAACATCGTGCAGCCCGCCTCCAGTGGTGTCGCGACAGGCGTGAATGGAGGGACGAATGGAGACGTGTCGTCTTCAGCGATGAGAGTCGCTTCTGCCTTGGTGCCAATGATGGTCGTATGCGTGTCTGGCGCCGTGCAGGTGAGCGCCACAATCTGCATACGGCCGAGGCACACAGGGCCAACACCTGGCATCATGGTGTGGGGAGCGATCTCCTACACTGGCCGTACACCACTGGTGATCGTCGAGGGGACACTGAATAGTGCACGGTACATCCAAAACGTCATCGAACCCATCGTTCTACCATTCCTAGACCGGCAAGGGAACTTGCTGTTCCAACAGGACAATGCACGTCCGCATGTATCCCGTGCCACCCAACGTGCTCTAGAAGGTGTAAGTCAACTACCCTGGCCAGCAAGATCTCCGGATCTGTCCCCCATTGAGCATGTTTGGGACTGGATGAAGCGTCGTCTCACGCGGTCTGCACGTCCAGCACGAACGCTGGTCCAACTGAGGCGCCAGGTGGAAATGGCATGGCAAGCCGTTCCACAGGACTACATCCAGCACCTCTACGATCGTCTCCATGGGAGAATAGCAGCCTGCATTGCTGCGAAAGGTGGATATACACTGTACTAGTGCCGACATTGTGCATGCTCTGTTGCCTGTGGTTCTGTCAGTGTGATCATGTGATGTATCTGACCCCAGGAATGTGTCAATAAAGTTTCCCCTTCCTGGGACAATGAATTCACGGTGTTCTTATTTCAATTTCCAGGAGTGTATATTGAATTCCTTTCTGTGCCTCTGCCAGCTTTACTAATTGCTCATCAAGGTAATTTTTTTGCTGTACTGTTTTAGGTTGTGACGTTAATTTGCTTCTCGAATTGTGATGGATTACATATGACGATTTCATTGATTGTACAGTTAAAATGCCTAATTTCTTGAAAAAGGTAGTTACGAGATTACTGCTTGCATTCATTCAGCCAGTACTTCGTAAGTGACTTATTAGCTGAGAGAAAGACTGCATAACATTTTTGGCAGAAAATCTGCAAAATACGAAAGGAGGTTGATTTACTTGATTCCAAGATTAACAAGTACACAAAGAAGAAAAGTAGCTGAACTTAATTGCTTAATGGGAAATTCAAACAATGAAGGAGAAACTGATACTTTCGTGCATTTACGTGGAGCAAGCAAAAGAACAGATCTATATTTATAGCAAACAAGATTGCCAGCAAACATTGCGTTTTGTAAGAACGGATGACTCTCACAGGTGAACTAATTGACTGCCTAGATATACTAGCCGCACACCATGCAAGATGTTCAAGATCAACTGTAAATAGGACTGATGCACAAAACCACCGTTATGTCTCATTAGCAAAGCTATGAAAAGGTTTTCTCCGCTGGAAGTTCACAAATTTTCCACCTAGAAATAGTTCTTAGATGTAATAATCGAAATATCTAAGTCCTAGTAGAGCTAGTAGAAACATGGAAACTGACCACAACAGGGTAAGAGCGAAGGACACAAAGGTTGTCAAACTTGATGAGGCGCTTGGGGTATCTACAGGGTCGTGACGGTAGGTAGATGAGACATAGGTACAGGAGAGCTCAAAGTGAACGTCCATTGCTCGTAGAGATGAAGAAAATTTAGAGTTTGGAAGGATATGTTCTATGTCACCTTGAAGCAAGTTCGATACTGTAAATAATCATTTAATATTTTAGTTATTCGTGCACTTACTTCTCCAGGGAAAATTAGAGACCTGTGACACGCTCGAACCACTAACCAGACATCGTCAGAGAGCTAACAATATAATTGGAACAGTGCATGAACAGTAGATAAAAAAATAAAACTAATAATTACTGATACATTAATTATTACGATTTGCACTACTGATAAACGCTGAACCAAAACAAACATGTCTTGCACATCGTGTCTCAGTATTCAGCTCGATGACTCTGGTTCAGGCTAGGTTTGTGACTTCCACGCCATGGTAAATTAATACCATTGTAGATACAGGAAGATACAACAAATTTAACATACCGTTATCGGAAATAAATTATGTGGAATCCGACGACCATGCATTTCAAACGAGAATCTCAGCTGAGCTATGACTACAGACATTCCTGAGAGCAATGCAGATACGGTAACTAAGTAAAGGGAGTCTTACGTAATAAGTTGCGTATTCTTGATCATAATGTGCATGTTACAAATCACCATGTTCGTTAATTATTACATACTTCAATCAGAGATCTTCATCGTTTCTACTAGAAATCTTAGCTCTTCCATCCATTTTTCTCGTCCAGAGATATAGGTCCTCTGATTCTCTTGAAATTTGAGATGTGAGTGCTTGTTTGGCCAACAAATTAAAAACTTTTTTGATTTCGAGTTTATTTATTCACAATTTCAAAAAAACCGACGCTACGACAGGGAATGCCTGAAAAATAAAAGTAACTGAAACCAGTTTTATCAACAATGACACCACCTTGTGTGACATTGATATTACACATCGTGTTTCAACTTTCTACTGTCCGACTTAAGCTAAGGCATATTATTTTATAGATCACGTTTGCGACAACACCGTGCGAGCCGTAAACGAAACACAGTTCTTAAAGGAAAATTATTACTTGGTCAGTGAACACCTATTATACAGTTCATGTACAATCCTCTGGCTAATACTATGATGGAGCGTCAAATGAAAACCTTAAATTTTTTTTAATATTTTTTATTGTGCAGAAGTGGTACAAAGCTGTATCACTTTTTAACATAATCACCCCCATGCTCAATGAAAGCCCTCCAGTGCTTACAAAGTGCATAGATTCCTTTAGAAAAAAATTTCTTTGGTAGTCCGCGCAACCACTCATGCACCGCGTGGCGTACCTCTTCATCAGAACGGAACTTATTTCCTCCCATTGCGTCTTTGAGTGGTCCAAACAAATGGAAATCACTTGGGGCAAGGTGAGGTGAGTACGTTGGATGAGGAAGACACTCTGAACGCAGGTATGTGATTGTTGCAACTGTTGTACGGGCAGTGTGGGGCCTTGCACTGTCATGTTGCAAAAGGACACCTGCTGACAGCAACCCACGTCGCTTTGATTTGATTGCAGGCCGCAGATGGTTTTTTAGGAGTCTGTGTATGATGCACAGGTGACAGTGGTCCCTCTAGGCATGTAATGCTCCAAAATGACACCTTCTTCGTCCCAAAAGAGAGTCAGCTTAACCTTCCCTGCTGATGGTTCTGTTCGAAACTTCTTTGGCTTCGGTGGTGAGATATTGTGCCATTTCTTGCTCGCTCTCTTCGTTTCCGGTTGGTGGAAGTGAACCCAGGTTTCGTCCCCAATAACGATTTTTGCAAGGAAGCCATCACCTTCTCGTTCAAAGCGCCGAAGAAGTTCTTCACAAGCATCAACACGTAGTTCTCTCATTTCAGCTGCCGTACCACCCATATTACAGACGCTTTGTGAAACTGGAGCACATCATGCGCAATGTGGTGTGCTGACCCATGACTAATCTGTAAACCTGCTGCATTGTCATTCAGTGTTACTCGGAGGTTTTCCTTCAGTATGGCTTCAACTGCTTCAATGTTCTGTGGAGTCGCAACTCGTTGTGCCTGACCTGGACGAGGAGCATCTTCCACTGAAGTCACACCATTGGCGAACTTCCTACTCCATTCGTAGACTTGCTGCTGTAACAAACCTGCATCACCGTACTGAACCTTCATTCGTCGATGAATTTCGATAGGTTTCACACCATCACTACGCAAAAACCGAATAACAGAACGCTGTTCTTCCTTGGTACAAGTCGCAAGTGGGGCGGCCATCTTTATACTGATACTGCGACGGTATGTGTGCATCTGCACTATGCTGCCACCTGCAGGCTATTCTGCACGATGTTTGTAGCGACTTACAGGATAACGGCGTGAAATTTCGATCTGTTATGAAAAAATTTAAGGTTGTCATTTGACTCACCCTCGTACTAAAGTGAGTCACAGAGTGCCAGTCCTGTAGCCATGCAAATCATGTCTGTGATAAAAATACAGAAAGTAATTCCTGTATTGGAAATAAAGTCCCATGCTTCTTGACAGAGCGTAGGGGAACGATGCGACAGACCCGCACCGCCCTACTAGGCAACGTCCTAATGGAGGTGGTTTGCCGTTTCCTTCCTCCGACCGTAATGTGGATGAATGATGAAGATGAAGACGACACAGCAACACCGAGTCATCTCGGGGCAGGTGAAAATCCCTGACCCCGCCGGGAATTAACTCGGGACCCCGTACTTGGGAAGCGAGAACGCTACAGCGAGACCACGAGCTGTGGACAATCTCTGTGTAGACACCGAAATAAAATAAATAAGTGGAAAACTATCAGCATGCGTATCAAATGACAGCGTTTCAACTGCGGATTATGAGTCTGGAATCATATTTTCTACCGACAGCGAGTTGTCAAAATTTTATTGACGATGTTTCAATTAGCTGGTATTAACTGAGGTAGTGGCATTCATCTTTATCTTTTCTCCGAATCTTATCAACTCTGCATAATTGTTCCACTCATCACCTTCTACAGTCTCTTTTCACATTGTAGTCCCTGTCAACCTCTGCTATTTCTCCCACGTACCGTGCCAAATTGGCAGTTCGTGGAAGCAACAGCAGATGCCTTACTAATACGTCTCATTTCTGTAGGTGCTGTATTCCACTGACATCTATAATAATCTTTCTTTTTATTATTTCTCCATTTTGAACATATATGGCCACTTAATTTTTATTATTTCTCGAAAGCACCATATGCTTTTGATTCTTCTGGCCAGGATTTCCAAATGTCCATGTTTCACTTCTACACAGTGTTGTGCCAGAGATGTTCTTTTTTAGTAAGTTATCGCTCAGTTTCTCTAAAGAATTTGGTAACGTAGAGTTCTTTATTGAAGGAAGCGTTCTTAGTCTTCTGCTTCTCGTATCTTGTTTGCTTCTTACAACTTGTGTGCTCTTACTGTCTAGATTTATTAAGAGAAGCTTTTTCGCCTTGGTCAACCTACTTCTCGTATCTTCTTTGCTTCCTGTGTAATCTTACTTTCATAGTAAATGAATTTTTTACTTCTTCCGATACTGCGTCGTTCTCAGTTGCTCATGTTCAGCAAGATGCTTACTTTCTCCATCCGCAAACGGTACGTATTCCGGGCTAAGTTTGATGTCGACTCTTTTTACCAAGGTTTATATGCCTTCTTCACAGTCTGTGTAGATGAGATACACTGAATCATCTCGAAACCATAGCAATGATACCTGTATCCCTTGGACTTTTCATCCCTACAGAAATACAGCAGAATACAGCAATCGGTCGGTGTCCATTGGTTTTTTATTATTCTTGCATATCAAGATTTCATCTATGCATAGCCATCTTCAGTTCATTCGAAAGAGTTACAATCCGGCAAACTCTCAGCAGTACACGTCACCGCACGACTTTATTTGTTAACAGGTACAAGGAAATTGAGCACAACAGTGCCGTATGGAGTCAAAGTTACTTTTATTCCAGTTTCGATCTTTTCTTTGCTTTCTTTATCGCTTCTTCGATGTACAGATTGAACGCTGGTAACAGGGTGCAGTACTGCCTTTCTTAGAGTAATGTTATTTTCTTTTGGCGTTTCCTTTTATTACTCACATTCAGGGAGGTGTTTTGAATTATTCGTCCGTGTCTGTACTTTGTACCCAAACTTATTCCATCTTACCCTGTCGAAGAATTCCTGTGTTTCCAGAATTAGTGGACAGGTCTCCTGATTTATCCTCAGACAGCCTTGCAGAAATGTCAGAGTTCATCTGCGGTACCTTTCGCCTTTGTGAAAGCAACCAGTTGTTCTTCCATCAAGCCTTCGATTTTTTGTTCATTCTAAAAAAAATGGCTCAAATGGCTCTGAGCACTATGGGACTCAACATCTGACGTCATCAGTCCCCTAGAACTTAGAACTACTTAAACCTAACTAACCTAAGGACATCACACACAACCATACCCGAGGCAGGATTCGAACCTGCGACCGTACCGGTCACGCGGTTCCAAACTGAAGCGCCTAGAACCGCACGGCCACACAGGCCGGCTGTTCATTCTAATCTTCTGTTTATTCTGGACCGCAGTTTGCAAGTTTTGCTGGTTAGACTAATCCTACGATATTTATCACATATAACCCCACTTGCCTTCTGTATTAATGTAATGATAACGTTTTTTTCGGAAATTTTATGATAAGTCATTCGTTATTGTTTTTGAAACAAACTGAAATAAGTTCGTGGTTTTGATATGTTCCACAAATTGAGAACTTCTACTGAATTATTAATATTCGTGTCATTATACACTCTTTCAGTTCGCCTGCTTAGCTGGATTGTAACGTGCTCGCCTCCCATGCAAGGGGGCCCCGAGTTCGTTTCCCGGACGGGTTGGATATTTTCGCCACCCGAAGACTGGGTGTTGTCATCATCATTTCATCCGCATCACCGGCACGCAAGTCGCCCAGTGTGGCGTCAAATGAAATAAGACTTGCACTTCGCTGCCCAACTTCCCCGAATAGGGGCGTCCAGGCCATTGATACCATAAGCTCATTTCATTCACACTCTTTCAAATTCTGACTGCATTATTTCTTTCGAAACCGCACTATAGGACGGCCCTTCTCGATATCGGTCCATAGATTTATCCCTGGCCAACACTTCATAGTTACTCTGCTTCCAGAACGCAGCGATCCATTCGTGTCCACTATAGCTGCTAATTAAGTGTGTTGTTCCGTAGTTGGGTACGACCACATATACAGCTTTAGACGACTAGCTTTACTAAGGCATCCGTCTTTAGTACTGTTTGGTGCTGGCTTCCATCTTTATCTCTTGTCCGAAACTTGTCGTGTGGCAATCTAGGAGTACGTATTTTGACCTTGTGCTCAATTAAATAATAAATCTGTTTATAAAACTCAGTCAAATCGATGTTTTCTAGAGATTTAGTTTCATATATTTGTGGATTTAGCTCACGAAAGCGTCCTCGTACGCGTTGAATACAGGGTGACTGTGAATGTCAAGTATCTGTGAGCAATGTTCGTTAAGATCATTAGACATTTAACCTACAGACATAATTTTGGTGTCATTTTACGGTAAAATACGTCATTTCTTTTAACATGTACCTAAATAGGAACAAGCTACTTCCATTGGCTATGCGTCACACATCCAATCTGAAATCGATTTCTTACCAAACTCGTTGCAGCATGTCAGGCGTGACATCTTCTTTTCCGAGGAAGTTTCTGAGCTCTGAGCTCCGACAGAGACTCCAGTAAGGATGAAACACACGAGCTATACACGATGATTCCGCAAAAGAAAACGTCAAGAGGCGTCAGGTCCAGTGAAAATGGTGGGGGGGGGGGTGGGTGGGTGGGGGGGGGGGAGCTTGCAGTTCACGCACCTAGGCTCTTCCGTTACACGGAAACCAGACATTTAGGAAATCCAGGACGTCTTACCAAATAGTCAACACTTGATCTATTTACCTTAAGATGACATCAAGTCTAGGTCTGTAAATCGTATTAATAAGTATTAAAATGTAACACTGCCATACTCGTATTTAACTGCCATTGTATGAAAGCCAGTGCGAGTGTGGATAGCTAAAGTCGGGACGGATGAGAGAAAGACAAATATGTTGAAAAAGATATGATTGTAGAGAAAGTGAACAGGGCGGACCGAACTTTGGAAAAAAAAAAAGTAAAATTGTTAGCCTACTATGTGAAATTGGAAAATATTACATCCACAAGAAACTTGAAGGAATGGTACTTTCTACGTATGGAAATCCACTGCGCTCTTAAGTACGCTTTTTGCACACCTTTTTCAGAATGACGTCTGTGCAGGAGAAAACACAAGGGGTTTTATGACTTTATGAAGCACAGTCGCCTATAGCAATTCACCTTTACTTCCGAATTGTCTATAATCGAGATAATCAAAGGATGGTATGAAAAGGCAAGAAGAGGTAGACCTGGTATGAGTGAGGACGGTGTTGATGAGGTGCGTAGGGCGTACAGCATTTCAGCACAGTCCACTCAATTCGATGCCTCGTGTTTCCAGAAAAAAAAGTGTACTTAAGAGCGCAGTGGATTTACATGCATAGATAGTGACATTCCTTCAAGTTTCGCAGCCAGATGATAGGCGCAGACGTGCTCAGTCTGCTGGAAATATGCTTGACGGATCGATGGAAACAATGACTTACTTAACAAATGTTTTCCCCAAGAAGCGACTTCTCACATTTGCGATGAAGTAAACAGGTATTATGTCCGCATCTGGGTGTCGGAGAACTCACATATCGTGTTACGGCAGATAAGGCATTGTTCGAAAGTGAATGACTACTGCTGCACAACGCACAGCACAGTTATTGGACTGTTCTATTTCGCTGAGACTACCATTGCGGCAACAGTTTACTGTGACATGTTGGAACTTAAAGTGATACTTGAATTACCGGAGTTTCAGCACTAGACTGTGTTTCAACAAGATGGTGTACCGCCACAATGGGGTTAGTTGTTCGCCAGTTTTGGAAGAAATCATTCCGGAAAGATGGATAGGTGGACAAGATGCAAGTTCATGGCCACTACATTCGCCAGAAAAATCTGTCTTGAGAATTTTTGTTTGTTTATATTAAGGACAATGTGTTCGATTCACCAGATCCTTCTGAGCCAACTCTTAAGACGCGAATGTGAAATGCTACACCTCTAATGATGGAGGAGATGTTGGCAAAACGGTAATGACTTGGAGTGACATTGAGTATCACCTACACTTTCTAGGATAAACAAAAGGAATGAACGTGGAAGTTTTAGTAAAGTACTCAGTCTTGACTGCTATGTGCCGTGCATGGCTCGTGTTCTGCCATATCTCATTTGGCATACTGTTTTTACTGTACTACCACCTCGTTATGTTAATTTTAATTACTGGTGTCACTGAGTTGTCACCTTGCCTGCCCATGAGCGGCAGAGGCGCTTATCGATACAAGCCCTGGCGTATTACCTTTGCTGACTGCTATTACTTATCGGTTGTCGTGTGTTCGGAGTTACTTCGGATCTGCCAGCGCGTTGGGAGGCGCTGGCAGTGCAGTTCGGACCTGGCAGTGTTGGACTTAGGACGCGGCAGAAGTTCAGTCGGGGCGCGAATGCAGTGAGGTCCAGATAGCCGTGACTCGCCCGACGGTTGCCGATACATATCACTTGTGTGCGGACCACCTTGGCTGGTCATTGGTCGGTCGTATTGTCGGACGACGTGTCTGTTGGCCGGCGATCGCTTAGGGGTTGCCGGCGTGTACCGACTCGTGATTCGTCCTTGTTTTTGCACAGTCGCTGCCTTTAGTATTGTCTAGTCCTTCGTGCAAGTGTTCGTGAAACTGTGAAACTGTGTGTAGCTTGTGATGTCGACTGCTCAGTTATTTTAGTGCTGTCTCCGTGCTGCTGTTTGGCAGTTGGTCGTTTGGTGTGGATCAGCCACGAAATCTCCGAGGGAGCCAGTGGGCGGGGCCCGCTGGCGGTATCTACGCAGTGTCGGAGTGTGTGGGACTGTTCCGATTGCTACGAGGTTCGTGGCTCACCGACCCAGGACATCAAAGTTGAGTGGTGATTTAATTACCGAAGCCAGTTTGTTCACATTGTGCCGTTGGTTTTCATGGTTGGCTGTTGAGGGTATTCCCGTGAGTAACAGCTAGTGTTCGAGTTGGGGAAAGTTTGGCCACCATCCGGTGGAGTTTAAATGTATTTTGGTTATTTGAAGTCCAAGTGCACCAGTGGATTTTTCTGCCTTGTGGCCGTTAGCTTTCCGGTTACCTGCCCTGGCCGCTGACGTAAAATTCAGGCAGTGTCCTTTCCTCACCGTGTTGTTGCTGTCCAACACGTGTGTGTAGTTTTGACAGCCTATGCATACGTGATTGTGGGCGTCTACGCCTTTTACGTTTTGGCATTGGAGTTCCTTGTGTACTGGTCGGGTGGAAAGCAAGTCGTCTTGTCGGTGGGTCCGTTGACTGTCTCTTGGTTAGTTTGCCGGCGGATCGAATACAGTTGGGCCGACCACCTGTCTTCCCTAAGTGCAGACCGGCCCCCGGAAACTTCTGAGCGCCCCTGGCTGTACTGCCTTTTCTTATTGGTGTTTGAGTATGTAGTTTAATGGCTCATAGCCGATGGTTTGAATTTGTATGCTTTTAGTTGGGTTTTAAATAATGGGCCTTCAGCCGTTTTAAAGTGGAAGGGTCTCCACTTGTCAAGTCTTTCATTGCTTGGGACTTCAGCCTCATTTAAAATAATTTTTTGGATAAAGCTTTGGGCCTTCTGCCTTTTGAAAATTCATTGTAGTGTTTTTAAATCATGGGCTTAAAATTAAAATTCCTTACTTGCTAAGTCTTAGCTTATTTGGGCCTTCAGCCTCATTTGAAATATTATTTAACGATAAAACCTTGCGCTTTCTTCCTTTTGAAATTGTATTGTACTTGTTTTTAAATCATGGGCCTTCAGCCGTTTTAAAAATTAAAGAGGTTGTGCCCTTAAGCCATAAGACTGTGTAACATATTCAGTCGATAGTTAAGCTCGGAATTTGCGCTGTAATGTTTGGGCAACTAAAATAAAGTTAAATGTTTTCGGGTGTAACTGACAGCCGTTCACCTTTGGCCCCTTTCCAGAATTCCATCTACTTGTTCTGTCGTGTGGATTTAACCAGGCGTTTCATGCTACAAAAGTATTTTATTCATGATAACCCGTTTCTACATACACTGGAATCCATAAGATACCGCTTTGCAGCGACCGTTGGATTTTCAGGAAGGAAGAACAGCGATCAGTCGCTAACGACCTGAATTTCATAGCAGATGTATTTCATCAGCAGAGTAGTGTTCATCAGACCTAATAACAGCTGTTGTTGTTGTCTTCAGTCCTGAGACTGGTTTGATGCAGCTCTCCATGCTACTCTATACTGTGCAAGCTTCTTCATCTCCCAGTACCTACAGCGACCTACATCCTTCTGAATCTCTTGAGTGTATTCATCTCTTGGTCTCCCTCTACGATTTTTACCCTCCACGCTGCCCTGCAATACTAAATTGGTGATCCCTTGATGCCTCAGTACATGTCCTACCAACCGATCCCTTCTTCTAGTCAAGTTGTGCCACAAATTTCTCTTCTCCTCAATCCTATTCAATACCTCCTCATTAGTTATGTGATCTACCCATCTAATCTTCAGCATTCTTCTGTAGCACCACATTTCGAAAGCTTATATTCTCTTCTTGTCCAAACTATTTATCGTCCATGTTTCACTTCCATACATGGCTACACTCCATACAAATACTTTCAGAAAAGACTTCCTGACACTTAAATCTATACTCGATGTTAACAAATTTCTCTTCTCCAGAAACGCTTTCCTTGCCATTGCCAGTCTACATTTTATATCCTTTCTACTTCGACCATCATCAGTTATTTTGCTCCCCAAATAGCAAAACTCCTTTACTACTTTAAGTGTCTCATTTCCTAATCTAATTCCCTCAGCAGACAACAGTACAAAAGAGAAAAAATCAGAAAATCAGTAGTGCTTGCAGCCAGTGTCACACAGTCATAGAAGGTGCATGTGAAAGACAACATACCATAAAGCATGTAGTGTGGTTACCCCGACACAAAATTGAAGTGCGTGTAGACCACAATTTCAGTACAGAACAAAAGGCACAGACAGCGCAACCAGAGTGTTCGAAGTATAATAGAAAACTGAAGCTGTTGCTTACGAATGACTGCGACAGCCTCTCACACGTCATGTCACTCTATAGTGGCGAACCTTTAATTAAGTCAGAGCAAACCATTTAATTGTAAATAAATTGGAAAAACCGGGGGACTTTTATTACATCAGACTGTTGGAAATACATGCATTTTATACACAAATAAAATACCAAATAATTAACAGCTGAAGTACAATGCAGCAAAAAATGGATAGAAGGAAGCTGCACGTCCTTCAAGGACAACAGTTATGTCGGACCAAACTATTTCATTGTAAACTGAGACCCAGAGCAAGGCTCGGAACTAATTTCAGGAAAATTTATCATTCCCAAACAGTTATTTGTAATTAATAACAATTATGTCGTAAGCCAACTAACAGTTACCAAGATTCTCCCCAAACTCATACGAATACTTCAGGTTTTTAAATTAATATCAAATCAGATTAATTATATATATATATATATATATATATATATATATATATATATATATATATATATATATAAAACGTGTCAGCTGTGCAGTACACGGGTGGCCCGATTACAAACAGTTAACTGACTAAATAAACCTGCGGCGTCCCTCTGTCCGCACGACTAGCACCTTAACTGTGGGCTAATACCACAACAAGACTTCAATATAAGTTCAAAAAATGTTAAATAGAAGACATTAAAATGCATACATCTCCACTGAAACAGTAAGTTCCAGGCAGACTCCAAGGCAAGAAATCGGACACAAATACATATAAAAATGGTATCCGAAGTTCATTAGCCACCTCAACACTAGGAGTTACACAGTCACGGTAAAGTTTCTTTTTACTAACAGTACTAGGGAGCGTACAACAAAAGACAACACTTTTGTGTCGTAAGACAATGGTATTCTGCTCCCACATACACAAGATACGGCCACTTTGGCCAAACGCTACTCACGTGTAACAACAGTACCAAACAGTGATACTTCACTGATTGGCCACAAGGTTGTTACACACAAATCAAGTTAAGTACTTAAATAAACTACTGGGGCTCTAAAATACTATAATAATAATAATAACCATTAAACACTTCCTTTTTTAAAGAAATCTAGAAACTTAATGCTCGTTTTGAGCAGAGGTTTTCATCATATGCCCACAAGGACTTTAGAATGACTGAAACACTGAGTAAATTACATCCCCAAAATCAATAAAGCCGAGTCGTAATCCGATGACATCCCCGCCGTGGCACGATACCAAAAGAATGGCAATAAGCTATTCAACTTGAGGTTAGAACGAGAGATCCGCAGAAGCGTGTGTGACCCGCAAACACCTAGGCTTAGCGTAATGACGGGAAAGCCGCCGAATGAGAAGGAAAACAGGTCCCCATCGGACACCAGCAGAACAGCAATGCATCAACCACTGCCGATACGCTGCCGATTCAAGGTTGTCAACATATACCAAACAACAACAGCAAACAAGTCTGATAGAAATTAACACACGCAGCAATACAAAAACGGGTAAATAAAGGTTATTTTGGAGCAAACAAACAATTAACACTTCAGCATAGAAACGGTGAAATTCCCTCAGACTTCAAGAATAATATAATAATTCCAATCCCAAAGAAAGCTGGTGTTGACAAATGTGAAAAATACCGAACTATCAGTTTAATAAGGCACAGCTGCAAAATACTAACGCGAATTCTTTACAGACGAATGGTAAAACTGGTAGAAGCCGACCTTGGGGAAGATCATTTTGGATTCTGTAGAAATGTTGGAACACGTGAGGCAATACTGACCCTACGACTTATCCTAGAAGAAAGATTAAGTAAAGGCATTATTGGACTTAGAGAAAGCTTTTGACAATGTTGACTGGAATACTCTCTTTCAAATTCTCAAGGTGGCAGGGGTAAAATACAGGGAGTGAAAGGCTATTTACAATTTGTACAGAAACCAGATGGCAGTTATAAGAGTCGAGGGACATGAAAGTGAAGCAGTGGTTGGGAAGGGAGTGAGACAGGGTTGTAGCCTCTCCCCGATGTTATTCAATCTGTATATTGAGCAAGCAGTGAAGGAAACAAAAGAAAAGTTCGGAGTAGGTATTAAAATCCATGGAGAAGAAATAAAAACTTTGAGGTTCGCCGATGACATTGTAATTCTGTCGGAGACAGCAAAGGACTTGGAAGAGCAGTTGAACGGAATGGACAGTGTCTTGAAAGGAGGGTATAAGATGAACATCAACAAAAGCAAAATGAGGATAATGGGATGCAGTCGAATAAAGTCGGGTGATGCCGAGGGAATTAGATTAGGAAATGAGACACTTAAAGTAGTAAAGGAGTTTTGCTATTTGGGGAGCAAAATAACTGATGATGGTCGAAGTAGAAAGGATATAAAATTTAGACTGGCAATGGCAAGGAAAGCGTTTCTGAAGAAGAGAAATTTGTTAACATCGAGTATTGATTTAAGTGTTAGGAAGTCGTTTCTGAAAGTATTTGTATGGAGTGTAGCCATGTATGGAAGTGAAACATGGACGATAAATAGTTTAGACAAGAAGAGAATAGAAGCTTTCGAAATATGGTGCTACAGAAGAATGCTGAAGATTAGATGGGTGGATCACATAACTAACGAGGAGCTATTGAATAGAATTGGGGAGAGGAGAGTTTGTGGCACAACTTGACTAAAAGAAGGGATCGGTTGGTAGGACGTGTTCTGAAGCATCAAGGGTTCACCGATTTAGTACTGGAGGGCAGCGTGGAGGGTAAAAATCGTAGAGGGAGACCAAGAGATGAATACACTAAGCTGATTCAGAAGGATGTAGGCTGCAGTAGGTACTGGGGGATGAACAGGCTTGCACAGGATAGAGTAGCATGGAGAGTTGCATCAAACCAGTCTCAGGACTGAAGACCACAACAACAACAACAACAACAACAAATAAACATTGCAAGTTAAACTTACTTACAGTAACGAGAAAAAATTTACAAAGTCATTTAAAAGAATAATTACATAATAATTCAAACAAGGTTAAGTAAGTCAAGGTAGTCCTCTACTGGGGCCTCTTAGGGACTAGTAGACACTGTAATTAGGATATGCACCAAATGGAAGATGGTCGGTTAAATTGTACACCTATAACTCGATGGGCTCCTCAACACGGCGTAAGAGAGTGTGCATACATTAGCATTCATACACACATGACCAACAGGCGCCTAACTTAAGGCTAAGTGCACACAACTTTTGTTACAGGCCAAAACCAATAATTCGCCCCAGGAGCAGTAAGGTCTACGACAAACAGAAATTACTGTCAGTACTATCAAATACACTACGATTTGAAACAATGATATCAAGTCGCAGGTTAGCATTCCAAAATACTAGCTTGGTGCTTGCAGAAACCTCCAGATTGACCAGCACAGTGCCGAAAGCGGTCACTGAAAGGCATAAAGAAACCAAATTCCTGGCGAGATCACACAGGGAGAGAATTAACAATGTCTAAGTACGTTAGTTAATGGACAGTGTTCGTACATAACTTCAAATAAATGCCAAGCAGATCAGTAGCTTCAGGAACCCAGGTAGGCACCGTATAACACTGGCGACCTGCTCGTAGCCGCAAGTTGTTCAATACATCTCGGCGTATATAGCACACCACAGTCAACTGAAGCACTTTGCAAGCAGATTGCACGCTGCGAGATCCGCTCCACAATATATTGGTTATAAAAGAACTGAAAGTATAAAAAGCTAGACTGCAGAACTCTAAAATTTGATACTGGAGAACAAGCAACAGATGGAGGTAACAGACTTCAGATACAAAAAAAAAAAGTTATTTGGCCGATATATCTAAAAAGCCCCTTTTAAAGATTCTTTGAAGAAACGTAATTATTATGAAAATCTACGAGTGTTTCCTTTATGGACCTGCAGACGCGGCTAGCGGAGCCAAACGTATGCCACAAAACCATCCGTCGACCAATCTGGCTTCTGGCATATGTTTGGTTTATCTCACTATATTTGCACATCACTGAAGAGAAACTTAGTGGTCTGAAGATGATCTTCAGACACAGAAACCGTTTACCATGATTAAAGTATTTTGCGAGCAAGATGGTTCAAATGGCTCTGTACACTATGGGACTTAACATCTGAGGTCATCAGTCCCCTAGACTCAGAACTAATTAAATCTAATTAACCTAAGGACATCACGCTCATCCATGCCCGAGGCAGGATTCGAACCTGCTACTGTAGCAGCAGCGAGGTTCCGAACTAAAGCGCGTAGAACCGCTCGTCACAATGGCCGGCTGCGAACAAGGCTGATTACATTGAACTTAGGTCGCTGATTTCCAAATAAAAAGTGATTTACATTTAGAAGTGTACTCATAAAGCGCTTCGTGAGTTGAACTACCATTGCGACAAATCTGGTAGCTGTACCGTTTCTAGTTCCTTAAAAAGAAAAAAAGTAAATGATTACATTAAAAGAAAACTTTATACTGAGGTGCCAAAAGTCATGTGACACATCCTATTATCATGTCGTACCTCCTTTTGTCCGTCGTAGTGCAGCAGCTTAACGTGTTCATCGATCCAACAAGTCGTGATAAGTCTGGAAAAATATCGAGCCATGCTGCTCCTATAGCCGTCAATATTTACGAAAGTGTTGCCGGTGCAGGATTCTGCGCAGGAACTGACCTCTCGATTATATCCCATAAAATTTCGATGGGATTCAAATCGGGCGATTTGGGTGGTCAAATCATTCGCTCTAACTGTCCAGAATGTTCTTCAAACGAATAGCGAACAGTTGTGGCCCGGTGTCATGGCTAGGTGACATCCATAAAATGTCCTTCGCTGTTTGGGAACAATGACTGGCGGAAAATGGTCTCCAGGTAGCCGAACATAGCCATTTACAGCCACTAATCGGTCCAGTTGGACCAGAGGACCCAGACCATTCCTTGTAAACACAATCCGTGCCACTATGAAACCGCCACCAGCTTGAACAATGTCTTGATGTCGACTTTGATGCATCGCTTCGTGAGGTCTCCACCACACACGAAGATTATTTGTTCCAGTCATAAGTCTTCCGACTGGTCTGATGCTGCCCGCCACGAATTCCTCGGGTCTCATCTGACTAGACCACGATTTTCCAGTCGTCTATGACTGAACCGATGTGGTCACGAGCCCAGGAGAGATGGTGCACGCGACGTGCTGTTAGGAAAGGCCCTAGCGTCGGTCGTCTGTTGCCATAGACCATCAGCGCCAAATTTCACCGCACTGCCCTAACAGATACATTCATTGCGCGTCCCACATTCATGTCTGTGGTTATTTCACGCGATGTTGCTTGTCTGATAGCAATGACAACTCTAAGCAAACGACGATGTTCTCGGCCGTTAAGCGAAGGTCATCGGCCACTGTGTTGTCCATCGTGAAAGGCAATACCTGAAATCTGGTATTTATGGAAAACCCTTGACACTGTGGGTCTCGGGATATAGTATTTCCCAACGATTTCTGAAATGGAATGCCCCATGCGTCCAGCTTCAACTATCATTCTGCTTTCAACGTCTGTTATTTCCCATCTGCGGGGATAACCATGTCGTACATCTTTTCAGATGAGTCACCTGAGTATAAACGTTACTTCGCCAGTGCACTACCGTTTTATACCTTCTGTACGAGACACTAGCGCCATCTGTATAGGCGCATATCGCTATCCCACGGCTTACGTCACCTCAATGTATGCTGACCCCAACCACTTACATTGCCCTCCTTCTTATGTGTGGCACTGTAGCGAGAAGGAAGCGACTCTGCCTTCCTTCTCTTGTTTCTTTATTAGTAACCTGGTGTCTTGCTGCTCCGGTTGTCCCTCGTCGCAGTAGTAGCGCTCAGGTTCCAGGTTCAATGTAGGTTGGTGCTCCTGTTGAAGTGGGGTGTCTCGGGATTCCAGTCGTTAAAGGTTAACAACTTATTGAAATTTAATCGTTTTAATGAAGTAGACTTCAGAACACGCGTCACAGACTTTCCAATACGGCAGCTTTTTGGCTACGCCGTTACACTCAACACTTTACAACACAGTTATCACTTTCAATACTCGTTATAGATACTGCCCACGCCACGTGGCGTTCACTCATAATTAATACCATTCACTTCAACATTATATCTTGTTTATGACTTCTATATTTGTGGTCAGTGGTGCATTCTCCTACGGCCACTACCTATTCGCGACCATCCTATTGAAGCAGCCTCCGCTTACTGGACCGTGCGTTTTGAGTGGCGCCTTGCTGCTAACTTCGCACCGTCTTCCCGACGCATAAGAGAGACCCCACCTTTCTCCCTCAGCCAAAAGGGCCACTCCACTCGTTCAAATGGCTCTGAGCACTATGGGGGACAACATCTGAGGTAATCAGTCCCCTAGAACTTAGAACTATTTAAACCTAACTAACCTAAGGACATCACACACATCCATGCCCGAGGCAGGATTCGAACCTGCGAATGTAGCGGTCGCGCGGCTCCAGACTGTAGCGCCTAGAACCGCTCGGCCACTACGGCCGGCACTCCACTCGTCTCCTACGCATATAGATATCAAAACTGTCAGCCAATGGGCGTTCAGATAGCTGTTGCCAGGCTGATCTGACGTCACGTTTGCGGACAGTGTGACGGAAGTTTGTCTCGGAACACTTTCTCAGGTTCTAAAATCCTACTCCCGAATAATCGGATCTTGTCCCTACTAAGGTTGCCAGACGTTACCTCTTATGAAATTATCGTTAATGCTCCTTGCTGACGTATAACTGTCAGATGGACATGTATCCTGGCTGCTACAGAAAGCATTCCCGAGCGTTTAGATCTTGCAAAGGTTCATAAATTTGCGTAATAGTTAGCGTAAACACGTGAAGGGAATGCCAGTATGCATTACATGCTCCCAACCTGTGACTTATATTCTCGGGTTTGGATCAAATTTATCTGTGCGCAAAACGAAAGTAATCTTTGTACGACATACTTTAATTTTTATTTTAGGCTATCTTCGTTTTACACTGCTGCACTAAAAACCATCACGGTGGCATTAGATTATGATCCGGCAGTGCGTGTTGTTGAAAGCCACTGATGTATGAAGCGCATAACCCGAGGAGAGAGCTGCACCGTGGGCGATGAGGACATGCCCGGCATGGGATGGGTTCTGGAGCGGAGGGTGGGAGGGGCACCGAGGCCGCGACCAGTCGATACGTCGCTTCCCCACCGATAATTAAATCCCCCGCGGACCTGACGGCCTGCGTCCCCGGCCCGGCTGCAATATCGTTGCCTGCCTGCCCTCCGACGTCTGCTCCACTCTTGGTGCGCCACGGCGCGATGGCCACCATAAAAAGAAATGGCTCGTTCGGCCTGCCAGATGAGCCGGAATCCAGTGCTGTATCTGCTGCGTGCGTAGGAAACGATGCGTTTCATATTCGACGTCCGTCGATATTGACGGCGACGAGCGTGGAGCGTTGGCTTTTTTTATACTTTACGACTCGTTCCCGGTTTACTGTGGCATATAATGCCACTTACGCTCACCTAATGATGCTAAGTTTAGTGGGCTTTCACTAGACGTCGATAATCCCAACTCTGTGCTGTTATTGTATCGCTGGAAAGTATTGATTGAGACAAGTTGGTTGGTTGTTTGGGGGAAGAGATCAAACAGCGAGGTCATCGGTCTCATCGGATTATGGAAGGAAGTCGGCCGTGCCCTTTCAGAGGAACCATCCCGGCATTTGCCTGGAGCGATTTAGGGAAATCACGGAAAACCTAAATCAGGATGGCCGGACGCGAAATTGAACCGTCGTCCTCCGGAATGCGAGTCCAGTCTACTAACCACTGCGCCACCTCGCTCGGTGATTGAGACAAGTGTTCGATGGTTATTAAAAGCATATCTGATTGCTCCCATGTTACATAACACAGAATGTCATTCTCAATGGAAATAAGTCTTCCGAAGTAAGAGTGATTTCAGGTTGCCACAGAGGAGTGTCGTAGGACCGTTGCTATTCACAATATACATAAATGACCTTGTGTATAACATCGGAAGTTCACTGTGCCCTTTTGCGGATGATGCTGCAGTATATCGAGAGGTTGTAACTACGTAAAATTGTACTGAAATGCAGGAGGATCTGCAACGAATTGACGCATGGTGCAGGGAATGGCAATTGAATCACAATGTAGACAAATGTAATGTGCTGAGAATACATAGAACGAAATATCCTTTATCATTTAGCTACAATATAGCAGGTCAGCAACTGGAAGCAGTTAATTCCATAAATGATATGGGAGTAGGCATCAGGAGTGATTTAAAATGGAATTTCCATATAAAATTATTCGTCGGTAAAGCAGATGCCAGACTGAGATTCTAAGGAAATGCACACCGAAAACCAAGGAAGTAGGTTACAGTACACTTGTTCGCCCACTGCTTGAATACTGCTCACCCTTGTGGGATCCGTATAAGATAGGGTTGATAGAAGAGATAGAAAAGATCCAACGGAGAGCAGCGCGCTTCGTTACAGGAACATTTAGTAATCGGGAAAGCGTTACGGAGATGATAGATAAACTCCAGTGGAAAACTCTGCAAGAGGGACGCTCAGTAGCTCGGTACGGGCTTTTGCTGAAGTTTCGAGAACGTACCTTCACCGAGGAGTCAAGCAGTATATTGTTCCCTCCTACGTATATCTCGCGAGGAGACCATGAGGATGAAATCAGAGAGATTAGAGCCCACACAGAGGCATACCGACAATCTTTCATTCCACGAACAATACGAGACTGGTTGGTTGGTTGGTTGGTTGGTTTTTGGGAAGGAGACCAGACAGCGTGGTCATCGGTCTCATCGGATTAGGGAAGGATGGGGAAGGAAGTCGGCCGTGCCCTTTTAGAGGAACCATCCCGGCATTTGCCTGGAGTGATTTAGGGAAATCACGGAAAACCTAAATCAGGATGGCCGGACGCGGGATTGAACCGTCGTCCTCCCGAATGCGAGTCCAGTGTCTAACCACTGCGCCACCTCGCTCGGTAATACGAGACTGGAATAGACGGGAGAACCAATAGAGATACTCAAGGTACCCTCCGCCACACACAGTGTAAGGTGGTTTGTGGAGTTCGAATGTAGATGTAGATGTTATTTTCACGTTGCTGGTATCATGCAGGTAGTCAAAGTGATCTTCCTCCAGGAATACAGTTAACTTGCACGATGGATGATAAACTCTTTTTACTTTACCCGATAAAATCGAGATCTCTAACATTGTCTGCAGCATTATTTGAGTGACAATACGTTAATGGTAAGCCAGCTGTAGCTCAGTCCGAGGGAGAACTAGGCTCCTTGCTAACCTTGGATTTATCACGAAGCTCCTGCTCAGTGCAGTCTCAAGCGACTGGAAAAAAAACGCAGGTCACTCCTGTATATAAGAAAGGTAAAAGAGCGGACCCGCCAGCTACAGACGGGGCTCCGGAAAGGCTCAAAATCATGAAAAGTTCAATTTTTACTTTTTTCCGTTTTCTGAATCTGCAGACTATTACCTTTTAATAGACATATAATTTATTCAATTCCGAAGACTACAACTATTTTTAATTTTTTTTTTGGAATGTGTTCTACATGGGCGTGACCCACTGTGGCGCTGTTAAACTGCTGTCAAATGGTGTTATTATTAACGTCTGTGTTCATCAGGTACATTTTAGTGATGTGAGATAAAGTATGTGTTGTGGCTAACCTGTGATGGTTCAATATATATCGCTGGTGTGATTGTCGATTGTTTCATGTTTATTTACTCTGTCGTTATCTCGAAAATATTCGTATTTAATTCTGTTTCTTGAGTCTCTGTTTTGTTGAAGTATAATAATGAGTAAAAGTAAAGTTATTAGAAATCCTCTGAAGGCTTTTAAGAAAAGGAGAAATGTTGGAAAGCCAAAGGTATTTAGAAATATGGGAAATAAGATAGGTTCTAACATGGTACGAACGATGCTTGCTTTAGACAAGGAACGCCTTCGGGCTGCAGACAGGACTGTAAAGAGTCTAGAAATACAAGCAAGAGTAAACAGGAGGAGGAACAAGAGGAAGCTGGAGGAGGAGTTTGCAGAGGATGAATATAATCCATCCTATGGACCTGGAATGCACTAAAAAGTTAATCCAATCTTTGTCGCTCGATTCCCAAAACTTTTATTTTCTCATACTAATTACATGTTCTCTAAGGATCTTCCAAACATATTTGTTTCAAACTTTCAGTAAATGTTACACAGTACCTTCTGCATAATTTAACACAGCCTTTTTCCAAAAAACGGTATATTTTTGAATATATAAATAAAAAATTGCCAAAAATGTTGTGAATTTTCATTACAATTGAAAAAAAAATCATCTTTAATAACTGAACAAAAATTTTGTAAAATCCCTGTGTCAAGTTGTAGCCCATATTCCAATAAATAATCTGTAAAAAGTTCAACTTCCTACCTCAAATACGTTGTGAGGAAAGATGTAATTTATAAGCGTTATTTTAACAATGCAAGTATAGGGCGTTCCGGAGCCCCTTAACTTTACCCGATAAAATCTAGATCTCTAACATTGTCTGCAGCATTAATAGAGTGACAATACGTTAATGGTAAGCCAGCTGTAGCTCAGTCCGAGGAAGAACTACGCTCCTTGCTAACCTTGGATTTATCACGAAGCTCCTGCTCAGTGCAGTCTCAAGCGACTGGAAAAAAAAAACGCAGGTGACTCCTGTATATAAGAAAGGTAAAAGAGCCGACCCGCCAGCTACAGACCAATATGAACTTCCCAGTGGCTGAAAGCTTATATGCACGAATGAGCACGGTATTAAAAACTATCGCTCGTGTGAATCGCAGCTTGCCCTTTTCTCACATGATATACTGCGACCTACGGATGGAGGGCAACAGGCAGATTCCACATTTTTAGATCTCCGGAAAGCATTTGACATGGTACCCCACTGCAGGCTGTTAACGAAGATTCGAGTATACGGAACAGATTTTCAGATACGTTAGTAGCTCGAAAAGTTGTTTAGTAGTGGAACTTATTGTGTTGCCCTTGACGGTGTGTGTTCTTCAGAGACAAGGTTACTGCCAGGAGTGCCCCATGGAAGGGTGATAGAAATGTATTATTTTCTATATACATAAGTAACCTGGTGGACAGGGTGAGTAGCAATGTGCGGTTGTTTGCCGATGATGCTGTGGTGTACAGGGAGGTATCTAAGATTAGTGAGTAGTAGGATAATTCAAGACGGCTTAGACAATATTCATAGTTTGTGCGATGAATGGCAGCTGGCTCTAAATGTAGGAAAATGTACATTAATACGGGTGAGTAAGAAAAACAAACCTGCAATGTTAGGATACTGAGCAGTGATTTTGTCTGATCTTTGGCGTTTCGTTGCAATCGAGTGGTGTTTTATTTGTCCCTGACTTAACTAGTATAATGAGTTGCTGACTTGCCTCCATCAGTGGCAGCAGCCGTTCTCATCGATACTAGTACTGCTGTACTGTCTTTGGTGTGACTGCTACAGGGTGTTTCAAAAATGACCGGTATATTTGAAACGGCAATACAAACTAAACGAGCAGCGATAGAAATACACCGTTTGTTGCAATATGCTTGGGACAACAGTACATTTTCAGGCAGACAAACTTTCGAAATTACAGTAGTTACAATTGTCAACAACAAATGGCGCTGCGGTCTGGGAAACTCTATAGTACGATATTTTCCACATATCCACCATGCGTAGCAATAATATGGCGTAGTCTCTGAATGAAATTACCCGAAACCTTTGACAACGTGTCTGGCGGAATGGCTTCACATGCAGATGAGATGTACTGCTTCAGCTGTTCAATTGTTTCTGGATTCTGGCGGTACACCTGGTCTTTCAAGTGTCCCCACAGAAAGAAGTCACAGGGGTTCATGTCTGGCGAATAGGGAGGCCAATCCACGCCGCCTCCTGTATGTTTCGGATAGCCCAAAGCAATCACACGATCATCGAAATATTCATTCAGGAAATTAAAGACGTCGGCCGTGCGATTGGCCAGGCACCATCTTGCATAAACCACGAGGTGTTCGCAGTGTCGCCTAAGGCAGTTTGTACCGTCACAAATTCACGAAGAATGTCCAGATAGCGTGATGCAGTAATCGTTTCGGATCTGAAAAATGGGCCAATGATTCCTTTGGAAGAAATGGCGGCCCAGACCAGTACTTTTTGAGGATGCAGGGACGATGGGACTGCAACATGGGGCTTTTCGGTTCCCCATATGCGCCAGTTCTGTTTATTGACGAAGCCGTCCAGGTAAAAATAAGCTTCGTCAGTAAACCAAATGCTGCCCACATGCATATCGCCGTCATCAATCCTGTGCACTATATCGTTAGCGAATGTCTCTCGTGCAGCAATGGTAGCGGCGCTGAGGGGTTGCCGCGTTTGAATTTTGTATGGATCGAGGTGTAAACTCTGGCGCATGAGACGATACGTGGACGTTGGCGTCATTTGGACCGCAGCTGCAACACGGCGAACGGAAACCCGAGGCCGCTGTTGGATCACCTGCTGCACTAGCTGCGCGTTGCCCTGTGTGGTTGCCGTACGCGGTCGCCCTACCTTTCCAGCACGTTTATCCGTCACGTTCCCAGTCCGTTGAAATTTTTCAAACAGATCCTTTATTGTATCGCTTTTCGGTCCTTTGGTTACATTAAACCTCCGTTGAAAACTTCGTCTTGTTGCAACAACACTGTGTTCTAGGCGGTGGTTGGTTGGTTTGGGGAAGGAGACCAGACAGCGAGGTCATCGGTCTCATCGGATTAGGGAAGGATGGGGAAGGAAGTCGGCCGTGCCCTTTGAAAGGAACCATCCCGGCATTTGCCTGGAGCGATTTAGGAAAATCACGGAAAACCTAAATCAGGATGGCCGGACGCGGGATTGAACCGTCGTCCTCCCGAATGCGAGTCCAGTGTTTAACCACTGCGCCACCTCGCTCGGTAGGCGGTGGAATTCCAACACCAGAAAAATCCTCTGTTCTAAGGAATAAACCATGTTGTCCACAGCACACTTGCACGTTGTGAACAGCACACGCTTACAGCAGAAAGACGACGTACAGAATGGCGCACCCACAGACTGCGTTGTCTTCTATATCTTTCACATCACTTGCAGCGCCATCTGTTGTTGAAAATTGTAACTACTGTAATTTCGGAAGTTTGTCCGCCTGAAAATGTACTGTTGTCCCAAGCATATTGCAACAAACGGTGTATTTCTATCGCTGCCCGTTTAGTTTTTATTGCCGTTTCAAATATACCGGTCATTTTTGAAACACCCTGTATATATCCGTGTGGTGGTGTGTGTGGCAGTCGGTCGGTTGGGACAGAGCAGCGAGGAAGTCTCTGCGGCGCAACGTCAGGACGGGACCACTGGTGGTGTGTATGAGCGGTCGGATTGTGAGGCACTAGCTGCGACAGCGACAAAGTTCGCTGCTCACCGAACCTGGACACTGAAGTTGAGTGATCAGTTAAACGGTTTTGAAACCTCAACTGCTGTGACATCTTTTCGTTCATTGCCAGTTGTTTCTTGGGCCGTTCTGGCTAGCAGCAACGTATGGTGTGTTGGAGTCAGCGAAATTTTGCAGCCGTCTTCCTGTATGGTTTTAAATTGTTAAATTGGTTGTTGGTTTTCAGTGAAATTCTCCAGCGGTATTTTCTGCTTTGCGGCCATTAACGCCCCAGTTACCTGCCCTAGTCGTTACCGTAGTTTCCTGGCAGTATGCTTTTCCTCACTGTGTTGATGCTGTCCGGCACGGCGAGTAGTTCGACAGCCTTTTAGTTGAACGTGCTTGGGTAGCTCAGGTGGTAGAGCACTTGCCCGCGAAAGGCAAAGGTCCCGAGTTCGAATCTCGGCCCGGCACAGAGTTTTATCCTGCCAGGAAGTTTCATATCAGCGCACACTCCACTGCAGAGTTAATTTCTCACTCTGAAGCCTTTTAGTTGTTTGTTCACATTTTTTCTTAAGAGTAATTATTGTGCCTTGGTTGTTCTTAGACGCCACTTTTGAGGATGTAGTGTGGCTGGTATCTTCGTCCTCGGCTGATATTTTCCGTTGTCGTACCTTTGGTGTGGCGGAAGGGAACTGATTATGTTGTTGGTCGGTCCTTCAGCCATCCCTGGATCGGGTTACCATCTGATTATTTAACCTTACTCTTGGCTGCCTGTGTCACCTCACCTTACATTAGAGCTACCTCCTCAGGTCGACCCTTGGAACACTTCTGAGCACCACTGTTCTGTTGGTTTTAGAATGTGATTTTCATTTTAGTCTGATGTAATGTGCGATACCTTCAGCCGTCTATTAATTTAGTTTGTTTTAATTTTAAAATAAGGCCTTCAGCTGACTGAAATCAAAATTTGAAGATTGATTTGTTTAAAAACTAAATTCTGAAAGTTTTTTCTACCTGAAATTTTTGTTATCCAGGCCTTAAGTCTTGGGTTGTTCAATGTCTAGTGTGTGGCCTTCAGCAGAACATTTACGTGAAATATTTTTAAGATAAGGCCTTCAGACATCTTAAATTAAAATTCCGAAAATTGATTTTTTAAAAGTATTTTTTAAAAATTTGATCTATCTGAAATTCTTGTTGTCCAGGCCCAAAGCCCTGAGCTGTTCAGTGTCTTGTGTGTGGCCCTCAGCCGAGTATTTACGTGAAATATTTTGCTTTGTTTTAAGTAAGAGCTTCAGCAGCGTATATTCTTTAAGATAATTCTTAGAACTTGTGTTCAGGCCTTCAGCCTTTCTTGTTTTTGGTGGCCTTCAGCCCAGGAGGTATTGCAAGTTTTCTTAACTAGGCCTTCAGCCACATTGTTTAAATTTGACCCTTATAAGGCAATGTGTATTTAAGCGGTTCTTAGGAAAATAAAAGTCTGTGTGTTTTGTGCAACTAACAGTAACTCATTACGGCCCCCTCCACAACCATAACCTGATCCGCTCTATCCTGTGGAACCAGATTTCAGATACAGCATTAATAATGTTCTGCTTGACACAGACACGTCTTTTATATATCTGGACGGAACGTTGCAAAGCGATATGAAATGGAGTGAGCATGTGACGGTTTTGCTAGAGAAGGCCAATGGTCGACTACGGTTTAATGGGATAATTTTCGGAAAGTGTGATTCATATGTAAAGGAGAGAGCTTATACGAAGCTATGGGGTTCTATTCTTCAGTATTGCCCGGGTGTTTGGGATCCGCACGAGGTCGGAATAAAGGAAGACATCAGAGCGAACTGCTAGATTTGATACCGGTAAGTTCGAACAACACGCAAGTGTTGCGGAGATGTTTCGGGAACTTAAATGGGAAAGATACGCGAAAGTAGGGGTCATACGGAGGCATCTCTCTAAATGCGAGTGGAACAGAAAAAGAAGCGAGTAATAGTGGTAAAGGGTACTGTCAGCCACGCGCCGTACGGTGACTTGAGGGGTGTTTATCTAGGAATAGGGTTAATGCTGAATGCCTTCTCCTCAGCGTACAAAAAGATTCGGCTCAGATTAAATACCAATAAAACATAAATCTATCTTCAATCAGCGTCTCGAATGGACATAGTAATATCTTAGCCATCATCGACGTAGTGAGCCTTCAAATAATTAACACGTTTCTTAAACTTGGAAGAGTCTTATCAGTGGAGGATATACAGATTCGAAAGTTCAATACAGAATTAACCGTGCTGGTACATCCTTTGTCGGACTATGGTTTAGATTATTTGACAATCATGTCAGTGTTGCAACATAGATCCTCGTAAACAAATCACATGTAATGCCCACCTTATTTTATAGATCTGAATCCTGATATTACAGATGGCATCTTAAAATGCTGGAACATTAGCATCACCGGTGCAGGAGAAGGATTCTGTATGTAACATAGCAAGATAGACTCGCAGATGTCACCATTCTTGAAGAGAGCCTTACAACCAATACAGGTGCCATATTTTTATGATTCCAGTTACGGTGGGTGACTAACGCAGTCCACATGCCCAATAATCGTACTGCTAAACAGTTGTTCTGTCTGAGTGAGTGAACATTGGACAAGCGCTGTGTAGGTGGTTAGAGCAAACGCTTCATAGATGTAGTTAAAATTGACATGTATCACATTAGTGTTAACAACTGGGGGCTTCAACCCTCCACCGTTCCGTCTGGAACTTCTTTTGGAAGTATCCAGTCGACAAACAGCGTTTGATAAGAGGCAACCTAGAAAAGAAAAAGGATGTGTTTGGGCCAAATGGAATTATATAAGCTGCTTCACCTAGGAATTCCTGTTATCACTGCGGCAAACGTTGTACCCCTACACAGTCACCTCAGAATTCATAAATGGTTTGAAGACAGACCCACTGGAATGTTTGTGTCTGCTATGGATGATGAGGGTGATGATAATGATGTTCATGACGATAATGAGGTACATTATTTGGATAAGGAGGACAGAAAAACACCAGAAAGTTACTTTGGAAGTGACAAGATAAGAAACATAAGAAAATGGAAAATTTCATTAAGTGTGGCTATCACAGGCAATATTATGTTTTGAAAAATGCGTTGCACATAGCTTTATTATGTTAAGTATCTGTATGACATGTAGGTGGTATTCTTCTTTCGTACTAAGATGCTGGTTTTATGATCGCAATCCGTATTAATAATAATTGAATATAAATTAGTTATATGTCATGCATGTCTGGAAAAATAAGAAATTGAATTAGAGAGAACTCGTTCTGCGCGATAACACAGTTTATCTCGGGTTGTTGGCTGAGGCTGCTAATATTCCGCCTCAAGCACTTCCTCGTACAATCCGACACTATATTACGTACTCTATGATGGAATGGACTGGACAGGAATCAAGTTCTGGAAAACCAAACATATCACCGGCAAGTATGCACCACTGCCACCGGACTGTATTGGACGCAATATTAACTGATATCTAATGAGAGATAGGGTTCATCAATGAAGTAAACGAAAAATGAACAATTTTAACAGTGATTTTATTTCATCGATCTGAGAGGCCACTATCATCACTCAAGCACACAATATATTCAACTGAAGATGAAGCACCTTCTTCGATATAGGTATCATTGACACAGATTTATGAAATGAATGCGGCATTTTTCCACTTAGGCTGTATTTTTGTTAATCTTACAAAACTAATTCCACATTCTGAATGAATTATTCATTGTTCATGTAGAATAAGGTATGCTTTTTATACATAGGGCACTTACAAAGAAACAGAACCCCTTTAGGATCACTTTCATCTCCGCCTCTCTAATTATCTGTCCGATTGTTGAGATCGCTTTTGTCAGAAAGGAGTAGAGGTATCAGTTTGAAATTTATGTCACATACTAAGGTCAACGGTCCTTTGTGGTTTAAAACAATGAAGGGTCCAAGTGAATGTAATCAGAAGATACGACCATCTTATGATACTTGCAAACGCACGCATCAAAACCTGTAGGGTATTTCCCGTTGACCTAGAGTCATGAAATTTGGCAAGAAGCATGATTTCACAGTACAAGTGAAGTTAAAAGCCGTAAATTGTTGATCTGCAAGTATATCACATAGAAATACTATTTTGTCATTACAAATTTAATTTCATTCATAATATGTCAGAATTCTCAGGAACTGTTGAGGGATTTGTATCTGGTTTTCAGTAATAGGCAGGGTGATTCACAAGTATGGTTCGTGTAAATAATTTACAAAAATTCGTGCCGACTGGCTGACTACAGTTAAATAATCTTCGTACATCCATATTTAAACTGAATGATGGTAGTGCATCAGCTGGTATAATTTTTCTAAAAAATGAAACTCCTCCAGCTGTACTTAGGATTTCATATTTATTTGGCTACTAGTTTCGACGTTGCGTCAACGCCATCTTCAGGCCCGTACACTTTGATGATATCAATTGTGTGTGGCTTAATACTAGAAGTCCGCGGTGAGACCAATACGTGCTCCACATGGATGGCGGGCAGTAACTAGTTACTGAAAAAGTTTCATCAGCTTAAGACAGGAAATTAAACACATTTCATCTTCTCCGGGTACTGATAATGTTGGTTGCGTTGCCTATCTTACGGGGCATGAAACGATATCAGAGCCAATATTATTTTATTACCCACCCTGTACAGTTTTTCACTACAGGTTCATTCGCAGAACATCCTCAGGTGATGGGTTCGTAAGACATTGCTGAATGTTTTAGTACACATGAAGACAGTATCTAAGTACTCACCATAATCCCAGATACCAAATGAGTTTTAGTAAACGTTACTGGCAATGGAAATTAAAGTACTTACTCACAGCAGCGGAGCTGGTGTTAATGTATATCTTAAAGAACAAACAGCTGTGACAACTAAGTGCATAAAATAATTCACATGAAAAACGGTGGCATTTCCGTTCGCTGTCACAAGCGACGTTATCCGACGTTGACATCTATCATCAAAATCCTGTAGCCTCCGGCAGTTATTCTAGCGCTGCTTGTGTTCCCCTGTTGGACATACTAAACGTACGTTACTAACACGCTGCTTAGTGCCTACAAAACGGCGGAGAAGAAGTCCTATGTGCGTTAATACATCGAGACTATCGAACAGAATCACCCAACCTTTTTGACGTAATACTTTGCGTACTGTATCCTAACTTTTGAGGCAGAATGTTAGAACAGAATGCCATAGAACGCTCACTCTATGTTTGTAACGTCTCCTTAGAATATTATGAATGACTGTGCTAGTAAACTTCTATGTTATTTGATACAAAGAGAGCTGAGTAAAACTGAACGTACTCAGACAGTTCTGTCTTTACTTATTCTGATCATCACTAAATTGACACACAATATTTTTTACCGCAACGCAATCTATCAAAAATCCCTACAAAAGAATGGCCCTGACTAACAATAAACTATATTTTTCATGAATCACTTACCTCACAAGAAATCTTCGTTACTCGAACTACTGCAATACAGCGATCGCCAATTCTGCCAGCTAAATAAAAGATTCTAACTACTGATGGCACTAACTACTGATAGGCATAGTTAGCAAATGCAAGATTTTAATAGAGAACAAACAGTGTATTTACCTTAATAATGTTCAAAAGTCATCATTATATATCTATCAATTCATGACATCCATGGTTACAAATTTTCTTTTTCTGGCGGACTCGCATCCAGATCGTGCGCTTATAGTAACTTCTCAAAAGTCTTGCATCTCTCTCTCCACATCCATCACTGCTGGCGGCTCACCTACAACTGCTCAACGCTACGCGCTGTTCACATCCAACTGACCAACACTACAATAGCGAATATTCCAACAATCCCAACCGGCCACAGACTGCACACAGCACAGTCAGTGACTTTCATACAGAGTGCTACGTGGCATTACCAACATAAAAACCTAAACAGCCTACTAACATGTTAAACATCGTCGCTCTGTTGTTTCATTTAGTCTGAATTTACTGTCCACTCTTTTCTTCCACATACTTATGCGTCATGTCTTAGTCTGTTTATCAGCTATAGTTAACTAATTGGAAGTACAGTTCACGGTAAAGAAAAGATACCCTACACAGACGCACCATGCTACACTCTATTCCTGTCTTTTGTAAAGTGACGACTGGGGAGACAAGAAAGGGCATCCAGCCACGGAACGAAAATATAAATATGGAAGGAACAATAATATCTGAATCATGCGTCTCTAGGTGCTCGTACCGAATGTGGCCTCAGGGCAAAGGAAATCGGGGGTAGAAGGTAAATGAGGAGCACAAATTCGTTGTACGGATTAGTTTGAAAAATACGTGATACGTTAACGGTAAACCAGAAGCCCAAGCCGATAATTAACCGGGATACGTCCAGTGGTGCTTAAGATATTGGAATTTTTCTGGTAGATCGGGGATAAAACTATCATTCGAACCATTCTGATTTAGAGTAAAGTGAATGCTCATCCTTAAAAAGACTTATTTAATCATACTTGTCCAGACTGAGGTTGTGGTCGCTTTTTAACCACCTTTCCAAGAAATTGATTTTTAACCATTCTTATTGTTAGGTAATAAAGTCTTCCATGGGTCGTAATACTCGTATTCTGCTATTTCTCGTTTATATTCTTTCGAAACCGAGAAAGTTACTAGATAGTTTCAGTCCCAGTGACCAGGAAAAATTTACTGTATTCAGCAGAGAGGCAGTTACTGGAGCAGTTTGTGGAACGCGCAATAATGGTGACTTTTCCCGCCCGCTGCCGTTAATTGTGTTGGAGGAGGCGTCAAGAGAGAAAAATGAATGTGAGAAAACAATTAATTGATTCGACGTGGCTGAGTGGGCAACCAGTGGCGAGAAAAACGATTTCGCGAGTGATAAAGCTACTGCTGTCAGAGGAACTACAGGCCCTGATCGTTGCTCAGGATGTGACATGTGTCAACAGAAAAAATTCAATCGTATCCCAACTAGCAGAATAAAACAGATCCATAGTTCTCTGCTTATCTGGCTACACTGGGAACGTTTGTGTTGCCAGAACCATTTACGAGACCTTTTTTCACAGCCATTCAGTCACTGATGTGAGCACCTCGTTGTTGCCTGAAATATTTGTAAGAAAAGGAGAGAAGATATAGACACTGAAAAATTTCGTAGCGTTTTTGTGTTGCATGTTGGTATTCCGATTGCTATGGGATTATTTATCTATTGTCAGTTCTAACTTGTCGTTCACTGTCGCTACTTCATTTCAGATATTATCAGTTTGTCAATTGGTGATAGTGAGTGGAGTGATAGTCAGTGGAGCCGGCCGGAGTGGCCGAGCGGTTCTAGGCGCTACAGTCTGGAACCGCGCGACCACTACGGCCGCAGGTTCGAATCCTGCCTCGGGCATGGATGTGTGTGATGTCCTTAGGTTAGTTAGGTTTAAGTAGTTCTAAGTTCTAGGGGACTTATGACCTTAGAAGTTAAGTCTCATAGTGCTCAGAGCCATTGGAACCATTTTGTTAGTGAGTGGAGCTGCGGACGCTAGAACGTGGAGTGCTAAGTGGAGAAATCGGAACATTTCCGACATAATCTTTCATTTGAGTCGAATAAAGGGGTGACAGCAGTGGTGGCAGCCAGAAACATACGCGCCGTGTGTGGGGATGATGCCATCGAATAGAACACGGAAAGAAAATCGTTTCATCGTTTTAAGGTGTGTAAGTAGGCTGTTTACGTTTTCTTATTGGTAACGCCACGTAGCGCTCTGTATGAAAAACACTGGCTGTGCTGTGTGCAGTCTGTGGCTAGTTTGCATTGTTGTCTGCCATTGTGGTGTTGGGCAGCTGGATGTTAACAGGGCGTAGCGTTGCGCAGTTGGAGGTGAGCCGCCAGCAGTGGTGGATGTGGGGAGAGAGATGGCGGAGTTGTGAGAGCGGATGATATGGACAGAGACAGTAACTTTGTAAGACTGGATGTCATGAACTGATATATATATAATATGACTTTTGAACAATATTAAGGTAAATACAATGTTTGTCCTCTATCAAAATCTGTCATTTGCTAACTATGTCTATCAGTAGTTAGTGCCTTCAGTAGTTTGAATCTTTTATTTAACTGGCAGTAGTGGTTCTCGCTGTATAGCAGTAGTTCGGGGAACGAAGATTTGTGAAACGTATAGGTTAATGTTAGTCAGGGCCATTCTTTTGTTGGGATTTTTGAAAGTCAGATTGCGTTGCGCTAAAAACATTGTGTGTCAGTTTAAGCACAGTCATGTATGATTTTTCTAAGATGACGATTCAGGTGGATCGTTCTGACATTAGTGGCTCTCCACGTTTAGGAAGACCTGAGTTTGATGAAGATCGTATGAACGCATTATTTGAGAATGATCCACCTCAGTATACTCGAGAGCAGGCAAATGTCATGGACTGCTATCATTCCACCATCGTGCGATTTTGTATGCAATGGGAAAGGTTAAAAATAAGATGTATGGCTACCGATTGTTCTAAGCCAAAATTACCGTAATGAACGGGCCATATGTGCATCTCTGCCTGCTAGTCATCAATTGCCTCGTGAACAACCCAGACCACAACTATGCTGTATCGTTACTGGTGATGACAAATGGTGCTTTCAACATCCTTATTGGCATTGTAGCGAGAAGGAAGTGCTTCTCTGGGCGGCATCACTAACCTGGTGTGTTGCTGCTTCGGTAAGTCCCTCGTAGCACAGAAGTAGCGCTCAGTTGCCAGGTTCCGTGTAGGTGGTGATCCTGCTGAAGTGGAGTGTTTAGGGATACCAGTTGTTAATTGTCAACAACGTTTGTACCATACTTGTTTTAGTATGGAAATTGCATTGTCACACACGTCAAAGAATTAGAATTTGCAATATGGCGGCACTGGACTATACCGTTATATTCGACCCTTTACACACATTAACACCGTCTTCTGACTTTACGTAATGATAGACACTGCCCACGACACGTGGTGTTCTGATAACTAATAACTTCACTTTATATTTTATTTAACATCTGAAATATCTACTCGCGATCGTTCTTTTACAGCCGCCCCGGTTACTCGACCGTGCGTTTCGAGTGGCTCCTCGCGACTCTCTCTTTCCGAAGCACAAGGCAGACTACTACACCTTTCTCCCTCAGCCAATAAGGACACTTCTATCGTTCCCTATACATACAAACTTTCAGCCAATGGGCGTTCAGATCGCTGTTGCTAGGCGGATCTGACGTCACGTTTCCGGACATTGTGACGGAAGTTTGTCTCGGAACACTGTCTCAGATTGTAAGATCCTACTCCCAAATAGTCGGATCTTGTCCCAACTGAGGTTGCACAACATTGCCTCCTCTGATTTCCATCACTAATGCTCCTTACTGACGCTTAATTTTTGAAAGAACGTGTATCCTGGCTGCTACTGAGCGTTCCCGATCGCATAAATATTCATACTACTTGGCTTAAACACGTGAAGGGCATGCACATATGCATTACACGCTCTTATGTTAACATAATCAAAAGAAAGGAACGTTTGTGCGCAAACAAAGCAGCGACTCCCCGTACAACACCTGCGCTTTTCCACAAAAGCAAATGGTGGAACACCAACGGTGTGGTGTACTAAGAATTGCTTCTCTAGTTGTAAACATCACTGCTGACATTTATTGTCAACAAATGTGACGTCCTGCAGACGCAGTCTAAGAACAACGACGAGGAAGATTGCGTGAAGTGATGGTACTCCCGGATAACATCCACCCACACGCTGCTACACTGACAAAAAACACAAGAGTTGGGATGGGAAGTCATTCCGCAACCACCTTACTCACCTAATTTTTCATCCAAAGATTTTCATTCTTCCCGCTCTCTATTGCACAACCTTCAGGGATCTTTCTCTCCGGATGAAAAGGTGTTCCGAACATTGCTCAACGAGTTCTTCGACTCAAAACCACGTGATTTCTACTTCTACAGTCGCGGAATCGCAGAGTTACCCCACCGTTTGCAGACCTTTCTGATTAATGAAGGAAAATGTTCAAATGTTTGTGAAATCTTATGGGACTTAAGCTTACACACTACTTAACCTGAATTATCCTAAGGACAAGCACACACACCCCCATGCCCGAGGGAGGACTCGAACCTCCGCCGGGACAATAGTGAAGGAGAATATATTATTCATGACTAAAGTTATGTGTATCTATTGTATTTAATAAACTTAAGGAAAAACGCTACGAACTTATGCGCCAACAAAGTACAATGATAGCAATCAAAATGGCAAAACCAGGAAGGGCAGGATAATGAAATGTTAACATAGCCTCAAACTTAGCTGACGTTATGTGGCATCACGGCCTGTGGCTGTGCTGTGAAATTGACAGTGTTTCCATCAAGGCTGCTTATCCGTGACTACGAGAAGTATCTGAGGATTGTATACTGCTCGGAATATGTAAATTTGAGATAACCAACAATGATCGACGAACTAAAAATAAGTACTTTCCTAGAAGTGAGAACCGTAGATCACACCTGTGGTGTGCGTACTGTAAGACCTTCGGTACACACCCCATCAGATTATTTGACTTGTCGCTCTAATGAAGTAGGCGAGTGTCAGCAACATGTCTCGTGGTCTTATTGTGGCGTGTTTATCATCTGCCGTTAGGTCAGACGATAGAAATGCCACTTGCACGCTTGCCACTTGCACGCTTAGAGTAGCAGATTGACGATGACCAACTTTAAACAGAATTTGATTAATTTTCACACACATTTATTAAAATAAATACTAGCATAAAATTACTTAACTTGATTCTGGATGCTATTTACAATTGACAATCTGAAGTCCCTTTGGTCTCAGTACGTTAATCTTATTCTCACATGTCTCTGATACTTGACAAAGTGTCTATACATTTATCTTGATGGCTATGTACAGGAATATGATAATCTTATTAGGCGCAGACTGAAACTTGACTATAGACTGGTGCAGACTAATGCAGACTGACTAATCGGAGGTCTGTACACTCGTTATACCTCGCGCGTTCATGTATCACTGCGCGAGTGTGATCCGCGAGGAGAAAAGGTTCTACGTTAGCAGCACTCTCATTGGCTGCGTTACATATTAATACGCGGATCGGCGGAAGCAGAATTTGGTCCGTCTTTATGGCAGCGCCATCTCGTAGAGCGGAGACGGACGAGCGCTGCGCCTGCGGTGTTGTGCTCAACGGGGCGCGCTCTAGTGGGAAAGTTGTGTACGCGCTGACTACGCGGAACTATGTGCACAGCAACACCCTATTGAGAAATATACCACATTTTTGGAAAATGGTGGGCTTACTGATAGTCCGTGATTCTCTAGACGTTATCAGCTGTGCGTGCGGCTACTTGTCTTGCTTGAAACAAGCGGCATTCCTAACTCGAGATACGTCGCGTGGCTACAAAATCCTGCACAATGTACAATAGAGTACTGGGCATCAGTATGAAGACGTAGATATCTGCAGGAAAGCTAACATTGTCTGTTGGAATAGCTGTGCACAGTGTATATGCAATAGTATAGCAGTACACCGATTAATGCAGTCAAATGGTATCGCATTTGATGTCAGAAGTACTGTATATGACAATACATCAATGATTCAGGCGGTAGAGGGAGGAAATCGTTATGATGGCTCTGAGCGGTGTTAGTGTGTGCGTACGTCCCTTTACTGCATATGGGAAACAAACACCATTAGTGACAGTGTGTGTTGTGAACAGAAACCATGACTGTTAAAAAGCCAAGCGGAAAACTATTATCATCTGATGGAAAAGGAAAAATCGTTGCGTACAAGGTGATTGGACTCACAAATTGTCAAATCGTCAAAATTTATACCGTTTAAGTACAGTGATTGATAATTTCGTTACACTGGGCACACTATGTAAACAGAACTGAAAATATGGGAAAAGTAGAAAATTATATGAGGCATCGAAATGATTACTTTTGAGAGAAGCAAGGACCATAAACCGTTATTTTTTCTCCGCTAATTGCTGATTTACAGTTGTCATTAATATGTACGATAAATTTTGTCAAATAAGAAATATCGTGCATTCAAGAAATGACTGCAGAAACCTGCTCTAACACTCAAATCTCAATAGGCTGGAGTGGAGTGTCGTGGAAAACATACGTCATGGGCTTCGGAACGGGATAAAGCGGCCTTTAGTGAAGAAAAATTTTCAATTTACATGGGCCAAATAAATCTCAGTATTATTGGCATGATCTGAGAACAGAGAAGAATGTAAGAATAAGCAGAAATTTTGATGATGGAATTGTTATGATTTGAGCAGCCTTCTGCAGTCAAGATAAATCTCGCATTATTTGGCTGAACACTAGAATCCTCTCTAACTTGTACACAGAGATGCTAGGGAAAAAACAGATTAGAATGTGTGAGGATCTATTGGACGAACGTCTAATGTTTCAACGTGATGATGCAACAACTAAAAAGCTGTCTGAAGATAAAGATACGGATGTCTTGCCCTGGCCTCCACTTATCCCAGATTTGAATCCCATGGGAAAACATTTGGGAATAGTTGCAAGGCGTGTTCATAGCAATGGAAGGCAAATTGAGTGAATATGTGAGCTGGAAAGAGCGATACCAGAAGAGTGGGCGACAATTTAACTGTAAGAACAATAAATCCTACGAAAATATATGCCGAAGAGAATTTTTGAGGAAATTAGGAGGAACACAGTTTGGACAACGTACTAACAATGCAATAACATTAGAGGTACGAGTGTTTTCATACCAATTTCCATCCAGGAAATGCAAATGCCTGATTTTGTTACTCGTTTTATGAAAGAAACCATTCAATTCCATCGTGACTGTTTATATCCTATACGCATATACCACTTTCGTAATAAATTCGATAAACGCATGCTTCAGACATTGTACCCTTACATTCGTAGGCACCCTGCCTTAACACTGATTTCAACTACTGTATATCTGTCCTCTATGGTGACCGTTGTGTGAAGCAGCTGAGATTCCATATACGCATGACAGTCCTGAGTTCGCGCCCCGCGAGCAGCCTCGATCTTACCGCTGTCAAGTTCACACGTACATGAGGAAGTTCGTTCGCCTTACGCGAGGCATAACACCATCGTATCACAAGCAGCTAACATTCAAATGCGGTTCATAGATTAGAAAACTACTGCTTTATTTTTCCTTATGTAAATAATATGGATCGCGTTGCTCATACAAACTTTGCGCTGAAATGCTAACTGTTCACATACCCAAGCATTTATTACACCTCATACTTGTTGGCGTTTTGTCCCATGTCACTTTCATTATTTTAGAATTTTAATGATCAGTAGGACATGAAATTCTTATCTACGTTCTATTTTTTTTTAGATTGGAACTACAGTAATTCTACACTTAATGCAAGAATTAGCTTGCATGATTGTTATAGTGCGTCGCAAAAAAACATTTCCAACACCCCTCTATGTGTTCCACATAGTGAAACAGAGGCAATACCTGCTCACCTGCAGTATTCGCTGTTATCCCTGTTTCTTTTTCTCTATTGGTCTAATAATGAAGAAAAGTGACATTTGACTGTACCCTGGTGATTTTTTTAAATAAGAAAGTCAGCAGATTTTGCTTTCACTGCTTAAAAAGAGCAAACGTTTAACTAGTTCACGATCGATTGCGTAATACATTGATGGTCGAGACTTGATAGAGAAATACTTTCCCGAGCGCCAGAAGACCAATCACAAAAGCTTTTGTGTAAATTGAATTCAGCAACGCTTCGCAATGTATACCTGAACACCTAAAATCAGTATTGTTATCGAAGATTAATTAAATTGTTCTCCAATGACGTATTTTTGGAAGCCATCGGACAGAGAGAGTGTTTTAGTATCGCTGGTGCTAATTACGTTCCTTGTCTGTTATTACACGATATTCAGCTTGCTATGTCTCCTTCTTCACTTTTTCTGGTACAGGCATCATAGTATACCGCACGAAAATCGTCATTAGGTTGTATGAATCATTTTTGTACGAGAGTTAGGTCAGGAGAACCGCCAGTGATAACAAATTTATTATAAGAAGGACAATGTAAGGTAAAATAATACAGCGAGATCAACTGACTACATGTGTAATACATTTGTACGTAGTCTGTAACCGAATGCACTTTTTATTTATAGTAATTCGTTATGTTTAAGAGGTTACCTTTTGTGATAATGTAAGTACAAGCCCGCGTATACAATTTATGTGAGAGATAGATATCTGAAGAGACGACTTTGTCGAATATTTATCTCCACACAGTCATATGTATAAAAAGAGGGAGAATCATGCTTCTTCGGTGAAAGTCACAATTGTCGTTTCAGTAACTGTTTAATCATCTTAGAGTGAGACTGGCAACTAGCCAGCTGCTGGCTATCGTGGGACCCTACAATGAAATGCAAGTTGGGGCAGAATCAGGATGTTTTGCAAATCACGCGCAAGTGGGTGCATATTGAATCTGCACAAGGCGTGTAACGCAATCTTGTAATGGCCCTGATATATCGCAGCCTCTCCTATAATTTATTCATTAAATTAATTGACCAAATCTCCGCTCCAAAGATAAAAACGAGAAAAGTGAGCCGTGTGCGGCTAACGTTCAGTCAGTTTCTTCTTTGCCATTTTGTCACATCGAGTGGCGTCTTGTTTCTTACTTGTGTAACGAAGTTGCTGGATTGCCTCCTCGAGTGGCAGCAGTAGCACTTATCGATGCTAGTACTCTCATACTATCTTTGGTGTGACCGCTAGTATTTCCGGGTGGTGGGTGGTGTGTGTGTGTTAGCTAGTCGGCTGAGACGGAGCAGCGAGGAAGTCTCAGCAGCGCGTCGCCAGGTCGGGACCGCTGGCGGCGTGCACGCGCTGTCAGATTCTGAGGCGCTAGCTGTGAGAGCGACGAAGTTCGTTGCCCACTGAACCTGACCGCTGAAGTTGAGTGATCAGTTAATCTGCTATGAAACCTCAAATATTGTGAAATCTCTTCATTCATTTGTGGGTTGTTGCTTTCTAAGCCATTCGGGCTAGCAGCAACATATGATGTGTTTGAGTCGGCGAAATCTTGCAGCCGCTTTCCTATATTGTGATTAACTATTAAATTGACTGTTACTTGTCAGTGAAGTGCACCAAGGGTATTTTCTGCCCTGTGGCCGTTAACGCCCAAGTTACCTGCCCTGGTCGTTAGTGTAGTTTTCCGTCAGTATGCCTTTCTTCGTAGTGCTGATTCTGTCTGGCACGGTGTGTAGTTTAACTGCCTTTAAATTTGTTTGGTTCGTATTTTGCTTAGAGTGGTTATTGTTCCGTAGGCTATTTTTAGACGCCAATTTCGGTAGACCTAGTGCTGTTCGTATCCTCGTCCTCGGTCGATGTTTTCCATCATTGTGCCGTTGGTCGGAATGGAGGGAACTGGTTAAATTGTTGGTCGGCCCTTGGGTCATACCTAGTTTATGTTGACGTCCGATTATTCAACTTCAACTCTTGGCTGCCTGTCTCACCTCAACTTACATTTGAGCTACCTTCTCAGCCCAACCCTTGGAACACTTCTGAGCACCATTTGTTCTGTTTCATTTAGACTGTGATTTTCAATTTAGTTTCAAGTATTGTGCGAGGCCTTTGGCCATGTATTAATTCAGTTCTTTTTAAATTTTACATAAAGGCCCTCAGCCATTTTAAATTAAAATTTTTAAGATTGATTTTATTTAAGAAATATTTTTTTCTTAAAATTTGTTCTATCTCAAATTGTTTGTAATCCAGGCCCTAAGCTGTTAGTTGTTCGATATATTACGTGTGGTCTTCAGCCGAGGATTTACGTGAACCCTTTTTGATAAGGCCTTCAGCCATGTGTATTCTTTAAAGGAAAACTTTTTATAAGATGGAAGCGATTTTTTTAAATTGTTTATCTGACTTGTTGTTCAGGCCTTCAGCCATTGTTTCCAGTTTGTTTGTGGTCTTCAGTCTTGCAATAAGTTAACATTTCTTTAATTAGGCTTGCAGCCATTCTGTTGTAAGTTTAAAAATAAATTTCTTGCTTAGAAAAAATTGTTTATAATGTGTTTTAATTATAGTTGTATTCAGACGAGTAGGGTAGGCCTTCAGCCGCTAATTGTTTTAAATTGCACGTTTTTTTAAATAAAGAATTTACCTTCTACTTTTTAATTGCTTTTGATTTCTAAGGCAGGCCTTCGGTCATTCTTGTTATTAGTGTGGTTTTGGGCCTTCAGCCCAGGAAGCATCTCAAGTTTTCTTTAACTACGCCTTCAGCCGTATTGTCTAGTTGTGATCCTTTGAAGCCATGTGTAAATAAGTGGTTCTTAGAAAAATAAAGTTGTGTGTTTCATTTTGCAACTAACAGTTACTGTTTACAGCCCCATCCACAATCTTAACCTTATCCTGTGTGCTTTCTGAGTACCTACCAACCTGGTTTCAAATGGTAGCAGAGTGCGGTTACGATTTTGATATTGCCTTTACATTTACTGTTGGACTGAATTGTATTTCTGTTAGTGTTGCACCATATTGTTTTGGTTGTTGTTTCAGGTGACCTATTTTAATGGCGGTCAGGCAATGGCCGGGGATCATCCTGTTGTTTATGAGTTGACAATAAGGCGCCAGTCGATTGAGGGCAGTGTTCCAGATTTAGTGGCCCGTTTGCGTGATACCGTTCTTCACCCAGTTGATGTCACGCCGGATGTGGTGCGTGATACAGAAACAGCCGTTGAATTTTTGTTTAAAGCTATTAGGGGCCTTGAGGACACTATCTGTGTTTTGGAAAGCACTCAACCTAGAGGCTGTCAGTTAGACAGGGTGCGGGCACAGTTATTGCATCTAACCAATCAGATAGCGGATTTAGGCATGTTAGGCTTGGAGGATCATCGTAAGAAATTAACCTCCAAATTGGGGTCTTTGGTTAATGCATTGCAGTTTAAGCTTATATGTTTAGAACTGGATGGGAAGAGGACTGAAGAACGTGACTTGCTATATCTAGGGGGAACCGGGAACCAATCTGGGAGTACTGTTGTTATATCCTCCGAGAAGTTAGACGCAGCGTTTGCCACATTGCCTAGTCCTCTGGCGTATTTCTTTCGAGATATTACTGAATTAGTTGTAGATCGACTTCAGCAGGTTGAAGTACTATTATGGTTGTTGGTTCGTCTTGAACAACATGCTCCTGCCCTCCACGTTCCGCACCAAGTAGTTTCATTACTAGTGTACCCGTCAGCCAGAGGTGAGTTGAGGAACATGGTATACCGAGCCATGACAGAGAGGTTTTCCTTGCAGCAATTAAAGGAGCTTGTCAATGGCCAGAGACTGAACACCGGAGTTCGGAAACAACTTGAGTGTCATTACATTTGGGAGATGCAGCAGGATAAAGAGTAGGTACATCAGTATGTGGACAAAGTTCAGATGGCTTGCTTGGCCTTGTTGATCGATTTGCCAGAACGGGAGTTGGTGTCTATTGTTCTCAGGGGGATGCGAGCGGCGGATAAGTCGCATTTTTTCTTTTTCGTGATTGTCCTTCAAACTGGGAAGAGCTTTGTGCCGCTGTTGTAGCGATATCTGCGTTGCTGCTTGCGAACGATGCATGTAGTGAACTTAAGGGTAAGCCCACAGGCGTTGTCAAGGGAAATTTCGAATTGTCTAGATCGGCTGAGGTCGTCAAAAGGGAATCCGAACGTTGCTTTAGATGCGGTATCAAGCCTCATTTGGTGCGCCCATACTTTCAACCTCGCGCGAAGTGTCAATAGATGATGCCCGGCTGAGCAGCGACCTCGGGATCGAGACTTTAGGCCTTATCATACCTGTGTTGTCGCTCCCTCATCACCGCCCTTGCCTTATATTTGTTCTCGAGTAGGTGGCGAACTTATTTGTGCTCTTTTGGAATCTGGTAGCTACTTTTCGCAATTGAGTTTGAAATGGTTTTTTGAAGCTGGTCATCTCACAAAACTTCGGTTGGTCCCGTCTCCGGTGCAGAGATGTTGGTGGCCAATAGCCAGGAGTTGCCTCTGCATGGTTGGGTCCGAGGGAGTATATCGGTGGGGGATTTCTCTGGCCCTTTTCATTCGCCTTGGTCATGGAGCTGCCGGTCGGTTTCATTTTGGGGTGTAATTTCATCAATAAAACTGATTTAGTCTTGGATGATTCCGGGCACACCGTGTTTTTAAAGTTCGCTCCTGCGGAGGAGTTTGGTTGCTGTGAGTGTGCTAAACGTACTGTGCATCGAAATGCCGGCACCCTGGCTGTTGAGGCTGTGCCTAATGAGTTCGATCTTACCCCTCTCTCGCCACATCAGGCTTCTGAATTATAGGATTTGTTACAGAGGAGTCCCTGAGCTTCTTTGTGATAGGTTGGGCGATACTAATGTTCCTAACTACCATATCCATCTATCAAACGATATTCCTGTCAGACAGTCCCCATATCATCTCACCGCCTAAGATAAAGATTCTAAGAGCTAAGATATCCAGAATAAAAAAAAATGGTTCAAATGGCTCTGAGCACTATGGGACTCAACATCTTAGGTCATAAGTCCCCTAGAACTTGGAACTACTTAAACCTAACTAACCTAAGGACATCACACACACCCATGCCCGAGGCAGGATTCGAACCTGCGACCGTAGCAGTCCCGCGGTTCCGGACTGCAGCGCCAGAACCGCTAGACCACCGCGGCCGGCTATACAGAATCCTTTAGCAAGTTGACTATCGGCTGCTGAACATCAGGGTTGTCCTTAAACCTATTCCTCTACCTGATCTTCATAACTCCTTTACTTGGTTTACTGTACTTGATTTGAATCAAGCTTATTGTCAGTTTCCCTTAGTTATGTTACATCAGTTTGTACTGATTGGAATCTTTTTGAGTTTAACAGGGTTCCCTTTGGTTTGGCTACTGGTGCAACCGTTCTTAGTCGTTTGCTGGACAATATACTTGAAAACTATTAATTAGTCTGTGTTTATAATTATTTGGACGACTTAGTAATTTACAGACTTTCGTTTCAGGAGCATTTGGATCATATCCAGCAAGTTTTTGCGAGATTGCAGGGGGCCAGGTTAACCGTTAAACAGAGTAAATTGATGTTACACAGGCAGCAAATATCCTTTTTAGGTCACCTAGTATCAGGTCAGTGTATTCGCATCGACTAGGAACGAAGTAAGGCATTAAGAGCTTTACTTCCACCTACTGACAAGCGTGGAATTGCAAGGTTCGTAGGCATGGCAAATTATTTTAGGTGTTTTGTCCCTACTTTTGCTCAGTTGGCGACTCCCTTAAATGAAATGCGCCGGAGAGAAGTACGTTTTGAATGGGGACTTGCCCAAGAGGCCCAAGAGGCATCTCAGCACATTAAGGCAGCTTTAGCCAACCCTCCCTTTCTCGGAGTGGCAGATTTTAATAAAAGGTTCATTTTCCAAACTGACGCTTCTAAAGCTGGTATTCTGGCTGTCCTCCTCCAGGAGTTCAAAGGTCAGAGGCAGCCATCAGCGTACGCGTCTCGTCGCTTAACCAGTGCCGAACTTAAATATTGTGTCTATGGGTGTGAGGCATTGGCCGTTTTGTTCGCGCTGGAGAAGTACCGCTTTTACCTTGAGCATCAGGTATTTCAGCTATAAACAGATAATCAAGCATTAAGCTGGGTGTTAGCCAGGCCATGTAAAACTGGCTGTATTACCAGGTGGGCAGTACGCATTTCTGCATTTCAATTTGAGGTTAACAAATAAAAGGGACCTAAAATTTCCTGGCGGACGTTCTGAGCCATATGTTCACTGAACATACATCTAGTGAGGGCACCCAAGGAACAGAGGGAGGTAGTCATAGTTGTATAATGTTAGGCGAGATTCCTCATTTATTTGATGATGTTGCTTGGCATCAGGATCAGGATCTTACTTCGGCACCCGTTGGCTGGGGAGATAGTGGATAAGTACATTATCAAGAAAGGCATTTTGTGTAAAAGGGTGGGACGTGATAGGCAACTCAAGATCAAATACCAGTAGCTCTGGCGCGCCTAGTTTTTCATTACTTTCATGATTCATTGGTTGGTGAGCACTTAGGAACTTGCAAAATATTAAGGAGCATTTGACTTGGCCTTTCAGGGAGTGTGTCGTGAGAGAGATGTTTTCTCGTTGTCGTTTGTGTAATGTGGCCAAACCTAAGAACGCTCTTCAACGGGGTCTGTTGAGTTCTGACAGTAACTCCTGTCCTGTTTTGAGGCAACGGGCGAATTGTGGCGCCCTGAAAATATTCTAAGTTCGGAGTAGGCGTGGCCGCACGGGCCGCTCGGCCAGCCGGGGCCCGACAGCAAACACGTGGTGCTGAACATTAGCCGGACGAGAGGGGTAGCCCCAGCACATGGTCTAGCCACGTGGCTGGGAATTCCATTGTGACGCTGTGTCGATGAAGGAGACACACCGGTAGTGTCAAATATGGCGGACTTTGTGAAACCATAATTGCAGACATGTCACAGTTCAAATAGAAATTAATAATAGCCAAATGTATCATGATACCTCAAAAAGAAACATGTACATTACCATTATTTGCACGACGATTCTGATGGTGTAATCAGATTTTTAATATCTTTACTACTTTAAAGTTTAGTATCTGATGGTAAATTGTACAAGGAACACCCAGCAACGAATTTCCAAAATCTAAACGGTTTATCAGATTTTCAGATTTTTAATATCTTTACTACTTTAAAGTTTAGTATCTGATGGTAAATTGTACAAGGAACACCCAGCAACGAATTTCCAAAATCGAAAGGGTTTATCAGATTTTATCGAAAGGCATGTCTTTAGAAAGCTATCACTGTCAATCTAAATTGATATAAAGTACAGGCATGTAACTTGCATAGTATATGAATTATTGGATGTCAAAGTGGCCGATTAATAACGATTGCGCCAGTTCATAAGTACTCCACAGTTACACGAAAAAACGGTAGCACGATTGCGTCAGTTCATAAGTACTCCACAGTTACACGAAAAAACGGTAGCAGCATGCTTTTAAAACTATTTATTCATTTATGTCTTTGTTTATATCCGGTATATGCTAATCATGAAGAAATTGGTCTATTATTTACTGTGTTTTAGAAAGCACATAGACATTAGGCTACTGGCCTACCTTTAGTTCCTATTCCTTTGTTTATGTATTTAATAATCTGTGTTGGATAGTGTTTATGGTACAGCCATAGGAATATTTATTTAATTTCAAGCTATTTAAATGTAAATCCAGTATTTTGTAAATCCACTATTGTGAATGTGTTTCAATATGTTTGTGAGAGTACGTTGGCTTGGAGACTTGGAGGGAGTGCTCTAGCCAATCACAGCCCTCGTTACTAAGAGAGACGTATGAAGATTGGGGAGGAGCATTGTTTCCGAAGAGGACACGAGGTAGTTCGGGACAGTGCAGCGCGAGGGAGAGTCGCACAGGACAATTAAAGTGCTGGACATGAAGGTGCGACGTATTGTCGCGGGAAATATTTGGAGTGGAGCAGTTTGCGCGTGATCGCGAGAGATAGAAATACTTCGGAGTGCCGACTTTTGTACTTGTAATATTTCCGTGGCTTCTGCAGCGAAGACGTAGTACGCGTTTGGAAGTGAATATCTCACGAGCTATGTTGTTGTTCATAACTAATTTCGTGAAGTAGGAATCTATTGTTTCCCTGTTATTCAAATTATATTTTATTTAATTGCTGGACCATCGACACCAATAAGTGTTTTGCAGAAATATACTGTTTTTTCCAAAGTACTTCTACTATCGCAATCATTATTTAAAGTCTTTAACATAGTACCTGCAGATTTTATTTTCAATCTTTTATTTATAAATTTCTATATTACTTCCAAAATTCGCAACTGCCAAGTGATAGAAACCTTCGACCATTCGATTCATGTACGTATTCTTATCGTTTACAGTAGAATCAGCAGTATTTGGCCTGTAATGCAGCAGCTACGTATCCCAGCCCCTAGACAACAAAACCAGCCAAAACTTTTACTATTTCAACTCTGAGTCAGAGGGTGCGTAGTTGAGGGCCACCATTTCATCACCACACCATTTCGTTTTCTTTTTTGAAAGCCCACGCCTAGGCACAAACTCTATATTGATTATGTGGGGCCCTTGCCTCGTACTAAGAGAGGACATTGGTACGTATTGGTTATTATTGATGCATTTTCGAGATTTATCTGCCTCCTTCCGAGTCGTAATGTAACTGCTACCATCACTATTTCGCAATTAACTAATGTTTTCCATGTTTTTGGACCCCCCAAACAAATAGTTAGTGATAACACATAGGCCTTCCTTTCGGCTGCCTTCAAGGCGTTCTGTTTTAAAAACGGTGTCAAGCATGTGGCTATTACAACATATTATCCGCAGGGTTCTTTTGCGGAGAGGGTCAACCGAAATTTTAAACCCGCATTGATTATTTTCCATCAGAACGCGCCTAATAAGTTGGATTCTAGTCTTCCTTGGCTTAGTTTTACTTTCAATACCGCCAATAATTAGGCTTTGAAAGCTACTCCGGCCTCCTTGATCCCTGCCCATCCTGTTAATTCCTCCCATTCGAACTTACGGGCAAAGCAAGATCTTATTCAGGTGGATATTACCCCCCAGGTCGTCAAGGAGAACTGGAACCGTGCCAGACATAATATTCTCAGGGCCCATAACAAGCAAGCTGAGCATTAAAATCGAAATCAGCGAGCCAGTAGGGGAAGCTCAGGAGATCAGGCCTATGTCCGTAATTTTGCAGGCACACAGGTGCGTGTTGAAAATCTAAGTAAAGTCACTCCACATTTTTTGGGCTCTTGTGTCATTGTGTGAATTTTAGGCCCAGTTAATCCTCTGGTTAAGGATAACTGCACCGGTAAGCAGCACCGGATCCTCCTTAGCCAAATTAAAGTTGGTTAGCCCAATTGCTGAGTTACCCCCGGGTCAGTGTTCCAGAGTAAGTTGAGCCTTGTGTGCTTGCGTTCATGCTGTTTGTTCTTTGGAATTTTTTCGCATCGAGTGGCGTCTTGTTTCTTCCTTATTTACTGGCATAACAAAGTTGCTGGATTGCCTCCTTGAGTGGCAGGGGCAGCGCTTATCGATACTAGTACTGTCGCACTATATTTGGTGTGACCGCTAGTATTTCTGGGTGGTGGAGATGTGTGTGGTAGTTAGTCGGTTGGAACGGAGAAGCGAGGAAGTCTCTTTGGTGCGAGGCCGGGCTGAGACCACTGGCGGCCTGCACGCGCTGTCGGATTGCGAGGCGCTAGTTGCGAGAGCGACAAAGTTCGCTGCCCACCGAACCTGGAGGCTGACGTAGAGTGATCAGTTAACCTGTTAGGAAACCTCAACTCTTAGGACATCTCTCCGTTCATTTGCCGGTTGTTGCTCCGTGGGCCATTCGGGCTAGCAGCAACGTATGGTGTGATGTGTTCGAGTTGGCAACATCTTGCAGCTGTCTTCCTATACTGTGATTCATAATTAAGTGGGCTGTTACTTGCGAGAGAAATGCACCAGCGGTATTTTGTACCCTGTGACCGTTAGCGCACCAGTTACCTGTTCTGGTCGTTAGTGTAGTTTTCCGTCAGTATGCCTTTCCTCGTAGTGTTGATGCTGTCTGGCACAGCGTGTAGTTCGACAGCCATTGAAGTTGTTTGGTTCATATTTTGCTTAGAGTGGTTATTGATCCCTTGGCTGTTTTTAGACACCAATTTCTGTAGACGTATTGCTGTTCGTATCCTCGTTCTCTGCCGATGTTTTCCATCATTGTGCCGTTGGTCGGAAGGAAGGGAACTGGTTAAATTGTTGGTCGGTCCTTGGGTCGTTCCTACTGTGGGCTTCAATCCGATAATTTAACTTCAACTCTTGGCTACCTGTCTCACCTCACCTTATGTTTGAACTACCTTCTCAGCCCGACCCTTGGAACACTTCTGAGCAACACTAGTTCTGTTTCATTTGGACTGTGATTTTCAATTTAGTTTGATGTATTGTGCGAGGCCTTTGGCCATGTATTAATTCAGTTCTTTTTAAATTTTACATAAAGGCCCTCAGACGAGTTAAATTAAAATTTTTAAGATTGATTTTATCTGAAAAATATTTTTTCCTTTAAATTTGTTCTATCTGAAATTGTTTGTAATCCAGGCCTTAAGCCGTTAGTTATTCGATCCGTTATGTGTGGCCTTCAGCCAAGGATTTACGTGAACCCCTTTTGATAAGGCCTTCATCCATGTGTATGCTTTAAAGGAATATTTTTTATACGGAGAAAGGAGTTTATTTTAAACTGTTTATCTGACTTGTTGTTCAGGGGATTCAGCTATTGTTTCAAATTTGTTTGTGGCCTTCAGCCGTGCAATAAGCTAATATTTCTTTAATCAGGATGTCGGCCATTCTGTTGTAAGTTTATAAAGAAATTTCTTGGTTAGAAAAAATTGTTTATTAATGTGTTTTAATTATAGTTGTGTTCAGTCGTGTAGGGTAGGCCTTCAGCCGCTAATTGTTTTAAATTGCACGGTTTTTTAAATAAAGAATTTACCTTCCATTTTTGAATTGCTTTTGATTTCTAAGCCAGGCCTTCAGCCGTTCTTGTTTTTAGTGTGGTTTTGGGCCTTCAGCCGAGAAAGCATCTCAAGTTTTCTTTAACTACGCCTTCAGCCGAATTGTCTAATTGTGATCTTCTAAAGCAATGTGTAATTAAGAGGTTCTTAGAAAAATAAAGTTGTGTGTATGATTATGCAACTCACAGTTACTGTTTACAGCCCCATCCACAATCTTAACCTTATCCTGTGTGCTTTCTGAGTACCTACCAACCTGGTTTCAAAAGGATTCTGGTGATGGTGACTCTTTAAAAGATAAATACCGTCCTAAGGAATTACAATTACAATTAATTTCGATAAATGGAACACATAATTAACCATGAGTTTGTACTATCGCGTATATTAACGTATGCCGAACAAATAAATAATCCCCACCTGATACAGCTGTTGGCAAGAACCTAGTGAAAATGACACTGAATGTCATCTAGTGTGCTTCTCTACTACGGGAAAGGGGATTAAAGAGAATACGTGAAATTATATCATTATACAAGTTAGTTATCGAACACAGTATGACGATGTCTACTAAGGAGGCAAAATAGTTGTTAAGATACCACCACTGAGAAACCTCAATTCGATTACGGGCTGCTGAAAATCAACTGAAAACCTATAGGACGGAGAGGCATGTATTACTGACAGTACAGCGTAAGGCGGTGTGTGGATGATAGCTGCTACTTGTGGTCGAACCAGCTGCAAGGAGATAGGCTCCGCTAGGAGATCAATCGAAGTGCATGCACGAGAAAACTACGTGTTTCTCAACGTGGCAGCACAAATAAAGCTTCCGCCAATTATGGGCCTACAACATATTCGTCTAGTCTCGGGTTCTTCGGCCGACGTTCATCTAATGATTTTTCTGACGTTTCGCCAGCACGAGTGGCTGGCATTGTCAAAGCTTCACCCTCCATTGCCGGTGGTGAACTGGAGGCGAGCTCGCGGCCGCAGACTATATGTACCTGGCGCGCCAACGTCCGAGGGCTTCTCCGCGGTCATTTCCGGTGATTTCCAAGTGATTGGATGTTTCCGCCCACCCCCTTCCCCCCACCCACTACCACCTCCATCAGCGACATCGCTGCTATTGTGAGCGGTTGGCCTTCTCACAGCCCAATAGTTCCCACTCAACTATAGTGTGAAATAAACAGAATTATGATACGCATGCATTCTACTGCCAATCATGTACATGCCACATTATTCCCATTTCTGAAGTGCGGCACACACAGTGCATAAAAATCTAGTAAGAGCGGTCTGCTAATGCAAGACAACATGCGCTCTGGCCACTTCATACGCGAATTAAGGGTCATCAAGCCAGCGTATCTTGCAATTCCACAATCTGGACCTACATATACGCAAATTAAAGTTTTTCGCTGCTCCATTAAGTTGTCGTTCAAAATAGGGTGATATATAGACACGTACATGATTTGAAGGAGTGCGGCGGGAAGGGCATGCGGCCACCCCTTCAAATTAACCATGCCAATTCCGTACTTAACCCTGCCGACCCTCCGCAAAATGGGGGATAAAGGCACTAGCGAAAGAAGACATGATTTGAAGGAGGAAGCATGGACATCATAACTCTGTTTATTTCGTTTTGGAGATGAGCGGGAACTACGGGGCTATGAGGAGGCCAACCACTTAACAATAGCACCGAATAGTGAGAAGGTGAGGGAAGAGGAGGTACTGGAAATCGAGCACGGATTCTACACCTGTGGCTGTCGGTTTTCTCTTTTGACGTTGGGTCTCAGGGGTCAGAGCGACGGACACTCGCTACTTTTACGATCGCCGGGGATAAATTTCTCTCGAAAGTCTCACGTTATGGGTAGGAAGGCGCCAACTCGGGACCCCGGCTGTGCTGTTGTTTGCGACGTTTCGAAGAAATGGTCGGTGAGCTGCATGGGGTAGCCAACAGAAGGGAGGCACATGTAGCACCCCCATCTCAAGTAAGCTTCCTGAGTAAAGCCTTTTCAGAGGCCGTGATACGCTGCCCGACTGTTACGCCAGCATACTTTTGCAATCACTCCCCGGATCTGTCAGGAAGGAATGGTATTGTCTCCTCGGTCGACGGAGTGCTGTATTGGGAGCCCAAACGAAATTGTTGTAGTGCCATAACTAGCGAAAGCTTTGTTTAACGGCGACGACTGACCGACTTCTTGCGACAGCTTTCTGGATGCAGGGCAGAAGAGGCTTCAGTGTTTTCAAACAACCTACGAGAGGAGGAGGAGGATATTGGTGTTCAACGTCCCGTCGACAACGAGGTCATTAGAATTAGAGACGGAGCACAAGCTCGGATTAGGGAAGGACGGGGAAGGAAGGCGGCCGTGCCCTTTTTTAAAGGAACCATTCCGGCATTTGCCTGGAGTGATCTAGGGAAATCATGGAAAACCTAAATCAGGATGGCCGGACGCGGGATTGAACCGTCGTCCTCCCGAATGCGAGTCCAGTGTACTAACCACTGCGCCACCTCGCTCGGTCAACCTACGAGAATTCAGCCAGGTAATGTTTACAGCGACCGCCGGTATTTCGACGAGAGTACACCCCGCCATTTTCAAGGCACAAACTGCAACGGACAGGCGATGTGCATGCAAATTTAAAACCTCGGTTCTTGGAGTAATTCAGGAAAGATACACAGACACTGAACCCTAGTGCCATCAAAGATGACGAAACTCAGAGGTATCGATAGTGAAAGACTACGAAGTAGCAGGTGAGGTATCATTGACTCTGTCCCTCTGTTTTCTGCCAAGGGAGAGAGAGCAGGATTCCAAGCAGAGTTTAAGCAAAAACTTCCATCGCTGTTTACAAGGTTGCTCGCTAATTTAAAATTTGTTTATGGAAGACTTCAAGGAAAGTACATTTTAGTCGGCGCCTTTAAAACCCGCCTGTTTCTTCAGATATGTTGATGATACATTTGTTGTTTAGCGTCATGTTAGGGAGAAATTGAATGCCTTTTTCGAACGTCTGAACTGGATCGATCCGGACATCCAAACACATTTGCGTATTGAAGTCGTCTGTTTCAGAATAAGGACCTAATCTCACCCCTAGTTTCTGCAGCGACAGAGACTGTTGAAGCGACGCAATGAGTCACTGTGTCGCTATAATGTCCATCGAGAATAGAAAACAGAATGTCTAAGCTGTAATGTCTGCCCACCATGAGCGTATTGTTTGACATAGAACACATTCTCGAATTGCAGAAGAATGAGAAAGGAAAAAAAATGTTATTCATGACATTTGGCTAAGTGATTAAGGTATACCACGGAAAAATATATGTTGATGAATGCCCTAAACGTAATTTGAATCATCGTCCTCCAGAGTACGAATCTCTTAATCAATGCGCTGTCCAGGGAGAGATCTGCAATAATAATAGAGATAAAATGGCGTCGAGGGACTAGCTTGATGAATGTTCGACAACTGTCAAAACTGCTCCTGCTGTGACAGCTGTTTCTCTTTCCCACGGTTTTTACTGTTATGCAGAGGGGTCTGTTTCGATGATTTAGTCAAATATTGTTATATATCTTTGTAGCCGTGTATCCTTGCAGTCGCCACATTTGTCTGTTAGGTGTGAGGATTAAGCTCTGAACAGTGAAAGTAAAGTCATTCTTTTCCTTGCCACATGTTACCGTCGGCATTTCGTCATTTGCTGAACTTAAGTCAGAGTTTATTTTGCGGCTTGTGTATTGCGTTAGCAGTTCGTCAGTCCCCTCAGCTATCTTCTTTAATAAAAAAAAATGCTAAATGCAATGCAGCATCCTGTATGGTCCAATGACATTAATGTGACCACCATATACGTTCACCGTCAACGTACATTAATCTCTCACATACGGCAAATCAAATCACTAGTGGTAGTGGTGGAGGGCAGGGGGGCTACAAAAGATTTGGGGGGGGGGGGGGGGTCAGGGGAAGCAAGCACACTCTGTTGTAATCAGGAAACGGAGCGATTTATCTGACGTCAAAACACTCTATGAAAACAGATTTTTGTTTTTTTGGTTTTTCTAGCACTTTTATATCTTCGTGAATTTAAAAGTGAGAAATATTTAAGTGAAAAATATTTCAAAATCATCTGAGAAGATTTAAGCTCTCGAAGGAAACTTTAGAAGCATTGAAACGAAAGATAAGGGAAAGTGGAATCGATCACTGTTTTCCTATATTGCAACAGTCCGTAATCTCCAACGAAGGTGTCGCAACATAAAATATATTTTTGTACATCACCTGTCACCATTTACCAAACAATTTAATAAATACCTTCAAGTACATAACCCACTACCGGTTTATTTTCCTTTAAAGTCATTGTCTTGCATTTAATGAGGGCTAATACCCTGTCTGCTTACATTGTATCTGTGTATTCTTAAATACTCTGCCATTCTTACTTTCATGTAGACTAAAACATCTATGTGAACAATCTGAAAATGTGGCTGACCCTCTTCTGTAGATCATTTATGAACACTGAGAATATTAGCAGTCTTGATTTGGAAATTATTCGATGGTGTCACATTCGGAGCAAGCATCTTGCAAAAAATTTCTTTGTAATACGAAATTCATTGCAGGGGAAAGAAGGTTAAAGTGTCCAGCTTTTGCAAAGTTGCCACTACTTATTTGATGTCTTCAAGAACGCTGCTTTCTACCAAGATGTGGCCAAACTAGGTGTAATCGACACCATTAGTGTTGCCAGTGACGTTAACAAAGGAAGGTTGCTTTCTTTTCTTTCTGTAAAATCATTTAGGTTTTTCCATTGTTTGATGTAAGATAAGTGAGACATGTTACTTTAATTGCTTCACTTTTATGAAGAGCAATAGGTTTTTGTGATATCGCAGTTCACGCAATGCCTTTTGATATGCGAATATATGTCACTGACGTTTCCTTCGTTTTTATTGTTTCACGTGTGAACCTCTGATACAGACACAGAGTCCAATCAGGAAAACTGATCCGACAGACGGCCACTATTCGGGACAGGTCATTTACAACTTGTTTACCCCAATGAGATTTAGCTAATTCCATATTTTATGCATAGTATAACAATAGAAATTAAAACATTACAAATCGTTTTATACATAAAACTATTATCCGATATTCTGCTCGTATGCCAGGGTTTGAAAGAGCTTCAAGATGCCAAGAAAAATACATCTGGAAAAATAGAGCAACAGACACAGAACCCGATTGCAATGCCGAAGGCATTTGTAGAATACAAATCGTTTTATACATAAAACTATTATCCGATATTCTGCTCGTATGCCAGGGTTTGCAAGAGCTTCAAGATGCCAAGAAAAATACATCTGGAAAAATAGAGCAACAGACACAGAACCCGATTGCAATGCCGAAGGCATTTGTAGAAGTAAAGAATGATAACATATCCTAACCAGCAGCAGCAAAACAATCCAGTAATCCACGGAATATGCTAAAACGAAGAGTCATAGGATAAACAGAGATTCAGTTGGCAGTAAAAACATTTTGAGCAGCAATGTTCAGTATAGAACAAGAGCAAGAAATCCTTAGTTATATTTTTGAAATGGAAAAGTGATTCTATTGAATTACAGTTAGCGGCCTGCAGCGATTAGCAATCCAGATGGCAGAGCGTAACAATATACCAAGTCGTTTCACCAAAGAGCCAGAAATGGCAGGCAAAGACCAGGTGGCGTGCTTCAGAGAACGTCATCCTGATATTAGTCTTCGGAAGCCAGAATTCACCTCTATGACTAGAGCACAAGCGTTTACCAAGTGAACGTAGACAAGTTTTTGATATCCTTAAAACATTGCAAGATAAACTATTTTATCCTGCTCATCGTATTTATAATGTAGATGAAACCGCTCTCCTTACAGTTCAGTCGAAGAACAACAAAATGTTTGCTACTTCAGCTGATAGAGGTTTTCATGTCACTTTTGTAGTGTGCATGTCTGTAGGAGTAAATTTCATTCCACCTTTTGTTATGAATGCTAAACTTAAAAATGGGACTCCGTTAGGAGCCAAATTTGTGTGCCACCCTAGTGGGTGGATGCAGTGTGAAAGTGTTTCGCATTGATTTGAATATTTTTCAAAACATGCAAAACCAATTTCTCAAGATCCAGTTTCACTAGGATTGGATGGTCATTCTACCCTTTCTAATAACATAGGTTTCATTGATAAAGTTAGAGAGAATCATACAACGGTTGTGTGCTAGCCCCCGGCCTATAGCCACAAGCTCCAACCTTTGGAAGTAGCATTCGTATCTCGTTTTAAAACATTTTACATACAAGTTCGTGAAAAATTTCGTTCTCAATAATCCAGGAAGAACTATTACACAGTTTAAAATAACTGCTCTCCTGGGTTAAGCGTTTCTTCGTGCAGCAATGATCAATTATCGGCCGCAGAAAGAGCGGAGTTTTTCTAAAGGAAAGTGACTATTAAATGCTGTCAAGTAATGTATAAAATGTATGAAATGCATGTTTGACCATCAGCTGCTGTTTTATTTAAAACTCAAATATCGACTGGTTTCAGTCACAGAGCACCTTCTTACATTACGGTTAAAACAGTTTAAGCCACAACATCAAATCTGTCATTACTTAAAAAATGGTCACGTCTCATGTGAATTGCAATGGTATACTGGAATTCATGACATGCTCTACATATTAGATGGTGCTGTTGTTTTATATAATGACAGACTTGATGTTGTAGGTTCAACTGTTTTAACCATAATCCGTGAAGATGATCTGGGACGAAAACAGCCCGATATTTGGTTTTTAAATTAAAAACCAGCTGATGGTCGAACATGGAATATTTCCTCCAGACCCTAACGTGTTTACTTTACTGTTGAAGGCTATACTGAAGTTGAGGTTACTGACGTTCCTATGACGGGGTCACTATTATTATGCTTTATTCAACTACTGGTTCTTCTCGTTGCGAAATTGCTCAGTCTTCTGCAAGTGCTGCTGCTTCTGGACAACAAATTGCTGTGTATTTATTAAATAGGCCCACTGCTTAAATTCAGTAACCAACTTATAAGCGGTCTTGAAATGTCGGCTGCCTTCAGATTACAGGTCAGAAGCCTTCTCCGAGAGACAGCCTCCCTCACCACTGAAAAACGTCCTTCTGGATGTCCAAAAGTTAGGTTCCCTTAATCTCAAAGGATTAAAACCTTTGCCTAAGTAGCAACGGGTGAATCGAAAACCAACTCGGAATTTAAAAGCAAAGACTGTCGTAATCATTTCAAGTCCTTATGAAAATGTGGCGGCTGAAGTTATAAGAAAGACAAATGAAGAGCTTTTAACAAAACAAAGAAAGTTCTAAGAAAAACAAACAAAGAACATTCTACAACGCAAGGCAGCACAAAATAAAGGTAAGAAGCTTAAAGTAGGACCAAACCCTAAGAGAGTTTCTCTTGAAACCAAGCTTTTTCATGAAGAAATGGAAGGAGAAAATTCAGTTGATTAGGACAGTAGCACAGATTGCTTTTACTGCAAGGAAGTATTTTCTATATCTAAAGAAAACGAATTATGGATAAGATGTCGGAGTTGGGCTCATGAACTATGCACTGGATGTGATGAGGATGACAACTTTACGTGCCAATTTTGTACATGAATTACTATTATTTCTAAGTGGTGTAAGATGTATGCTTCGCCGGCGATGGGCGAGGCATGACAGAATCTCTGACCAGAGAGTAGTTTATTGTTGGTTGTTGCTTGTCGCGAGTCTGCGCGAGTCGACAGTAGAAGTCAGTCTGCGCTTGTCTGCGCGAGTGGACAGTAGTAGTCAGTCGGATACGGTAGTAGGGAGTCGGTATGCGTCGGCTGTGCGCTCTGGTCCGACTCTGGTCAGGACTCTGGAGGATGAGTATTGTTGTAGAAGGTAAAGAAGCAGCATTGCGCATATTTAATAATGTATGTTAATTGTAATTTAATTTGTTCAGAAAAAATGCCCCAATAATATTTTTTTTTATAAAGTAACTCTTTTAAAGAAAGGTAATCATTTCAATTTAAACAATTTTTACACTCTTTTGAAGAAAAAGCATTCATTTCAACTTAAAGAATTTTTCCTATGTATTCCTTCCAAGAATCAAAAAATATATATAAATACGCCAGCATTGCACGAAGCTGTGTCGATAAATAAGAGCAGATATAATTGCAGTTTTTATTGAAGGAAGAATTTTGCTTTTGTTATTCAGAATACAGGGCCGAAGGTCAGCGCTGCTGTCCTTACAAAATTTACCAGATATTATTATTTCTGTTAGGAGGTTACATTTGGTTCATGGTTCATTATTGAATTAATATTATTGTGTGGTTCACGGTCGATTTTCATTTCATAATTTCAGCGGAAAGGTTACACTAGGCGACATCCGGCCAGGATCGTATTTCTTTGTGAATCTTCTGAGAAGTAGTCATATATCTGCTCTTAATTACTTAAACGTAGTAAGCATCTGGCGCAACGCATTTTACTAATTTGTCACTCTTTCTTCCACAGATCATCGGCAATTTGTTGGTCTTTGTTGTAATAGTGTTTGTTGGATTCTGTATTGTCTTTGTTTCATTAGTGAATAATTTTGATTTGTGTAAAAATGCCGCGAAAAACTGTAAACAGTACATCGCGATGTACAATGAGTGAAATAACCGACTCGAATAATTTGACCGATAGTACTTGCGACACGCAGTGTAATGATGACAATCCTCCATTTACAGACAATCAATGCGTACCGACCACTTGTAATGATTTTTATCCTAATGACGAACAAACGAATTCAATTGTGTCCTTTGTTAATTTAACGACAATTGATGACGCGGGACGTTCTGTTACAATGAACGCTGCCAAGCTTGACACACCCGGTTTGCAAAATTTACGTAATGAACAGACAAATTTTTCTAACGAAAATGAACAGTGTAATCAGAGTACGACAGATTTATTTAATTCCGAGGTAGTGACTAACAGTGCACATCCGATTGGCAAACCTTTTAGAGAATTACAGAATGACCAAATGGTTACAGAAAACGTGATAAATGCACATACACCATCAAACAGCACAGAGAATAGAGTAGGTAATATTGGGTTGGATCAAGTTATGGCATTTTTTAAATAATTTAATGAAAAACTAGACAAAAATTCGATACAACAGAACAACAATTCCAAACAACTTAGTGAACAGATCAAACAACTTAATGAAAAACATGACAAGCTTAATGAAAAATTAGACAATAATTCCAGACAGCTTAGTGAACAGATTAAAGCCGTTGCCACGCAGTGTCATGATACTAAAAACAATTACGTGAGGGAATTGAGGCTTGTGCTAGGAAAAGTAGCGAAGAAATTAGATCTGTTGCGCAAGAATTAAGGGATATGCAAACAGCTGCAACAGAATCACTTAGAGACGAAATTAGTGCAGTCGGTAAACAATTCTCTGAGAAAGCAACACAGTTACGTGACGAGTTTAAATTAATGACAGCAGAACTTTCTCGCACGCTGGATGCAAAAGTAGACGCGAAATTCGACCAACAGATCAGCCAAATAGACAGAAATGAAAATTGTTTCAGTCACTAACACGTCACAGCATACGGCACATTCCGATCATTTGTCATACTCACACAGCCAGTATAACTTAGGTAATTTACAGAGAGTACGCGACTTAAAATCCGAAAAGCTACGCGACTTAAAATCCGAAATGATACAGACAAACAAATTCTCACACGTACCTGAATGTGTTCTCAAATTCAGAGACGATAACGTTGATTATAAGCAATTTGTATGTGTAAAAAAATCTAAGGTATTTGAAAATGACGGAGCACAGGTACACGCTTTGAAACGTTTACGACAATTTGTTTTTGTATTTTCAATAGCATTACCTGTAATGTAGAAACTACAATTAGCATGGATACAGCAATTTATTTTTGAATTTTCACCGGCATTGCCTGTAACGCAAAAGCTAAAATGTATTTGCAGCGCGTAATTGACCTCAGGGGATTCATTACGCTTTAATGAGTATGTGCCGTAGCGTGCACAGGGCCCCAAGCCGTAGTAGTGCTGTTTCATCTTTAGTTTTCTGCACTGCTGCCTTCTCTTCTACTACCCTTTATCAAAACAGCTCTTTAACTATTGCTCTACCTAGGATTAAGAAAAGTGTAAAGAAAACCCGATATGACAAATTTTACCGAAAGTGACAATTTTTTTTATTAGACGCTCAAGAAATGACAACCACGAGAACTTTAAACAGAACAGTACAAATAGTGCCACTGCCACAGCATCCTCCCGAAAATAATGACACGTCAGATGGAATTTCACTAGATACAGTACAGGTTGCATCTTCCAGTAACGCAAGCAATACTTTTGACACGCAGAATCTTGTTCATGAGAATGTTATTTGAAACATGCTTTGTTGAATGCACCACTTTTATCGCACCCAGATCTTACCACAAATTTTTCCATTGCCACCGACAATTCTGACACCGCTTTGGGCGTACACATTTTTCAGGAAATTGAGGAGGATGGCACTGCAGTAATTAAAAATATAGCCTTTGCGAGTCGCATTCTGTCAGCTGCCGAACGAAATTATTCTGTTACAGAACTTGAAACTTTATGTGTTGTATGGGCTTTTACCAGATTTAGGCATTTTCTTTATGGAAGACACACTACAGTTTACACAGATCATAGAGCGATACAATTTTTACTTTCGGCTAAATTTACACACGACAGATTAAGCAGACGGAAACTTTATCTACAGGAATTTAATTCTACAATTGTTCACATTCCCGGCACACAAAATGTTGTAGCAGATGCACTATCCCGTTCTCTCAGCAACAATCAGCAAGACATCGCAACCAACTTCTGCAAAGCAAATTTCAGCGTCATGTACATTCAACAAGTTGCATTTGAAAATTTCATTTCGTCGTCATTACAAGACATAGCACGAGAGCAGAATAAAGACAACGTATGGAAAGAGATTAAACACCTTTGGCAAGATAGGAATAATGTTACCATTAGAAACCATTACACTGTATGCAATGACATTCTGTTTCGCCGCTCTCATCCTGACAGAAACAATTGGTTATTATGTATTCCTGACGAACTTGTTAACAAATTAATCTGGTATACTGCTTTAAGTTACGCACATTACGGAGCCAGAAAATGTTTTCTTATACTGAGACAGAACTGTTATTTTACCAACATGGAGAAACGTATACGACGAGTTTTAGCGTCATGTAAAATCTACCAGAAAGCTAAATCAGATACGACTTCACATATTCCTCCATTACATCCCACTGTACCTGTTAAATTGAGACACATGGCCGCTGTAGACATTTTTGGTCCAATTCCCAGAACTAAAGAGGTTTTTGCTACATCTTTGTCGCTGTTGAACTCACTTCAAAATTTGTTACTTTCACTCCGTTACGCAAAGCTACTGCTAAAACTGTTTCGAAAGCATTTGTAAAACATTTTCTATTTCATGTAGGGCATGTGATGAGAGTAATTTCCGATAATGGATCACAATTTCGTTCTGCTATATGGACACGCATGTTACGATTTAGAAACATTTCTCCGGTCTATATATCCAGGTACCATGCTTCTTCGAACCCTTCTGAACGGGTAATGAAAGAAATTGGTAAACTGTGTAGAATATACTGCCATAAAAAACATGCTGATTGGGACACACAGATACTCTCATTCCAAGATGTAATTAATTCCATTCCAAATGAATCTACTATGCTATGTCCGTCTGTTATACTGAAAAATGTTGAACCACCTAACAAAATTAAAGAATTAGTAACATTTCCTACATCTCGTCGACTACGACACCATGAAATAATTGACATTGCGCTGAACAACATCAAACGTGCCGCAGAGCGCCGGAAAAGACAGCAAAAACAGGTTTGTATACGCCGTGACTTTCACATTGGACAAAAGATATTAGTACGTACACACTATTTATCGAATAGAGGAAAAGGTAGGTGCAGTAAATTTGAACTTCTATACGCAGGTTCATATCGGATTCGCAGCATTCCTCACCCCAATGTAGTACACGTCGAAACTTTGAGAACCAGAAAAACCCAAGGGAACCACCACATATCCAACATCAAACCTTTTATTGAATGAAAATACTTTATGATTTATCACACTGTAATGCCATTTCCTAATTTTTTAGGGCCGCTTATGCAATTATATCCACATGAACACTTACTGATGATTATCGCATTTTTTCTTGGCAAGTGCCCGGCAAGGTGAGGTTAACAGGTCGCTTTTCTTGTTGTTACACATCAGACCGTGCATATTTTCCATTTTTATGTATATATGATTGTTTTCCTGTTTGTTTGTATGTACTATGAAATATTTAAGATATAACAAACACCAGTTGACTTTAACATTTTGCCTTATGATATCTCAAAATCGTGACTACTTTACTTTTTTTTTTTTTTTTGCTGCTACATTGTGATACACTGTATACAATTTTGCCTCTGAACACTGTCTATGTTTCTGACATATTACGTTTTCTGTCATGCTATGCTGTATGCTCAATTATGTTACTATAAACCAGTTTTTATCTAATGGGTATATGAATTAAATGCAAGACATTTATCTTTGTTCATCATTTTCAGAAAGAAATAAAGTGTAAACGAAATAAATTAAACAGAAATGGGAATTTCACCTTCGGAATGAACGAAAGAGGATGCAATACCTCATGATGAAGAGTAAATGGATCAGAATTAACAAGCATTAACAAGAATATACTATACACATCGTAGAATAGCAGTGTTAACTAATACTTTCTTTCAGAATACGAGGCGATTGATGCAGGCTGACAGACAGAACTACACATCTTAGTTGTAGTGATGAAATATACTAGAAATAAGGAATAGTTGTATAATGAATAATGAAGTGACTTTTTTGCAGATGATAATGAATGGTGATGAATATTGATGAAGAATATGCTACTATGGATAATGAAGTTTTTCTTTACAGCTGATGATAATAATGGAGTTATGATGATATGGATAATGATAAATAATGATGAAGAATATGCTAATATGTATAATGAAGTTTTTTCTTTGCAGATGAAAATAATGATGAAGTTTATATATTTGCTGTTAGTGAAGAGTTGCTATGTAGTTATTTAAGTATTTGTTGCAGTTCATTTTGACAGTATGTGTTATATAGTATGACTGAAGGTTTTGGAAAGGACAGCTAGAGAACATATATATTATTATACACATTTCACTACCTGTTAATTCGAAGTTCATTACTTTTCAGCATAATATGCGTTTCTTCTTTCAGTTTCATAATCCATTTTGTATATTTTGCAGGATAAATTATTCATGAAATTAATGTGGTATAAATAGTTGTTTATTAAACCTATGTCGTTTATGAATGTGATCACATATACTCTACTTGTTTCATAACCTTGCTACAGCTGACTCATGACGAATGACGTTACACATCTTCATTTGCAGCAATAACTCAAAAGCAAACAAAGTAATTACCAGTCCCAAATAATGCTACTAGTTTAAGAGAGTTCTAAATAATACTGATCAGCTCTGAATAGTATGTCACTTCAATAATGACTTCTGAATAATACAAAAAAAGAAAAAAAATGGTTTGTAACTGGCCATTGAATGCCACTGTTTATTGTAATAAGATGACATATGATGCCAATGGTTACTATAATTAGACTAATTATGTATGAATGCTATGCCAATAATTAACTCATTTTGAATAATGACTTCTGAAGAATACAAAAAAAAATGGTTTGTAAGTGGCCAATGAATGCACTGTTTATTGTAGTAAGATGACATATGATGCCAATGGTTACTATAATTAGACTAATCATGTATAGATGCTATGCCAATAATTAACTCATTTTGAATAATGACTTCTGAAGAACACAAAAAAATGCTCTGTAACTGGGCAATGAATGCCACTGTTTATTGTAATAAGATGACATATGATGCCAATGGTTACTATAATTAGACTAATTATGTATAAATGCTATGCCAATAATTAACTCATTGTGAATAATGACTTCTGAAGAACACAAAAAATGCTTTGTAACTGGGCAATGAATGCCACTGATTATTGTAATGAATTGGCCAATGAGTGCCAATGATTACTATAATTAAGTGAATTATGTTAATACTATGCCATTCATTAGCTTCTGTTTCGAATGATGACTTCTGATGGTTTGTAGCCGGGCAATGAGTGCCAATGTTCTCTGTAAACAAACGATTTATGTACATTATTCTGTAATACTATGTCATTTATTAGCTCCTGTTTTGAATGATGACTTCTAATGGTTTGTAATTAGGCAATGAGTGCCAATGTTCTCTGTAAACGAACGATTTATGTACATTATTCTGTAATACTATGTCATTTATTAGCTCCTGTTTTGAATGATGACTTCTAATGGTTTGTAGCTGGGCAATGAGTGCCAATGTTCTCTGTAAACAAACGATTTATGAACATTATTCTGTAATACTACATACATGGTACTGAAATGTTCAGTAACTGGGCGATGAGTGCCACCAATTACTCAAATCAGTTGTTAGACTAGTGTAATTCTCAATGAAGACTACTATGTGACTTAATGTCCTTCACCTTCTGACCTAATTACCAGAAATTACTGCAATATCCATTTGTCCTGTCTATCCTCATGATCATGGAGCGCTATATTTGGTTTTTGCACTAATTCCACGTTGGTCTACTTTACAAGAACATGGTGTTGACACGACATGCTGTCCACCACCTTGAGCGATGCAGATGTTATTATGGTCCCACTGTTTGGTGTACCTAGTGTACCACCAAAATGATAGCATGGAATATTATTACGACATTTCAGTGTCTTGGCTACACTGATTAATACTTCAAGGAAAAGAGCTTCAGATTGTCTCACTTGGTGTTGTGCTTTTGTAGAAAGATATAGACTTTCAGTGCAGCTGCGTGCAACCTAAAGTGCTACAACCATGACGCAATCCTTCCCATTCCTTTCCTAGTTCTTGTAAAATGATAAAGACATATACTGTGCGTGTGCACTTCCTTTCTTTTGTTAATAAGATCAGTTGTCCTGAAAATACTAAAGACTTCTATAGTGCATGTGCACTTTATTTCACTCCTTGATATGTTTATTTGTTGTAAAAAATGCTAGAGAGTTTTACAGTGCGTGTGCACTCTATGTCATTTGTTAATGTGTAGATTTAGTAATTCCAAGATATGTTCTGTATTACAGTGCGTGTGCACTTTCGTCATTTTGTTAACATGATTTGTATTCATTGCTTATACATTTTGTGATTTGCTGATATGTTCTGTACTACAGTATGTGTGCACTTTTGCCATTTGTTAACATATTTTGTACTCATTGCGTATACATTTTGTCTTTACTTAATATGTTCTTAAATTCAGTGCGTGTGCACTTTTGTCATTTGTCAATATGATTTGTACTAATTAGGTTTATTTGTTGTAAAAATATTTGAGAGTTTTACAGTGCATGTGCACTTTATGCCATCTGTACTCCTTACATATACATTTTGTGATTCCCAGATATGTTTTGTACTACAGTGCGTGTGCACTTTCGTCATTTTGTTAACATGATTTGTATACATTGCGTATACATTTTGTGATTCCCTGATATGTTCTGAACTACAGTGCATGTGCACTTTCTCATTTCTCAATATGATTTGTACTCGTTGCCTATACATTTGTGATTTCCTGAAATGTTCACTACTACAGTGCGTGTGCACTTTTGCCATTTGTTAATATGTTTTGTACTCATTGTATATACATTTTGTCTTTGCTTGATATCTTCTGTACTCAGTGCATGTGCACTATATTTTATTTCATGTTCTGCACCTATATATATGTACATATTCTGTGATTGTAAAGTTAATTAATAAAGAAAAATTTGTTGCTCATGGCAAGTCCAATTGACTCACCATCGATGCCAAATTTTTGCCCCCCCCCCCCCAACAGTGGAGGGTTATGTAAGGTGTATGCTTCGCCGGCGATGGGCGAGGCATGACAGAATCTCTGACCAGAGAGTAGTTTATTGTTAGTTGTTGCTTGTCGCGAGTCTGCGCGAGTCGACAGTAGAAGTCAGTCTGCGCTTGTCTGCACGAGTCGACAGTAGTAGTCAGTCGGATACGGCAGTAGGGAGTCGGCATGCGTCGCGTGTGTGCTCTGGCCCGACTCTGGTCAGGACTCTGGAGGATGAGTATTGTTGTAGAAGGTAAAGAAGCAGCATTGCGCATATTTAATAATGTATGTTAATTGTAATTTAATTTGTTCAGAAAAAATGCCCCAATAATATTTTTTTATAAAGTAACTCTTTTAAAGTAATCATTTCAATTTAAACAATTTTTCCACTCTTTTGAAGAAAAAGCATTCATTTCAACTTAAAGAATTTTTCCTATGCATTCCTTCCAAGTATCAAAAAATATATATAAATACGCCAGCATTGCACGAAGCTGTGTCGATAAATAAGAGCAGATATAATTGCAGTTTTTATTGAAGGAAGAATTTTGCTTTTGTTATTCAGAATACAGGGCCGAAGGTCAGCGCTGCTGTCCTTATAAAATTTACCAGATATTATTATTTCTGTTAGGACGTTACATTTGGTTCATGGTTCATTATTTAATTAATTTTGTTGTTGGTTTATGGTCAATTTTCATTCCTTAATTTTTGTGGGGAGTTTACGCATGGTTCCATTTTGCATTATTATTAAACTTTATTTTTGTTGGGAGGTTACACTTGTCTCCATTTCACATTATTTTCATTTATCAATATTTCCTGCGGAGAGGTTACAGTGGATAAATTTTGAATGAATTAGACTGAAACAGTGATCCATAGTTACTCGTTGAGTTCATGAGTGAGATCGAAAAAGTTGAGTGCCTTCCATTTTTTGATGTTTTGGTACGACGCAAAGATGATGGCACTTTGGGACACGCAGAATATCGGAAAACGACCCATTTGAATTTACATTTATGCGAAAATGGCTGCCACCATCCTTCGCAGATGACGAGTGTTCTCAGAATTGGTACATAAAGCACACGTTTTTGCTGATCACAGCAGTCTATACTTGAGACGAGTTTGTCAAGCCGACGGGTACTCTACACAGCAGATAACTAAGGCACTACGAATGAAACCAACAGTGGGCATTAGGAACGCATAAGAAGACACGGCAAGTTTTATATCCATGGCTTTTCTGCCATACGTGGGAAGTCCATCGCCACAAATAGGACGGATCCTAAACGAACACAGATCGAAAGTGATTTTTTACCCTCCACCAAAGACAGTAGCTCTCGTGGATTCCTTTAAAGATAAAACTTAAATTTTACAAGATTCCCTGTGATTGTGACCGTCCGTACATCGGACAGACGACACGTACGGTCCCCGTGATGTACAGAGCACTGCAGATACACCCGGCTGTTACAGTCTAAATGAAATGGCTCTAAGCACTATGGGACTTATCATCTGTGGTCATCAGCCCCTAGACTTAGAACTACTTAAATCTACCTAACCTAAGGACATCACACACATCCACGCCCGAGGCAGGATTCAAACCTGCGACCGTTGCAGCAGAGTGGTTCCGAATTGATCTAGAACCGATCGGCCACAGCGGCCGTCTGCTACAGTCTAATAAATCGGCTGTGGCAAGGCACTGTATTGACACTATATGGTGTACGATAAAGTCGACATTTTAGACTCAACTTCATCTTTCTGTGACTCAGTAGTGAAAGAAGAACCTGAAATTCGGTTGGCGACGAATTCAGTTAACAGAGAAGGCGGCATCAGCTAGGATGAATCATAGAATCTGGCACATCCTGTAATAACTCACAAAAACGTCACGACGATGCAGCTCGCAGTGATACATCGATGTCACTGTGTGAATCAACCGCGCAGCCATAGATCTAATTTCGTGCATTATATCTCTTTGCCGCGGATCAAAGTCTCTGGCGCCTTGTGCATCTGTGGCGGCGTGCGCTTTGGCTCGGTCTGCGGGTTTAAAAGGACAGAGGAATTACTGTCACCTCGGCTCAGTCTGAAGATGACTGGATGGTATACTGTCGAAATATTCGAAGAACAAATTTGTGCGGCTGCAGGCCGAAATTTTATGGAATAGTCATTGCGTGGCGGAAATACGAAAATGTACGTATATAAACAGTGACAGTGAGAGTGAGATGCTGAGTATGAACACTTCAGTACAAAGTAAGGCTGGGTAGAACCATTTACAGTGTTCTGTGTTAAACGAGCGTGAATATGTTCGCATGCCAAATTGTTGGTGATGATAGTGGAAAGAGGACTGAGTTAGTTAATTCCCTATTTTGCTGTCAGTCTTTTAAAGAGGAGCATATTCGCCTTTTTTCCATAGGCTTAGCTTCTCTGGTACCTCTTCGACGTTCTAAGCGTAGTTGTTTTTCACCAAAGTAGCTACAGCTTTATTGTATATTAGTCTGTGGATTTCCATAGCATGCAAAAGAACCCAAGAAGTCTTGCATTTTTCTTTAGAATCGTTATCACTATGCACGGAGCTGACAAAAGTCATGGAATATCTCCTAATATCATCACGAACCTGCTTTTGTCCGACGTAGTGCAGAAATACTGAGCACCCCTACCTTTATAGCTGTCCACAATTGCTACAGTATTGCCGGTGCAGGATTTTGTGCACGAACTGACTTCTCGGTTCTGTCAAACAAATGTTTGGTGGGATTCATGTGGGTGGCCAAATCATTCGATCGAGCAGTCCAGAATGTTCTTCAAACCAATCACGAACAACTGTGACCCGATGCCATGGCGCATTGTCATTCAACATCGTTCGGGAACATGAAGTCCATATCATGGCTGCAAATGGTCTCCAAGCAGCCGAACATAGACGTTTCCAGTCAGTGATCGATTCAGTTGGACCAGAGGACACAGTCTACTCCACGTAAACACAGCCCACCATTTTGCAGTCAGTATCAGCATCCACAGTGTCTTGTTGACAAACTGAATCCATGGCTTCGTGGGGTCTCCGCCACACTCGAAACCTACAGTCAGTTCTTACCAATTGAAATCGGAATTCATCTGACCAGGCCACGGTTTTCCAGTCGTCCAGGCTCCAACGGATATGATCATGAGCTCAGGAGAGGAGCTGCAGGAGTTGTCATGCTGTTAGCAGAAGCACTGGCACCGATCGTCTGCTGTTATAGCGGATTAACGCCAGTCTTTTCCGCATTGTCCTAATGCATACATACATCGTACGTCCCACGTTGATTATGCGGTTGCTTCACACTGTGTTGCTTGTCTGTTAGCACTGACAAACTCTAAGCAAACGCCGCTGCTCTCTGACGTTAAGTGGCGGCTGTCGGCCGGCCACTGCGTTGTCCGTGGTGAGAAGCAATGCCTGAAATTCGGTATTAACAGCACACTCTTGATACTGCAGATCTCGGAATATAAATTTCCCTAACAATTTCCTAAATGGAATGTCCCATGCGCCTAGTTCCAACTACCATTTCGGGTTCAAAGACTGTTAATTCCTACCGTGCAGCCATAATAACTTTGGAAACCCTGTCACATGGATCAGCAGAGTACAAATGACAGCTCCGCCAATGCACTGCCCTTCTATACCTTGTGTACAGAATCTCTGTTTGTGCCTATCGCTATTCTGTGTCTTTCGTCACCACAGCATAAGGATATGTATCAGAGAATATGAGATTCAGACGGTTCAGGCTGTTCAGACATACCTCATAAAACAAAAGGGTAGAGTCTTTGCAGGAAAGAGAAGTACCATCCGATCTGCCGTCACTTTCAGTAATTTGATAAGGCCAAAAAGAAAACATGCACTAATCTACAATAATGGTGTGGGTGAAGAGGCACAATGTTATTCATGAAAACGGGTAGGAGGAAAAACAAACAAAGCTATAATAACGGCTCGTTAACATCGCTAAATCCTGCGTACCAGCGATTTTCAAAATCCAGCAAATAGCAAGATGCGCAGAAACGTTGAAATCATTTTCGCCAACTAAAGAAAGACATCACAGCGAAATACAGCTGCAAGTGTCTTCCTGACCGCTTCAGGGTTATACGGAAGAAATATTTGACTTAATTTTAGCCATAGCTAGTTTAATAATTTTGGAGGAAGTCGTAGGGCGTACATATCTGATTCAGAATGTGAAGAATTCAATGTTTGCGATTGGGATGGAATATCAGCTACATAGTTTGTTCGTGTTGAATTATATCACAAAGTCAAGTTTTACGCATTACGTAAGAAAAATACTGATGAATTGTGTGCAGGAAAATGTCAAGTGATTTCAAATGTTTTACTTATTAGTCTAATCAAATTCCCATGCGCACAGACTAGTTCTGAACCACAGCGAGATGTATTATGAAATGTGATCTTTTCCCCCTCTGTCAGCAGTATCAATTACACACTGCTCAGTTATTTATGTATGATTTTTCAGAAAAATTTACGGACGTATGTTAAGATAAGATCGGGTATCTTACCTACCCAGTCATTGAGTGCAAGCGACCTGAGAAGTGGACGCATGCTATGTTACATGATATCATGAGATAACTATTACTCCTTCCTATCTTTAGGATTTTAGGTGTCAAATACTCGATAGTTCATGAAAAATAAGTTGATCGTAATTAGGATTTGCGACGCCTACTTCTTAGTCTACCTCTGTTCTCTTAGACAGTGTTTTTATTGGATTCTGGGATAGCATTACTACACTAGTCAAGTTCCGTAGCGGATAAATCGTGCTTGCGGAGGAAGTAGTCAAACAATCGAATACTAAATAACATTTGAATTGGTTGTATCAGGATCGGGAAAATCTGAAACACTGTATACTGTCTGTTAAAAGTCTCAGTATGGTCCCCAAAGATAAAATATATTGATGATGATCCTTTATGCCCTCAAGAATGACGAGATCATCCAATAGCGTCGTGAAGATATTCCCCACATTATAGCTCTTCCTCCCCCGGCACAGACCCTTCCGACTATTGTTGCAGCATGTTTGCGTCCAGAGTTTTCGCGCCTTACATGCCAACGTGCACATGTCCGATGCAGCATAAATACTGATTCATTTGAAAAGGCCCTTGTCGTCAATGTTGTCCATTTACGGTGTTGTCGCTCAAATTCCAACCTTTGTTCCCGATGGATAGCAGTCAGCATGGTTGCATGGAACAGGCACCTCCAGCGGAGGCGCATGCGCAGTAACATTCGTGGAACGGTCGTCGAGGAGACACGGTTGGTAGTCCCATGATTCATGTGGGCGGTCAGCTGATGAACAGTTGCACGTAATTCTGACCTCACACATCTGCTCAACCGTCGTTCATCTTGGCCATCTATGCCCGTGGTGCACCGCAGTTGCCTGTATAAAACCATTTTGCCGTATACGGTGTATTTTAACCAGGGTGGCATGGGAGCCGTTTACGAACTTTGCCGTTTCGGAAAGGCGTCCACCCTTGACCCGAAAGCCAATGCTCACGCCATTTTGGACGTTTAATAAATCGCTCCGTTTCCGGTTTAGAACGACTATTGCAGTGTTTCTCCGGGTTCCCCCGTCAGACTTCATACATCCTCCACTGATAGTTCCGCCACCTCCCTTCTGTGGTTGGTTCTTGTGGATCAGATTAATGTGACTGGACCGTACAGCGGTAAAATACTTTTATTTACTATGGGGTCTGATCAACAAAGAATGAGACGGTATTTTTTTTCACAAGGAACAATTAAGTGTTTAAATGATCCTTTTCAAAGTAGTCTCCTAGTACTTGAATACACTTTATACAGTGTCTCTGCCAGTCCTCGAAACATATGGTGCAGGCCATTCGTTAGCAGGTCCTTGAGAAACGCCACATTGCCCTTAAACATTGTCTCGGAGTTCTCAAATCGATAACCCCGAAGCTTTGCTTTTGGTGATGGGAATTAAAAAAAAAAAAATCAGACTGTGCAAGATCGAGGCGATAAGATGGATGCCGTACACATGTAATGCTGAATTGAGTCAGAAACTGCATGACTTTATTAGCGACATGAGGCCGCACATTGTAGTCATGAAGTCACACCAAGTCCGAGATGGTTCTGGTAATTTCCTTGCAATGGTCTTCCCTAGTTAAGCCAAAACTGACGTGCGGTATGCGACTGTAGCAGTAATGTAAGAGGAACCACCTGCTGGAAAATCGTTCCACGACAGTCGAAAATTGTGAACACTATTACTTTCTCAGCAGATTAGACGACTTTCAACTTATTGTGCGTTGGAGAACCCGGCGATTTCAACACTGTGCAGGCTCGTTTTACTTCAGGTTCATAGTGATTCAGCCATGACTTACGACCTGTTAAAGTCAGTTCCAGAAGCGCATTCCGTCCGCCTGCAAAGGAACGCAGTGCTTCACGGCTTGCGTCCATAAGCACAGCCTTTAGTTTGGAATTCAACAGAAGTGGTACCCAGAGGGCATCTACACCACATATGGAGATGATAATGCATAATCGTGAAGACACTGCCATATGAAATTCTCAACGCTTCACTGATCGTACGTAATGCTAGCAGCCGTTCCTCACGAATAATCACAGCAGCTGTGTTGACGTTGACATCAGTCACAGCAGACGTCAAAACACGTGGTCCACCTTGCTTAACACAGACAAGTTGCCCTTCTTTGAGGTCCTTGAACTATCTAAACACTATTGCATAAGATAGTGCACATTCACCGTAAGCTAGCTGCAGCATTTTGAAAGTTTCAGTGGCCTTTTGCTTTTAACGAACACATATTTTTCTTGCGCGTTACTGCTCCTCGGAGGTCACCTCCATTGTTTTGTATGCGAAATGCAAAAAGCGTATACAAAACAGAGTATTACTACGAACCTACGGATAGGAAAGTGTTGCCGCATGTGGAGAATATACATAAAAACCTGCCCAAACAGGAAACTATCAAGGAAGCTACAGAAAAAAATCAGTCTGCCTTGATCATCCATCATATTACAATGATGTGTGCATTTATTGAATTTACATTCATACATACATACAGGGTGATATAAAAATCACGTCCCATCGAACATATTTCTTATTAGTGGAGACAGCGAAAACTACGAGACGAACGGCCCACCACGTCACCGAAATGATCAGTCACGAGCACTGTATATTACCACACGGCAGGTTGTCTCATGTGGCAGTAGATTAACGGAAGGGTATTAAAGGGATGACATTTACCACAGCTGTGTAGTGTAGTGATTTTCTGTAGTGAAGTGACTCATACATCAGCGGAAAGCGAAAATGAGTCTCATCAATGAGGCAGGCGTGAGTCAGCAGGAAGCAGCTGCAGAATACCGAAGGCGATATCAAAACCAACGTAAGTCTAATCACAAAGTGATTGGCCGTTTAATGGAACGGTTCGTCTACGTGCAGTGTTCACGACAAAAGACGTCCTGGTCGACCATGACAATCAGCAGCCTTACTACATTTAGCTAAGGCGATAGTGAGACCGTCTCGGTCAACAAGGAAGGTGGCACACGAACGCGGCAGCAGCGAAGCATCCATGTAGGGATTACTTTCCAAGTGTACCTTTGTAATTGTTTATTTTACTCTTTTTACTAGAGTAATTTAACATGCCTACTAAAACATATGAAAGCAAAATATGTAGAATGCCCATTTAGATGTAAGAGAGGGCCTGATGGCCCTAATCTTACCAGTTAAATAAATAAATAAAAAAATACTTTCCTCTGATCACTTCTTTTCTAGTAGGATCCACTTTGTGTAAGAACTCCATGGTGATGATACTGGAAGGCAGGTGTAACTCTGGGCATGGTTTGAAGAACAACACACATGCCAGAGGAACAATGAAGGTGACATTTTCTTCAGCTACGAAGGTAGTTTTCATTTGGACTGGAGGACGAATAGACATAATGCGGTCTATTGGGCAAATTATAGACGCCACTTCGCTGTCGACGTATACAGTGAGACTAACGCTAACGTTAAGTTAAATGTAATGTGTGACATGTTGAATTGAGCCAGAAACTGCACGATTCGATTAGCGACATGAGGCCGCACATTGTAGTCATGATGTCACATCTCTGCAGTATCCGTGTGTGGTAGTCCTGCCCAATTAGGCTGTAGTGCACCAATACAACAGTTCGATTTCTGACAAACAAATACGTGTCTCCACATCCGCGGTCGGTAAACATAAGCATATTTACCGGCGAACTTACTAATAGCACCACACAACACTGCGGCGCCACTATCACTCCAGATGTCGATACATGGACGGACCTAATTCCTTCGCTGGTCACGTGCCACCTGGAAACCGCCGGACATGTACTTAGCCAGCTGAATGGCCCAAAACCATCCAGTCCAGTTCAAGCACGAGTCGCCCTGAGAGCTCCGACACCAGTTGTCTCTGTGAGCACAAAGCAGTATCAATGCCATTTGCAGCCGGGGAAGACTCGGCCAGTAGCACGCTCCCTAATCGCCTCGCCGTCGTCCCGAACGCCGTCGCCTGCCACCGACCACAGGCTTTCGAGTCCAGCGCCTTTACACTCCATGATCCGCTTCGGCATCACCGCAAAGCCACTATGGTCGCGCTGGAGGCCACTTGGCTTATAAGTCCTGGACGTGCTCAGCTGTCATTTGGTGCTGCCACGCATCTCTGCCTCATGGGGCTCGGAATTTACAACGCAATGACTCAATACTACTCAATGATTTGACGTAGACTCTGATTCAACCTTCTTACTGGTGGATGCAAAGTAACCTTTTATCTTATTGTCTACAACAGGCTCGTTATTTTGTTGTTGTCACTAAGCACTGGTCTTTCTTTTCTTACTACTTGTACTCTATGTTTACTAACTTAATGAAGTGTTTTTCATCATAACCGGTGGTACATCAGTTAGTGTTTCTCCTTGTGGTCACACACACAAAGGCCTCACAGGTCCCAATTTTTTATTGGCAGCTTCACTCCTGCACGGTACAGAAATCAAGTTGAGAAAAGGGTTACTACCCTCTTATGACGGTCTGTATCTCCAACGGAGATGTAGTCTTTTCAGCAGCAGGATGGCGCACCACCACACTCCGAACAAAACGTACGCCTATTCCTGCATGGTTTTCTTCCTAGGCGCTGGATCTGTAACCGAGGTTCGGTGGAATGGCCACCTAGGTCGTCAGACCTGATACCACTGGACTTTTTCCTTTGGAGACACCTCAATGTACAGTGCACACCGACATAAAGCACTTTAATTTGACTTGAAGAAGATTATCACCACAGGCTGAACAGAAATACCAAAAGCGACGTTATGGTCGGTGCCAGTATTGCCCGTCGCCGTCTTCACAAGTGTCATCTGTAGGATGGCAGTCAGTTTGAGCACCTTCTGCGTTTAGGGTAGGAGTGAAGAACTGACTGGTGACGGCGGCTGCATTGTGCTGTTAAGCTTCAAGTTATCATTGGGGGATTACGTAGCATTTGCTCATACGACTAAAGCACATCAGAAGCACTCGTTCGTCTCTTTCTGTTTTCACTTTCCCCATTAATTTCGACCTGTCTATGGACCAAACAAATGAACCACCAATGTAGGCTTTCTTCCTATGAACCATGACTTTTGAATCATCCTGTACAAGACAAATTCCTATTAACTCATAGTCAGCCCTTATATTGAGTCCATGAATTAATTTAATTGCAGAACGTTTCTTCTAGTATTTTAAGTAGAAGAAATGAATTAAGGAAGGAATTAAATGATATGTCTAGGACAGCCATATATCTCAATAGATGCTTACATGTTGCTACGTACTAGACACCTCACAACATCTCTATTACACACCAGCGTAGTGGCAAACCACAGCGCAGGAGCAATGAATATTCGCACGAAGAGTCAGACGATATTTTTCCTCTTGCTGCAGAAGCTTGAAGCAGTATTAAAGAGAAAGGCCCCAGTAGTTAATTAAATCCAATTAGGCTAATCTAAATTGGCCTTACCCCCTTTATATTCATCTAAACGGAGGCGTTCTTTTCATTTCAGATAAAAGATTAACGGCTATTTCATTACTTGCTTTTAGAACGTAAGACTACTCAGCGGCAAATCTGACGTGGTTGAGAGGAAGAAGTAAAAGGCAGCAGTCCTTCCCCTCTGGAATACTCTGTAAGTGATTCGTAAACACCAAAGAATTACTCTATAAAATACAGAGCACTACCTACCTGCTCTAAGAGTATCTAACCATGTATTATTTCTTCTTTAGGTCCTTCTCGTATTTCATAGGGTGCTAATGAACAGGAAACTATAGAATGTAATTTAATCGCTTCTTCCCCTGCATAACACTGTGGATGAATTTTGCTTGATTACTTTCGCAGTGAGTCAGTTTTATTTTGAATGAGGGCAAAAGCCACATATCTGTTTCATTGAAGACAAACGTTACATTTCAAGCACTGGAGAATTGTAAACTATGACCTTCTGTGTAGTTCACCACATTATTATATGCTGTATAAACAGATGAGTCACTGTGATTGTATAACGGACATACAAGCAGCTTCTGGGTTCAAATTTCTTTCTGCTGATAAGTGCCTTTCGTAAATACCTTAAGGTGAATGTGAAGGTGGTTCGCTTGAAAAGGATAGAACTGTTTTTCTTCCCCAGTGACGTCGAATCTGAGCTTGTGCTCCGGCTCTGCGGATCTCTCCGACAGAGTGTTATTAATTCTCTCCATGTGCTCTACTTTCCAAATAATGGGGAAGTTTTATTGAATACAATCGTGACTAGCTTCCCTCAGAGTCACTCCACAACTGCGTTACGTTGCTTCGTGTCTAATAACTATGCCAAGAAGGAGTTGTTGACAAGTATCTACTCTTTCTTTTGTTCCCTCTCCTGTGCGTGCCCTACATCTCTGAGAAGGGACCCAAATGGCCCAAATGGCTCTGACCACTATGGGACTTAACTTCTGAGGTCATCAGTCCCCTAGAACGTAGAACTACTTAAACCTAACTAACCTAAGGACATCACACATGCCCGAGGTGGGATTCGAACCTGCGACCGTAGCTGTCGTGCTGTTCCAGACTGTAGCGCCTAGAACCGCTCGGCCACTCCGGCCGGCTCTGAGAAGGGAAACTCCCCATCGAATTCCCCCTAAGAATTAGTGTTAAGAGGTCCCAGTGGACAGTTGTAAAAACTGAACACAAATAAAGCATATAAACAGGAAGAAAGTGTATTGGATTGTTAAGAAAAAAGCAAAACTGAAACTGTGTGCTTAATCGAGACTCGAACTCGTGTGACCTTTGCCTTCCGCCGGCATGTCTCCGCAGTATCCGTTTTTCCAGAAGTGATAGTTCTGCAAGGTTCGCAGAAGAGCTTCTGTGAAGTTTGATAGGTAGGAGACGAGGTACTGGCAGAATTGATGCTGTGAGGACGGGTCATGAGTCGTGCTTGGGTAGCTCAGATGGTAGAGCACTTGCTCGCGAAAGGCAAAGGTCCCGAGTTCGAGTCTCGGTCCGGCACACAGTTTTAATCTGTCAGAAAGTTTCATATCAGCAGATAGCTGCAGGGTGAAAATCTCATTCTGAAAACAGAAACATTGAATGGTCCAAAAACAAGAACTGCATTACGAGCAGCCGGGAACAAAAATGGCGCCGTCTGGAATGGTTGTGTTGAACTGCCAAGTGACAGCCGTGTTCATATCTACCTCGCGCCAATTTTCAATTTTTTTTCTCGCTGTTCGCTTTATTCAGCCGAAAGGAAGTGGCTTTCGAATGGAAATAGCAAAACGTTTGATGACAAGGCGACAAGCTAATCGAATCCTCTACTGGAAAATACGTCTGGTGTGTCACACAGGCGATTAGTGACATATCATAGGAATCTACTATTGACACACCTAATTTGTACGTCTGGGAAGTGAGTGAGATATGCCTCCTTGCTCCATGTAGGTGTTTGTATGCATGTGACGGAGACCACTCCCAAGGAGACAGTGATGACAAAATAGTTTGTCACATAAGCTGCAACAAATGAACGCTACAGTTTCAAAATAACATACTGTCTCTGTGATCTTGCAGAACATGTTTTTAACGTTCTCGAAGTTACGTTCCGTTTTCGAACTCCTTACTCTTGTATATCTTTGTGCTAACATAGATCCACCCGTTTATTTGTTGTTTTCATTTCTGTGAGGCATCTATGTGGTATCTCGCCGCTCTCAGTATACAACACATTTACTTGCGACGGTAACGTATTTTTACTACATGACTCTTATTCTGTAACCAATATATAGTATGACAGGTGCCAAGACTACAGAAACCGAAAACAATTTCGGTGACCGGACGGACAGTTCATAGTGTTGAGGAAAAACTAAAATAAAATAAATTGCAAGAGAGAGTTTTGAACATTGAACACGGCTGGCCCATTTGGCAGTACAACACCACAAGCATCTACCCACGACGCCGTTTTAGGCTACTCTTCATTGAACTTCTTTGTTCTTGGACTGTTCACTTTTTCTATTTTGCCTTTGCAGTTTTTTCTTTTTTTCTTTTCTTTTGTAGTTCAGACACCTTTTTCCTGTTTTCATGCTTGATCTGTGTTCAGTTTTTGACGGGTTATCCACTGGGTCATCTTACCACTAAACGTGACGGGAGGTGCGATGGGGCGTTTCCTTTGTAAGTAGCACCTATAACCAAGGTCGTCAATTATATAATAACGTAGGCTTCCGCGACGAGAGTCAGTCGACATAAGGGTTTTCTGGGTATGGTACCGCGTCATAATGTATAAAACCACTGATGCTTGAGAAAAAACAACGTTTCAGCCGCATCAGTTCTTTGTTCAATATACACTCCTGGAAATGGAAAAAAGAACACATTGACACCGGTGTGTCAGACCCACCATACTTGCTCCGGACACTGCGAGAGGGCTGTACAACCAATGATTACACGCACGGCACAGCGGACACACCAGGAACCGCGGTGTTGGCCGTCGAATGGCGCTAGCTGCGCAGCATTTGTGCACCGCCGCCGTCAGTGTCAGCCAGTTTGCCGTGGCATACGGAGCTCCATCGCAGTCATTAACACTGGTAGCATGCCGCGACAGCGTGGACGTGAACCGTATGTGCAGTTGACGGACTTTGAGCGAGGGCGTATAGTGGGCATGCGGGAGGCCGGGTGGACGTACCGCCGAATTGCTCAACACGTGGGGCGTGAGGTCTCCACAGTACATCGATGTTGTCGCCAGTGGTCGGCGGAAGGTGCACGTGCCCGTCGACCTGGGACCGGACCGCAGCGACGCACGGATGCACGCCAAGACCGTAGGATCCTACGCAGTGCCGTAGGGGACCGCACCGCCACTTCCCAGCAAATTAGGGACACTGTTGCTCCTGGGGTATCGGCGAGGACCATTCGCAACCGTCTCCATGAAGCTGGGCTACGGTCCCGCACACCGTTAGGCCGTCTTCCGCTCACGCCCCAACATCGTGCAGCCCGCCTCCAGTGGTGTCGCGACAGGCGTGAATGGAGGGACGAATGGAGACGTGTCGTCTTCAGCGATGAGAGTCGCTTCTGCCTTGGTGCCAATGATGGTCGTATGCGTGTTTGGCGCCGTGCAGGTGAGCGCCACAATCAGGATTGCATACGACCGAGGCACACAGGGCCAACACCCGGCATCATGGTGTGGGGAGCGATCTCCTACACTGGCCGTACACCACTGGTGATCGTCGAGGGGACACTGAATAGTGCACGGTACATCCAAACCGTCATCGAACCCATCGTTCTACCATTCCTAGACCGGCAAGGGAACTTGCTGTTCCAACAGGACAATGCACGTCCGCATGTATCCCGTGCCACCCAACGTGCTCTAGAAGGTGTAAGTCAACTACTCTGGCCAGCAAGATCTCCGGATCTGTCCCCCATTGAGCATGTTTGGGACTGGATAAAGCGTCGTCTCACGCGGTCTGCACGTCCAGCACGAACGCTGGTCCAACTGAGGCGCCAGGTGGAAATGGCATGGCAAGCCGTTCCACAGGACTACATCCAGCATCTCTACGATCGTCTCCATGGGAGAATAGCAGCCTGCATTGCTGCGAAAGGTGGATATACACTGTACTAGTGCCGACATTGTGCATGCTCTGTTGCCTGTGTCTATGTGCCTGTGGTTCTGTCAGTGTGATCATGTGATGTATCTGACCCCAGGAATGTGTCAGTAAAGTTTCCCCTTCCTGGGACAATGAATTCACGGTGTTCTTATTTCAATTTCCAGGAGTGTATATCAAACTTCCCCTAGGGAAGTTACTCTCCGATTTATTATTTGTACTACTTTCCTGCACTGTTACACGTATACCCCAGAATGCAGAATAGAGGTCTGATGAGTTTTGACAAGACTTACAAAATTTTTAAACAGCATAAGTTTTCGTAAGAACTACTCCTTCTCAAATTATACGTGTAACTAAGTTTATTCACCCTACTTAGGAAAAATGCAGTGACATTTTTATTCGCTGACTAGCTGAGTACCCAGCTTTGCCGTGTATGTATTTACTCCATTTCTATTAGTCCTCCTCCTTCAGTCCTCTCTCTGTCCAATTTCTCGGGCCCTCCCGGTCCATCTCCTTCCCCCTCTCTGTCCACCTGCCCTTCCCCACTCTCTCTGTACATCTGCTTCTTGTGCCTTTATTCACCTCCTCCTCGCCCTAGGTCCATCTTATGCTCCCCCTCTATCTCCTGCTCATCCCGTCTATCTCGTCCTTCCGCCTCTTTGTTTATTCTGTATATCTTCTCCTCTTCTTCACTCTGTCCAGTTTCTATTCCCTGTCTGTCTGTCCATCTCCTGCTCCCCCTCTCTCAATCTATCTACTCCTCCATCTCTTTCTATTCCCTTTCGTAGTTCGTTCCCCTCTCCCTCTCTCTTTTCGTCTCCTGCTCCCCATATCTGTGTCCATGTAATCCTTCATCCTCTCTGTGTGCCAGTCTATATGTCTCTCCACGTTATCATCCCCCACTGCAATAGGAGCTTACCGGAGCTTACCCACTCAGTATTCCTTTCCCGGTAGGAGATGATATGTACACAACAAAGTTGGTTGAACTTGATCCAGGAGTGTAGGAAGAGTCTTTGCGCACATAGACACATGATACATGTATTCAACATGAATTTAATATATTTAAAACAATTTTGTACAGATATTTCACCTGTAACTTCAGCAAATTTCGCCAAGCAGTTTCATGTTCACTCAGCTCAGCGTTCATGACGTCATATTTCCTGAACTGTGTGTCGTACAATGTTCAAATGGTTCAAATGGCTCTGAGCACTATGGGACTCAACTGCTGTGGTCATAAGTCCCCTAGAACTTAGAACTACTTAAACCTAACTAACCTAAGGACAGCACACAACACCCAGCCATCACGAGGCAGAGAAAATCCCTGTCGTACAATGACATAACTTTCTGCCACATTTGGTGGTATATGTGAATCCTGTCTGCAAAGCCTGTAGTAAAGAAGCAACGTTTCTAAATTTCATGCCTGATGCAGCAGTTATACTTCATGAACTGAGAAAATGGGATTAGGGATGAACTTGTTTCCTTTCATCATTCTGTAGGCGTCGAGAGCGAGAAAATATTTCGTAAGTGTTTGAAATTCCGTGTAAAGTTGGTTACGAGTCACTAATTGTTCTCAATACCGAGTACTGAATGAATAAAGTATCGTTTTCGAGCGTTTTCGGCTACACTCCTTTTTCAATCGCATCTCTACCCCTCTGATGGGTCGGTGGTTATTACCCCCACAGCGATTCTTTCCAGGCAGTAAGTGACACGTGTGCCAAGTTTGGTTGAAATCGTTCCAGTGATTTACGGTGAAATGTTGTACACGCGCGCGCACACACACACACACACACACACACACACACACACACACACACACACACATACATGCGTACAATTATTCATCTTTGTAATATGTATGGACTTAAAATATCACAAACGTTGAAAGAGATAGGCACTCTAGCAGTTACCTAACAGAACCGACGAATAACTCGTACCTTGAAAAGTTCCTGGCAGATTAAAACTGTGTGCCGGACCGAGACTCGAACTCGGGGCCTTTGCCTTTCGCGGGGAAGTGCTCTACCTGCAAGATTCGCAGGAGAGCTTCTGTAAAGTTTGGAAGGTAGGAGGCGAGGTACTGGCGGAAGTAAAGCTGTGAGGACGGGGCGTGAGTCGTGCTTGGGTAGCTCAGTCGGTAGAGCACTTGCCCGCGAAAGGCAAAGGTCCCGAGTTCGAGTCTCGGTCCGGCACACCGTTTTAACCTGCCAGAAAGTTTCATATCGGCGCACACTCCACTGCAGAGTGAAAATCTCATTCTGGGAACTCGTACCTTGGTGATACTGACATGTTGAAAATGTAGACATTCTACTCCTTACGTTTATTATTTTACTAGCTGACACACTTAGCTTTGTCCGGGTAACCATTTTGACAATTTTCTATTAGAAAAGAAAAGAAAAAATTAATTACGTTTGTAGTATAATATCCTGGACAGTTTCTGTTCTCTGGGTGAATCTGCTCCGCATATCAACAACTCGATTTTGTAAACGTCTCTACAGCATCGTCTTTTCATATCTCTACAGACGGTGACTAGTTTTGCCCATTGTCATTTGCGCTTCGCAGATTAAAGCAGAAAGGTGGAAGGAGTATATAGAGCGTATGTACAAGGGCGATGCACTTGAGCGCAATATTATAGAAACGGAAGAGGACGCAGCTGAAGATGAAATGCGGCATATGATAGAGCACTGAAAGACCTAAGTCGAAACAAGGCCCCGGGAGTAGACAGCATCCCATTAGAACTACTGATAGCCTTAGGAGAGCCAGCCAGCCATGACAAAACTCTACCAACTGGTGAGCAAGATGCATCTGACTGGCGAGATACCCTGAGGCTTCAAGAAGAATATATCAATTCCAAAGAAAGCAGGTATTGACAGTTGTGAAAATTACCGAACTCTCTGTTTAATAAGCCACGGCTGGAAAATACTAACACAAATTCTTCGCAGACGAATGGAAGAACTGGTGGAAGCTGACCTCGGGGAAGATCAGTTTGGATTCCGTAGAAATGTTGGAATACGCGAGGCAATACTGATCCTATGACGTGGTTTAGAAGATAGATTAAGAAAAGGCAAATCTACGTTTATGACATTCGTAGAGAAAGCTCTAGACAACGTTGACTGGAATACTCTCTGTGAAATTCTGAAGGTGGCAGGTATCAAATACAGGCTATTTACAATTTGCACAGAAACCAGGTGGCAGCTACTTGGGTCGAGCGGTACGAAAGGGAAGCATTGGTTGAGAAGGGAGTGAGACAGGGTTGTAGCCTATCCTCGATGTTATTCAGTCTGTACATTGAGCAAGCAGTAAAGGAAAGAAAAGAAAAAAGTGGAGTAGGAATTAAAATTCACTGAGAAGAAAAAGCCTCCGGGGTTTGTCGATGACATTATAATTCTTTCAGAGACGGCAAAGGATATGGAAGAGCAGTAGAACGGAATGGACAGTGTCTTGAAACGAGTACATAAGATGAACATCAACAAAAGCAAAACTTGGATAATGGAATTCACTCGAAATAAATCATGTGATGCTGAGGGAAGTAGATTAGGGAATAAGGCACTTCAAGTAGCAGATGAGTTTTGCTATTTAGGGAGCAAAATAACTGATGACGGTCGAAGTAGAGAGGATATAAAATGTAGACTGGCAATGGCAAGGAAAGCGTCTCTAAAGAGGAGAAATTTATTAACAATGAGTATAGGAAATCCTTCTTGAAAGTATTTGTATGGAGTGTAGCCACGCATGGAAGTGAAACATAGACGATAAATAATTTAGAGAAGAAGAGAATAGAAGCTTTCGAAATGTGGTGCAACAGAAGAATGCTGAAGATTAGATGGGTAGATCACGTAACTAATGATGAGGTACGGAACTGAATTGGGGAGATGAGGAACTTGTAGCGTAACTTGAGTAGAGGGAGGGATCGGCTGGCAGGAGACGTTCTAAGGCGTCAAGGGATAAACAGTTTAGTATTTGAGTGAAGCGTGGAGTGTAAAAATCGTGGACGAAGTCCGAGAGATGATTACACTAAGCAGATTCAGAAGGATGTAGGTTGCAGCAGTTACTCGGAGATGAAAAAGCTTGCACAGGATAGAGTAGCATGGAGAGCTGCATCAAACGAGTATCTGAACTGAAGACCGCAACAACATCAACAGATGTATTTAGCGGCATATGTTGGATACCGCGTGCGAAATTTATTGCGAATAGAGTTATTATCAAAGAAGAGATAAATTTAAACGACATGCGTGATGCAGCTGGTTTTCACGCATCTCATTGTTTATTACTTTACATCTCCTGATCTCTGATAGTTAGGTGGTTCTTACACCAACGGCGAGTTTTGACTGATAGTAACTAATATGAGTGCCAAGACTGATAGAAATCCGTCTAATGGTTTAGGAGGAGATGTGCAATATATACATTTTATAATATGTATGGGTGCTATAATATTTCCTCTCTTATGTTGGTTTTTCTTCATTAGAATGGAGGCTCAGACATTTTTGGAACTGAATGGTATCGTACTATCTTTTTGTGTTCCTACAAATTATATTACATATGGTTTTGTCCATTGAAATTGCAACATCATATAGGCGGCAAGTGTAAACGTCAAAATGAGTATGATAACTAGCAGCAGGAAAACGCAGTTTTATTTACAAAACAAGTATTTGCATGCTTGCTGCGGAGGATGGCCACACAAACAAATTTATTAAGATATATTAGGATTTGCAAATGATTAACGTTTCAGGGCATACACACAAAAGAGGTAGCACTAAGGCCATCTAAGTTCTATGCAGAAACTTTGACTGTTAAAGGTAAAACGTGAAGCCGAATAGGAGTTCTAACAAGCATAGATCCTGAGACCTATGGTTTCCCCTACACGAGGCATGCGTAAGTGATGGTGCCAATGTCCAAGTGTGTCCATTCTGGATGACGAACTGAAAACGTGATTTAAACAGCTTTGTCACATAATGTAGAATTCATTCACTCTTGAACTGTGCAGTAAATATAATCCTCTCTAGGTGTTTATCATTTATCTGTCTTTTAACTGTACATTGCCAATGTAAGAACACACCTTCTTCTAGGAAGATTCACTTGTATCTGTTACCTTTACTTGTAAATATTCAATGAGTCTATCTCAGATCAAAGACCAGATTGTGGTAAAGTTTGATATCTTTCACACTCATATTCTTTGTAATTACATACAGTGTTTATTTGCTGTGAATTAGTGTAAAACCAAGTGAGCCAAATACTGTGTATAGCCTGAAAATGTAAATTATCAGAACAGATTTACCATGGACGCTCCGAGGCACTGTATTGTAAGTGCCCAAAACGTCAGAAGCTTTTCGTTTCACCAACTTTTCTTTATCATAAATTTCCGATCACAGTCTAGATGTGCATTTTCCAGATAATGTTCCTGTAACACCTTCATCTGATGAAGAGCGTAGGAAAATAGTTAATGGTGCAGAAAATGCATCGTATAAAAATACCAAAAAGCGACTAGTTGCATATCTGTAACCAAATAAATCGCCAACACTGTTACTATCTATGATTACGTTCACTTCGAAACAGAGCAAGTGAAGCGTAAGTTACATAGTGGTAAACAGCCGTGATCTGATTCTCTCATCATCCCACATATGTAAGTACTGGTCAATAGTATTTGCAAAGGGTGTTCAAAAATGGTTCAAATGGCTCTGAGCACTATGGGACTTACCATCAGAGGTCATCTGTCCCCTAGCAGTTAGAGCTACTTAAACCTAATTAACCTAAGGACACCACACACATCCATGCGCGAGGCAGGATTCGAACCTGCGACCGTAGCAGTCGCGCGCTTCCGGACTGAAGCGCCTAGAACCGCATGGCCACCAAGGCCGGCTGCACAGGGTGTCGCAGATGGAATGGTCAGTACTCACGTATAGGGCAGGATCTACCGTTTGAAGCAAAATATCTTCTGCAGCAAGCTCTTTGTTTCCCTTATTTAGAGAGCTGGTGGTATAGGGCAAAACTAGAAAGAATGTCAAATAAGTATGGTCTCTGAAGTGCGTACCTTACGAGCTATGAGCTGTGTTCATCTTCATCCTTAAGAAACATATCTCTTCTACGGAACAAGTACTGACAGGTATAAAGCTATGCCTTTTTGAGGCCATGTTTACCAGACAATTTCTTCTTGTTTTGGTCCATACTGTCATGATATGGACCATAGTTTTGAGAATACTTATTTTTTAAACTCGGTCAAAGCCAATAATATCATATTAATTAAAACTGTGACATACTCTCAAAATTTTGTTCGTTTTCTCCACTGAGGAATTACATTTAATTTTTATTGATAACTTTCAATAACTTTACTATGAGCTACACATAAATATTTTTTTTTCTAAATCTAATGGTTTCTTTGTTTTAGATGAGAAAATTTCACACCCACGTAATCCATGTGATCGGATATGTTTTATTTTAGTGAGCAACCACTGTATGCTTAAATATACTCCTGGAAATGGAAAAAAGAACACATTGACACCGGTGTGTCAGACCCACCATACTTGCTCCGGACACTACGAGAGGGCTGTACAAGCAATGATCACACGCACAGCACAGCGGACACACCAGGAACCGCGGTGTTGGCCGTCGAATGGCGCTAGCTGCGCAGCATTTGTGCACCGCCGCCGTCAGTGTCAGCCAGTTTGCCGTGGCATACGGAGCTCCATCGCAGTCTCTAATACCGGTAGCATGCCACGACAGCGTGGACGTGAACCGTATGTGCAGTTGACGGACTTTGAGCGAGGGCGTATAGTGGGCATGCGGGAGGCCGGGTGGACGTACCGCCGAATTGCTCAACACGTGGGGCGTGAGGTCTCCACAGTACATCGATGTTGTCGCCAGTGGTCGGCGGAAGGTGCACGTGCCCGTCGACCTGGGACCGGACCGCAGCGACGCACGGATGCACGCCAAGACCGTAGGATCCTACGCAGTGCCGTAGGGGACCGCACCGCCACTTCCCAGCAAATTAGGGACACTGTTGCTCCTGGGGGAACGGCGAGGACCATTCGCAACCGTCTCCATGAAGCTGGGCTACGGTCCCGCACACCGTTAGGCCGTCTTCCGCTCACGCCCCAACACCGTGCAGCCCGCCTCCAGTGATGTCGCGACAGGCGTGAATGGAGGGACGAATGGAGACGTGTCGTCTTCAGCGATGAGAGTCGCTTCTGCCTTGGTGCCAATGATGGTCGTATGCGTGTTTGGCGCCGTGCAGGTGAGCGCCACAATCAGGACTGCATACGACCGAGGCACACAGGGCCAACACCCAGCATCATGGTGTGGGGAGCGATCTCGTACACTGGCCGTACACCACTGGTGATCGTCGAGGGGACACTGAATAGTGCACGGTACCTCCAAACCGTCATCGAACCCATCGTTCTACCATTCCTAGACCGGCAAGGGAACTTGCTGTTCCAAAAGGACAATGCACGTCCGCATGTATCCCGTGCCACCCAACGTGCTCTAGAAGGTGTAAGTCAACTACCCTGGCCAGCAAGATCTCCGGATCTGTCCCCCATTGAGCATGTTTGGGACTGGATGAAGCGTCGTCTCACGCGGTCTGCACGTCCAGCACGAACGCTGGTCCAACTGAGGCGCCAGGTGGAAATGGCATGGCAAGCCGTTCCACAGGACTACATCCAGCATCTCTACGATCGTCTCCATGGGAGAATAGCAGCCTGCATTGCTGCGAAAGGTGGATATACACTGTACTAGTGCCGACATTGTGCATGCTCTGTTGCCTGTGTCTATGTGCCTGTGGTTCTGTCAGTGTGATCATGTGATGTATCTGACCCCAGGAATGTGTCAATAAAGTTTCGCCTTCCCGGGACAATGAATTCACGGTGTTCTTATTTCAATTTCCAGGAGTGTATTATAAGCTTTAGGTGTCCGCGGTATAAGCATGTAAATACATGTGTTCCTGGCACCTTGTGATAAACATCTGTAGTGCTGACTGCACTGAATAGATTACGCTAATGTTCAAATTAGCAAGAGAATAACCATAAAATGAAACATCGAGGCTACAGTTTATAATTACAGTGTTTATTATATTAAGTGCGTTAACATAACACGCTTTCCAATGACGTTGTTTGGCAGGCGATTAAACTAACCACTCACTGAACGTAATCCCTAAGCAAACTATAATTCGTTTGAAGTGTTTCCAGACTTCGGTGGCTTTTAGCGTCACATTTAATTTACTGCGACACTACACATTAGTAGCCTCATTCACGATTTATATGTTCAAACACGGTGCAACAAGCGAATAATCGGTGATTTCCGTTTAAATGCAATGTTAAAAAAAGATAAGACAGAAAGACAAAAATATGTGATCAATCTAAGGTGCATAGAAAAATTGAAACAAATTAGCACATCACCGCAAAGTCATTGTTGATATTAGCTGGAATCTAACGCTTTGTGGAGGACTAGCCTGCCACGCAACCGTATGTATCGGACGAAACTGGCAAGGACCGCATGCACTCGCCGCTGATCCTATATACGCTGCCTTACTGTCGGGAATGTAGTAACTGACGCTACGGTCAACACAGCTCAAACATCCGCGGTAGAACTACTTCTCTGCTATGGTTTCTTGATGGTGGCTGATTTACACGCTTTGTTTGGTAAGGTGGCACTAAAAAGAAGATCTGACAGCACAATAAGAAATAACACGTAAATTTTATAAACAGACTGTTACAAAATGGTACTTAACTTTGATGTAGTTTGATGCATGCCAATAAGTGTCCTATGCCTGATACAGTGATGTCTAAAACACCTTTACTGTCTCTTGGTAGTCCTTGATCTTGAATATATAACGAAATGTGTTACTGGAGAAATTCTGGGTTGGATCAAGTTCTTGGCAAATAGTGACTGCTAAGTTTGAAGGTAGCCTTCAGAATACTGTACTGAACTGTCTGCAGACCCTGGCTGGTACTAATTGCTGGTGCATTTAACATGGGGAACTCAGCAAGTGCCATAAAGCAAATTCCCAGAAATTTCACACAGTGAAAGAGGATTCAAATAAGCGAACACTTATGTCTGACGGGGTATTAGAAAACGACAAGCATTGCTTTTGAGGTATTTTGTGTACCTTTGAGCGAGCGAATAGTTCAACCGAAGCGGTTTCAGATGGTCGCACCACGTGTTCGAAACACGATTTTCATTTTCTGTTTCTCATTTATCCATCCATGTCCGTAGAAGATTATTAAACGAATGTTTTTCAGTCTGTGTTGAAATAACGTTTCCCTTATTCGTCTACTCACAGTACGTCTGGTGAATGAGTTTAAAAATTAAATAAATGAATCTGTATATGAACCCCCCCCATGAACCATGGACCTTGCCGTTGGTGGGGAGGCTTGCGTGCCTCATCGATACAGATAGCCGTACCGTAGGTACAACCACAACGGAGGGGTATCTGTTGAGAGGCCAGACAAACGTGTGGTTCCTGAAGAGGGGCAGCAGCCTTTTCAGTAGCTGCAAGGGCAACAGTCTGGATGATTGACTGATCTGGCCTTGTAACAATAACCAAAACGGCCTTGCTGTGCTGGTACTGCGAACGGCTGAAAGCAAGGGGAAACTACGGCCGTAATTTTTCCCGAGGGCATGCAGCTTTACTGTATGATTAAATGATGATGGCGTCCTCTTGGGTAAAATATTCCGGAGGTAAAATAGTCCCCCATTCGGATCTCCGGGCGGGGACTACTCAAGAGGATGTCGTTATCAGGAGAAAGAAAACTGGCGTTCTACGGATCGGAGCGTGGAATGTCAGGTCCCTTAATCGGGCAGGTAGGTTAGAAAATTTGAAAAGGGAAATGGATAGGTTAAAGTTAGATATAGTGGGAATTAGTGAAGTTCGGTGGCAGGAGGAACAAGACTTCTGGTCAGGTGACTACAGGGTTATAAACACAAAGTCAAATAGGGGTAATGCAGGAGTAGGTTTAATAATGAATAGGAAAATAGGAACGCGGGTAAGCTACTACAAACAGCTTAGTGAACGCATTATTGTGGCCAAGATAGATACGAAGCCCACACCTACTACAGTAGTACAAGTTTATATGCCAACTAGCTCTGCAGATGACGAAGAAATTGAAGAAATGTATGATGAAATAAAAGAAATTATTCAGATTGTGAAGGGAGACGAAAATTTAATAGTTATGGGTGACTGGAATTCCAGTGTAGGAAAAGGGAGAGAAGGAAACGTAGTAGGTGAATATGGATTGGGGCTAAGAAATGAAAGAGGAACCCGCCTGGTAGAATTTTGCACAGAGCACAATTTAATCATAGCTAACACTTGGTTTAAGAATCATGATAGAAGGTTGTATACATGGAAGAACCCTGGAGATACTAAAAGGTATCAGATTGATTATATAATGGTAAGACAGAGATTTAGGAACCAGGTTTTAAATTGTAAGACATTTCCAGGGGCAGATGTGGACTCTGACCACAATCTATTGGTTATGACCTGTAGATTAAAACTGAAGAAACTGCAAAAAGGTGGGAATTTAAGGAGATGGGACCTGGATAAACTGAAAGAACCAGAGGTTGTACAGAGTTTCAGGGAGAGCATAAGGGAACATTTGACAGGAATGGGGGAAAGAAATACAGTAGAAGAAGAATGGGTAGCTTTGAGGGATGAAGTAGTGAAGGCAGCAGAGGATCAAGTAGGTAAAAAGACGAGGGCTAGTAGAAATCCTTGGGTAACAGAAGAAATATTGAATTTAATTGATGAAAGGAGAAAATATAAAAATGCAGTAAATGAAGCAGGCAAAAAGGAATACAAACGTCTCAAAAATGAGATCGACAGGAAGTGCAAAATGGCTAAGCAGGGATGGCTAGAGGGCAAATGTAAGGATGTAGAGGCTTATCTTACTAGGGGTAAGATAGATACTGCCTACAGGAAAATTAAAGAGACTTTTGGAGATAAGAGAACCACTTGTATGAACATCAAGAGCTCAGATGGAAACCCAGTTCTAAGCAAAGAAGGGAAAGCAGAAAGGTGGAAGGAGTATATAGAGGGTCTATACAAGGGCGATGTACTTGAGGACAATATTATGGAAATGGAAGAGGATGTAGATGAAGATGAAATGGGAGATACGATATTGCGTGAAGAGTTTGACAGAGCACTGAAAGACCTGAGTCGAAACAAGGCCCCCGGAGTAGACAACATTCCATTGGAACTACTGACGGCCTTGGGAGAGCCAGTCCTGACAAAACTCTACCATCTGGTGAGCAAGATGTATGAAACAGGCGAAATACCCACAGAATTCAAGAAGAATATAATAATTCCAATCCCAAAGAAAGCAGGTGTTGACAGATGTGAAAATTACCGAACAATCAGTTTAATAAGCCACAGCTGCAAAATACTAACACGAATTCTTTACAGACGAATGGAAAAACTGGTAGAAGCCGACCTCGGGGAAGATCAGTTTGGATTCCGTAGAAATACTGGGACACGTGAGGCAATACTGACCTTACGACTTATCTTAGAAGAAAGATTAAGGAAAGGCAAACCTACGTTTCTAGCATTTGTAGACTTAGAGAAAGCTTTTGACAATGTTGACTGGAATACTCTCTTTCAAATTCTAAAGGTGGCAGGGGTAAAATACAGGGAGCGAAAGGCTATTTACAATTTGTACAGAAACCAGATGGCAGTTATAAGAGTCGAGGGACATGAAAGGGAAGCAGTGGTTGGGAAGGGAGTAAGACAGGGTTGTAGCCTCTCCCCGATGTTATTCAATCTGTATATTGAGCAAGCAGTAAAGGAAACAAAAGAAAAATTCGGAGTAGGTATTAAAATCCATGGAGAAGAAATAAAAACTTTGAGGTTCGCCGATGACATTGTAATTCTGTCAGAGACAGCAAAGGACTTGGAAGAGCAGTTGAACGGAATGGACAGTGTCTTGAAGGGAGGATATAAGATGAACATCAACAAAAGCAAAACGAGGATAATGGAATGTAGTCGAATTAAGTCGGGTGATGTTGAGGGTATTAGATTAGGAAATGAGACACTTAAAGTAGTAAAGGAGTTTTGCTATTTGGGGAGCAAAATAACTGATGATGGTCGAAGTAGAGAGGATATAAAATGTAGACTGGCAATGGCAAGGAAAGCGTTTCTGAAGAAGAGAAATTTGTTAACATCGAGTATAGATTTAAGTGTCAGGAAGTCTTTTCTGAAAGTATTTGTATGGAGTGTAGCCATGTATGGAAGTGAAACACGGACGATAAATAGTTTGGACAAGAAGAGAATAGAAGCTTTCGAAATGTGGTGCTACAGAAGAATGCTGAAGATTAGATGGGTAGATCACATAACTAATGAGGAGGTACTGAACAGGATTGGGGAGAAGAGGAGTTTGTGGCACAACTTGACCAGAAGAAGGGATCGGTTGGTAGGACATGTTCTGAGGCATCAAGGGATCACCAATTTAGTATTGGAGGGCAGCGTGGAGGGTAAAAATCGTAGGGGGAGACCAAGAGATGCATACACTAAGCAGATTCAGAAGGATGTAGGTTGCAGTAGGTACTGGGAGATGAAGAAGCTTGCACAGGATAGAGTAGCATGGAGAGCTGCATCAAACCAGTCTCAGGACTGAAGACCACAACAACAACAACAATTATATGAAGCTTCTTTCCGGGAAATTGCTGTATTGTTTTTGATTCACTATCAATTGCAAGCGCCAGTTTTCGGTGAAGTAATCCATTATGCGTGATTTGCAGCTAAATTGTTAGCAACGTGTAAAATCAGCAATTTTAGCGACGATCCTTCCCGAGTGACATTCATACGAAAAAATGTTAGTGTGGCAAATCTGCCTTCGCTCGATGCTCGTGGTGTCCGAAAGTTCTACGTTTCGAATGTTTCTCCCATCCGTACAACTGAATGGAACGTACAAAATCTTCTTTAAGAATGAACGTAAGAGAAAATTATTAGAATTGATGTAAGAATGAAATACAAAAATATGAAAATTTGAAAAGATTGTAATTCCTGGAAACACCATTCACATGTATATATTACATAATAAATGTATGACACTCATTGTGAAACCTAGTTGTAATTTTACAATTAATATAACGCCGTCGTATCCTCTAATTTGATAAGAAACATTCGTGTAGTATCCTTCTACTGACAAATGGTTCAAATGCCTCTCAGCACTATGAGACTTAACTTCTGAGGTCAACAGTCCCCTACAACTTAGAACTACTTAAACCTAACTAACCTACGGACATCACACATATCCATGCCCGAGGCAGGATTCGAACCGGCGACCGTAGCGGTAACGCGGTTGCAGACTGTAGCGCCTAGAACCGCTCGGCCACACCGGTTCTACGGACATGGGTAGATAAATTAAAAGAATAGAAACAAATAAAAACAATAATCAGGTTTCAACACAAGGCGCAAAACTGAGAGTTCGGGACGCTAGGTGTAGTTCAACCATGCCTAGACGGTCAACACCGCAGTTCGATCGCGTTCGCATTGTTATTTTGTGCCACGATGGGCTCTCAACAAGAGAAGTGTGAAGGCGTCTTGGAGTGAACCAAAGAGATGTTGTTCTGACATGGAGGACATACAGAGAGACAGGAACTATCGATGACATGCCTCGCTCAGGCCACCCAATGGCTACTACTGCAGTGGATGACCGCAACCTACAGATTATGGCTCGGAGGAAACCTGACTGCAACGCCACCATGTTGAATAATGCTTTTCGTGCAGCTACAGGACGTCGTGTTAGGACTCAAACTGTGCGCAATAGGCTGCTTGAAGCCCAGCTTCACTCCCGAAGTCCATCTTTGCAACCACGACACCATGCATCGCTCAGGATTGGCGTCAATTTCACTTCACCGATGAGTGAATGCCTTCAACCAGACAATGCTCAGAGGTGTGTCTGGAGGCAACCCTGTCAGGCTGAACGCCATAGACACACTGTCCGGCGAGTGCAGCAAGGTGGAGATTCCCTGCTGTATTGGGGTGGCGTTATATGGGGCCGACGTCCGCCGCTGATGGTCATGGAAGGCGCCGTAACGGCTGTCGATACGTGAATGCCATCCTCCGACCGATAGTGCAACCATATCAGCAGCATATTAGAGAGTCATTCGTCTTTATGGGCGACAATTCTCGCCACCATTGTGCACGTCTTGTGAATGGCTTCCTTCAGCATAAAAACACCGCTCGACTAGAGTGGCCAGCATGTTCTCCAGACATGAACCCTATCGAACATTCTTAGGATTGATTGAAAAGGGCTCTTTATGGTCGACGTCACCCACCAATCACTCTGAGAGATCTACGCCGAATTGCCGTTGAGGAGTGGGACAGTCTGGACCAACAGTGCCTTGATGAGCTTGTGGATGGTATTCCACGACAAATACAGGCATACATCAATGTAAGAAGACGTGCTGCTGGGTAATATAGGTACCGGTGTGTACAGCAATCTGGATCATGAACTCTGAAGCTGTCGCTGTATGGTGCTACACCATGCAATGTGTGGTTTTCGTGAGCAATAGAAAGGGCGGAAATGATGTTTATGTTTATCTATATTCCGATTTTATGTACGGGTTCCGGAACTTTCGGAACCGAGGCGATGCTAAACTTTTTTCGTGTGTGTATTTTAGCGATTACAGACTCCAGTCAAATTTATGAGGAACATGGAAGTATGATCGCACTTACTATATGTCCTCTCATGCCTTCTGCACAGGATACATGCACTGCTCTGTTGGGAAGAGTACCTTCTTCTGAGGTAAGCTGAACCACATCATTTGCAACTGGTCCAAGAAATCCCCTATACTGGCACTGGGAGAGAGCGACGTCCGGGCTGGTCCCACACATGCACTGTAGAGAACAGATATGGAGCTGTAGCAGGCTGCTGGAGTACCTCACCATTGACACAGACAGTTCATAGTATCATCTTTCAAGATGTCCACAGCTCGTGGTCCAGTGGCTAGCGTTGTTGCTTCCTGATCACAGGGCCCTAGGTTTGGTTCCCAGCCGCGTTGGACATTTTACCTGCCCAGGGACTGAATGTTTGTTGTTGCAGGCCATGGATGGTCGAACCCTTTATTCAGGTAGTTTACATAAGCATAATGTCGGCGCGCCTGGCGGCACTGTTCCGCTAGTCCAACCAGCTCATCAACTCCTGGTATGCCTACACCGCTGCTGCTGTCTTCAAAGCTGCTCAGTTGGACTCCAGCTGTGCTCGCCCGGTCGCCACACGCCGAGGCGTCGCGTCTTGTGCCGTGTAGCTGCCCACGATTCCGGAGACTGCTACAGCCCGTGGTCCTCGCTGCCCTCCACCCCGTTTGCCTGCTCTGTCCGACTAGGGGACGTAGGTGGATGTACTGGTCACCCATGGCCCTCGAGCCGCCGCTGCTCCCTGGACCGTACTGGACTCTCGAACCCGCGCCCTCCTGGATGCGGTGCCGCAACTTGCCGCTAGTGGTGCTTGCCAGATGGCAACACCCGCTGCCGTCTCCGGCGCTGCTGCCGCGCTGCCACACCTCCCCCAGCGTACCCCTCGCCCGGACCCTGGTACGACAGGTTGGAACTGAACACGACCCGTTTTGGACCCGCTGAAGATCCCTGTCACTGCCCTCCTTCAGGCAGACCATGCAATCTCCAAGTATTCGGCTGCCATTCCGTCCTGCACCAGTGTGTCCCCCGAGGCGGAATACAGCCCGAACAAGTACATAGAAACAAAGTACAGATATACACAGACTTTTTACAACATCGCTGCCAGGCTGGCCCATATAAGCGTAGACCAGCACAGGTATGACCCGACCCCCAACAGACCTGGCGCAGCCCTCAAGCTAAAAGTGCCTATTTATACTGCTGTTCCCCTCGCTTCTGATGTAGTGTCAGAGAGAGACAGAACCTACGGCAGGGGTAAATTACCATACGTCAACCACTTACACATCACTACTTCCAGGTCTTGCCTATTGCATCACTCATAAATCGCAATAACTTGCCCCGCTGATGCTTCACTCCAAACAGCTCGTATGTGCATTACACCACTGCAGCTCTGTACCATGTTTGCTCTGCCCGGCCTAATGGCTGCCGACTATTACAACACACTGCCAGTGGCCCCAGATTTCATCGCCCAACTGCGCCTTTACTGAATTTTTAACGAAATTTCCCTTTCCTACTATTAAGACTAATACTAGTGCAGCATTGTGTTGCCCTCATGATTTCACCATCATCATTTGTGACAGTGGCTAGATTGTATAGTGTAAAAATTGGGTCTGTGTGAACATTGGGAATTCGTATGGGCGCTGATGACTGCGCAATTGAGTGCCCCACAAACCAAACGTCATTATCATGTTACAATACCAACTCAATGGCGTCTTTAAGTTTGCAATGGAGTTGCAAGTTTCCGTCAGACGCCGACAGTGGTTGTGCAGGATCTGGCGGACCCTATAGAGCACGCCCACTGAGCCGCACCTCCACCAAATCCGTACCATGAGCGCCCTCTGCTACTGCGATGTAGGTCGGCTGGTGGTACAGCGCACTCGCGCTTGCTGCCTCTTCGCTACGTGTTCCTACTCACGGCCCCGCCTAGTCGTGGCTCCGTCACCTGTCGTTCATGCTGTAGTGCATGAAGCCTCTTCCTTGTGGACACTGAGACTTACGCTATATTTCTTGCTACATTAATTGTAATGAGTCTTCGTATGGTACGAGAAATACGATTAAATTTCCTGTTAACTTCTTCACTAATCATTTCAACTCCTGTCCAGTTTCCTACGACGAGAGTTATTGCACCATTCTGTAATCCACCTCTCCTTTCCATTGGATGTGAAATCATACACAACACGCATAGACACATGTGTATGGAAGAACACTGAGAAATGGCAGGGTGATACAGTCGCGCGAGATATAAAACATGGGGATGCGGGATGTTAGTGACGTATGGGTGCGCTGTCAGACATCCCTAAATCACTCCCAGTTGTGACTTGAAGTCGTTCTCAATTATTCCCACGATGTCAGGAGTAACACTGCTGTGTCTCTCCAAAACGTTGTGAGATCAGTGATCTCGCTGACAATGGTCATCTGGAGCAGTACAGAAACTGTATTCATCACTGAACACAGTGCGAGGCCATCCAACAGCAATCCATGCCTCACGGTGACGACACCACTCCAAACGCAACCGTTTGTTTAGTGGAGCTTAAGGCAGCCCACGTATGGCATGGAATTTCGTAATGAGGCTGCTGCTGGTCTCCGCCACTGCAGGGAGTTCGTTATTTGTTCTCAGATGGTAGGCGCTCATGTGAAAGAATCATTATGATTGCTTGGTGCACAACAGGGCAATGCTCCATTTTCGTCATTAGAAGTAGTCGAGCGGCGCACTGATGATGAGTATGCTGGTCCTCACGTCCCCATGCAGTCAGACTTCAGGCCACTGTCATATCAGAATGATCCAAAATACTGCAGAGAGAAAAACAAACAGTTGTACAGTCTTTATTTGAAACTGAACAGGTAAAGTACATACAGTAGTAATAATTGTCATCAGTGCACTAGCGAATTTTAATTCTCATAATTTGTTTACACAAATATGTGAGAAGCATACAACTTCCTCATTACCAGTCCAGAATTGTAGAATTATTGGTGCGATAGGCACTAGGTTGAAGAACAAAAGTTGGGATAGTTGGAAATATTGACAGGAAATGGAGCATTTTACTGCAAGTTCCTGGAGATTGAGAATTTGTCAGCCAACTTGTGTTATTGGTGTAGGATTTCTGAAAGAGAAAGACGCAAAAATCGACTACTCGGAAGGAAAATGCTATATTACAGTTGATGGAAAAAATATAATTCTGAATTTTCTCAAAACAAAAGCTCACCATGGCAAAGTCTGCCAGCGAGTGAAAATCAAGTTTCTAGGTATTGAAACTCCACTGCCAGGCAGTTGTTCAGTTGCTCTAGCTGACGTTGACAACAGAAAGCAAGATCGAGGCAATATTAGAAGACAGGATTTTAGAAACAGATTACTTAAGTGAGCAGCAGATAAATGAGCTATGCAGTCTGTTGTACAGATATCTAAAAGCCTTTGCAGAAAAACCAGGTATAATATACGCTTATCAAATGCTAGTTAAGCTTCATGAAACGTATTGTCACACAACCTACTCGGTTCCCCGACAAAGGGAGAGGTCGTAGAGAAGAAATGAAGAAAATGCTAGAATGCGGAACGGCAGAAATTTGCTATCAAATCAAATTAAAGGTTTATACCCACGTATACATCTCAATAATTCTATTTCATAAATGTAACATTTCTATTGTATATATCTGTGTAAATATTTCCTTTCTAGATACATGTACATAGTAGAATTAGTTGTGAGAAGGAAGGTCTGAAAAAAATTACATGGATATTGTAAATAGAAGCTGAAATGCATTCAAAGGACAGTAAATAATGACTTTGCTAAAACTTCATTTTACTTTTAAAGGTAAAAACCTGTCTTATAAAGACATCTCAGGTAATAAATTTTAAATAGCAAAACAGTTTTCTAAACAGAATTTGTAGATAGTGTATTTGTTTTATGATTGTTCATCTAAACGTAGGCTTCAAAATTTGTGATTAGTTGTAAATAATTGTGCACTATTCATGTCAGAGGTACATGTACCACAAGCTCAAATAAAAGTTTTAAATAATAGTATATGTACTAATGTACATATTTTCCGTAGGATGATGTCTTGTCTCAGTGCATTAACCAGCAGGCAAGAGGCTCAGGTCATCTATCTTGCAATTAAACTATATGCTTATTTCGCCTCTTACTGATGTCCTTGGACATATTAGAACATGTGTTTTGCTAGCGTATCATGTCATTTCAGGAAACCCAGAATCTACTCTGTAGAAATCAACATGGATTTCGGAAACAGCGATCGTGTGAGACCCAACTTGCTTTATTTGTTCATGAGACCCCGAAAATACTAGATACAGGCTCCCAGATAGATGCCATTTTCCTTGACTTCGGGAAGTCGTTCGACTCAGTTCCGCACTGTCGCCTGATAAACAAAGTAAGAACCTACGGAATATCAGACCAGCTGTGTGGCTGGATTGAAGAGTTTTTAGCAAACAGAACACAGCATGTTCTTCTCAATGGAGAGACGTCTACAGACGTTAAAGTAACTCTGGCGTGCCACAGGGGAGTGTTATGGTACCATTGCTTTTCACAATATATATAACTGACCGAGTAGATAGTGTTGGAAGTTCCATGCGGCTCTTCGTGGATGATGCAGTGGTATACAGAGAAGTTGCAGCATTAGAAAATTGCAGCGAAATGCAGGAAGATCTGCAGCGGATAGGCACTTGGTGTAGGGAGTGGCAACTGACCTGTAACATAGACAAATGTAATGTATTGCGAATACATAGAAAGAAGGATCCTTTGTTGTATGATTATATGATAGTGGAACAAACACTGGTAGCAGTTACTTCTGTAAAATATCTGGGAGTATGCGTACGGAACGATTTGAAGTGAAATGATCATATTAAATTAATTTTTGGTTATGCGGGTGCCAGTTTCAGATTCATTGGGAGAGTCCTTAGAAAATGTAGTACATCAACAAAGGAGGTGCCTTACAAAACACTCGTTCGACCTATACTTGAGTATTCCTCATCAGTGTGGGATCCGTACCAGGTTGGGTTGACAGAGGAGGTAGAGAAAATCCAAAGAAGAGCGGCGCGTTTCGTCACAGGGTTATTTGGTTAGCGTGATGTTTAGCAGACTCAAGTGGCAGACTCTGCAAAAGAGGCGCTCTGCATCGCGGTTTAGCTTGCTGTCCAGCTTTTGAGAGGGTGCGTTTCTGGATGAGGTATCTAATATATTGCTTCCCCCTACTTACACCTCCCGAGGAGATCACGAATGTAAAATTAGAGAGATTAGAGCGCGCACGGAGGCTTTCCGACAGTCGTTTTTCCCGCGAACCATACGCGACTGGAACAGGAAAGGGAGGTAATGACAGTGGCACGTAAAGTGCCCTCCGCCACACACCGTTGGGTGGCTTGCGGAGTATAAATGTAGATGTAGATTTAGATGTGGTTTTGCATTTTAGGCTTATTTTTATGCGTACTTTCTTATCGGTATGGTACGAGATTAGGAATCTCCATTGAACTGCGTTTTCCTTGTAATAAAGAAATAAACTGTGTGTCAACGCTAACGAAACACATATGTGTAAAGCTATGTTCCAACGTAAATATTAAAGGAGATGTGTTAAGTAATAGCTTATCTAACCATTCTCCACACAGAGAAGAAACAAGCTTGTTTGAACGTTAGATGAAACGCATAGCTTCAATATCAACGTAATCTGACTCAAAAGACTGTATGTAATTGCAAATAAATAACAAAACGAGTGCCAAAGTCAATGATATTAAAGACCCTCAGAGAAAGCCGTAGTAAGTGTGCAAATAAACAGAATTGTACAGCGGAACTAGTCTGCGAGTCCAGTGAACATACTAGTGTTCCAAAGTCTATAATAATGTTGACGGTTACCTTCAGTAAAGTGTTACAACGCGCATGCAGATGCAGCATCCTGTGTAGAAACTCTCAGGTAAAGCACACGTTGCCGTTCCAGGGAACTCGCACTGCTACGAACCGACTGTTCAAAACCTGCAACGTAAACCGCACTCGACCATGTTCCGCGCAAAGCTCTAGATTGTCGGTGTGGAATGTGAGCAACGTGATCACCCAATACTCGCAGCATTTCAAAACATTGAGAATTGTCAACCGGTAAGCTCTGAACGCCGTGTAGCGCAAATAGTGTAACAGGCCAATAACGTTCCTGCAATGCTCATTGCAAAACAAATAACGATCATGATGCAGACGGAGAGAAACGACGACTTGGACAACAGTACAGGTAGCAAAACTTCACTGCAGCAAACAATAAATAAATAAATGCCATAACGAACAGGATAAACAATAAATAAATAAATTGCCATCACGAACAGGATAAACAATCATTATATGCATCCACAGGAAAATATATGTATTAATGCACCCTCTTTCAGCCAAACTGCGTAATTGTATGCTTGTATATAAATGCTTAATAGATTGAATTCCATTGTCACCATGCCCGAGATGCCTGTTCTGTGGAGGATCAAGACCTAGCAACCTGTATCCTGAAACCAGATGCAAATCCTGGCATGTCTTCCCATGTTCCTGTCCGCACATGAAGGTCCTGGCGTCGACTGCCATCTACCACGAAGAACCGTCGTTCCTTCAATCCGTCACAAGATCTATTATCGCAGCTATAAATCAGTATATTCGAAGTTGTGAAAGTGAAAAATTTGTAATCAAACTTAATTCTCTAAAGCCACGATTTTGGTTTGTGAGAAAGAACATTTATGACAATCTCATATAACGAAAATAAAATAAAAAATGCTCTTACACAGAAGAATTGCTTCAAAAATGACCATTGTATGTAGTAATCCTGTTTGACTTGTGCTATGAACATTTTACGGGCTTCAGAATTTAATGAGTTTTCAAAATGGCATGGGAAAATGTCTATGAATTTTAGCAATATTTGTACTGTCTTGTAACGTGTAAAATGTCATTGTGCTTTGCTATCCAAATATTCAAATAATTTTCGAAAAAAAAGTAGACTGAGAACTGTACGTCCATCCTGGTTTTTTACCGCGTTTTCCTTGGGAGCGCGCTGGAATATGTTGACGAGTAATTATAGTCGGGGTAAAAGTTACGACACATGCCTAAGTCAAATAACGAGGGCAACAGTAAAGTGTAAATGCTAATATACTCAAATAATCGCCCTTTTCTGAATGGAAAGAAGAGGTATCTATTTGACATGTAATACTGTGAACTTATGCCGATGAACTACGAAAACAACAAATGAAGTGATTTTAGTTAAATGTTGTTTTCCAACAGTCAAAACAGTGTAACCTCAACATTTTGGGGCACTTTGTAAGTCCCCAACATTTATACGAAATTTACCCAAAGTAATGTAACTATGCCATACACATCTGGGTTGTTTATCGATAATCATACAAAGATCATAATCTGTGTTTAGTACAAATAGTAATGAAATAGGGGAACCGATCGTTTTTTCTCTGCTCTTTTGCTCTGTTGTTTTTACCATTGTACTAGTCTCTCTCGGTTACTTGATTCATGTGGATTCGATGAAATGATCTTAGGAGATGTTTCTTGGGCTGTTTATTATTTGCAACACGAACTGTTCTTAGAAATCGGAATGCCACGTACATGCATTTGAATATCGCGCTTTTCGTTAGAGGATCTTATATTTTAAATATTGGGCTATGTGGAATCGTGTAGGCCGACTTATTTCTTTAAAATGTACTGTTAAAGATTAGCCATATTTCATTTACAAACCCGTCCTTCCTTTACAGATTGATAAGTTTGTGCGTTTTTTAAAATAGGGAAGCATTTATTTTATTGTTATAGTTTACGTGTGCCATTTCATGTGCCGTGGTCATTTGTTTGTGGTTTCAGCTACTGTGATAGGTTAAATGACAGCATGCCAAGCATCTGTGATAGTTTAATGAACAGTAAGCAATTGCTTCTGTGATAGTATAGTAATATTTAGAAAAGTAAGTGGAACTGTAGCTCTATTGCTGCTGTGAAGACTTACGGTTTATCTGTCTACACGATGATCACCAAAGAAGCTTGTGTGTGTGAAATAATATACATTCAGGGAGTGTTAATCTCCAGTGAGAATAAGTTTACTGAAACTATATGATCGAATACGGCGCTTGCGTGTGAAGTTAGTGTTTGTAAACTGACAGTTCACAGGAGAACAAATGAACCGCGTTAGGAAATTAGAATCGATTGCTACTGTCCACAGAATAAATACTCGCTGGTTTTTTTTCTTTTTTTTTTTTTTTGGCGCGAGGTAAATTCTATTCAAGAGAATTTAATTAACTAGCTTAGTGTGTGTTTATATAATTAGAGTTAGTAAGAGAGTTCTTCATTGAATTTGTAATAATGTGTCATTTTCCAGTTGGATTTGTTTATTGTTATGTTGCATTCATATATGTTCATGAGAAAATGCGGCAATCGGAGTATAAAAGAGAAAAATTTGATCGTCAATCAAAATAATAACAAAGATTAATTTCAGCTGGAGAGGTCATGCAGCAAGACTTAATTAAACGTTCTGTTTCAGCAAAATTTCATTTCAATCATGTATGAGTAAGATATAATTTCTTTTGGAAATTGTCTCAAATAATAAAGTTTTTAACATTCTGACCTGCTATCCACATTCGTACTAGAAACCAAATTAGGAAAGATTCAGATCTACTTCCACCTGGAAAAGCCAACGAAAAAAAATTTAATAAATAAAATAATAAATAATTAAAACCAGGATTAGAACCTTTCGGCTTACTCAAGAAGATGGATGAAATTATCCATGTTTTCAGAATTGTTTTCCGATCTGGAGTTGTGATATTGTGCAACTACAGTATCGATTAAGACACCTAGGTGTGGAAAATATAAGACGAATGGATGTTCCCATTCCTCAGATGGAAGATTGGATGGATCAGGTCCCTATTTGAGTTCAAAATGAATCTGAAGAAATTCGACTAACCCTTCTCTTCCAGGAATCTTTAATAGTTGACCATTCCTTAGACGAATTACGATTGTTTCATGCCACAACCCTGAGTACCTGTTATGAGGTTCCTTCTGGTCTGTCAAATCCGTTACGTCTCCTGTCCGGTACGCCAATGCGACGCTTGTCCTCCGTTCCGTGTCCCATGTTCCTGTTCGATCAGTTTCACCGCAGTTCAGCAAGACATCGATGAAGAAAATTTTTCAGAAGACTAAAAAATTTGCATGTGTAAAGATTTTTTTTTTGGCTATGAGGCAGATTTTATGTTTCCTATGAATTCTAAAATATCTCTCAAATTTCTAAATTATTCTGTCTTTCCTATCAACTTTGCTCGCTGCGAGGGGCGATGTAATGTCTCTTGCAGCGGTCTCTCCGCGATATTTTCACAAATTTTATAAATTATATAACTCAGTACATATCTCGAAATATCTCTTCATATCTTACCGATTATCAATGCCAAGTAGTTTCAAGCCCAATTATTTCTTGGAGCGTCAATTTACTCCATGGAATAGCTTCTCTGCTATCTATGTTTTCTCTTATGAAAAGAATGAAGGACTTCTTACCGATTAGCCGTGAAAGAAGGAGGATGTATATGTATGTATTGTTGAGCTAGTCGCCATCTTGATGAGATTCTGTATGAGAAGGAATTTAATACATGGACTAAACTAAAGTAAGTGTGTTCGCGTATTATTTAACTGATTATTATTGACAGTGTCTGCTTACTACGCTGTGTTGCACGGGATCAGTGGGGAACGTCTGATTTACACTGGACGAACCTGCCGTTTTGTATGCTCAAGATATCCAGTTACTTCAAATAAATAGGCTAACACGGTCTTACCAGCAGATCTCCGGTCTTCCCCATGTGATCACCGAAAGTTAATAATTATTACAAATGGTTCCAGGAGATCGACTGACAATTTTCGTCGCACCGAGACTTCGAAATTGCTTCACTGCCTTATGGAATTTAAGTTAAGCTCAATTTAATCAGGATAGAACAGTATTGAACTGTGTGAATGTGATAAGCCTGCTTTGTGAATGAAAATTCCCTTAACATACGTATGTTTTTACTATCCTGATAAGTGAAGCTAAATCAGGCCGATGTGAGAGAGGTTTTTAAATTTTAGATTCCACAAAAAAAATATTAAACAACACCGGCGCTACACCTTCTTCAGGAAGAATAGTTCAAAACACTTGCATTCCAAAGTTAATATAGCGAGCAGCACAGGTGACAATGCGCTTGACTTCCGAAAGAAAATTTTTCTGCAGGCCACGTTTGCTGTAAAGCACAAGAACAACAGTGTGGTCAGTCGAGGGTTTCGACGATCTGAAGAATGTGTCAAGAGATTTACCACATATGCCTCTTCTAATGATCATCTAAGTTGTTTTACACGTGAAGAACTATCCAAAAAAGTGTTTATTGTGTGAGAGCTGCTTAATGACATCACACACTGATGAAAATCAGACACAACAATGACGTGAAAGCTATCAGAGTCATAGCGAAAGTTCTGATCGACATCACCAATCTACTGTGCAAGCAGGAGCTAGTTTTCAGCGGTCGTAATGACACAGAAGATTCTCTGAATCTGAGAAATTTCGGAGCTATTTATCAACTTGTGCTAAGCAGAAACGAAGATCTGAAAGTGCCCTGTAAGAAAGTGGGCTATTTCTGGGAATTTTCAAAAACTATACAGAACGACCTGATTGAATGATAAGTGAAGAGATTTGTGAATACATACATTCCAGTTCGGATAGAACTTTATTTTATGCCTGCATTGTGGATGAAGCAATAAACAAGACACAATGCTCTATTCATACGAGACTACGACTCCGACACTGAAGAACATTTTCTTGGTGAAATGGTGTTAACAAAGACAGAACTGCTTCTGCTTTATTCATTGTGATAAGTGGCGTGTTTCGGAATTATGATACGAAGAAGAAACTGGTGGGCCAAACATATGATGGTTCTTTCGTTGAGGCAGGAGAACTAAATGGCCCGCAAGCTAAATCCCGTGAAACTTTCTACCAAGCTCATTTTACTCACTCTCTAGCACATCGTCTAAACTCAGCTTTGGAGGAGAGTTGTTCTTGTATAAAACCAGAAAGAATTTTCGGCTCCACTCCTCCGGGTATCCCTGCTTTCTTCCACCGGTGTTGCCAAAGCACTACACTTCTCCAAGTACTGTTGGTGAATGCATTCCTTCGAACAGTGAAACGATACGCAACTGTAATGTCAGAATAATATCTGTTATTAATAAAGACCGTCCGGATGTAAGTGACGTGTTAAATAGAATAATTGACAGCCCATATTCTAGTGCGACGATCACAAGAGAAGACCATGGTTTCAAAAACAGCCTTTTTAACTTTGATGTTTTTCTGCTGTTTTTGGAAGCATACTTTTAAAGACTGGACTGCTTTTAAAAATTCCTCAGGAAAAACCAATGACGCATGATTTTACACAATGATGTCTCAGAATGCATAACTTACAAGAAAAACTTAAGAAATGAAGATAAATTAATCACCATTTTTAAATCCACGAAATGCTCCAATAATTCGCAAGCTGAGGTTTCCATAAATGGAGCTTATATGATGGATGACTACATTGGCAAGCCGCTGATGTCAAAATAAAAAGACGTGTTCTTTGAGGTAGTGGACAGTATTCTAACACAACTGCTAACAAGATTTTTGGATTGTGAAAAGTGCTCTTTCTTCAATTAGGCGATACTTCTCAGTTCGCCAACTGGACAGCATTTCCAAGTATAAGGCCTGGATTCATTATTACAAACGTATGGCGCGTCCTTCAATTGCACACAGTTGGTGTAGAACTGGGGACACTATTTCACTGGCAGCATAAAGAGACGTGTCAGTCTCTTGGTATGCGTTATGAAAAGAATAATTGAGAATGAAACGAACCAAATTCATCCAGAAGCATTCAAACTGTTTTTCCCGATTCCTGTCGTTCCTGAAACAGGCACTTCAGTTGAAAGAAGTATTTCTTCATGAGGCTATTTTTCATCTGTCTTTTGCAACTACAAAGTGCGTGGTTTTTTCACCAGACGCGTTTCGCTTTATTGAGGTAAAGCATCATCAGTGGTCCGTAATTAAGTTTATTTCCATTTTGATTTGCTTTTTAGATCGAAAAAACAGTTCGGTAAGAATGGGTTGGTTTCTACTTACGGCGATATTTCGGCTGCTTTCTCGGTTACATCGAGAAATGCCGTCAGCTAGCACATCGTTGAGTATTTCTTGTCTAACACGTATAAAATGGTATTTGAGGAACAGTATGGCCCGGTATTACTTATCAGCTCTTGACTATTCCTCAGTTGAAGAACCAGTACTGCGCATACTTGAAAGACATATAATATGACGATGTCATTGAAAGGTTGGGAAAGAAGAAGGATCAGTTGTTTCACGAGTAACAATACTTAAACGCCCACTCTACCAGCTCGTTTGCAAATGACATTGTCATTATTATTATTTTTGTTATTAGCAATAGTAGTACTAGTGGTGATGGTCTTCGTCATTTTAGTAGTACTAGTAGTAGTCTCAGCAGTGGTGGCGGTGGTGGTCATTAGCAACTCTAGCTGTGAGTACGTTAAATGGGAAGGAACGTGGATTTTCCAGTATCTTTTCTGGCCTGTCCAGAATTTAGGCTCTTAATCCGCCACTGTTGTCTACCCTCCAAAGATCTAGAAGTGTTCGACCTATCTACCGCATCTGACCAGACCCAACTAGTATACCCCTGCATTCACTATGGAACGTTCGAAATTGCAGGTGCCGTTCTGAGGCCGTGGAGGAGATCTGACGTGCGCAGAACATTGGAGATGTCAAGTGATCAATGCGCCGTCGAAGATGTGGTGTTGTCGAGTATCGAGACGAGCGCAAGAAGCATCGACCACAGCAGAGATACTCCACAGCAAAACGGTATCACGAGGCGTCAATGAGATGCTAGGCAGAAGCCGTTCCTACATAGTTCTGGGGCGCCGCCGCCTCCCCTCTGCCCTTGAATAGCGTCGCCAGAGGTCAAGAGGGCAATTCTGTTCGACGTCGGATCCTACCCCTTGCAGGTAGTTCCTATCACAGTATCATCGTTGTGCTGACTAATCTCCGTGACACAGCCCGTGTCAACCGTCGGGGAATGAAGGGACGTCCGACTCTTGTGAACTGTGCCTGCACGCCAACGCTATCAGAACTTTGTCAATAAGTGTCTACGAACTTGTATTAGCCGGCCGAGGTGACCGAGCGGTTCTAGGCGCTACAGTCTGGAACCGGGCGACCGCTACGGTCGCAGGTTCGAATCCTGTCTCGGGCATGGATGTGTGTGATGTCCTTAGGTTAGTTAGGTTTAAGTAGTTTTGAGTTCTAGGGGACTGATGACCTCAGACGTTTAGTCCCATAGTGCTCAGAGCCATTTCCACCATTTTTTGAACTTGTATTTTCTAGTGACTGTAATGAAGCAATAGTACGGCCATTCTGAGCTGGTATCCATTCGCTGCTCAGTGATCGAGGCACATTTAGTGTGTTCTGCACCGGAAGTCCACGTGTGCAATTTCACAGCTACAGCCGAGCTTGGCGAGCGAAGATAAGTTTCGTTGTAATTAATAATGTATTATATATTGAAAGTGTTAGAATTAATTGTATTTTTACTAGCCACCTCAGTCATAAGAAATCATACACGACAAGTAAAGTGAAAGCGAGGATGTGGCGCGGGATTATCTGACTGTTGCATACTGTGTTATTTTTTTTCTGCTTGAGTGTGTTGTTGTATTGAGTGCTCACGATGCCTTTTCCAGATATGTAGTCCGCAGCTCGTGGTCTAGTGCTACCTCTGGATCATGGGGTTCCGGGTTGGGTTCCCGGCCGTGTTGTGGATTTTCTCTGCCCGGGCACTGGGTGTTTGTGTTGTCATCATTTCATCGTCACCATCATCACTCGTGATAGTGATTGGATCGCGTAAAAAAATTGGACTGTGTAAAAATTGGGAGTTTTTACGGGCACTGATAACCGTGCAGTCGAGCGCCCCACAAATCAAACGTCATCATCATCATCAACCAGATATGTACTCAGTAGAGCCTATAGAATTGCAGGGACAAAGGATTGGACAACTATTACAAGCACTGCAAGGAAATGTGGCAGCACCACGACCGCCATCCCAGCCCGTTCAATTGAAATAACTCTACAAACGGTTCACGCGTCTAAATTGGGAGGGTTCCTGGGGCAATACGTAGACTGGTCTGACCTTGTTGCGCAGTTGATAGCGCATTTCAACGCCAACGGCATTACCGGTAACTAGCGTATTTACCATCTCTCTCGACCATACGTTCAGATGTATTCTGGTTCCTATTAAAACTGTTTCCAGATAGACAACCTCATGAGGTCCCCTAGGACGAGTTATCTGACAAACAGTCAAATCATTTTAAATCATAAATACATGTAGAGGCTGCTCATTAAAAGTTTTTCATATTATAACAGCAGCCAGGACGGTGCTATACTTGGATGGTAGCAGAACATTGTGGCGTTACTAGACAGTGTCATTTCCAGTGTTCATGTGGTTTAAGTTACGTGACGTTATGATGAGATATGTAGTTACTAAGAACATCGCTGATTTCCGTAATTGTTGTGCCTTGCTTCGGAATCCAATCTCTGACATCAGTACAGCGTGGTCAGTTACTGATTCACAGGAGACTGCCGGTGTAAATGAGCATGATTTTCAAGCATCTGCAATATCTGTTGTCAACAGCAAGACAGTTCAGTGGCAACCCCCTCCACCACCCCCCTCTCCGTATAGGTCATGTGCAAACCAGTAGCTTTATCAAGCCGCGGAGCAGCCCACACAATCGCGGAAGTCATGCCCGTATTGCTTTCAAACAAATGATAGGGCACAGTGCTCATGCCGCAGAGCCTTGTGTTCTGCATGTGGCAAACAAGGCCACATACAGTCGGCATGTTTACGTTTACATGGTGTTAGGCAGCTTTCACTTTCCATCGCAGACAGTAAGCCTAATGACATGTATGTAATGTCTGCTGCGTAACGGTTCGGCGATCCTGTTGTTGTTTCGTCAGATTGCCGGGACGCCAACTCCGAACTTATCACTCGATAATCCCATAAATTGTATGTTCTGCTGCGTGTGTTCAACGAGTGTATTAATTTCGATCTATATATTGATGCTATAGTTGAGCTGCTCAGCCGCGCTATTTATGAATGGTTAGGTATCCCACAGCTTCAGTAACCACGTATCTCGTTGTCAGTATACAATGGGCAACCTATCACAGTGCCTGGGGTGTGCAGTTTACCAGCTACGTTTCGTGTTACCAATAAAACAGTGTAATTTGATGTGTTCTGCTCTCGCAAGTCTCCTAACTTTTTTGATCTGAATAGCTTAGGCTTTTCGGATTGTAAACTCAGTTATCAGTTTACGGGAAAGTGTTGCAATTTAGGTCATCTGTGTTTCTGATCAATATTTATATATTACGTGACAAGTGCAGTTCTCTCTGTTCCGTGGAAGTTAGGCAACGTCCAAGGGTTCGAGGCCCATACAACATTGAAAGACAATGCGCAGCCTAATTCTTAGTGCTCGTCCTGTACCCTTACCCACTACAGGACCGCAATGCCACAGAGTTGCCGCGGTTGCAGGACAGTGATGTCATTAAACTAGTGACGGCCAGCCAATGGGTGTCACCTCCACTAAACTATCTGGAGGGCTGAAACTCTGTGCAGACATTAAATCAACCATCAAAGCCACAAGCTGTTGTTCATTCCTGTCCGTTAAACCCCCTCCCCCCCACCCTCCCGCGACCCCCACCCCCCACAACCATGAGGATTTGATGACTTGATGTGCAAATTGGGTCAGGGTCATTTCTTTACAGAAACTGATCTCCAGGAGGCGTACCTGCGATTGCCTTTAGATGAAGAGTAAACGAAATTTCTGTGATCAATACACACAAGGGATTATTCCAGCTTCAGCGGTTGCCATTCGGTTGCGTTTCCGCCCCACCTACACTACCGGCCATTAAAATTGCTACACCACGAAGATGACGTGCTACGGACGTGAAATGTAACTTAGAGGAAGAAGATGTTGTGATATGCAAATGATTAGCTTTTCAGAGCATTCACACAAGGTTGGCGCCGGTGGCGACAGCTATAACGTGCTGACATGAGGAAAGTTTCCAACTGATTTCTCATTCACAAACAGCAGTTGACCGGCGTTGCCTGGTGAAACGTGGTTGTGATGCCTCGTGTAAGGAGGAGAAATGCGTACCATCACGTTTCCGACTTAGATAAAGGTCGTATTTTAGCCTATCACGATTGCGGTTAATCGTATCGCGACATTGCTGCTCGTGTTGGTCGAGATCCAATGACTGTTAGTAGAATATGGAATCGGTGGGTTCAGGAGTGTAATACGGAACGCCTTGCTGCATCCCAACCGCACTGTATCACTAGCAGTCGAGATGACAGGCATCTTATCCGCATGGCTGTAACGGATCGTGCAGCCACGTCTCGATCCCTGAGTCAACAGACGGGGACGTTTGCAAGACAACAACCATCTGCACGAACAGTTCGACGACGTTTGCAGCAGCATGGACTATCAGCTTGGAGACCATGGTTGCGGTTACCCTTGACGCTGCATCACAGACAGGAGCGCTTGCGATGGTGTCCTCAACGACGAACCTGGGTGCACGAATGGCAGATCGTCATTTTTTCGGATGAATCCAGGTTCTCTTTACAGCATCATGATGGGCTCATCCGTGTTTGGCGACATCGCGATGAACGCACATTGGAAGCATGTATTCGTCATCGCCATACTGGCGTATCACCTGGCGTGATACTATGGGGTGCCATTTGTTACACGTTTCGCTCACTTCTTGTTCGCATTGATGGCACTTTGAACAGTGGACTTTAAATTTCAGATGTGTTACGACTCGTGGCTCTACCCTTCGTTTGATCCCTGCGAAACCCTACATTTCAGCAGGACAATGCACGACCGCATGTTGCTGGTCCTGTACGGGCCTTTCTGGATACAGAAAATGTTCGACTGCTGTCCTGGCCAGCACATTCTCCAGATCTCTCACCAATTGAAAACGTCTCGTCAATGGTAGCCGAGCAACTGGTTCGTCACAATACGCCAGTCACTACTCTTGATGAACTGTGGTATTGCGTTGAAACTGCATGTGTACCTGTACACGCCATCCAAGCTCTGTTTGACTCAATGCCCAGGCGTATGAAGGCCGTTATTATGGCCAGAGGTGGTTGTTTTGGTTACTATGCACCCAAATTGCGTGAAAATGTAGTCACATGTCAGTTCTAGTATAATATATTTGTCCAATGAACACCCGTTTATCATCTGCATTTCTTCTTGGTGTAGCAATTTTAATGGCCAGTAGTGAATTTCCCAAAGGTACCTTTAATAACTGATATCGCAAGTACATTCTCGGTCTATTTAGATGATACAGTTGTCTTTGGTCGTACGTCAGCAGAAAAATTACAAAATTTACAAGTATTATTTCAAGTACTGACCTAAGTGGGACTGATATGCAACCGTTGTATGTGTTCCTCCTTTCTCACTGAGAGACGCCGGCCGCGGTGGCCGTGTGGTTCTGGCGCTGCAGTCCGGAACCGCGGGACTGCTACGGTCGCAGGTTCGAATCCTGCCTCGGGCATGGGTGTGTGTGATGTCCTTAGGTTAGTTAGGTTTAAGTAGTTCTAAGTTCTAGGGGACTTATGACCTAAGATGTTGAGTCCCATAGTGCTCAGAGCCATTTGAACCATTTTTCTCAATGAGACTGAGTGTTTTGGCCACATGATTAATGCGCACAGTATACATCACAAATTCCCCCTAAAGGTGGAAGAATCAGCAATGATCAACGAGATGAGGATGCAGAAGGCAATGGAAACCACTGCATTAAAGACACGTAACATGTATCCACAGGACATGTGACCTGCATTTGAAGAAGTGTCATAATGATCTCTCCATTGGCAAAAGATTCCGGAATAGTCCCCCATTCGGATCTCCGGGAGGGGACTGCCAAGGGGGAGGTTACCATGAGAAAAAGATTGAATAATCAACGAAAGGATAACGTTCTACGAGTCGGGGCGTGGAATGTCAGAAGCTTGAACGTGGTAGGGAAACTAGAAAATCTGAAAAGGGAAATGCAAAGGCTCAATCTAGATATATTAGGGGTCAGTGAAGTGAAGTGGAAGGAAGACAAGGAGTTCTGGTCAGATGAGTATCGGGTAATATCAACAGCAGCAGAAAATGGTATAACAGGTGTAGGATTCGTTATGAATAGGAAGGTAGGGCAGAGGGTGTGTTACTGTGAACAGTTCAGTGACCGGGTTGTTCTAATCAGAATCGACAGCAGACCAACACCGACAACGATAGTCCAGGTATACATGCCGACGTCGCAAGCTGAAGATGAACAGATAGAGAAAGTGTATGAGGATATTGAAAGGGTAGTGCAGTGTGTAAAGGGGGACGAAAATCTAATAGTCATGGGCGACTGGAATGCAGTTGTAGGGGAAGGAGTAGAAGAAAAGGTTACAGGAGAATATGGGCTTGGGACAAGGAATGAAAGAGGAGGAAGCCTAATTGAGTTCTGTAACAAGTTTCAGCTCGTAATAGCGAATACCCTGTTCAAGAAGCACAAGAGGAGGAGGTATACTTGGAAAATGCCGGGAAATATGGGAAGATTTCAATTAGGTTACATCATGGTCAGACAGAGATTCCGAAATCAGATACTGGATTGTAAGGCGTACCCAGGAGCAGATATAGACTCAGATCACAATATAGTAGTGATGAAGAGTAGGCTGAAGTTCAAGACATTAGTCAGGAAGAATCAATACGCAAAGAAGTGGGATACGGAAGTACTAAGGAATGACGAGATACGTTTGAAGTTCTCTAACGCTATAGATACAGCAATAAGGAATAGCGCAGTAGGTAGTACAGTTGAAGAGGAATGGACATCTCTAAAAAGGGCCATCACAGAAGTTGGGAAGGAAAACATAGGTACAAAGAAGGTATCTGCGAAGAAACCATGGGTAACAGAAGAAATACTTCAGTTGATTGATGAAAGGAGGAAGTACAAACATGTTCCGGGAAAATCAGGAATACAGAAATACAAGTCGCTGAGGAATGAAATAAATAGGAAGTGCAGGGAAGCTAAGATGAAATGGCTGCAGGAAAAATGTGAAGACATCGAAAAAGGTATGATTGTCGGAAGGACAGACTCAGCATACAGGAAAGTCAGAACAACCTTTGGTGACATGAAAAGCAACGGTGGTAACATTAAGAGTGCAACGGGAATTCCACTGTTAAATGCATAGGAGAGAGCAGATAGGTGGAAAGAATACATTGAAAGCCTCTATGAGGGTGAAGATTTGGCGGATGTGATAGAAGAAGAAACAGGAGTCGATTTAGAAGAGATAGGGGCTCCAGTATTAGAATCGGAATTTAAAAGAGGTTTGGAGGACTTACGGTCAAATAAGGCAGAAGGGATAGATAACATTCCATCATAATTTCTAAAATCATTTGGGGAAGTGGCAACAAAACGACTATTCACGTTGGTGTGTAGAATATATGAGTCTGGCGATATACCACCTGACTTTTGGAAAAGCATCATCCACACAATTCCGAAGACGGCAAGAGCTGACAAGTGCGAGAATTATCGCACAGTCAGCTTAACAGCTCATGCATCGAAGCTGCTTACAAGAAAAATATACAAAAGAATGGAAAAGAAAATTGAGAATGCGCTAGGTGACGATCAGTTTGGCTTTAGGAAAAGTAAAGGGACGAGAGAGGCAATTCTGACGTTACAGCTAATAATGGAAGCAAGGCTAAAGAAAAATCAAGACACTTTCATAGGATTTCTCGACCTGGAAAAAGCGTTCGACAATATAAAATGGTGCAAGCTGTTCGAGATTCTGAAAATAGTAGGGGTAAGCTATAGGGAGAGACGGGTCATATACAATATGTACAACAACCAAGGGGGAATAATAAGAGTGGACGATCAAGAACAAAGTGCTCGTATTAAGAAGGGTGTAAGACAAGGCTGTAGCCTTTCGCCCCTACTCTTCAATCTGTACATCGAGGAAGCAATGATGGAAATAAAAGAAAGGTTCAGGAGTGGAATTAAAATACAAGGTGAAAGGATATCAATGATACGATTCGCTGATGACATTGCTATCCTCAGTGAAAGTGAAGAAGAATTAAATGATCTGCTGAACGGAATGAACAGTCTAATGAGTACACAGTATGGTTTGAGAGTAAACCGGAGAAAGACGAAGGTAATGAGACGTAGTAGAAATGAGAACAGCGAGAAACTTAACATCAGGATTGATGGTCACGAAGTCAGTGAAGTTAAGGAATTATGCTACCTAGGCAGTAAAATAACCAATGACGAACGGAGCAAAGAGGACATCAAAAGCAGACTCGCTATGGCAAAAAAGGCATTTCTGGCCAAGAGAAGTCTACTAATATCAAATACCGGCCTTAATTTGAGGAAGAAATCTCTGAGGATGTACGTCTGGAGTACAGAATTGTATGGTAGTGAAACATGGACTGTGGGAAAACAGAAGAGAATCGAAGCATTTGAGATGTGGTGCTATAGACGAATGTTGAAAATTAGGTGGACTGATAAGGTAAGGAATGAGGAGGTTCTACGCAGAATCGGAGAGGAAAGGAATATGTGGAAAACACTGATAAGGAGAAGGGACAGGTTGATAGGACATCTGCTAAGACATGAGGGAATGACTTCCATGGTACTAGAGGGAGCTGTAGAGGGCAAAAACTGTAGAGGTAGACAGAGATTGGAATACGTCAGGAAAATAATCGAGGACGTAGGTTGCAAGTGCTACTCTGAGATGAAGAGGTTGGCACAGGAGAGGAATTCGTGGCGGGCCGCATGAAACACGCATTGCTGTGTGATCGGTGTTTGGTCCATGTCGACTCTATCTAGCCTGTCATTCTTGCAGCGGATGCCTCATCTTATGGCATTGGTGCAGTGTTGTCACACCGGTTGGGCTCCAATGACAACCCATTTGCGTTTGCATCAAAGACATTGACAAATGCCCAACACAATTATAGACAAGTTGAAAAAGAAGGGCTGGCTATGATTTATGTAATCACGCACTGCCTGCCGCGCTGGGTTACCGTGCGGTCTTAGGCGAATTATCACGGCTGGCGCGGCTCCCGTCATCGGAGGTTCGATTCCTCCCTCAGGCATGGGTGTGTATGTCGTCCATAGCGTAAGTTAGATTAAGTGATATTAAGTAGTGTGTAGGCTTTTGGACCGATGACCTCAGCAGTTTGGTCCCATAGAACTTACCACAAAATTCCAGTTTCCACGCACTTCCATCAGTACCTGTATGACCGCCACTTTTCTCCAGTTGTGGACCATAGAACACTGACGGCTTCGTTAGGGCCCTACCAGCCTGTCCCAGCAAATACAGCTCAGAACTTACAATGGTGGGCCCTTCTCCTGTCCAATTAACAGTACAAGCTGTCTTATCGGCCCACTAACAAACACTCAACGCCAGCCTCTGTTGATCCTCCCTATTGGCTCCGTAGCTGCATTTGATTCCTCCGAGAACGCCTTCCATCACATTGATTCAGATGAAATCCGACTTTCGGAAAATTTTCTGGTTATGTTCCGTCGTGTGGCTCAGGGAAGGCATAGGATACATCGCTGCAGACGGTGTTCGAGTCTGTTCGTCGTAGGTGCCCACAGACTCTGAAGGAGATCCACCACCCAGTGGTACGTCGCTGCTTTGCTCACCAGCGTACCGTCTCTGTACAGACAGGCGTCCTCCTGATGCACACCGAAAGTGGCGAAGAAAGAGTAATGCTTCCTCAATCCTTCCATCGGAAAGCTCTTTGGTTCTACCACCAAGGACATTTGAGTATTCTCCACACCAAGCAGTTGGCAAAGCGCCTTGTACATGGCCTGGAATCCATGTAAAAATAGAGACTGCGATTTCACAGTGCCATATGTGCAGAGTATCTATCTGCTCTCCCATAGCGGTACTTTGAGTGGTCACGTCATGACGGACCGGTGGCAACGCCTGCAGATAGATTTTGCTGGACCATACTGGAACATATGCTGGATAGTGGTTGTCGATGCATACAGCAAGTTTCTCATCGCCATTCCAATGACGTCTCCACATCTGTCAACACAGTGTCAGATCGTATGCCATTCTACTGCATTGAATGTTTACATGAAGTAATAGTGTCGAATAATGAACCGCAGTTCACGTCTCTGGAGTTTGACCAGTTTTGTATAGGCAGTGGTATTCAGCATGCTTTTACTGCGTTTTTTCATCTGCAGTCTAATGGTGAAATCAAAAGTTTCGTAAGGACCTTCAAATCACATATGGACGGGTTGAAAATAACCACACATGGGACCAGGGTGTGAAAAATTTCCCGTAGTCGTACTGCTCCCTGCCCAAAGATGGAAAGTCGCCAGTGGAGCTCCCGTATAGTCGATGCCATAGGAATCTGCTCCATTTACTATGTCTGCGGCATAAACTTATTTTCCTCCTGGCGAGTCACAGTTTAGGCCTCAGCAAACAGTTACCTGTCTTCTGTTTGGCAGGTGATGCAGATGGGAACGGGTTGTTGTGTCCAAGGTGTTGCCCCATTCCACCTACATCATTTACGTTCCGATGGGTTTGCACAGGCAACGTCAGAGCCAGCTCCAACCAATCCACTCGGGAGATTCCACCGCCTCCTTCCTGTTCACAGATCAAACACAGTCATGGCATGCAGCAGCCACCGACATAGTCACAGACGTCACCTCCACAGCGGGAGACGCCCATGGACGATGTCCAGGATCCGCTGTCAGCTTTGCAGTCGTGCTGGGAGCCTGCAACGCAGCCAGCAGTCCGAAGGAAGCTAGACGTTAAAGCGATAGGAGCAAAAAAACTGAGATATTTTGAAAAAAACTGAAAACAGGCCGAAATTTTCCAAGTTTTTTGACTGCAGAAAGTTTTCCCAAGCGAAATTTTGTTGGCAAAACTCGGTTTTCTAATCTTTCCAACCATATGAACGAGATGAAAAAATAAACTCTTCTGCCCCACCTTTTGCAAGGTTTATCTGCTACTTGACTGGACTAATATCTGTGATAATAGTTGGTTTTTCGCAGCACACTCTGTAGCTCCGCCAAATTCTGCGGCGAAGGCAGGTCTTGTATGGCACGGAGGTGCGTGGGACTGGGCTGTATGCCTTGGGCATTGAGTACATGGCCCAGGTACGGCAAGTCACTAGAAAAAAACACACATTTGTCGTTCCGTAAGCGAAGACCATTTTGTCGCAAGACCTGAAATAATGTTCCGAGATTAGCTAAATGTTCTTCTTCCGTCTTTCCAGAGATCACAATATCATCCAGATAGTTTGCTGCAGTAGGGACCGACGCACAAGCAGTTTGTAGATATAGCTGAAACAATGCAGGGGCGGATGCAAACCCGAATGGCAGTCGTTTGAAGCGATACAGACCAAGATGCGTGTTAACCACCAAAATGCGCTGGAATTCTTCGTCGACCGGTATTTGCAAGTACGCATCTGCTGCGTCCAACTTCGAAAAATATGTGCCTGTGCACAGTTTGCCAAACAGATCTTCCGGGTGGGGTAAAGGGAAAGTTGCAATCACTAGTTGTGGATTCACTGTTGCCTTGAAGTCCACACAAAGTCTCAATTTTACCGAAGGTTTCGGCAAAATTACTAAGGGTGATGCCCAGAGAGAAGCCTGCACACGTTCAATTATACCTTGTGATTCCAAATCGTGTAATGTTTTTGCGACCTCATCACGAAATGCGTGGGGAACACTGCACGCTCTGAAAAATTTTGGTTGCGCGTTTACTTTCAGTTCCAAATGTGCTTTATAGTTCTTAGCACAACCGAGGTCCGGTGCAAAAATGTCTGCAAATTCTTCACATAGACGAGAAACACTGTCTGAAGGCACAGTCTGGTTCACTGATAGGATCTGATTTACTATAGACAAGTTAAACAACAGAAGTGAATCGAAACCAAACAAGTTCACTGCAGAAGAAGAACGAAGGACGTAAAATGACACAGGTTTTGTTTGTCCTTTGTATGTTGCAAGAAGGCTGCACTGTCCTAACACAGGGATCTCTTGACCTGAATAGCTAGTTAAATGGACATTTGCGGCACGCAGTGGAGGTGTGCCCAGCAGTTTGTAAGTGTCTTGATTGATCATTGAAACTGCAGCTCCGGTGTCGAGCTGGAGCGGTATCACTTTGCCATTAATGTCCCAGTCTACAAAAAGTTTATTGTCCTGCTGACGACAAGAGCGACTGTCTCGCTCAACGTGAACTGACACTGGTACAAAATCACTTGCGACTTGACAGAAGTTCTGACGATGTTGACGCACACTATTTGTGGAATGAACACAGTCACTGTTAGAGAGAGTGGCACTGGGCGGATTTGAATAACCGACATGAATTTCCATGGGCGAAGTTTTGCGAGCCTGAGTATCTTTGGTTCGATTCCGATTCTGGCGCGAAGCAAAGGTCCTGGAATGGATTTGAGTTTCCGAACTGAGCTTTTTCTGGCAAACACTCTGAACATGTCCTTTTTTATTACAGTAAAAGCACAGAGCTTGGCGTGACGGGCAACCCTCACGCGAATGTTTAGTAGCGCACCGCGGGCATGATTTTAGCACTGCATTTGCTTGCCTGCAAGGCACACGTGGCTGAGAGTCTGGCGGCAGCGGCGCGGCGGGGCGCGAGGGCTGTTTACTGCTCTGAGCAGCTCGCCCGGCGGGCCGGTTAAACTCACACATGGCTGGCGAAGTTTCAAATGATTCCTGAGCAAAGTCAGGTGTGTCCAGCCGATCCAATATGTCCATCACTTGTTGAAGGGAGGGATTGACTGGTTTCAAAATCTATTCCCTTACATGAAAATCAGAAAAGTTCTGAGCAATTGCATCACTTAGCATAGTATCTGAATATGGGAGTCCACATTGACACTCAAAAGCACAATACCTAGTAAGGCCTTGCAAGTTTGCAACCCACTCCTGATTAGTCTGACCTGCCGTACGTTTTGTACGAAAGAAGGTATACCGTTTCGCAACCATATGGACTGATTGTTTGAAATATGCATCTAATGCAGACAAAATTTCTTCTTAGGACAGAGTTGCTATGTCACGTCGGGGAAATAATTTGACTGTCACACAGTAGGTTTGCACACCGACAAAAGACAAAAGAAAAGGCTACCGCTCGTTACCTTGAATTCTGTAGGTGGCGAGATGGAATCCAAATTGGCGTGACCACTCCGTCCAGCTTTCCAGTGCAGCATTAAAAGGTCTGAAGGTCGGTGCAACTGCGTGTTGTGGCTGCGTTAGCGGTGGAGCAGCGGCTGCCGCATCGTTTTGTATTGTACGTTGACCCTGGACGATCTGTCCAAGGGCATCCAGTAATGCCTGCGTCTGCTGATTCTGTAAGCGATAAAATTCGGATAGTACATCTGGAGACTGTTGCGAAGCTATTACACAATTAAATCAGGGCATTCTCAACGACATATGTCAGTATAGTGGAGAACACCTTTTTTACTCCTCGTCGACAACTTTGTGTTAGCAGAAGAGCCAACACCGTGTTACGAGTGGAGGCCGAAATGCACGCATTTTAGCTCACGCAGGCTGGCGTGAGGAGGGAAGAACTATACTGACGTGAGGTCTGGAACATGACAAGGAATGAGAATTCAGAAAGCGCACGTAATTGGTTTGATATTTAACTTTAATCCATTAATGATGAACGTCGCTCTTGGCGGTACATGATTCACAATATTATCTGTTCAGAAAACATTCTTGAAGATAGTAATTATAGTAACTGAATATTGCGCCTTACTAAGTTGTAGCAATTGACGTAGCTGAAGGTTGTGCTAAACTGTCGTCTCTGCAAATGAGAGCGTATGTAGACAGTGAACCATCGTTAGCAAAGTCGGCTGTACAACTGGGGCGAGTGCTAGGGAGTCTCTAGACTAGACCTGCCGTGTGGCGGCGCTCGGTCTGCAATCTCTGATAGTGGCGACACGCGGGTCCGACGTATACTAACGGACCACGGCCGATTTAAAGGGTACCACCTAGCAAGTGTGGTGTCTGGCGGTGACACCATAATATCTATCACATAATTCCTTTATTGTATGTATAAAAAGAAACTTGTATTTCAGGGCACTGATGATTTTGGCCAAATAAACGAAGCGAAACGCGTATGGCAGTAAACAAACTGCCTTTATTTAGTTCCATAGACGGTACCTACCTCCACGAATTTAGAGCATCTAAGGGAAAGAGGGAGAACAGATAATAATGGTTATATATATATATATATATATATATATATATATATATATATATATACATATATATACATATTTATAACAGTCTGTCTTAACACAGTCCGTATAAAAGTGCTTTACTTTGGCATAATTACAGTAGCGGATACCTAGTGTTAACACCACATTTAGTGAATTTTTAGGTATGTCACACAAATGACTAACCATTTTAGATGCATTGCTGAAGACGTTCGTGGAAAGTGCTCACTACGTTTTGTCATTTCTCATCGAATATGCTCTGTCCCGATTATGACTTTCAACTCGTCACTATTTAGGAGTCGCCGTAAAGACAGGCTTTGTTCTTGAGATGACACGAAAAAAAAAATTAGGAGCTCGAAAGATCATGTGATCTCGTCACCGTGGGACATAACTAAATCGTGAGGGTAAGAGGGTGGAAAGTAATCATTCAGATAAATCACTGTATTGCAAACCGTTTGTGCTGTAGCCCCATCTTGCTGAAACCATAATAGCGTTTGGGCTGCACTCTTCCTACAATTGTGGAATGAAGAAATTGGTAATCATGGTTCAGAAATGACACCCACTGGATGGCCGTTGCTTTCTTCAAAGTTGTGGTCCAACGGTCTCATTGGACTGACCAATGGCACACCTTCGACGACTTTAAGGTTACTTTGGGTCTTTTCGTGAATGAGCGGTGGGTTTGTGTTCAGGTAGAATCGTAAGTTTTATTTATTGCCAAACACACTTAGATGAAAGTTTGCCTCGTCAGAAATGCGGCATCTCGTCAAGTCTCTGCAGTAGCGTTGTGCAGGAATCGAGCCAACTCATGTTTATCAAGCAGTCGTAAATGTTGTGCCAGTGGCAGCTTGTAAGGAGAAAACAGTAAACCCTGTTTCACAATCCTTTGCAGAGAGGCCCTAGTGATCTGTAATATTCCGGAGTGTCGAGAAAAAATTACTGTGGGCTTCGTTGCAAAACTACACGAAATTGTTGGACATTTCCTGTTGCCGAAATGTCAGTACTGGTCCCTTATGATTCACAATGGTTCAAATGGCTCTGAGCACGATGGGACTTAACTCCTGAGTTCATCAGTCCCCTAGATCTTAGAACTACTTAAACCTAACTAACCTAAGGACATCACACACATCCATGCCCGAGGCAGGATTCGAACCTGCGACCGTAGCGGTCGCGCGGTTCCAGACTGTAGCGCCTAGAACCGCTCGACCACTCCGGCCGGCTATGATTCACAATGATTACTGATCCTGCAGAACGCGCCATTGTGTTATATACACTCCTGGAAATTGAAATAAGAACACCGTGAATTCATTGTCCCAGGAAGGGGAAACTTTATTGACACATTCCTGGGGTCAGATACATCACATGATCACACTGACAGAACCACAGGCACATAGACACAGGCAACAGAGCATGCACAATGTCGGCACTAGTACAGTGTATATCCACCTTTCGCAGCAATGCAGGCTGCTATTCTCCCATGGAGACGATCGTAGAGATGCTGGATGTAGTCCTGTGGAACGGCTTGCCATGCCATTTCCACCTGGCGCCTCAGCTGGACCAGCGTTCGTGCTGGACGTGCAGACCGCGTGAGACGACGCTTGATCCAGTCCCAAACATGCTCAATGGGGGACAGATCCGGAGATCTTGCTGGCCAGGGTAGTTGACTTACACCTTCTAGAGCACGTTGGGTGGCACGGAATACATGCGGACGTGCATTGTCCTGTTGGAACAGCAAGTTCCCTTGCCGGTCTAGGAATGGTAGAACGATGGGTTCGATGACGGTTTGGATGTACCGTGCACTATTCAGTGTCCCCTCGACGATCACCAGTGGTGTACGGCCAGTGTAGGAGATCGCTCCCCACACCATGATGCCGGGTGTTGGCCCTGTGTGCCTCGGTCGTATGCAGTCCTGATTGTGGCGCTCACCTGCACGGCGCCAAACACGCATACGACCATCATTGGCACCAAGGCAGAAGCGACTCTCATCGCTGAAGACGACACGTCTCCATTCTTCCCTCCATTCACGCCTGTCGGGACACCACTGGAGACGGGCTGCACGATGTTGGGGCGTGAGCGGAAGACGGCCTAACGGTGTGCGGGACCGTAGCCCAGCTTCATGGAGACGGTTGCGAATGGTCCTCGCCGATACCCCAGGAGCAACAGTGTCCCTAATTTGCTGGGAAGTGGCGGTGCGGTCCCCTACGGCACTGCGTAGGATCCTACGGTCTTGGCGTGCATCCGTGCGTCGCTGCGGTCCGGTCCCAGGTCGACGGGCACGTGCACCTTCCGCCGACCACTGGCGACAACATCGATGTACTGTGGAGACCTCACGCCCCACGTGTTGAGCAATTCGGCGGTACGTCCACCCGGCCTCCCGCATGCCCACTATACGCCCTCGCTCAAAGTCCGTCAACTGCACATACGGTTCACGTCCACGCTGTCGCGGCATGCTACCAGTGTTAAAGACTGCGATGGAGCTCCGTATGCCACGGCAAACTGGCTGACACTGACGGCGGCGGTGCACAAATGCTGCGCAGCTAGCGCCATTCGACGGCCAACACCGCGGTTCCTGGTGTGTCCGCTGTGCCGTGCGTGTGATCATTGCTTGTACAGCCCTCTCGCAGTGTCCGGAGCAAGTATGGTGGGTCTGACACACCGGTGTCAATGTGTTCTTTTTTCCATTTCCAGGAGTGAATACCTGTAACCTTCTGCCTGTAACACGTAAATTATGGTCTATTCGGTTATGTCTGGCTTCATGGGCAGTGAGGTGGCAACTAATAATACAGTTAATCAGAACAATCTGAAAAAGTAATACTTTATTAATTACAAAAACTATCTTGGCTCGTCAGGCTCGGCTGTAGCTATGAAACTACACACGCAGACATGCGCTTCAGAACACAGTAAAAGAGCCTCGATTACTGAGTTTCGAGTTGATACACGTCCAGAATATCCATACTGTGGCTTCACTACTGTCAGCAGAAAACACAAGTTCGAATGTACTTCTTGATACAGTTGTATAGCGTTGGCGCATTGCCACACTTCACAAGACTGGAGATCTCCTCACACCAGTGGTTGACAGGGACTATATCACAATGAGTAGTCAACACAACGATGTTACTCCGACAATAACTTCCTGGGAGTAGGCGCCTCGTGACACCGCTTTGCTGGGCAATATCTCTGCGGTGGTCGGTACTTCTTGCACCGCTTTCGGCACTCGACGACACCGCATTCCTCCCTCCCCAAACGTCTGACCCAATATCAGGGATGGAAATTGGACTCGACGGCGAGGAGGCGGGGGAGGCGAGGAGAGTGAGCGCCAAACCAATGGCGGAGGTAGGAGCCGAAATTGTAGTCGACGCCGAGCACCTCCCCACACCTCGGTATCCAACCTGCGTGTGGTTGCAATTCCCCAACGGGAAACCAACCACAGGGTGCGCGTCGGCAACCATAGGCGCAGAGGTAGACCACGCGACAGGCCTTTCGCTGGAGACGACGTGTTAAAAAATTAGGTAATTTGCCACTTTGCTCGAAATTTGAAAAATTGGTATTTTTTGAGGCGCTGTAGCGCCTTAGATACTGGCAGTAGAAAAAAATGGTAAGGTTCAAATTCGTAGAGAATTTTATGCTCTTTAAAAAAGGTAATAGACGTCAAAGTGACAGGAGCAAATGAAACTGAGATATTTTGAAAAAACTGAAAAGGTCCGTAGTTTTCGAAGTTTTTTGACTGCAGAAAGTTTTCCCAAGAGAAATTTTGTTGGCAAAACTTGGTTTTCTAACCTTTCCAACAATATGAACCAGTTAAAAAAATAAAATATTCTTCACCACCTATTTCAAGGTACAGTCTTTTTTTTCTGCCAGTTTCACTGGACTATATGTGCCTCATGCCTCTTCCATTTCAGCTCCGCTTCATCGCTTACGCCGTCAAGGTGTTCCGTTCGTCTGGACGACGGAATGCGAACGTGCCTTTCGCCGGTTGAAATCGGCGTTGCTTTCCAATACTTGCCTTACGTTATTCGATCCCCAGAAGCCCCTTTTCTTGATGGTGGATGCATCGGATTTCGGCATCGGTGCTGTGCTTGCGCACAAAGATGGCTCGCACGATCGCCCTATTGCCTTTGCGTCCAAATTGCTCTCGTCTGCGCAAAGAAACTATTCACACATCGAGAAAGAAGCAATGTCTCTCGTATTTGGTGTTACAAAGTCTCATGACTTCTTGTATGGTCGTCACTTTACCATAATCACAGATCACAAACCTTTGACATCACCTTTTCATCCGAACAAGCCGGTACCTCCACGTACAGCGCAGAAATTCTTTCGCTGGTTTTTTTTCCTCCCGCGGTACCGCTAGGATATCTTGTATCGGTCCACTGCTAAGCACGCAAACGCAAATGCGTTGTCCCGTTATCCTGTTGCTGAGGATTGGGCATTCCATTCCTCCGAACTTGCTTGCATCTTCATTGATTCGGAAACCGATGACGTGGTCGAATCGTTTCGAATTGATTTTCGTCGTGTAGGTACAGCCAGAACTGCCGACCCTGTCCTTGCTACCGTTCTGCGTTTTGTTGCTATGCAATGGCCCTTGTCAAAGTCATGGATAGGGGACCCGTTGGTTCGCCGATTTTTTGCTCACGAGGAGAGACTTTTTGTTCGACGTGGTGTTTTGCTCTTGCGTTCTGATTATGATCAGTCCAGGGTCGTGGTCCCACATTCGTTACAGTCCTCTGTCTTAAAGCTTCTCCACTAAGGACATTGGGGCATAGTGAGAACGAAACAACTTGCTCGTCACCACTGTACTTGGTTCGGAATCGATGCCGCGATTACGAATGTGTGCTCTTCTTGCATGGCGTGTGCCGAACAACAACGAGCACCACCGTGGAAATTCTTGGCATGGCCAAAAGCCACTGTCCCTTGGCAACGCTTACACATCGATTTTCCTGGTCCGTTCTGGAATGCTCGATGATTGGTTGTGATACATTCATTCAGTAATTTTCGTTTTGTTGTCCAGCTGTCTTCCACGACATCATCTGCCACCATTCAAACGTTATCTGCTATCTGTTGCATTGAAGGTCTTCCACAGACAATTGTTTCCGACAATGGCCAACAGTTCATGTCCGCAGAATTTCAGTCATTCTGCAAGGCCAATGGTATTCAACATCTGACGTCCGCGCAGTTTTTGCCACAGTCAAACGGTGCCGCTGAACGATTGGCCAGGACTTTCAAGTCACATATGTTGAAGTTGAAAGAGTCACATTCTCTGGAGGACGCGTTATTGCTCTTTTTGTCCTCGTATCGCTCTCAGCCCCCAGCTGGTCGCTCACCGGCTGAGTTGCTCCATGGCCGCCATCATTTAACCTTGATGTCTTTGCTACATCCGCCGCATCAGGTTCTTGTGCAGCGGCAGACACCTGCTTTTGCCCCAGGCGACGTTGTCTACTACCGCCACTACCGAGGTTCACGGCGTTGGCTCGAAGGGCGCATTCTTCGATGCCACGGACGCGCTACGTACCTGGTTTTGGGGGCCTCTGGTGAGGTGCGCCGGCATCTCAATCAGTCTCGCCTATGTCGTCGTACGGGATCTGCCGCTCGCTATCAGCTTTCAGTGACGGTGCCGTCTGATGAGCGCCTCGGGGACCCATCTTCAGGCTCGCGTCAGCCCCAGGTGTTAACGACGCTGCCTTCCGTTTTGCTCCATGGCGACGCACCGCCGCCGCCGCCTGTTCTCGCGCCAGAAACGGCCGCAGTGGACGCGTCGCTGCAGCCGCCGGGCGCCACCCTGGGTCACGCGCCGCCGATCGCTTCCCGTGACCAGTTGCCCTCCGACATGGAACTCTTGCCCGCTCCGGACCTTATGTCGTCGTCGCCCATCGGGTGCCCCGGCCCGATGGACGTCGACCCCTCGGCCCCTCCTGTCTCTCTATGGGCGCATACACCGCATGTTGGCGTGCACCCTGGAGTAGGTTTTCAGGCGTTCCCTAGCTCCCCGCGGTCCGAATGGCAGGGTGCGGGTAGCACAGCCTCGCCTGTTGTTAGGCTCCCCACCTCGTCGCATACGTCAACATGGGGTCCTCCCGACGGCGGGCGGAGGTCATATACTCCAACCGTACGCTGCGGGGGAGGAATGTGGTGTCACCGCCAGACACCACACATGCTAGGTTGTAGCCTTTAAATCGGCCGCGGTCCGTTAGTATACGTCGGACCCGCGTGTCGCCACTATCAGCTATTGCAGAACGAGCGCCGCCACACGGCAGGTCTAGTCTAGAGAGACTCCTACCACTCGCCCCAGTTGTACAGCCGACGTTGCTAGCGATGGTTCACTGTCTATACACGCTCTCATTTGCAGAGACGACAGTTTAGCATAGCCTTCAGCTACGTCATTTGCTACGACCTAGCAAGGCACAATATTCAGTTACTATAATTACTATCTTCAAAAATGTATTCTGAACAGATAATATTGTGAATCATGTACCGTCAAGAGCGACGTTCATCATTAATGGATTAAAGTTAAGTATCAAACTAATTACGTGCGCTTTCTGAATTCTCATTCCTTGTCATGTTCCAGACCTCACGTCAGTATCGTTCCTCCCTCCTCACGCCAGCCTGCGTGAGCTAAAATGCGTGCATTTCGGCCTCAACTCGTAACACGGTGTTTGCCCTTCTGCTAACACAAAAGATATAATATGCTACCATATTGCATTTTGTCGTGTTTTTCTCTAGCTTATTAGGTTAGAAAAAACTTTTGGAGCACAAGTTCCTTATTGTGAATGTATCGTTTTCGTTTTACTTGCGATTTCGAGCGCTGTTAACACACGTGTGTGGTCCTGGAGATGTATTTGTTAGTCTTCATACTCCAGCTGTCCGATTTATGGCGTTCTTTCATCCTGATTTTCCACACCACCTGCTTGAATTTCACTTTCCATTTGGTGATAAACATATGTGTGATTTCGTTGTGTACTGTTGCGAACTGTTGATGCATGTTTGTCAGTCTTTTGTTTGTGCTGTGTTTGATACTTTCCATTTGTTGTGTGTGTGAGTGTGTGTGTGTGTGTGTGTTCTACTGCTTTTGTATGTGCGTTTTTGTGTGTGTCTGTCGAATCTGCTGTGTGTAAATGTATTTTTTTTTAATAGTAAATATGAGTTTTTGCGTGTGTGTGTGTGTGTGTGTGTGTGTGCGCGCGCGATTTTGTGTATGTGTGTGTGTGCGTGTGTGTGTGTGTGTGTGCGCGTGTGTGTGTGTGTGTGTGTGTGTGTGTGTGTGTGTGTGCGCGATTTTGTGTATGTATGTGTGTGTGTGTGTGTGTATCTTTCTGTGTGTAAATGTACCTTCTTTTTTTTATTTTTTTGTATCAGTAAATATGAGTTTATGTGTGCGTGCTTTTCTGTGTGTAAATGAATTTCGTTATAGTAAATATCGGTTTGTCTGTCAGAGTGTGTGTTTCTTGCTGTGTGTAAATCTGTTTCTTCTTGTTTTAAATGTGACTTCATGTGTCTCTGTGTGTGTGTGGTGACGGGCGGGAGGTAGAAAGAGAGAAGGGGGTAAGGAGATTCATTAATTACTTATTCAGCGCCACCTATTCTTTTCTCCTAGTAACTTACCGAAAATTTTTAACACAAGGTTTAGTAAAAAAAGTTTAGTTCTAACATTACTGAGGATGTGGATCCGGGGAATATGAACCATCCACAAGCATCACTTTAAGTTTGCATTTATTGCAACATAACCAGTTAAAACACCGACAATTACGTGTTGCAATTGATTAGGTAGGTCACAGCTATGCTGGCAACTATTTACACAAACAGATTGAGTCTTGCGAATTTAGAAATTTTAATTTCCACGAAAATTAGGGAACAAACAGTTAAAGCTGGAAAACAAATTGGTTCAGATTTCCATGGTATACATTATACCACTGAAACACTTTACTACGAGATCAATCGTGGAACACGGAGAACTAAGCAAATGCCCGTGTTACAGGAAACCGGATGACTTAGCTTAATTTGAGAGTGATATTTCAGTGGGCTTACTTAAATACTAATAAGACAGGATAAATGTAGCACCCATGGAAATAGCACTATATATATATATATATATATATATATATATATATATATATATATATATATATATATATAAACAGGCCTCTAACACAACTCTGTTTCACCCTGAACAATTCAGCATATAAAAAGGGTTACAAATTATTCTTAAAACTATCACTTTGGGATCACATTGGCCGTGTAAAATCAAATTAATAAACTTGACCACAATAACTTACTCTCTAGAGCCATTTAAAACAATCATAAAATCAAAGGAATCCTAATGGACCAGCCCTGGCCTAAAGCTAGCTTGATGCACTAAACCCCTCTGTAAAGCTGAGGCAGATAAAGAAAAAGAAAGATTGACCTCCACAAGGTGCTAAACCTATTAATTGAAGCGACTCGCTAAAGAACAAACAAGACACGATAGAAATCGTAACAGCCCCCAGGAGCTGGGCAACTGTAACGGTATATAGGAATGGACCCGCCAATGAAACTTTGCAGATTACGGGCATTCACACGTCCAGAATAAGGGTAGAAAGTAGAAGACCTTGTAGTCACTCAAGAAAAGAGACGACTGGAATGAACCGTATAAAATTACTATTAACTAACCTAGGTAATTCATTAGATATACCCAACATGACTGTTGCGAGTGCTGAGACACTTAACAGACTATGAAGGTGTCATAACATGGACTTGACCAGCACCCAAAAAAGAGAGAACATCGCATGTCAGAACCTCATTTCACGGGCGGAACAAGTTTCACATAATTTAAAGTATAAAATACTTATTTAACTAATTAACTAAAACTCATAGAAAACTGGATAAACAAGTTACACAAATGCAAATTTAAGTCACATTTATCTTGGTTGCTTGAGATGCTTCGTGAGTGGTATGGGACGTCCTGGTTATCGATTCAAACAAACCCAGGACTTAATCAGAAGACAACAAAAATTCATTTCTAATACATTGGGCTGAAAATTAACACTGAAATGAAGCCAACAGCAAACAGCGGAAGAAACGAGGAGAATACTAAAGCGTCTAATAGGAACAGTCAACAGCAGTCGAGACGAATAACTTCGGCAATATGGCAGGGCTACAGAATCAACATTTCAGCGGAATGTCAATGTCAACCACCGCTAAGCAAAGGTGTATGATAGGTCTTACTTGGATTGATGCACACTCCGACGAATAGCTACAGGTACAGGGACACTGTCTTGCTTCCACACGGGCCACATAGAGGAAACAGAACTGATAGAATTTCCGTAACGTCTTGAATCAAAAACCACTATTACGTCCCTACCCCTGTAACCTTATCGAGGCCTCCACACTCCTCATAGAGCGTCGACAACAGTCGCACTACTCGCGACCACTCCCCACTGCCGGCCTTCCCGTTACCCCTGCTGCACGTGTAACTAGGAACCACTCTGCTCAGAGCACACAGCGCCCCCTTCCAATCGCTAGTAAACAAAATATGGCGCTTGGCGGGAAGTGAAATTAGCGCTGCAAGTGACATTCAGAGGGAGATGAATCGAACTGTGAGCAGCACACAGTTCAATTAATCCTGGTTACTTATCGGTCTGTTATTGTTTTGGTAGCTAGTATGATCACAGAGTACTTGTTTATATGGATTTGGTCGTTGAGTACCTTCTTTTCCATTGCAATGGCTCTTTGTATGTGAAAGTTTTCTTGCAATGTCATGTAATTATTCACTCTGGTAACAGTCATCTCACATACCATGTTGGATGGTTTATCTCGATGATTTATCGGGTGTTCAGCGAAGGTAGAATCGCTATTTCCGTATTTCCAGCTTCTTATACGTTCTTTATACCTAGTTGTAAAGTTCCTGCATGTCATCCATAGATATAATGATTTACTTTCTTGGCACTCTAGCTGGTATATACCTGCTCCTTGATATTTATCTGGTTTTTCTGTTGTTTGTAAATGTGATTGGAGTGTTTTCTTGATCTGTAAGCTTTTTGTAATCCTTGTTTTTGTAGTACTATTTCCTATCTTGTGTGTTGCTTTGTGTTTTTATCTTAAGAAACTACAAACAGAAAAAAAACACCACTAAGGAATCAAAAGAAAAACTTATCAAAACAAGACATGGTTGTCTCACTGGGAGGTCCGCGATCGTTCATTAAGTAAAATATGGCGTTTCAGTCTTCGATCGCTATTCTTTATTCTCAATAACCGGTTTCGGGCTAGCTGCCCATCTTCAGGTCTGTTAGACAATGTTAAAAATGTAATTAATAAGAGAGATACAGTTAGCGATAAAAGTATCTTAGTTTACAAAAAGAAATTATGGAACGTATTAAATGCCAACATACCATATGTTGTAGTTACAGAGTAACTTGTCCGTACAGAACACACAGTTCACTGTCATAAGTAAAGTAAATTTCAATCTGTTAAAACATTATATCGCAGTATTTAAGAGTAACCTGATTGGTAACAGTAAAAAGTGCCCTCTACCTATAACAATTGTGCATCTGTCATTATTTCGCCGTATATATTAATGGCGAATATTCTTTTTAATAAAACAATTTTTAAGGTAATAACATATGAATAATCATTCTGAGTGGACCATGAAACGAAAAATTTTTACATTAATTTAAAATTTTATAGAGAAAAATAAAATATAATTAAAATGTAGATATTCTTCCGAAAATGTGCGTTTGCTCTTCTTTGTTTTTGATTGGTGGTGGAGTGGATTTCCCTACGTCAGAACGTATACAACGCCACGCCGAGTCGTCTTGCGCCGCGCCCAATTCACCTCGCCGCCAGTACGCTGAAGGCCGTTCCGCTGTAGCTGTTTCTTACTGGGTCGTGCTGTTGCATTCAAGAGGAAGCCTAAAACAGGTCTTTAAAAATCTCATAATAATTCCTGTGCATAAAATCACTTTGCTCATTAAGTAGTAGGTCTGGGGTTTTATTGTGATGTGCGTATATTTCAATCTCTTCGAGCACGTTGAGATAGAGACTTTTTGGAGCTTTATGTAGCACCTCCATTTGATCATTTATATTACTCACTTCATGTCTACTCTCTTTTACATGTGTTCCAAATGCTGTTCGATTGCTATGACTGCAATGTTCCCTGTATCGAATTTCAAAATTCCGCCCTGGTTGTCCTATATAATAACTGTCACATTCAGCACATTTAATCTTATACACTCCGGATTTATTGTATTTCATTTGTTTCGTCGTTGCTGGTTTATGTCTTAATCTGTGTGCCATTTGCCCTTGGTTCTGAAATGCCACTGCGATGTTTTTTGGAAAGCATTTAGCAATTCTTTCCGACACACGCCCTTTGTATGTCAGGGTGACAAACTTCTTCTTAACTTTAATTTTCCTAGAATCGCTACTGATGCCCGCGGATCTGTTTTTGATTTTGTTAAACATACGTGTAACATCTTGTGTCCTGTATCCGTTAGCTGCTGCTACTTGCTTAATAATATCCAGTTCTTTCTGCAACTCATCTTCCTGTAGTGGCAATCTGAGGGCTCTGTTGCACATTGCATAAAAGTACGCTCTTTTATGCTGTGCCGGGTGGTGCGACGTCGCTACTATGATGTTGTCGGAGCAAGTGTCTTTTCTATAGACGCCGAAAACGTGCCTGCCTCCCTCCTTTCTGACAGTCAAATCTAAATAGTTAATCGCCCCATTGTTTTCCATTTCTAGTGTGAATTGGATTTTTGGATGCTGCTCGTTTAAAACTTTAGTCATTTCCTCTACGTCTTCTTTTTCCCCTTTGAATAATAAAATAGTGTCGTCAACATACCGTCTGTAATAAATTAACTTCTCCTTAATTTCTGGAAAAGAGCTAAAAACTTTGTTCTCAAAGTCATTCATAAAAATTTCAGCTAAAATACCTGATAGACTGTTACCCATAGCTAAACCTTCGTCTTGAATAAAAACTTTATCGTTAAAAATAAAACTATTAAAACTCAGTGTGAACTCTAGCATATCTACGAGTTCGACGATTTCTCCCATGCTCATTGACTTATTTTTTATCAGGTTTTTCCTTATAATCTGCAAAGTGTCCGGTATTGGTATATTAGTGTAGAGGTTCACGACGTCCAATGAGGCTAGGACTGCATCCTCTGGGATTGCAATGTCCTTCACTTCGTTCGCGAAACATACACTATTTTTTACGTTGTAAACTTGCTCGTATTTATACGCCGATTTTAACTTACGGTACAAAGCCTTATTCAAGAGCTCATTAACGGCTTCCTTCCCATTGCAAATAACACGCATTGGTTTATTCTCCTTGTGCAATTTTATTTGCGCTCTTGCTTCTGGTGTTCTTGGATTCATCTTTACTAATCTAGCTTTTTCATTTGGAGTGAATAAAAATTGTATTGCTTCTATCCTTGCCTTTAAATCTGTCTGAAACTTCTTTGTTAAATCTTTTTTGACTTCTTTAATTCCATTTTCCTGAAAAAACCGCATTGTTTTATCTATATATTCCTTTTCGTAAATGACAACTGAGGTACTGCCCTTATCTGACTTAATCACGATTGCGTTGTTAGAATCCAGTTTTAAGTTAGTTTCTTTCACTAACCTCATCTCACTATATTTTCCGTTATGTAAAGTTTTCTGGCATTCAGTTGCCTCTTTGGCTTTGATGGCGATACATGTCTCCTGGAATTTAGTTAACTTAGCATCCCTACATGCTACCTTAACTTCTGCGATCATTCTCTTGATGTCTCGTTCTTGCAAGTTCGTTCGCGGATTATGCTTAAGCCCCTTATCCAAAAGCTTCTGCTCTTCTTCAGAAAAGACAATATCTGTTAGGTTAACGGTTCTGTCATAAAACTTATGTACATACTGTATTTTATCTGTTTCCCTCTCTGCCTTTGCTATTGCTCTACACAGATTAGACAAGTTGAATATGAGATTGAAGCAAGAATCCAGGTACATAGGGACGAAATCATAAAAAGATACAATAAGAAAATTACTAATCTGTGTAGAGCAATAGCAAAGGCAGAGAGGGAAACAGATAAAATACAGTATGTACATAAGTTTTATGACAGAACCGTTAACCTAACAGATATTGTCTTTTCTGAAGAAGAGCAGAAGCTTTTGGATAAGGGGCTTAAGCATAATCCGCGAACGAACTTGCAAGAACGAGACATCAAGAGAATGATCGCAGAAGTTAAGGTAGCATGTAGGGATGCTAAGTTAACTAAATTCCAGGAGACATGTATCGCCATCAAAGCCAAAGAGGCAATTGAATGCCAGAAAACTTTACATAACGGAAAATATAGTGAGATGAGGTTAGTGAAAGAAACTAACTTAAAACTGGATTCTAACAACGCAATCGTGATTAAGTCAGATAAGGGCAGTACCTCAGTTGTCATTTACGAAAAGGAATATATAGATAAAACAATGCGGTTTTTTCAGGAAAATGGAATTAAAGAAGTCAAAAAAGATTTAACAAAGAAGTTTCAGACAGATTTAAAGGCAAGGATAGAAGCAATACAATTTTTATTCACTCCAAATGAAAAAGCTAGATTAGTAAAGATGAATCCAAGAACACCAGAAACAAGAGCGCAAATAAAATTGCACAAGGAGAATAAACCAATGCGTGTTATTTGCAATGGGAAGGAAGCCGTTAATGAGCTCTTGAATAAGGCTTTGTACCGTAAGTTAAAATCGGCGTATAAATACGAGCAAGTTTACAACGTAAAAAATAGTGTATGTTTCGCGAACGAAGTGAAGGACATTGCAATCCCAGAGGATGCAGTCCTAGCCTCATTGGACGTCGTGAACCTCTACACTAATATACCAATACCGGACACTTTGCAAATTATAAGGAAAAACCTGATAAAAAATAAGTCAATGAGCATGGGAGAAATCGTCGAACTCGTAGATATGCTAGAGTTCACACTGAGTTTTAATAGTTTTATTTTTAACGATAAAGTTTTTATTCAAGACGAAGGTTTAGCTATGGGTAACAGTCTATCAGGTATTTTAGCTGAAATTTTTATGAATGACTTTGAGAACAAAGTTTTTAGCTCTTTTCCAGAAATTAAGGAGAAGTTAATTTATTACAGACGGTATGTTGACGACACTATTTTATTATTCAAAGGGGAAAAAGAAGACGTAGAGGAAATGACTAAAGTTTTAAACGAGCAGCATCCAAAAATCCAATTCACACTAGAAATGGAAAACAATGGGGCGATTAACTATTTAGATTTGACTGTCAGAAAGGAGGGAGGCAGGCACGTTTTCGGCGTCTATAGAAAAGACACTTGCTCCGACAACATCATAGTAGCGACGTCGCACCACCCGGCACAGCATAAAAGAGCGTACTTTTATGCAATGTGCAACAGAGCCCTCAGATTGCCACTACAGGAAGATGAGTTGCAGAAAGAACTGGATATTATTAAGCAAGTAGCAGCAGCTAACGGATACAGGACACAAGATGTTACACGTATGTTTAACAAAATCAAAAACAGATCCGCGGGCATCAGTAGCGATTCTAGGAAAATTAAAGTTAAGAAGAAGTTTGTCACCCTGACATACAAAGGGCGTGTGTCGGAAAGAATTGCTAAATGCTTTCCAAAAAACATCGCAGTGGCATTTCAGAACCAAGGGCAAATGGCACACAGATTAAGACATAAACCAGCAACGACGAAACAAATGAAATACAATAAATCCGGAGTGTATAAGATTAAATGTGCTGAATGTGACAGTTATTATATAGGACAACCAGGGCGGAATTTTGAAATTCGATACAGGGAACATTGCAGTCATAGCAATCGAACAGCATTTGGAACACATGTAAAAGAGAGTAGACATGAAGTGAGTAATATAAATGATCAAATGGAGGTGCTACATAAAGCTCCAAAAAGTCTCTATCTCAACGTGCTCGAAGAGATTGAAATATACGCACATCACAATAAAACCCCAGACCTACTACTTAATGAGCAAAGTGATTTTATGCACAGGAATTATTATGAGATTTTTAAAGACCTGTTTTAGGCTTCCTCTTGAATGCAACAGCACGACCCAGTAAGAAACAGCTACAGCGGAACGGCCTTCAGCGTACTGGCGGCGAGGTGAATTGGGCGCGGCGCAAGACGACTCGGCGTGGCGTTGTATACGTTCTGACGTAGGGAAATCCACTCCACCACCAATCAAAAACAAAGAAGAGCAAACGCACATTTTCGGAAGAATATCTACATTTTAATTATATTTTATTTTTCTCTATAAAATTTTAAATTAATGTAAAAATTTTTCGTTTCATGGTCCACTCAGAATGATTATTCATATGTTATTACCTTAAAAATTGTTTTATTAAAAAGAATATTCGCCATTAATATATACGGCGAAATAATGACAGATGCACAATTGTTATAGGTAGAGGGCACTTTTTACTGTTACCAATCAGGTTACTCTTAAATACTGCGATATAATGTTTTAACAGATTGAAATTTACTTTACTTATGACAGTGAACTGTGTGTTCTGTACGGACAAGTTACTCTGTAACTACAACATATGGTATGTTGGCATTTAATACGTTCCATAATTTCTTTTTGTAAACTAAGATACTTTTATCGCTAACTGTATCTCTCTTATTAATTACATTTTTAACATTGTCTAACAGATCTGAAGATGGGCAGCTAGCCCGAAACCGGTTATTGAGAATAAAGAATAGCGATCGAAGACTGAAACGCCATATTTTAAAAGAAAAACTACAAGCTAGCAACAATATAGTCCCAAGATCTGCTGAAGGGAACAGCACATTACTGATCAATAAAGAACAATATACTGCAAAACCAAAAATGTCATCTCTTCCAACAACATCACAAAACTAAAATCTGATTCAACAGCACGCTTCGAGACATACATAAAAAAACCACTTCAAAGACATCAGACACATACTCACAGATAAACGAAAACAACACTTCACACAGAAGAACCCAAAAGCACCAACACTCAGAAGCCAACCCAAGGTCCACAAAAACCACATTCCATTCAGCCTTGTTATTAATTTTATGAATACACCGTTATACCATATTGTAAAACACATGAACAATATCATAATGCAACACTGTGAAATGAAAAAACAACAGAACAGTGAAAAACAGAAATGAACTCATAACACAAATAAAAGACTAACACATCCCACAAACAGCATCACTCATCTCTTTTGACATAGGGAACATGTACGTCTCAATACCCACTGCAGACACAATAAAACTAATTGCAAAAATCTTACTGACATGCAACAAACTAGCTGCAGTCAATATTAATGAAATAACGAAAACCCTCAAAGTAATCTCACCCAAAAATTACTTCAAATTTCAAATGATGAGCTTCGAGTGGGATCCCCAGTTTCAGGAACACTGGCAAACATATTCATGAAACACGATTTTTGATGCAGTCATCAAAGGACACAAAATTGTTTACTCATACAGATATGTGGACGACGTAATCTGTATGGCAGATGAACCACCACAGAAAATTGTTCAACTTCATACAAATATAAACAACATACATAAATACACTCAATTCACCATGGAAAAAGAAACACATATACATTTCTTGGATGTAACGGCAAAGAGAGAGAACAATAAACACACATTTGAATATTCAGAAAGCCATCAGCCACAGACATAATTATACATGCTTCATCCAACCACCCACAAATTAAAAATTAGTGGCCCTATGACAAATGTTACACAGACTTAATAACATTCCATTCAGCAAAGAAAACCATAGAAAAAAGTTACAAACAGTACAACTGATAGCACAAACAATGGGTACAGCACCCATCTACTAAAAAAACTCAGTCAAAAATTAAAACACAACTGAAGAAAAATCTAAACAAGCAGAGAGCACAAACCCCACATTCACTACAACACACATGGAAACTCAAAACAATAACACTCTTGACATGAATAACAGCTAAAAAGAGTACACTCTTACATACAAACACAAATCAACACACAAGATAGCAAATACTAAAGAAACGGGGCTTACTAATAGCTTACGGAACAAGAAACACACTCCAAATACACTTAAAAACAACAGAAAAACCAGGGATACATCAAGGAGCAGGTATAAGCAGGTATTTACCAGCTAGACTGCCAAGAATGTAAGTCAGTATATCTGGGTATGACAAGCAGGAACTTCTAAAGTAGATATAAAGAACCTATAAGACGTTAAAAATATGAAAATAGTCATTCTACCTTTGCAGAACACCTGACAAAACACAGACATGAACCATCCAACATGGAATGTGACGTGACCGTTATCGGAGTGAATAATCACAACTAAAGCTCCTGACATTAGAAGAAAACTTTCACATAACAAGAGCCATTGCAAAGGAAAAGAAGGTACTCGCTTATGCCGGCCGTTGTCGTTCTTTATACACAAATCCAAAGAAATAATGAACTGCTGCTTGCGAAGGTGCATTGAAAAAACTGTATTGGGATTTTCGGAAAACTGTAAGAGTGCACTCTCGTTTTCAGCAACTGTGTAGCTAAAGAGAAAACACCCACCGTAGTGAAAAAACTTGCTTGCTGAGGTGGTAAATTTTTCAAAGTGCAGTTTCTCAACACGATTTGCGGAAATATAAGCCGATGAATGGCTCTGAGCACTACGTACTTAACAGCTGAGGTCAGCATTCCCCTAGAACCTAGAACTACTTAAACCTAACTAACCTAAGGACATCACACACACCCACGCCCGAGGCAGGATTCCAACCTGCGACCGTAAGGATTGCGCGATTCCAGATTGAAGTACCTAGAACCGCTCGGCCACACCGGCCGTATAAGCCGAAAAGCTACCGGTACAACTGCCCTTGGCGACATTATCTAGCTGTGCATATATCCCATCTAGAAACTGAAAGTAATGGAAAGGCAAGATTAAAGACAGAAATTCTTATATTTCAGCAGATTTTTGTTTATGATATCAACGGTGTTCTCATGGGCACATAGATACTGCTACAGTCAATACTGGGAAATGATCTCATATAATAACTTGTAGATTCTCTTGACCCGCATTACAAAAAGCTGACTGCATATCGTTTATGTGCTCCATAGAATAGTGATTAGAAGTGTCCTTGAATGCCGAAAAGTATTAGAAATCTGACATATTATGCAAGACAAATAGGACAAAACTCTAATACAGATGACAAAATAAGAGATGATTTTCAATACATTTCTCACAAAAAGAAAAAGATTTTCATGCGTTTCTCAGCTATGTGACTTTAAACTATAACTGTTTGCCGTCGTTTTACGTCACAACAGGAATAAAAGTTTATTGAATGTTGAATGTGGAAGACAGTCTTCATTTCTCATGCCACCTCATCCCTGTTCAAAATGTAATCTGCTGCGGTGATTCTTTTCGTTGATTCTACAAATGACGTTCAATGAAACCAGCCGAGGTCGCAGTGTCTACTGACACTGCTATATCTACAATGTAGCAAAAGAAACACAAGCGCCGGTCATGTCATTGGGCGCAGCTGACGCTGTAAGCGATAGCAATAGTCGAACGCCGGCGGCGTCGACAGAACACAGCCGGAGCTAACTGGAACGCTCTCGTCGCAGTGCTCCAAGCGAGTAACTTTGTCATTCCAGCGGCGGTCGAGTAGAAAAGCGCGACTGTGGGCGGTGACTGCTCTTCTGCTTGCAGCGACGCTATAACCCCAACCCGTGTACGCAAGCAGTACTGGTTTATTGAGCCATCGCTGCCCTGTTCACATAGATGCGTTGCTCTCAGACCAGGATGTACGATATTTCCGAATCGGGGAAAAACTTGCCGGTGCCCCCCCCCCCCCTCCAACACCCCACCCATCGAGTTTTTGAGATATAAATCAAAAATGAAAAAAAAAAAACTTTTTTCAAAAATATTCATTTTGCAGCGCACATATTTCTGAAGTTTTATTATATAAACTATATCCGCTGATAATTATAACAACGCTGATCATTTGCATACTCATTCAACCACATAAACAAACAGCGTTGGCATTCACCCGTTCGGGTTTAATCGGCTCAGCCCGTACAGCCCCGTCCTCATGTGTCTGCGGGAAAGCTTTTTATATCTGGATGCCAACGGGATTCCTCTGGCAGAGACATCACGTACACTACGCATTCATTCAAAAATATGAGTCGCTCAGAAATATACTTTAATTTGTTCAAAAATGTTCAAAAACCAACTTGGATGCATCTCAAAATTCCATGAATGATCAGTATACCAACGCCTTGAGAAACAAGAAATTTTTCTTCAAGAATATGAATTTAGCGCCCCCTGAAATTGGAGCCCCATAAAATTGACGCCCAGGTCAGATATCCCGGTTTGCCGCCCCCCCCCCCCCCCCCTTAGATTTTGGCCTTATTTCTCTGATCACTCACGCCACTGCACTGTAACTGCATCTATGCTGCTCAAACCTATATGATATGCGTAATGCGTGACGTGGCTACCTTTCTTTTAATATTTTTTTTTAATATATATGAAAATATGTAATAAGATACGCCTTCAATCGCGAGGACCACTTGCCGCTTAAGAATATATCCGTTTTATAATTTTTCTCTGCAGAACCACGCAATAAGGGGTGTAAAATAAATATAGCCTGGAAAATTTAAGTTACCAGTATCAGAATCATAACTGAGGCCCTAGATTTAGCATCTGGCTGCATTAAAAAGCGTCCCTGGCGCCGCTAACAAAACAACTGAACGTCAATTTTTAAAACAAAGCATACTTGTTTTTGTTACTTTAAAGCGGCTCCTAGAAGGTCAATAACGCTGACGATATATTTCAGGGCGTGCAGTAATACCGAGCGTCTAGGCGTGAGACTCCTGGAAATACTGTGCATTGTGAACAGCTCTGACAATATCTTTGTCAGCCTCCTGTACTCTACGAAAGAAGAAGGTTGGGATAGATTAGTTGTTGTCGGCTGGAAAAAAGAGTCCGAAACAAGAGGAAACATCAGTATTATTAGAGTATAATCGAAATGTATAAATAATTGCCGCAATTCTCGGACTTGAAAGGAAATGAGCACTAAATCAGAAGTGTTAAGAATGATGGATCAAAAATGGTTCAAATGGCTCTGAGCACTAAGGGACTTAAAATCTGTCGCCATCAGTCCCCTAGAACTTAGAACTACGTAAACCTAACTAACCTAAGGACATCACACATATCCATGCCCGAGGCAGGATTCGAACCTGCGACCGTAGCGGTCACGCGGTTCCAGACTGAAGCGCCTAGAGCCGCACGGCCACACCGGCCGGCTAAGAATAATGGATTAAATGATCTGTTGCTCAGAAAGCACAGGGAACGGCCACGAAGGAAGATGTTTTAAATAGTTAGTTAGGAAAGTTAAAAAGAAACGTACATGCAGATGTTTATTTCTGTATATAAATTACTTAGCCGAATATAATCCCTTAGTGCGCGTGTTACTGTATGACACGTTTCCATAATTATGTCTCAAATATCGAAAGGTGAAACAGCGCTTGTGAATATCTAGTCTTTGAAAGATGTTGTTCTTTATGGGGAAGGAGACCAGACAGCGAAGTCATCGGTCTCATCGGATTAGGGAAGGACGGCGGAGGATATCGGCCGTGCCCTTTCAAAGGAAACATCTCGGCATTTGCCTGGAGCGATTTAGGGAAATCACGGAAAACCTAAATCAGGATGGCCGGACGCGGAATTGAACCGTCGTCCTTCCGAATGCGAGTCCAGTGGGATAACCACTGCGCCACCTCGCTCGGTCTTTGAAAGAACCGACAGTAGCAAGCTATCACAGCGTAATGGAAAATCGCTGATTTGGTGGAATTGCATCTCTCATTGTATTATTATTATTTTTTTTTTGTTGGGTTAAGGGAATCCGCAGAAATTTGTCGGGATGGTGGGCCTTGAGGGGGGGGGGGGGGTGCCTTATGTATCGCGATAACGTATAAAATGCTGGTTCACCATCATACAAAACATTATAAGCTCCTTTTTTCCTTCGTACAACCTCAATGTTCTTGACAAGTTACCGGGAGTGATTTTTTAAGCTCCTCGAACCAATGTTTCGTTCACTTTTCTTCTGCTTGCAACAAAGTAGTGCCATTATCACAGAAGCAGCGTCTTTATAGCCCCACTTTCCGAACTACAGTATTATTGCCCTGCATTACTGACAAAGTTATTGAGTAGACTAGGGAGAATGTCAATAATACCAATAATACTGCGCAATAGTACCATGCAGTATTATTCACTGTCTAACGGCTGCTGCATGCAGCCGTTTAGAAACTGCACTGAGAGGAAAGCTACTAAAAATAAGAAACCACACTCTCACATAAATGTAGATCCGTTAGTCCAGAATGAATACAACAAAGACCGACTATGCCGTATTTGTCTTTCTTCTTTCAGTGATAAAGGCTGGTTGCGGAATCCACACCTCTTAGACCACTGTTCCGTGTCAGCACTGCATTCACAGGTTTCCTGTGCATTACTTTCCCCGGAACACGAAACAGAGTGGGGGCTTGATCGTTTTATGCATTGTGCATGCAACAAATTATTATTTAAAAATTATTGATAAAGGGCGTTTTCTTCAACTTGTTACCCTTCCCACATTACTCAGCAACAATTTGTTATTCACCCTAGTTTTTACATCAGAAATTAGTGGCCGGCATCTGTGGCCGAGCGGTTCTAGGCGCTTCAGTTCGTAACCGCACTGCTGCTGCGGTCACAGGTTCGAATCCTGCCCCGGGCGTGGATGTGTGTGATGTCCTTAGGTTAGTTAGGTTAAAGTAGTTCTAAATTTGGGGGACTGATGACCTCAGATGTTAAGTCCCATAGTGCTTAGATCCTTTTGAACCATTTGAAATTAGTGTTTTAACGGGAAAGAAAAGTGCTTGTAAGTATACCATTACATGTCGTATGAAAACATAATGTGATAAAGTTTGTAATTGTTTTATACCTTCATAGGATGTTAGTCCTTTTAAGTGAGGTGTGGGTAATTTCTCCAACCTGTTAGATGCCCATAGAAATATCAATTATAACTTCCTGCCCCTGTCGTGAATGCATAAGGCGATCAAATTCGTCGCTACTCCTAGAGGATACTGAACTTGTTAACAAAAAGACTGCGGATGAGCAAAGAGGTTACAACGCAGAAGGAACAAGATTTTCATTCAAATAATCATTTATTAGAACCAGCAGGATATTTCACACTTCCAACAACAGCCTTCACAAAAGTACAGTTGCAGCCACGAATTAACTGCAGAAAACTGTAAGTAAAATATTCATATTTAAAATGAAAGAGGCATTGTTATTAAATAACTAAGTAGGTAATGCTTCCCTAGCGGCGGATCACTTTCTGTTACTATATGAATTAAATTGAACCTCCAGACTATAGATACTGCTAGAGAAAACTTTCCAGGTGAACTAGAGAGATGTTAGATAACAGATATTATTGCACCCATTTATTTATTTATTTTAGCGTCGGCAGATAATCATCTTTTAACCAGCTAAATCTTAAATCACTGACATGCAGTACAAAACAGAAACTGAGGGACTTTAGAAGCCTTATGTTGACTGACGTGAATCTGTTTTACAAAATGATTGGGTTAATTTGAAGGAAAGGATGGAAACAATAGAATAACATTAACAATTCACAATGTTATATTGGCACAAATACGAATAAAGACACATACATTTAACAAAAGTGTTGAAATTGCTCTTTAAAATTTTTACCAGGTAGTTTAGCAGAGTTAATTGTTGTGGCACCGCAGGCTCGTAGATAAAACTAAAAAGAGTCCTACAAACACAAATACTCATAGCCTCAATTGAAATAATTATACATACAAAATACCTGTTAATATGTGGGTTCCGATATCTTCTTATCACATAGCGACATAGAAATTGTTGTTGTTGTGGTCTTCAGTCCTGAGACTGGTTTGATGCAGCTCTCCATACTACTCTGTCCTGTGCAAGCTTCTTCATCTCCCAGTACCTACTGCTACCTACATCCTTCTGAATCTGCTTAGTGTATTGATCTCTTGGTCTCCCTCTACGATTTTTACCCTCCACGCTGCCCTCCAATGCTAAATTTGTGATCCCTTGATGCCTCAAAACATATCCTACCAACCGATCCCTTCTTCTAGTCAAGTTTTGCCACAAACTTCTCTTCTCCCCAATCCTATTCAATACCTCCTCATTAGTTACGTGATCTACCCACCTTATCTTCAGCATTCTTCTGTAGCACCACATTTCGAAAGGTTCTATTCTCTTCTTGTCCAAACTGGTTATCGTCCATGTTTCACATCCATACATGGCTACACTCCATACAAATACTTTCAGAAACGACTTCCTGACACTTAAATCTATACTCGATGTTAACAAATTTATCTTCTTCAGAAACGATTTCCTTGCCATTTCCAGTCTACATTTTATATCCTCTCTACTTCGACCATCATCAGTTATTTTACTCCCTAAATAGCAAAACTCCTTTACTACTTTAAGTGTCTCATTTCCTAATCTAATCCCCTCAGCATCACCTGATTTAATTTGACTACATTCCATTATCCTCGTTTTGCTTTTGTTGATGTTCATCTTATATCCTCCTTTCAACACACTGTCCATTCCGTTCAACTGCTCTTCCAAGTCTTTTGCTGTCTCTGACAGAATTACAATGTCATCGGCGAACCTCAAAGTATTTACTTCTTCTCCATGAATTTTAATACCTACTCCGAATTTTTCTTTTGTTTCCTTTACTGCTTGCTCAATATACAGATTGAATAACATCGGGGAGAGGCTACAACCCTGTCTCACTCCTTTCCCAACCACTGCTTCCCTTTCATGCCCCTCGACTCTTATAACTGCCATCTGGTTTCTGTACAAATTGTAAATAGCCTTTCGCTCCCTGTATTTTACCCCTGCCACCTTCAGAATTTGAAAGAGAGTATTCCAGTTAACGTTGTCAAAAGCTTTCTCTAAGTCTACAAATGCTAGAAACGTAGGTTTGCCTTTTCTTAATCTTTCTTCTAAGGTAAGTCGTAAGGTTAGTATTGCCTCACGTGTTCCAACATTTCTACGGAATCCAAACTGATCTTCCCCGAGGTCCGCTTCTACCAGTTTTTCCATTCGTCTGTAAAGAATTCGCGTTAGTATTTTGCAGCTGTGACTTATTAAACTGATAGTTCGGTAATTTTCACATCTGTCAACACCTGCTTTCTTTGGGATTGGAATTATTATATTCTTCTTGAAGTCTGTGGGTATTTCGCCTGTCTCATACATCTTGATCATCAGATGGTAGAGTTTTGTTATGACTGGCTCTCCCAAGGCCATCAGTAGTTCTAATGGAATGTTGTCTACTCCCGGGGCCTTGTTTCGACTCAGGTCTTCCAGTGCTCTGTCAAACTCTTCACGCAGTATCTTATCTCCCATTTCATCTTCATTTACATCCTCTTACATTTCCATAATATTGTCCTCAAGTACATCGCCCTTGTATAAACCCTCTATATACTCCATCCACCTTTCTGCCTTCCATTCTTTGCTTAGAACTGGGTTGCCATCTGAGCTCTTGATATTCATACAAGTGGTTCTCTTATCTCCAAAGGTCTCTTTAATTTTCCTGTAGGCAGTATCTATCTTACCCCTAGTGAGACAAGCCTCTACATCCTTACATTTGTCCTCTAGCCATGCCTGCTTAGCCATTTTGCACTTCCTGTCGATCTCATTTTTGAGACGTTTGTATTCCTTTTTGTCTGCTTCATTTACTGCATTTTTATATTTTCTCCTTTCATCAATTAAATTCAATATTTCTTCTGTTACCCAAGGATTTCTATTAGCCCTCGTCTTTTTACCTACTTGATCCTCTGCTGCCTTCACTACTTCATCCCTCAGAGCTACCCATTCTTCTTCTACTGTATTTCTTTCCCCCATTCCTGTCAATTGTTCCCTTATGCTCTCCCTGAAACTCTCTACAACCTCTGGTTCTTTCAGTTTATCCAGGTCCCATCTCCTTAAATTCCCACCTTTTTGCAGTTTCTTCATTTTCAATCTGCATTTCATAACCAATAGATTGTGGTCAGAATCCACATCTGCACCTGGAAATGTCTTACAATTTAAAACCTGGTTCCTAAATCTCTGTCTTACCATTACATACTCTATCTGATACCTTTTAGTGTCTCCAGGATTCTTCCAGGTATACAACCTTCTTTTATGATTCTTGAACCAAGTGTTAGCTATGATTAAGTTATGCTTTGTGCAAAATTCTACAAGGCGGCTTCCTCTTTCACTTCTTCCCCCCAATCCATATTCACCTACTATGTTCCCTTCTCTCCCTTTTCCTACTGACGAATTCCAGTCACCCATGACTATTAAATTTTCGTCTCCCTTCACTACCTGAATAATTTCTTTTATCTCGTCATACATTTCATCAATTTCTTCGTCATCTGCAGAGCTAGTTGGCATATAAACTTGTACTACTGTAGTAGGCATGGGCTTTGTGTCTATCTTGGCCACAATAATGCGTTCACTATGCTGTTTGTAGTAGCTAACCCGCACTCCTATTTGTTTATTCATTATTAAACCTACTCCTGCATTACCCCTACTTGATTTTGTATTTATAACCCTGTAATCACCTGACCAAAAGTCCTGTTCCTCCTGCCACCGAACTTCACTAATTCCCACTATATCTAACTTTAACCTATCCATTTCCCTTTTTAAATTTTCTAACCTACCTGCCCGATTAAGGGATCTGACATTCCACGCTCCGATTCTTACAATGCCAGTTTTCTTTCTCCTGATAACGTCCTCTTGAGTAGTCCCCGCCCAGAGATCCGAATGGGGGACTTTTTTACCCCCGGAATAGTTTACCCAAGAGGACGCCATCATCATTTAATCATACAGTAAAGCTGCATGTCCTCGAGAAAAATTACGGCTGTAGTTTCCCCTTGCTTTCAGCCGTTCGCAGTACCAGCACAGCAAGGCCGTTTTGGTTAATGTTACGAGGCCAGATCAGTCAATCATCTAGACTGTTGCCCCTGCAACTACTGAAAAGGCTGCTGCCCCTCTTCAGGAACCACATGTTTGTCTGGCCTCTCAACAGATACCCCTCCGTTGTGGTTGCACCTACGGTACGGCCATCTGTATCGCTGAGGCACGCAAGCGTCCCCACCAACGGCAAGGTCCATGGTTCATGGGGGGGGGGGGGGGGGGCATAGAAATTAGCTTTCAAAATCCAGCAAGCTACCTGTAACAGTTGCCCGCCCCTAATTAAAAGAGTGTCACATTTTCGTAGGGGTCATTAATGTCTCTGGCCAAGGTAATGTACAACAAAACAAGACTCTAAGAGACAAGTGCATGGAGCCAAAAGCGATAACCATTGACGGAATTTGTAACCACTGATGGCTTTATCATAATTACTGGGACGGCGGCTATGTTTTTGAGTTAAATGATTTCTGAGGCCTTTTCCCTGATATGCTACCCAGGTCTAAAAACAGATCTGCTGCTAACCGCCAGGAAAGTTGGTCGTTAAAGTTCCATCTGTTGGAACAAAGACAGCAGATAATGCGTTCGTTTCTCATAGGTTTCCCATCCTGTTTAGGAGTCGATCGACGCAAGGAACAACCTTATCTATTGAAGGAGAAGCAGCCGTTCAGATTTTCAGGGAACTGTGGCCACAATTTTGGAATAACCGCAAGTTCTCTCGTGAAGAACGTATCGTAGAATTCGGGATACCGCTTTGCAGTATGTAAGGGTCTGAGTTCTACTGAGTCCTTAATCTCTGATTTTCCTTTGAATGGGAAATCTACGTTTATATTTATAAACCAGAGCGTTAGCTATAAGAAGGCGACAAGCACATGGACTGTAACAGTGTGAAAACAGCAAAACCGTAGTATATTATAATGCCTAATACGGTGCAGAAAAAAAATGTTCATTCAAAAAAAGCTTCCAGTCTTCTCTGAACGAATGAATACAGGTCGTATTTGGTTTCTAAGGGAATCTTATATCAGTCTTCCTTCAAAATAGCGGGAAGTTCAGGTTACGGTGATGACGATGGATAGCCATCAACCATCCTTCTCTCTAAAGTGATCACCAACGCTCAGTAATATTGAGGTCTGGTGACTACAACGTCCAGGAAAGATGAGATAGTTCATCCTCGTGCTTGCAAAACCCGTCCTAGACGATTCGTGCTGTGTGAACAGGGCGCATGTCGTCTTGGAAGACAGCATCACCACTGGGGGACAAAAACTGGTCCATGAGGTGGGCTTTATCAGCCAGAATGGTCACATAATCCTTGGTAGTAATGCGATCTTGCAAGTTATCCGTGGGGCCAATAGAGTGCCACCATATGGCTGCCCGAATCATGACGCAGCCTCCACCATGTTTCACTCTTGGGACGTAAACTCGACCACAAAAGCAAACAGTGTGAAACAGGACTCATCCATCCTAACGACCTTCTACCATCGTTCCATAGTCCAGGTTTTTCAGTTAGGGCATTTGCATTGTACGTGAGTGGTTTTGGAATTGCAGCTCACCCTACTGTTTCGTGTGTACGGAGCTCCCTTAGTGTTGTTGTGGTGTTGATAGGGTTTTCAGCCGGCCAGAGTGGCCGAGCGGTTCTAGGTGCTACAGTCCGGATCATCGCGACCGCTACGGTCGCAGGTTCGAATCCTGCCTCGGGCACGGATGTGTGTGATGTCCTTAGGTTAGTTAAGTTGAAGTAGGTCTAAGTTCTAGGGGACTGATGACCACAGAAGTTAAGTCCCATAGTGCCCAGAGCCATTTGATAGGGTTTGCAAGTGCGACATTCAGCTTTGCAATTACTTGTGCAGCTGTCCTCCTCTTATTATTCGTCACAATCATCTTCAAGAACTGTCTGTCTTGATCATTCAACACACACTTTCTCCCATTTTGTGACTTTGCGGATGACGTTTGTCCACTTTCCTGTGTGCGGTGTAAATCTTCTATACGGTACCTCTTGAAACATCAAACTCTTCAGCTACCTTAAGTTGCGGAAGCAATCGTCATGTAAGTACCAATAATTTGTCAACATTCGCATACACTGAGCTCTGACGTAATACACTCACAACTATACTGAACACCGTTCTGGCCACGACAGACGTTTGAAACTTATTCAAGATATTGCATAGTTGACATTCGTTATCAGATACTATATTGCAGTTCGCAAGCTTGGCAAGCATGTGCATTTATGTTCCAGCATGCGTTTGTCGCGGTGTTTCCATATTTCAGTCCACTCCCTGTGTTATGTAGGAATATAAATAGGCTTTTAGTTAATTTGTTATTTGATCTTGATTTAGCTCTCAAGTACGTGTCTCATCAATGTGGGGGGCGGAATTGAGATCTAAGTCGTATATAGTGTAACACTACAGAGCCATGTTGTGGCTCGCATTGCTGGCGTTGGTAGGTTAGCAACATGTAATAGGGATAGTGGCGTTTCGTTTTCTGCTTGTGTTTATTGGCACCAATACGTTTGCTATCGTTGTCTGTCTGCGAGTGGCAGCAGCAGCGGTTATCCACACCTACAAGGGCAGTTCAATAAGTAATGCAACACATTTTTTTTCTGAAACAGGGGTTGTTTAATTCAGCATTGAAATACACCAGGTTATTCCTCAATCCTTTAGCTACACAACACAATTTTTCAACGTAATCTCCATTCAATGCTACGGCCTTACGCCACCCTGAAATGAGGGCCTGTATGCCTGCACGGTACCATTCCACTGGTCGATGTCGGAGCCAACGTCGTACTGCATCAATAACTTCTTCACCATCCGCGTAGTGCCTCCCACGGATTGCGTCCTTCATTGGGCCAAACATATGGAAACCCGACGGTGCGAGATCGGGGCTGTAGGGTGCATGAGGAAGAACAGTCCACTGAAGTTTTGTGAGCTCCTCTCGGGTGCGAAGACTTGTGTGAGGTCTTGCGTTGTCATGAAGAAGGAGAAGTTCGTTCTGATTTTTGTGCCTACGAACACGCTGAAGTCATTTCTTCAATTTCTGAAGAGTAGCACAATACACTTCAGAGTTGATCGTTTGACCATGGGGAAGGACATCGAACAGAATAACCCCTTCAGTGTCCCAGAAGACTGTAACCATGACTTTACCGACTGAGCGTACGGCTTCAAACTTTTTCTGGGTAGGGGAGTGGGTGTGGCGCCACTCCACTGATTGCCGTTTTGTTTCAGGTTCGAAGTGATGAACCCATGTTTCATCGCCTGTAACAATCTTTGACAAGACATTGTCACCCTCAGCCACATGACGAGCAAGCAATTCCGCACAGATGGTTCTCCTTTGCTCTGTATGGTGTTCGGTTAGACAACGAGGGACCCAGCGGGAACAAACCTTTGAATATCCCAACTGGTGAACAATTGTGACAGCACTACCAACAGAGATGTCAAGTTGAGCACTGAGTTGTTTGATGGTGATCCGTCGATCATCTCGAACGAGTGTGTTCGCACGCTCCGCCATTGCAGGAGTCACAGCTGTGCACGGTTGGCCCGCACGCGGGAGATCAGACAGTCTTGCTTGACCTTGCGGCGATGAGGACACACGCTTTGCCCAACGACTCACCGTGCTTTTGTCCACTGCCAGATCACCGTAGACATTCTGCAAGAGCCTATGAATATCTGAGATGCCCTGGTTTTCCGCCAAAAGAAACTCGATCACTGCCCGTTGTTTGCAACGCACATCCGTTACAGACGCCATTTTAACAGCTCCGTACAGCGCTGCCACCTGTCGGAAGTCAATGAAATTATACGAGACGAAGCGGGAATGTTTGAAAATATTCCACAAGAAATTTCCGGTTTTTTCAACCAAAATTGGCCGAAAAAAAAAATGTGTTGCATTACTTATTGAACTGCCCTTGTAGTATGGTCGTACTATCTTCGGAAGGACGTCAAGTATTTTCCTGGTCGGAGTGTGTCGGGGAGTTTGGTTGGGACAGAGGAGCAGTGAGGTCCGGCAGCGCGAGGACATGCCGGGACCGCTGGTGGCACACAGGCACTGCCCGATTGAGGGGCTGTAGTTGCGAGGGCCACTGGACCCAGGACGTTTCAGTTGAGTGAACATTAACCCAGTAGTGAAACCTCTACTATTTTGAGATCACGCCGTGCGTTCGCACGTTGCTGATTGAAGGGTCACTGAGGCAAAGAGCAACGAGTGGAGTGTTTGGAGCTGGCTACATTAATTAGTCATCCTCTAATGCTTATTATTAATCATTGAATTCCCTGTGTTATTGTTGGTGAAGTTCAACCAGCGGGATTTTTCTGCCTAACGGCCGCTAACGCCACAGTTACCTACCCAGGAGGTTAGAGTATTTACGCGGCTGTGTACCTTTCCTCACCTTGCCACTGCTGTCCGGTAAGGTGTGTAGTTCGACAGCCTCCTTGATTCTGGTTCAGATATTTCTTTCTTTTGGACTACTTTGGTCGTAGTGGCTCCTTCTGCTTCTGGATGTTCTACACACCGGATTCTGAAGACTCAATGCTGTCCGCAAGTTCGCCTTGCCTGAGCTGTTCCATCGTTGTGTTGGTTATCAGACGTTAGGTAGATATTGGGCTGCGTTGAAACTGTCACTTGTTTGAGTTGCCATCTGGTTAAGTGAATACAACTCTTGGCTTTCTGGCTGCCCGGCGTGGCCATGCGGTTCTAGACGCTACAGTCTGGAGCCGAGCGACTGCTACGGTCGCAGGTTCGAATCCTTCCTCGGGCATCGATGTGTGTGATGTCCTTAGGTTAGGTTTATTTAGTTCTAAGTTCTAAGCGACTGATGACCTCAGAAGTTAAGTCGCATAGTGCTCAGAGCCATTTGAACCATTTGAACCTTGGCTTTCTGTCTCATCGTTTACCAAGTTGAGCGTCTTTCCCAGGTCGATCCTTCGAGTACTGTCTGAGGCCACATCTCTCTTGATTTGGTCAGATTGTGATGATTGCTTTTTCTTTAAAGTATTTTAAATTTGAATTATTACTGTTTGGGCGTACAGCCGACAAAGAGTTTCAATTTCTTGTTAGTAAGGCCTTCAGCCGTGAGTGTAACTAGTCTTAAGAAATTTTATCAGATAAAGTATCTTTGAAATGTTCGTGATTGTTCTTTAAATATCTCTCTAAGAAGTTTAATTGCTTCTCAAAAAATTGCTATCCAGGCCTTCAGCCGTCAAATTGTTTTTGAGTAATTATTATTGGGGCCTTCAGCCGACAGATAATTTGAATCTCTGGTCAATAAGCCCTTCAGCCGTGAATGTAATTGCTCTTAAGAATTTTTAATTAGATATTGTCTCTTAATAGTGAAATTTTGATGATTGTCTTTTTTAAAATATTTTAGTATCTCTTGGAGATTTTTAACTGGTTCTTAAGAATTTTCTATCCTGGCATTCAGCCATCAAATTGTTTTTTGAGTTTTTATCATTGGGGTCTTCAGCCGACAAATAATTTGAGTTTCTGGTCAATAGGACCTACAGCCGTGAGTGTAACTCACTTAAGAATTTTCTTAATTAGACATTGTGTCTTAATAATCAAATTTGTAATTGTTCCTTGTTGTCAACTTTATTTGAAATTGTTTCCAAATAAAGTGTACATGATTTGAAAAAAAAAAGAAAAGGAACTGAGGAACCAACAGTAACTGATTACAGCCCCGTCCACACTGAATCCTGCCTTTCCCTAAGTACTAGGTCTCAACTACAACACTATGAAAACAGTTGTTAAAGTACTAAAAATACTTACCTCTTCTGCCGTACTTAGTATCGGACACTGTACCATAACATCGACTAGTAACACACAATCATACCGTGTACCTTATCAAATGTGTGGTTGGCTCGAGGAATGGGTATTAGATCCCATAACGTTGCGCTGGATGGCGAACGTCCCACAGAACCGAAACTAACGTCACGTGTGTCGCAATGATGTGTAATAGGACCTCTTATTATTGCAATACACATAACTGGCCAATCAGGCATCAGCAGTACCAAGACTGTTATCTGACAATGTTGCTGTGTACAAAATAGTATCCTCGTTGGACGATCGTAGTTAAATGCAAAAAATGTTGAATAAAACTTCCAGTACATTCAGTGTACACGTAATTGCGAATGTGGACAACCATCAGCTGGAGAACAGACTAACGAAAAAGAAATTTGTGCCCGACCTGGACTCCAGCCCGGATTTCCAGCTTAATGCGAGCAGCTTCCTAGGCATTTGGCTATCCAGGCATCTCTCGCAGCCAGACTCAAACTTCTATTCGTCGTCAGCCATGCGTCTACTAACTGTACTCGTACATCTGTCATGTATAATCCCATAGAGGTGAGACATTTTACTTGAAACTCACTTGCGCGTGTCGGCGGATAAATACGATGCTGCAGTGCCTGTATTACTCCGAATTACAATGCAGACTTCCTTCGAACATGCATGCATGTCGTAATTCTGAATAACAAAGGCACTGCAATAGCGTAAAAATTCGAACTGTTGTAACGAATGGAAGCTCATTTTAAAAGTGGATAAAAGCAAGAGAACGCCTCAACATTAAGATAGATCCGAGTAGAATCTGATTACAAGTTCAGTAGTCAACTATTTTTAGGACGTCTCGTCGTATGAATGTTTAGGGGCAGTATTGCAACCAATGTGATATGGAACGATCATGTAAGATTCAGTATTAGAAGTGGTGAATGGAAGATTTAAATCGGCTGGGTGGATCCTGGTAAAGCCCAATGTATCTTTAAAAGAAAACTCTACAAGGCGCTGCGACAACCAGATCCACTGTTCCAGTGTCTGAAGTCCTTATCAAGTAAGTGTATCACTGACGTGGGACGAAATCAGAGACGCGATGGCATTATCTCAATTTTGCTCCGAGATGCTCGGTTAGCTTAAATGTCGATCCTTGGAAAAGTGACGAGATAGTTTTCGTGAAATCCAGAGGTATAATTTTAGGGAACATACACTCTAAGACAAAAGAAACGAATAGGGGTCGGATATCAGTAGATGTGATATGCATGTAAAGATAAAAATATGATTACAACTTCAGAAAAATTTGATGTTTTACTCGAAAGAAAAAGCTAGACAAATTGAGGAAGCCAATAAAACGTTAGTATACCTCGGATCCTTGTCATTGATTGATAGTGGTGTTGGATGTCATACTGACAGTTATCGTGCCAAATTCTGTGAAATTCCCACGTTAGTTGTTCAAACTTCCGAGATTGTTGGAGGGACTTGTCTTTAATGCTTCAGACGGCTAAGGTAAGGTTTGGCAAACCGGAAGACAAGCAGTAAAAATTCCTTGCGTGCGCGGGCGCCCATTGTCTTGGTGAAATATAAACCCAGGGTTGGTTGCCATGTACGGCAAAAAATATATCGCCGACGTACGGCAGAGAGGTCTCCGCCGACTCATTTCGAATCTTCAATGATATTTCAGGCCGGAGATGTCAGGAGACTTCCCAGTCAGGTGTGCGATACCAAACAGCCACACGAGGTGCGGCTAGAAAAAAACCGGACTGATGCTGGAAAAAACATTTATTTACAATTATTTACAATTTAATGTTATCTCCTTCAATGTACTCTCCTCCTCGGTCTCTACACCGCTCCATACGAATTTTCCACTGTTCATAGCAATGCTGCAGATCATTTTCGGTAAGTCCATACATTACTTCCGTCGCTTTTTCTTTTACTGCTTCAACATTCTCAAATCTAGTTCCTTTCAAAGCTGACTTGACTTTAGGGAAAAGAAAAAAGTCACAGGGGGCCAAATCAGGTGAGTAGGATGGATGATCTAAGATTGGAATGTTGTGTTTTGCCAAAAACGTCTTCACTGACAACGCACTGTGAGCTGGGGCATTGTCTTGGTGAAGGATCCATTACTTTTTTCTCCACACATCGTTCCGTTTTCTCCGTACTCGCTCACGTAGGGTAGCCAGGACGCTAATGTAGTAATGCTGATTCACTGTTTGTCCCTCTGGTACCCAATCAATGTGCACAATCCCTTTGATGTCAAAAAAAAAAAAAACAATCATCATTGCCTTGAATTTCGATTTTGACATTCGTGCTTTTTTTGTCGTGGAGAACCAGGAGTTTTCCAATGCATCGATTGGCGTTTAGTTTCGGGATCGTAAGTAAAAAACCACGATTTATCGCAAGTAATAACATTTTGTAAGAAGGTGGGATCACATTCAATGTTTTCCAGGATTTCAGAACAAATCATTCTTCGGCGTTCCTGCTGTTCAATTGTGAGACACTTTGGAACCATTTTTGAACACACTTCGTTCATGTTGAAACTTTCATGAAGAATCTGCCTAACACTTTCCTTGTCAACTCCTGTTAACTCAGACACTGCTCTGATTGTTAAACGGCGATCTTGTCGAACAAGTTTACCAATTTTTTCAATGTTTGCATCAGTTTTTGCTGACAATGGTCTGCCAGTGCGAGTGTCATCACTGGTGTCTTCGCGGCCATCTTTAAATCGTTTAAACCACTCAAACACTTGTGTTCGCGATAAACAATCATCGCCGTACACTTGTTGTAACATTACAAACGTTTCACTTGCAGATTTTCCTAGTTTGAAACAAAATGTGTTGTTAACACGCTGTTCTTTCTGTACACTCAACATTTTCCGACGCACAGACAAAACGTCAACTACTTAAAACAGACGCCACGGGCAGACTGAGTGCAGGAGGCAGATGAAACTCGAGCAGTAGGCGGAGCGAGAGTCACGTGACAGTCCACGCGACTTTCAGCCTTATTGCATTCGTTTTATTGTTTCACCAGTACTAGTCCGGTTTTTTTCTTGCCACACCTCGTACATTATATTACCCGACAGCCATGGGCACGATCTGGGGTGCCATTCCTTTTCATAGCAGGACGCGTTTGGTTCTCATCCGCGGTCGCCTTACGGTACCACAGGAAGTCGAAGATATTCTAGTCCCTGTTTTGTAGCCCTTCATGATAAGCCATACTAGACTTACATTACAGCATGATAATGCACGCCCACACATGGCAATAGTTTCTACAACTTGTCTTCGCATTTCTTGGGAACAAGGTCGCTGGACGTCTCCCAAGTTGAGAAGTTTTGAAATATTATGGGCAGAACCCTCTAACCAGTTCGAGATTAAGACGATCAAACGTGGCAACTGGGCAGAATATGGCACGATATCCCTGAGCAGGACACCCGGCACTTCTCTCAATCAATATCAGACCGAGGAACTTCTTGCATAAGTTCCCCCGGCGGACCAACGCGTTATTGTCTTCATTCATGAAGACAGGGCGACCATCGTTTATCTCGGGAAGGGGCTTTGAGATTAAGATGAGTGGGTCTACGCCACGTTCAAACGCATGCAGACAGTAATCTTTACCTCGATCAATATGCAAATAGAATAGGGAAGAGGATTAATAATATCGGTATGATGTACCCTCCGCCGTACATTCTAAAGTAATGGATTATATGTATTTATATGTAGATGTTGTCAAATTTGAGTAAAAATATCGTCATCAGAAGTGAACACACAACCTATCAAGCAGATGTATGTGCACAAGACTCTAAAGCTCTAAAAGTGTGAGTGTGGGAGAGGGGCCTTCACGAGCACAAATTCACAAGTATATTCACACGGCACTTTTACATGACATGTTGTTCTTAAATTTTCCTTAAAATTTTAAGTTTCTCATTAATTTCACATAGGGCAGGTAACTGGTATATGCCGCATAGGGTTTTTACTCTAAATTTCGAATCTGGTGCATTTTTATCCATAGCACGTGACCTACTTCCGTCATTTTGGATTAATGAACTTATACTTGTTTTACCACGTAGACTGGGAATAACAACCACCGTTGACGTTCCCTAATATTCCTTGACATACTAAGAAATGGGTCAATGAATGCATGTGTGCAGTCCCAAGCAAAATACCGAACTAACAAGTAAGTACTGTAGTATTAATGCACTGGACCCACAATCGGAAGGAGAGAGATTCTGTTCCCTGTTCTTCGTGCCACAAACGTTAGATTTTAAATCATTCTACATCTACATCTACATTTATACTCCGCAATCCACCCAACGGTGTGTGGCGGAGGGCACTTTACGTGCCACTGTCATTACCTCCCTTTCCTGTTCCAGTCGCGTATGGTTCGCGGGAAGAACGACTGTCTGAAAGCCTCCGTGCGCGCTCTAATCTCTCTAATTTTACATTCGTGATCTCCTCTGGAGGTATAAGTAGGGGGAAGCAATATATTCGATACTCATCCAGAAACGCACCCTCTCGAAACCTGGCGAGCAAGCTACACCGCGATGCAGAGCGCCTCTCTTGCAGAGTCTGCCACTTGAGTTTGTTAAACATCTCCGTAACGCTATCACGGTTACCAAATAACCCTGTGACGAAACGCGCCGCCCTTCTTTGGATGTTCTCTATCTCCTCCGTCAACCCGATCTGGTACGGATCCCACACTGATGAGCAATACCCAAGTATAGGTCGAACGAGTGTTTTGTAAGCCACCTCCTTTGTTGATGGACTACATTTTCTAAGGACTCTCCCAAGGAATCTCAACCTGGTACCCGCCTTACCAACAATTAATTTTATATGATCGTTCCACTATAGCCTTACATCTATGCGGCTACATAAATTCAGATAAAACTATGCGATACTTTCTTTTCTCGTGAACGTATTCCATGGCTCTGCGTTAACCACTACTTTTTTAATCAGTTTCACTGTGTTATTTCTGCAAGGACAATCATTTTAATTAACTATGGTCCGTGATGAAATGAAATTATTGCTGAAGAGCTATGACCCTAAAACCGCCTACGAAACTGAACAATATCAATTGCAAAAGAATTACATTCCTTCTGCACACACCGAAGAAATAGTGATGGTCCTCGAAGTAATGCGATATGGCTTTACAATAACGAGTTCAATTTTTTGGTAATCACTACAATTTATTGGGAATACAGTACTATTTACTGCAGGACACAGAGAATGAGAGTGCAGCAGAGATTTCTCCAACTATCTTGTCAGTATTTTGGTCTGGTGTGACATTACAGAATGTCTGTAGTCGAAGTGATTTTAGTGAAACTCTGATGGTGAGGAGTGAGCAATGTTTTCATTAAACTATTTTGTTTCCTTTCAGAAATGGATTAAATAGAACGTAAATTGTAGTAGTACACCACCCCTAAACAGACAGATAAAAGATTTATGGCGTCTTACCAACGTTTTCTATGGTAAATAGCAGAACATTGTTAAATGCAGTGCGTTGGTAACCTATGCATATAACTCTTACACTAGAAGAGCGGCAAGCACGAGTTATAATTATCACGTACTTATTTGATGTTGTGCCGGTGGCTGACATTATTGCAGCCGACCTCTCTCGCGTCAAAGATATTGCGGCCCCAGGTGACCTCTTCCACACGTTATGTGAAGAGTGGGGAGTAACGGATGGGCAGCGAACGGAGATAGACATTCCGCCTGGAGCAACAGTATTGCGTTTACCAGTCGAGCGCAGGTCGTTAGCTCTAGGGGAATAGCATACGGTTTCTTTTATGTCGAACAGATGTATAGCTGCGCTGTGGTAGCGAGATCCTGATTAATTATTGCTGATTTTGTGGTGATATCCGAGTGCTTTCTAGGCGGGAAAAAGTGTTTCCAGACCCGTATTACGGCGCACGATGGAGTTTTCCTGCGCGTTTGTGTCCACAAAGAAATAACAGCCACATTCAAAAAGCAGTGCTGTGCAGGGGAAGCGACCAGTTGGCGTTTTCGTGCGACGTTTGTCGGATAATTTTTTAACTGAATGATGTTTCGATAAGGGGACCTGGGATTAGTTGCTGTTTTACGCTACTCTGTAGTCACGTATTATTGACATTTACTGTGTACGATTTCTGCTTGCTTCAAGATACACAAAGATTACGGTGGTTCTCCGGACACGATTTTAAGAATATTGTGGTACTTAACTTGTTCAATATTACCAATTTTTTTATCTGTCTCAGGTACAAAGTAAGATTGTCGTCTATGGTTTCTACTGGAGCGCTAACGTAATGCCTGTGTGAAAGGCAGAGGTTTAACAACATATTTTCGAGGTGAGATTAGATGGGCTGCATATCTTGTTGGACCTTATAATGAGTCATCTGAACTATTGCGCCTCACCTTAAAAGATTAATGTTGCCACTTTTCTGGACGAGAGTTACAAGGTTACCTTCGCGGAGCAAGCACTACTGTCGCTCTTGCTTGTGTATGATCCACAGTTAGCCTGTATCTAATGTATGCATGTTTCAGGAAACGGACTGCGTTGTGATCAGATGTATAATGTGAAGATGGTTTGTGTTGCTATGAAAGTTGACGTCAGTAACGCTACTGGTCTCTAAGAGATGTTCAGCGTAGGTGAAGTGTATGACGTAAAAATTGCTGTGATTTAGACATATCAAATTGTCTTACAGCCAGGCAGTCGGTTTCTGTTAACTCTGTAATTCTTCTGTTAAATGGTTTTGCGTTTTATTAACAGAACTGAATACGGTTTACCTACTGTTCTTGCAATTTTACATAATGTTTGATGCTTCTTGTTTTTAAATTTGTGATGGCATCCTACTGTAATTAATATTTCGAGAGTTTGTTTTTAAACTTGAGGGATTGTGGGACTTCTTCTGAGTTTTGACAGGATATGCATTCTCAGAGTACTGGCAGTTATAGTGATGCTAAGATCTTCGGGATTTGACATTCTGTGAGAACGATTTTCTATTTGAAGAACATATTGATATGTGAATTATTTGGGGAGGGAAGGTATTTGTTTTAGAAATGAATATAGTATTTTACATGAATGTTAAATAAAATAGATGCTACGAGTGAATCTTTGGCTATACTCCCTTCCTAGCGCCCCAAACAATCACGGAAATTTCGAAAGGGTGCTTAAATTAACTAACGGCACTATGTTTACTATGACATAAGAGTTTTCTTTTATTTATTACTTAATTTATTAATTAGGATATAATTTTGTAGGAAGTACACCAAATGTAGTAATAAAAGGTCAAAATAGTTTCAACTTCCTTACTGGCATCGGAATTTGAAACCTGTATCGCGTGCAGCATACTTTTGGAAAAGCATTAAAAATGTATTACGTTTTTTAGTAATCAGTGACAGTTTCAATCATGTGGCGGTCTTTATAATTTCAAAATTTTAACGGGAAAATACACAAACCATAATTTTATAATTCCCGATGGTTCTTCATGCGCCCTAAGAGAAAAATTAACGTACACTAAATGCCTTAGGTATAACGGTAAAGTGACTGTTAGTTTACAGATAAGAATCTCTCCAGTAGTAAGCAAATGTAGTGCGACTACCACTGTTTAAACGTGGTGCCGCTAACGAATTATATAAAATTCTATACTTTGTATTTCTACGGAGTAATAAACGCAGCTTTATCACAATGCGAAAGAAGTCAACGTAGGCTCCTGTTTCCACAAACGTAAACGCACGAAAGATATCATGAAAGTCGGAACTAATTAGTTCTACGTGTCATGAGTTATAAAGTGGGGTAACTTGTTTTGTTTTATGGCAGATCCGTGACGCAACTGCTGATTTTCAGTCTGCAATTTATACCGCTCCTTTCGCCGTTTGCGCAGCATGCTACATCAAAGCCCATTTTCGTATGCTCGGCCGTAATTTACATAGACGATAATTCATTTGCATATTATTCTACTAGCAACCGGAATAACTTTTAATGGAACACTGTTCACATGAACTAAAGTGATATGTAGCTAGCTGAAACGTGTGTGTATATGTGTTGCTTCACTTTAGAGACAGTAATAACTAAAACGAATGTGGACTTTAGAGAAAAATTAATGCTGTAATAATAGTAGCTCAATGTGAATGTTCTTAATTCAGCCCGTATTCTATCGAACGTGATTTGTCGCATTACAATTCACTACGAACCATTGTGTCGTTCCTCGGTTTGTTTAGAAATTGAAGCTTTTCATTCCATTTCAGGTCATTCACAGTTAAATACCCGGCTCATATTATATAGTATGGTTTCATAAAAACTGCCACACTCACACTAATGAGTTAGTTGCTGTCTCCAAAGAGTTAGTCGTGAGACTTCCGCTGCTTCTAAGCAGCATCGCTCCTGAAGCACTGCAAGTAGTCTAGAATATGCAAACAAATGAAAACGAGTGTGTGTTGCATTTACGGTGTGAAAAAGCACGTCCTGTCTCGGCGATTATTTTTGTGACACTGTAAATTCTAGCAGCAGTGAGAAATATAATCCAGAAACACCACTCTTTCGATTTCCAAAGGATGCTAAGATAGAAGTGAGTCATGTTAGAATTAACAAAAAGTGATTTAGTACGTTTAGTTACACGTTTCCTACCTGCGACATAATATTCAACATTGACATTCACTAGTAGTGTCTTCAGAGCTCCCACTGGCAATAAAAAACTACAAAATTTTAACTAACAGTGTTATTATTGTTGCGCAGTCCGGAACCACGCGACTGCTACGGTCGCAGGTTCGAATCCTGCCTCGGGCATGGATGTGTGTGATGTCCTTAGGTTAGTTAGGTTTAAGTAGTTCTAAGTTCTAGGGGACTGATGACCACAGTAGTTCAGTCCCATAGTGCTCAGAGCCATTTGAACCATTTTTGTTATTATTGTTGTTCCCCGAGTGCATATAAACATATTAGTCGACAACTCTTTCAGTCGTCTGTACTTGAGATCCACAACAAAGCTGTTTATACGTTTTTGCGGTTACCTACTACACTGAGCAGCAGAATTAAAGGCTCACTTTTTGGGAACCCCGTTGTGGCGCTTAAATTTGAAAAATGGCTGAATGCTGAACACTACGTTCCTCTGTATTGGTGCACAAGCATGGCCCCCTGTGACGTCAACCTCGGACTCAACGATGCTCCAAACTGCAAACGATGACATATGTAAAGTAAAGGCCACAGTTCGGACGTTCATGTGACTTGTAAGGTAGTTTAATGACGTCACATTGGCTCCAAATTTAACGCCGCCGTGGATATTTTACAAAACCGGAAAGTCGTCAGACACCCCTTTTACCAACATGTCACCCCTCTTTTGAGGTCTCTGCGATGGAGGTCTGAATTGCGATGTCCAGTGTTGAAATCGCGTAGTTTTCGTACGAATGGCCGAGGAAACTATTGCAGACACACCGCCGCTCAGGACTGTCACGAAAAAGCTTCAGGCAGTTGCATAAAGGGCGTCAATGAAAGCACTCCTTTCCCTGGGGAGTTCATTCCCACGTATATCGCGGTCTAAAACGATATTTCGCACTATGATGGCCAAGAGGAAGACGTTCTTCACAACTTTTGATGCTTCTGACAGCCTCGGATGTTGAAACACTTTTCTAAGGACATTGGGTGGCTGCACCCATATCGAACATGATCGCACCCGTGTGGAGCACAGTGCCACAGCAATTTTTGCTCCCGTGTACATGTTGGAGCCACTAGGGACTGCTCAAAATCATTCGATGAAATCAGAACATGATCCAAAGCACATGCGTGAATAAATCGACAAAGGGCCCTTCTACGACCCACCTGTTCGGTAAAACCTAAGTGCCATCCAGCCACCCTCCTTTGTTGAGCACGTTAATAAAGTACCGGTACAGACAGAACCCGCACAAGAGTCTCAGGCGCCTGGAGGTAGGCTACGCTGCTGTTCATTTGGGGCTACACTATTTCTCTTTCGTGTGACAGTAAGCCACCTGGAATCGGAGAGTGGCAAAGGGGTTGCCAGTCTGCGAGAGCTTATGACCTTCTCACGAGCTTTTTCTGTAAAATGTGCGGGCGCCACTGAGGGTTTTGCCGAATTTTGGGTGGACTGGTCTTGAAACGATCATTTGACCTATTATTTACTTGTGTGTTAATTTCCCATTTCTCCGTCATCACGCCACAGGGGAACACAAAATAGGAGATATGGAAAAAACATAAGCTGTTGCTACGCCCCAGGAGGTCATCAGTGTCGAAGGTTGAGAAGAATATCTTTGTGTTGCTCGTGGCACAGTAAATTGTCGTTTTCGACCTCCAGACGTGTGGGAATCAACGCCCCAGGGTTTCATAGACGCTCCTTATGCCGACTCACTGCGTCCTGTTTGTGCAGTTTCTGCTCGGGCGCATGTCTGGAATGGTTTCTTCGGCCACTCGTAATAAAACCGGATGATCTCAAGGCTGGGCGTTGCAGTCCAGACAACCATAACACGGGCGTTAAAAGAAGGAATGAAGCGTGTGTACGAGGATGTGTGACGACCTTCCGATTGTGGGACACAATTTTGATGAAATGTGGCGCCATTGTGACCCTAGAGGTCACATGAACCTCTGAGTTGTGGCTTTTTCTCTCTCGTGTGTCGACACCTTGCTGTTTGAAGCCTAACGGAGCCCTAGGGTGACGTCAGACGGCTTTACCTTCTACACCATTACAGAGGAATATAGTACACACATTTGAGCCAAATTTCATATTTAAAGTGAAACTTCCTGGCAGATTAAAACTGTGTGCCACGCCGAGACTCGAACTCGGGACCTTTGCCTTTTGCGGGCAAGTGCTCTACCACCTGAGCTACCCAAGCACGACTCACTACCCGTCCTCACAGCTTTACATCTGCAAGTACCTCCTCTCCTACATTTCAAACTTTGCAGAAGCTCTCCTGCGAACCTTGCAGAACTAGAACTCCTAAAAGAAAGGATATTGCGGAGACATGGCTTAGCCACAGCCTGGGGGTTGTTTCCAGAATGAGATTTTCATTATTCAGTGGAGTGTGCGCTGATATGAAACTTCATATTCAAACATCGCAAAGTAATTACGGGGTTTCGAAACAGTGCTTCTTTAATTTTGTAGTGTAGCGTAGGTTGAATAAGGCAATGTGTCGTTCGCTTTGCAAACAATGAATAAGTCCACCTATAAACCGCCAATAAATGGTTTAAAGTAGTCGGTCATTGAAAACCAATATTGATTCTGGAGCGTATTACATTACTCCCATAATCCCGGAGATACGGTTATTAATAATGAACGGATAGTGCAAAATAGAGATTCCGAAATCACGTGTCGGTTTATGAGACGTGTTCATCAGCATATATAAACTCCAGTCACAATTTTATAATAATGAAGAGTAGAACCACGTAACATTTTTTCAGATAACTGCCATCATTACATCTATCATAAGGCAAAAATCATAAACATGGCATGTACAATTCTTCGTTCACACTATAAAAACATATTTCGTAAGAAAAGGAAATTACCAGGGTCTGTACATTATTTCAGTAGATCACAAACTGGAAGCGTTTACAACTAATGCGGAACAAACAGAGTAATTTACATGAGTAATCCACACCAAATTCCTTAAAACAGTAGTACAATGTATATCCTATGAATGTATGTGCATACTAGCGATGATACGGTCTCCAATAAGAAGGTAAATTATTCAACCGCCATCAGGTGTCGCTCAAAGACGAGTAGCATCATACCCTATTTAACAGAGGGCAGACAGGTGGTAACATCAATAACACGTAAAATAGCTTGAAAATATACGTCTCATTTTGTTAATGTCTTCAGTGAACTTTAAAATAACGATTTCATATGGTTCAATACATGTGCGTTGAAGATACATCTATAGGCACTATTACAAATGGCTTAAATGGCTCTGAGCACTATGGGACTTAACTTCTGAGGTCATCAGTCCCCTAGAACTTAGAACTACTTAAACCTAACTAACCTAAGGACATCACACACATCCATGCCCGAGGCAGGATAAGAACTTGCGACAGACTGTAGAGCCTAGAACCGCTCTGCCACCCTGGCTGACACACGCTTACAACCATCCTCTATTGGAGTAATACATTTTTCAATCTTCAGTTACACATAGTTGAAATATCAACAGCAATTACGACGCTGCAGTTGCCCTCCGCAAATTAACTGTTTTGATTAGCTATTATACTTCGGTAATTGCATGTTTACGATGTATTTAAATTCTACTCTGCTTCTTGTTGTTTTGATTTTTGCCTTCACAAGAGAGGCAGAAACACTTTTTTACTTGTATCTTGCACAAAAATATCATAGTATACGCCATGTTGTCGACTGACATTATTATTTATATAGGAAAGTTACATCAGTGGTCAAAGCTACATTTTACTGCCAGGTTCTGAAAGCGCTATTTTTAGTCTCAGCGTCTGTTTGACTAAACATCTCAAATTGCTTAACGTTTATGCACTGAGTGCTAGTATGGCTATTTAGTAAGTGCAGTCTTCACTGGTTAATTAAACTGTTCATTATTGTGAAAATAATATAGGTCATCTTATATAAAAGAATTACTATTACATATTGTACTAACACTTAAGAGTGAAACTGAATGCTGATGGTGACTGTTATATGTTAGAGAGTCACATTTCCTCATTAACGCATTGTGTTGAACTTGATGCTAAGAACTGCTCTTTGTAAAGTAACTTTGCACTTTTTGGAAGTTTGTAAAGCTCCGACAATGAGTAAAATGTGTAATGCTAAGTCCTTAATAAAAAGTGTACTAATTATGTTTTAAAAGTTAACATAGTTTGATTAACAAGTCACTTCTGCACTTACTAAATAGCTATACGAGCACCCACCACATTCATTCAAAGAAATTCCACTTTGTTTTAGTCATACAGAAGCTTAACCGGGAAACAGTACTTTAAGAACCCAGAAACAGAATAAAATTGTGATTCAGATATAATTTTTCGATGTAAACAAAAATGTCAGTCAGCAAAACGGAGGACACTGAGCTGCTATTGTGCAAAAGCGTAGAAGTGAAACATATATTTCATTATAGATATACTTTTACGATGTAAGTAAAGATGTCAGCCGGAGACATGGCTGATACTACCCTGTTTTGGTCCAAAATACGGAAGTGTTTGTACCACAAGGATAATAACAAGAAGAGTAGAGAGTAAGTACATCTGTCCCGCAATGCATCATTAGTAAAGAAATCGCGAAGTATAGTAACTGAACAAAACTGTTCACTTGCGAAGATCAGCTTCAGGGTAGAAATTTCTGTCAGTGATTTAACGAAGTATTTATTAGTGACTGAAGTACGTATTATGTCAACTGAAGATAGGCGAAAGCACGAAAGGCATATTGGTGTAATAAAGAAGTACAAGAAAGGTTACTGGTTGCTGTGTTTATTAAAATCACATACTCCACAGACACGGAGCTCAACAACCCATAAAATGGATAAATGATAGGATCCTTTTACGTCTGCAGTTTGTTTTCTATCATACTAGGGGGGGGGGGGGGGGGGAGGTCTAATATCAACCGAGTGGAAGCGAATAACTTCGGACTGACGTTTCAGACATTCTTAGCACAATAATATTTCCAGTTCCAAGAGACTCTTTATATGGAGTTATAGGGTTTTTCTAGGGTGTTCTCCTTTTCGGTGAAACATTAATGGACATTCTTGAACAAAAGTGTGTTTTAAAATATCTTGGGGTTCATGAACGGTTCACAACAGATATGGCAAATAAATGCATAAACTTCCAATGACTAACCACGGACGTCAGTACATAAGCAAATTATTTAAAAATACTACAGCCACAGAAAGCTACAACTACAGCCAAAGTAATTTCCTCTTGTTCCGACCGTTACGGTCGCAGGTTCGAGTCCTGCCTCGGGCATGGATGTGTGTGATGTCCTTACGTTAGTTAGGTTTAAGTAGTTCTAAGTTCTAGGGAACTTATGACCTTAGAAGTTAAGTCCCATAGTGCCCAGAGCCATTTGAACCATTTTCCTCTTGCTCCAACATCCATTAACATACAAAAATGACACTTTCCACTCGATTTTGCACCATCTTCTCATTGACGACATCTTGCATAAAACGTAAACTCAAAACTATATACATCTTCCAGAATCGGTTTGATATTCCTTCCAATGGTTGCAGGAAGTGATGTGCAGTTCTTTACGCAGGAAAACTATTGCAGAGTGTAGTAACAACACTGAAATCTTGTAGCAGTTGGATTTCCTACTATGCGAGGAACACAAGAGCCCCATGTATTTTCAGTAGTAAAGATAACAACAAATTAGCCAACTACAGTGTGCGAAACATTACTTGTCCTGAATGTGATAAGTGTTACATTGGACAACCAGATAGAGACACATCAGCTAGGATGAGCGAACATAAAGAAAGCTGAAGGTGGCGGAATTAAGACTCCACAATGGCTGAGCATGTGCCGAGTAAGGTCGATTGTTACCAGACACGACACCGTGCCCTCTTGTCAACCGAAGTCCAAAAACTGAAACTCTTGAAATCTGTGGACATCAACAAACATCTGTTGCACAATCCTGATTTAATATTAAGTGACCAAATATAGCGCAGTACAATCACTTTCTAGACTTTTGTTAATCCTCATAGTTCTCCAGTTCCTCCCACTATAGCTGTTCCATTCCATTACACCATTTGTTCCTGTGCTTATTTACTTACATTATTGTCATTGTCTATGAACCACGTCTGTTCTATTGTGTGAATTGTCAGTTACATCTTCTACCATATTTCTGTGTTATTTTCCATCTGTATCATCAGTACAGGCTATTGTAACACTCTTGTCAAGAATTTATTTTATTTTATTGGGATTGTTGATTTAATTTATGCTCTTACGTTTCCTTTTTTTAATTTAGTTTTTCTGGTTTTTCTGCTCTCTTCTCTTTATATTTACTCACTGTTTAACATTTAACCTTTTTAATTGCATTAACAATGCACTGTTACAGATAACATTTACTCATGGTTCGTACGTCACTCTTGATGAATTTAAGAATATTGTACCTTTTTGACGATGATAGCTAAAGTCTGATGATGGCCTTGTTAGCCGAAAACTGGTTAACGAAATAAATTAATACTACAGAACACACAAAATATTTTTCTTTTAATTTATGATTGAGGAACTATTCGGAAAAATTGAAATTCCAAGTACCCCACACCTAGGGTTCAATAGCTATGCACTTTTTATCTTTGAGCATAAGCTACTAGTAGTACGTAGGGGATGCAAAGAGACCGCACAAAAAGTTCTGCGATTGGCGCTAGTTCTAAGTGTGGAGAGACGAGACTCTAAAAGGCTAGTATCTACCTTACTTTTCGCAAAATGAAGTGTGACTGACGCCTAGACAACTATCCGTTCAAAATAACACAGAGGTTCATAGCTTAGGATCTCCGTTTTTCACCTTTCCTAGAGGTTGTAGCAGGCGTCCTATGCCGACTGACGGATTTTCGAGAGCATCACGGAATTATCCGAAACGTGCTCGTCTGCCTTCGCTTTTAGCTGGGTAGAGGGGGCGGGGGCGGGAGAGAGAGGGAAGATTCCTTTTGGCTGTGGCACTACTGCCATTAGTTTTTCTTTGCTGCAGTGAGGACCCGCTGCTTGAAGGCCTTCGCTCAGCGTTTCCAAGGTAAAAGACTGCTGAGTTCTGAGTTCACCCAAGAGCAAGCTGGTAATCACATCGTTTTTGCAGCAGAGCGCATGTATCTGTGCCTGGAAAACTCGACTTCACCTACGGAGCCCCACTGATAAGAGCCAGCCAGTCAGTTCCTTGGATGGAAACGTAGCCAGTGGGACCAATAGAAAGAGTGTTTGAATTTCTGCTGTTGGCTCACCAGTATCCGTTCACTCTCCTAGTTTCACCTCTAGGTTCCTCCCACATTAAATCTGGCGGCTACAGTCGCAGGTCAGATTTCACTTCCGTCTTTGAGTTCAGTTCAGTCTATTCCCTTAGCCATTTTTTACTTTCGGTGTTTATGCCATAAATTCTCAACATGCGTGTCTCTACTGCTTAGCCCTGTTTCGGAAAATAATTTTACTCTGAAACTCTATGTCCAACCACCAAAAGTTAAAAGTTGTAATATCTAGTGATTTCAACTTATGGTTTGCCACACATTAGAAGCTTAAATAGGAAACCGTCTTGAGTTTACCAACGGATTTCTTGCTAGTTTTAGAGCAATTGGTTATTTGATTTACCGTTGTCGCTTTAAAGTCTACTAACTACTGATATTATCTGTAGACATGTATTCCTTCTCAATTTCCCTGTTAACTCCGTCTACATCTGCTAAGAGGCTACGTTTGTAAGAAATTTTCTTGCCTGACTTCTGCTTTAACTACAAAATTTTCCTCTGCAGATACTTATTTAAAGGAAATTTATTCAGTACGCTAATATATTTCATCAATGACTGATTTTAAATGGTTATTAATGGGTGAGTAGTTATCTAGAAAGTGATCTGTAAACAGAAATTGGAAGAAGATAGCTAATGTGGAACTCTGAAGTCGACTGTAAGTTTCGTGTGACACAAAATTTTGTTTGATCACCACCCAATTTAATTAAAATTGAGATAATTTAATATAAGAATCACTGATTTGGTAAGCATAATTAGTGTGTCAATATTAATATAAAGATCCAAGTGAATATATGGAATGAGTGTACGGAAACAATTAAGTAGAAATGTTAAATCAAATAATTCAGAGCAAGCAGGAACTTAAACCCCAACAAAAAGACTAAACTATTCAGACAAAAGTTTACAAATATAGGGGCTGCCTTTTGCGCTTCAGAAACGCCAGGAGGGAATTATTGAAAATAATCTTATAAAAGGTATGGGGTTTGTCTAAGACAGTCGTCACAGTTTAACACAGTTTATTAAAATGAAACATCATATTAAAAAATTCGAAAAGTAAGTCTAAACTATCACCTGTCGTTGCCTGATATATAATTGATTAACCCACATTATTATATTCAGTGCTGAGGCACATTTCGATGATAAATGAAACAGAAATGTTAGGCCCGTATGGGAAAAGTTCACAAAACATACACTATTCCTACACACAAGGATAGAAATCAAAGGAATTCTGCCCATCACAATAAGTCAGCGGCTCAGAGTTTCATGCCTCTCACTGTGATTGAATGATTGTGAATACAAATACTATGGAACACTTTCTCACAAAGAAATGTATGTGAATCACCTTGCTCATGAAACTAAGCTACGCTGGACTGAAACACCAGCAAATGCTGTGAATATTCATAAATAAGCATAATTATTAAAACACATGGAAACTTCAAGAGAACAAATGAAATCGTGTACGTACAAATAGCAAGAAGATATCACCCAGAATTAAGAATAAAACATATTCAAAATGGCACTGAAATTACACACGGTAGAATCATCACCACGTGGTATGAAAAGAGGTACGCAATCTTAAGGGGAACGCCCAATCCCGACAATCTTAAATTTAGTGACTTGGCTTCCCCGTATTTCACGAACCACTGTAGCCATTGACATGAAACTTATACAGGACATTAAACTGTATGTTTTGAGTCCACTGAACTACAATAATTGCATTTCAGCGACTGCTTTAGGAAATACAATTTTTAATTACGAAGTTAAAATTTTGTGTACTTTTTGTATGTCATCCTAAATAATGTTAATAGTACATAACATTATGTTCTTCTTTTAATTCAGTACACTGAGGATATGTATGTTATTACTCCCTGGATGTGTGTATGTTATTACTCCCTGGAAATTTAAATACTCTACTTGAAGTGGTTCCTGAGATTTAAGGAAAAATGCTACAGAACATGTAAATTTTCAGGAACGGCTTCCAAAGTTTCAAAAGCCTCTAACTCACTTAAAACATACTTATTTATTTTATTTTTAGTCATTCAGAAGCACCTTGCATCCTTCTGTATACTATCTTCCTGTTCTTTTTCCAAGTTTTTCTTCTTTATGGGCTCCTTAGTGGCCAACTGTGGTGCATACTCTGCTTTATCAATGCGAACCTTGTCCATCCGTTCTAGTTGTCTGATGCTGTTTGCTCCAGGATCAATTCCCATATGCTGTAGCACCTTCACCCTACCAATTGCCAGCATTAAAAGCAATAACTTCATGACTGACCCCCCACTTTAGTGTCTTCATTCCACCAAAACCATTTTTTCGTAAGCGAGTCCATATAAGATTATTGAACAACTCATTGGGATTTAGAGTCTGACCATGCAGACACTTCTTCAGTAATTTAGGATTTTCCAATTCTCTGTAAAAAGGTCTGATGATCTTCATGACTGCTGCTGGGATGGAATGTTTATGGCCGTATGAACTGTTTGACTATTGGCCATTGCAGTAATTTCACCATGAATCAGGTCCAGTAAGGCAAAGGTGGTGTACTGGTTTTTCATCAGTTGAGAGTCTGTGGAAGAAGGTAGCCCATACTGCCTGCTTCATTTTCAACAAATCCTCAGCATTATTTCTAAAGGCCAATCCGTAATACTGCTGTAGTTCATAAATGATTTAGTCTGTCAGCCTGCCTCTCATGGTTTTACCATTAGGAAGTTTCTTGTCTCTCAAACTTTGTTTCAACTTCCTCCACCTGGTTCCCATATTCTTCTGGACATGATTTTTATAACACACCAATCCAAGCCTTCTATATAAAAATTACAGATTTTATTATATCATGAAGTAATACACGCAAAAATTTTAACATTTTCTACCAGTGTAGACAATATTCTAAAAAATAAACTACCTCCCATGTGAGTTTATAAGTGATATACACATATCATTTTATTCGGAAAATTGCAAATTTTATAATGAGATGAAAATCCGAAAATGTGAAAAAAAAAATTCCGTTCTAACTCACCTTCAAATTGAAGCGAAATGAAAATCAGAAGACATAAAACACATACAAACGAGAAAAGTTCGCACATACTTTCCAATTAAAAGAGAACTCGGACAACTGAATTGTAAATCTGTGCTGGGGCAATGAACTTCCTATACAACGTATTCTGCTTGCACAAAGCAAGGACCGGAAAACCTTACTATATACAGAAAAATGAACTCCAGGCTACAGTCTGAAAATTATAATAATTCGTCTACCGAACTTGAAAATGAACTAGGAGTTCAAACGTATACATTATTTAGAACACCTACAAACATTCAAACATTACCACACTCACCAGCGCCAAGTCACTCTTAAGAGTAACGTCTTCACTCACCAAAGGTCGTGTCCCGGGTGGCGAGAACACGCTCTTCCTGCAATGAACTTCTCCAAGGTAACTGGAAAGACCAGAGGGGTGTTTTTCGCCACCAACTAAACTGCTTTAGAATGACTACCGAAAGGGTACAAATCTCTTTGCATTAACTGAAGAAGCTACGTTGGCTATACTGATGCTACCATAACATACAGCCAGATGCTATACTGCTGCCTTATAAAAGACGAATGCAACAGACACACTCGCTCACTCATTCACGCAGATAATAAAGAGAGAAAGGAAATTTGGGTGTTGAAAATGTAGGTAATGTTCACAGGCTTAGATACTTACTGGAAAAATCTGTACTTTGATATAGATTTGTACCACTGAATGGGGACCAACATGAGGTACAAAACAATGTTACAAATGTTTGAGTGTGAGAGCACGAATTAGAAGTTGAATAGTTTGAAATGAATCTAACAGAGACGTTTCAGTTTCTCAGTGATTGTTAGTGGAGATTTCTTTTGAATTCGATTGAAAGTCTGTCTTAAAGTACATAATATACACAAATATGTTAATCATACTATGTTCATGCTTTTATAATTTTATTCAAGCATTGAAAATGGTAGAATGAATGTACAATTCAGTACTGTTTACACTTGAGCAGAAAGTGTGAAGAGTAATTTGACCCCCGTTAAACTACACCCTTTTAGCTTCGACGTTTGGATTCATTTTCAGAATGATAACATAGATATGTACGTCTTGACTGCCATTTCGCCTATGACGTTACCATGTAAATGACTTACTCATTACTCTTTCCGGAACCAATGTATTACAATTTTTTGATACATGATGTTCGAATTTCTGTCATCAGCAAGTACTGAGTCATTTGGTGGTTGAAAATTTTCTTTAAAAATACTTAAGCCAACGTTTCTCCCTGAACCGGAGAAGGATGTGGCGGAAAAGGAGTATTTAAAGTTCCCTAGAGGGCATCTTTTTTCGATGGACTACTTGCTCCGACAGGAACAAACTGAAAGCGCTCGTCCTCTTTCAGCTCATAGATTACTCTGTCCATCAAGCAGTAGTTGAGGGAAGTAAGTGCTCTCTAAAGAGGTCTTAATGCAGAGCTCAGCCCCTCAGAGCCTTTTTGCTGGACTGCAGAATAAGAGGCGTGAAATAAAGCAAGATTAAAAAAAAGTTATCATGCTGTCTCTTTACGACAGCCTTTGGAGCACTCTCTTTATAAAATGGCGAAAAGACTGGAATGGTGAGGATCACTTACTTACGTTTTAATGTACTTGGTGTACAACGTCCCTAGTGATGTCATACATATTTGACAATCTAGAAAATAACACGTCTCTTTCGTTTTTCTAAAAAATGGATAAATTACGTTACTTTCCAATGCAAGGGGCCTTTCCCTGCTACGCTTGTTAAACATCCATCAGATGCGAGAGAGAGGGACCAATGTAGAACCAATTTCCCTTGCTCGATTTCAGTCTTCACAAGCATCAGAACAAGTTAATTAACCTTGCTGATATTACCCAACCTTACATTGTGCTAGGAAGACTTCTGTTTCTTTCCATACCAGAGCAACGCTTGAACAGTGTAAGCAGGCTATGCTGCGATTCAAGAAAGTTTCCCGGTGATTGAAGTTGGGATGGTAAACTAAAAACGCCAAAAACCTTGGTGTTCCACAGTGTTAAAAGAAAAACTAGCTAAGTAAATAAATTAATACAGTAAGACATCTGCATTTTAGAACTCTTACTGTGTGAAAGTGAAACCGTTCTGCCAAGATGAGACAGAAGGATAGATTAAAATGAGTGAACTTGAATTTTTCAGTATGAACCTTTATTTCCTTATCATCGTTACAGATTAACGAACTTGTAGCTCATCGGAAATTTCACGCAATGCAACAACATTATTGAGTAATTTGGTAGTTCAGCTGAAATGACACCTAAAGGCAAAGCAACATCAGGAATTTTAAGTCTCATTAAAAGAAGTACTGACTAGTTTTCTGCAGCTAGTTTCTCGCTTGACCGAAAGGAAGAAGAGTAAGAAGAAGAAGGAAATGGTTTTGATAATGATGGACCAGAACACACTCAACATATTTAGGACTGCAAATCAAAGGGTTGATATCATCGATAAATTTAGTACACGATATGAGGCATACATTCCCAGCTGTCGTGCTTATATGTTAATGTGAATTTAAATTGTGTGCAAATATATCTTACAACCTCTTAAACAACTCACTTCTGCCACTTTTATTCTTTATTCTATTGGCGATCTCAGAGAGGTACAATCACCAATTTGGAACATCTTCTCAGTATCACCATTGTGGATGACGAACTGCAACTGTGATGAATCGTCAATTTAGAACATCTCTCTTACCTTCATTAACATTTCGAGTATTAATTTCCCGGATAACATATCTCCGTGAAACAAATGTTTCAATACACAGACGCTTGCAACAATAAGAATATACTGTGGGTTGATCATGCTGCAGACAACAATATAATGATTTTTTTCAACTAGTGCATCGAAATATGTATATCATTAACCAAAATTTGTTGTAATTATTACTTTATATTTCAGAAACTAGTTCTTGTGGATCTTAGAAAGGACTAAAATAAAGAGCTAATGCCGTCATAAGGTATTTCTTTTGTTTTCATTCCAGTTCGCTTATAACACCTTGCCTAATGCTATGACATGAAAGTTACAGCTATATCAGTCACATTTCAGAAAGAATAACATTGCTCAAAATTATGTAGCCAAATTAAAAAATAATGACAGTCATTACTTTTGATGAAATCTGACTTTTGGTAAGGATGGAGTGTTTTTCAATAATATACCTACTGTAAATGCCTCAAATAAAAGCTGAGTATGAAAGAAAATGAAGAAGATCTTCTCCTGTATAAGTACTTCTATTCCAAACAGATTCAAGTAAATATTTTTGTTGCTGTTTAAACTGATATGCAAAGATTTGTCCAAATATTTTTACTATAATTTATACGTTTTTCGTAAGCCTCCAGAGCAGATATAGTTAAACATGAACTACATTAAACACAATGAAAAATGACACATTTTATGTATGTATATCTTTCAGACAGTACAAGTATTAACATTTTAAACTGAGATGAAAATAAGTTTGGTTCTGTATTGGACTGAAATATTCATGACAATTGTCTTAAATGATATTTCGTTTTATGTGGGAACTGCCGCTTTCCTCTAAATGTACTTGTTTGGAAACATTGCCATACAGGCAAGGAACCGTTTTGCAACCATAAAATAGCCGAGTGGCACAGAAATGGCACTGAAAGAGTATACCCCTGAATGACAGATACATATGCATCCATTTTCACTCTAGTAATATTTCCTTGAGCTAAATAAGGGATTAAGACTTTGCTTGTTTCCTTCTTCATGTCCACTAAAATTACCTACCTCTGTGATAAGTAAGCTGCAAATTTAACATAAATAACTTCGAAAAATGACAGACAGTAGAAAAATTTTGCACCAAGAATTAAAATTACTTGTTCCTTGCTTAGTGTTACTGTTTTCTCATTATTTAGTAATCTCAAATAATGAGAAATTCTGTTTCGTTTTGGAATGTGTCTTAAACAAAATTAATAACAAATTGCAACTTTATGCGGTGCTGAATGGATTATATAGCCCACAATCTGTTATGAAGGAAGGTAAACTAATGGAAATTACATGATAAAATTATAATTGTCGATTCATCTGGAGTACGCCAAGGTAAGTAGATGAATAACTGTGCTGATTCTGGACATCTCATTTCAGATTTTCCACAAATCAGTACCATGGATTACTGTACGAAGAAAAGCTCTCAGTGAGGTGGTAAATAGAGAATTCGGCAGGTTGGATAAAAAGAGAATTGCCTGTTCGCAAGCTGTTATGGTGTAAGCGTTAGGCAAAGTTTTGAGCTGACATGATGAACCTGCAGCGCATTCCTTCCGTTATCATGGTGGTTTAGCTATGTTTGTCGTGGCCAGTCCAAACTTGACCATGATCACAATCGACAGCCTGAGCACTAATTACTACCCGGGCTTATTGTGACGTGATACGAATTACTCTGGAAAACCAGCCACTTGTAACCGTCTATGATGTTGAGAGCCTGATGCCACCCAAAATGTCATTATGGAGTGAGATGACCATGCGTGATAGTACATAACACACAATGGCTCCTTATCCTGACTCCAACATAGTGGATCCTCTGTCTCACAGTGTCCCATGCTTGCTCAATTGCGTTCAGGCTAGGAGCTGCCAGTCACACCAAGCGCATGACGGTGCCATGCGTCAGGGACCCTATCTTCAAGTCAGCCATATGGGGTCGGGCAGCATTATCTATCTGTCTAGGATCGCCCATTCCCGGGCTTGAACTTCTACTTTTTTGTCAGAATATGTGGCCTTCGGACCTGTGGGGCGTCGTTAGACACCAAGAAAACAAGATTGATTATTACTCAATTTATTATTGAATATACTATACTCTTCATAAGAAGACACACACTCATAAGCAATTATTTGTAACAAATCATGTTAAGAGCAGGTGTAAAAAAGTGGAACCGTAATAAATGTTTTAATTGGTAGAGAGGTGGAGTGCACTTAAGCCCATCAGAAAGTTCCTTTGTCTGGTTAGTGTTACGCAATGCTCAGTAGGTGCAGAGTCGCCTTACGAAGTTGAAATGTGTAACCAAGTGCCATTATGTCTCGCTGACATCGTAGGGTGGCGTACTGACGTGTGAGTGCGTTCGGACGGACAGTCTGTTGTTCTGTGATATATCGGCTCACACAAGGCACGCTGCTTGAACAGTTAAGCTTATGTGGAATCAGTGGGGGAGAGAAGGGGCCGGGCACAGCACCGACAGGGTACTGGACGACAAAACATGCTCATAGCACGAGATGACCGCCTTCGCGTTTGCTTGACCGTAACAGACAGAACAGCCCCGTCGACAGCGTTGGAGCGACATTCGAGCACTTCAGGGTTGTGTCCACGTCTGCATTGACGGTTTGATGCCGTATTCTGCTGGCTGAACTGGTGGCACACGTGCCATTCCGTCAGCCTCTGCTGACCAGGACCCACCAACTCCGCAGAATGCAACGTGCGCGTGAACGCCTACACCGGCATGCTGAGTGACAAAATGTAGTGTTTTCGGACGAGATCCACTTCAGTCTGTCCTGCAGTGAAGACCACATACGCCTTCGACGTCACTGTGATGAAAGCCGTCGGGCAGACTTTAGTGTTGAGCTGCATAGCGGACAGATGGCAAGTGTGATTCTTTGGGAGGCCGTTGTCTCTAACGTTTCAACTCACCTCCTAGGTCTTGGGGACAATCTGAAGAGTTACCGCATGTCAAAGACCTTTTACAGCCTGAGACACTGCCTCTTCAGCAGGCCAATCCACGTGCCATATTTCAGCAGGAAAATGCCCGGCCGCATGTGGCGAGGAATGTGGCAGGCCTTCTTCGAAGAATGTTGCGTACCACAACTTGCCTGGCCTGCACATTCGCCTGAAATATCACCCACAGAACACAGCCTGAGACACTGCCTATTCAGCAGGCCATTCCACGTGCCATATTTGAGCAGGAAAATGCTCGGCTGCAAGTGGCGAATAATGTGGCATGCCTTCTTAGAAGAATGTTGGGTACCAAAACTTGCCTGGCGTGCACATTCGCCTGAAATGTCACCCACAGAACACATCTGTGATATGGCTGGTCGGCAACTTGTTCGTTCAGGTCGTCCCGCAACCATAGTTGATGCATTGTGGACGCGCCAACAAACCGCGTTACAGAATATTCCGCATCAGCGTATTCAGATTCTCGTTCATTCCATGGCACGACATCTAGCGACTCTGACTGCAGCTCATTTTGGCACTCCTCCATACCAAATTTCCGTAACCACTGTGCATGTACAGGTCTGTTTACCTAATCATTTGTGTTGTTTCATGTCCATTGAAAGAATAAATTTCGTTCTGATCACCTCTTTCGATCTTGGTGTTTCATTTTATCCAAACAGTAGTGAACAGCAAGCAGCCGTGGCTTCAACAAGGGCCGGTTGCTCCATAGGCTGTAGTGAAATGTGTTGTTCGTCAGTGGCAGAGCTAGTGCTGCCAGAGATCACTAAGCCGATCTCTGGCAGCCCTGACTCTGCCACTGACGAACCACACATTTCACTACAGCCTTTGTAGCCACCGGCCCTCGTTGAAGCCACGGCTGCTTGCTGTTCACCAGATTGTGAGTCGCTGGTCGATGCTACGTATCCCATGACTTTTATCATGTAAGAAAAAATGGTTCAAATGGCTCTGAGCACTATGGGACTTGACATCTGTGGTCATCAGTCCGCTAGAACTTAGAACTACTTAAACCTAACCAACCTAAGGACATCACACACATCCATGCCCGAGGCAGGATTCGAACCTGCGACCGTAGCTCATCATGTAAGAGTATTCCTAAATCGATTAAGGCCAAAATCAGAAAGATTTCTCCGATAAGGACACTTTCGAATTCTTTTCCTATCCTTCTCAAGTCCCAAATCAAACACCATTTGTATTGACTGTTAATCAGATTGTTGACTAATCTCTGCTCTGAATAAAACTCACACGGAAGGCGTGGAACGTCTATCAGATCTAATGTAAACCTCTCTGCCTGTACTTGACTCCGTGATGATTGGTTGTTGTCATGGGTGCATGAAACTGATACTATACAAACTTCTCTATGACCGCGGTCTAATGTCACTATTGTGTGGATTAGTTTGTTACTCGATGGTTCTGCCACTGGTGTGTTGCTGCTTGGAATTGCCATACGATTATGCTCTTCCCTGTATCACTCTACACAGTGCTGCTCGCCATTCTGTGTCCCGGACATGGTCTAGCCTGCTGGAACTCGGCCGTCTGGATGATAGGTTAAAGAAAGCAAGCAAGATTGCCCAGTGTATGAAGTTCAGTTCCAATACTCGTCCTACACCTATCATTTCGTGTTCTTTGCTTTTCTTCTGAACACAGGAGAGTTGTTCCATCGACAGAACCAAGGCCGATATCTATGCACAGTGATGTCCCACTGTGCTAGCTCGAAGACTCTGATGATCTTTCCATGGAATGTTTAACTCTAAACATAGCTCACTATGTCTCGCTGATCACTGAGTAGCAACAGATAGACAACTAAAGACAAAAATGAATGAAGAACAAGAAATGATGAAAGATAGTCCAGAAAAATGTCTAGAAAAGAAGGAATATTAGAAAAAAATCAGTCAGAAAGTGAGAAACGCGCGATAAATACGTGAAAGCAATAATCTACTAAAAATAAATCTTCTATTTACTACTAGTAGGAAGACATCTTTACTTGAACAAGTTATCAGAACGCTACTGTCAAATGGAAGCTGTCTGTGAAATTTTCACGTTTGGTCTATAGTAAAAGAGAAATGCATACGCGATCATATAGGTATGGAATAAACCTCCAAATATTCTACAAGACAAACATTTATCCAGTATGTCTTTTAAAAAGAACCAAGCCTTGCATTTCCACCTCTCATCTTGAAATATGCACAGACCATTTCAGTTTCATCTTTAACGACCTTCTTCGACAGTGACACTCTGAGGCTAACAGCGGTAGAAAATTGTTCATAGAGAGTCAAAAAAGAAAGAGGGTAGGGAGAGAAACAGCTGGAAATGAAGAGGAGATGAGCACATTTTACGGACTGTGAAAAATAAGCTTTACTTTCATCGCCTGCAACTTCCGAGAACGCTGAAACGACTAGCAAAACATTAGCAGTTGTCTAAAAGTCACAGAGTTGACATTATGGGAAATGTCACTACCACGGTTCGCTTCAGGAGCGTAGTAACTGTTTTCTTTAAAAACGCCGATCACATCAACGTAATCCATGCAAGCTCTAAAGTTTGATTATAGAGTTCCGGCTGTAACATTCGACAGAAAAAAGCGACGTGAGGGGAAAGTTTTGCAGTGCCAGTAAGGCAAACGAGGGCGATGGCCGACGCCTGAGACGAGGTGTGCCGTAACTACGCCGGCTACAAGATCGGCAGTGACGGCTACGGCGTCGGCAGAGACGGCGGCGCAATTGACGGACGGCCATATTTACTCGAGCAGTAAAACGAACGGACTAGGAATGCGGTACCATTGCCGCCCAAACAGAGCTCTCGCAAAGTGTGTATAAATTGGCTATCTATATGCAAAACCGAGCTCTTCCGGCCGTTCCGGAGACAATAACATTTTTACGACGCGGCCGTATAGGCGAAGAGCCAGGCGGCCGTGGGTGTAATTGGGTTCACAGTTACTGCTTCCGTTAGGACCACTGTGGAAGGCGCACAATAAACCGGCGACGCACGAGCAGAACTGGCCGCACTGATCGAGCAAATCACATCGAGCGGCGGTGCTCCGTGATCAACAGTTATTAGAGAAAATTTTGCACTGCAAGAGAGAAGTATACTTGCTGCAACATCTTCCTGGATGTATTACGAGTATAAGTCCTCACCTATCGCCATAACGTGGTAAGATTGGCTGTGTCGGACATGGTTGTTTTGGTGGTGTGGGCTTCGAGGTGTGGGGCGCACAATTTTGAATGACGTACTGACTTCCAAATCTTTGAATATGGCACACTCACCGGTTGACGTTATCGTGACAGCATTTGCGTCTTCACGTTGGTATATTCGAAGCTGACTTCATTTTTGTGGGTGACAGCATGGAACAGCACAGGTGGAGGAACGAGAGGATATTGGGCGTTTGAACTGGTCTGCCTATTCCCCAAACTTTAATCCCATTGGGCACGTATGGATTCCGGGATACGCACTGCAGCATGTCCACGTCACCAAATGCCATTCAGCAGCTGTCAGCCGCACTGGTGGGGAAATGCGTTGTCCTTCCACTACAACTCCTCACGAACCTTGTGACTAGCACGCCAGCACATTGTAGAGCATGCATTACCGTTCGTGATGCTACCATACCCTATTAAGAACCAAGTCTCATCTATTATTATGTCCAGAGGACCATCACGAGTCGCGGTGACTTCAGAGTAATTATTGTCTTTGAATTTAAATATTATTGCTCTTCGTCTGACTGCGTATTTCTTTCATCCTAAGTACATACTGTAGCAGTTATTTCTATGTACATAAAGAGTTTCATCGAGCTATGTTTCTTGGCAGTGACACATCACTAGAAAGCTACTTTCGTCTTTAAGTTTTGCACACCCGAGTATGTTGGGCGTCGCCTGCAGACCTGATGGCTACAGTGACGCGAAGCCACATGGACTCCGCGATGGACACCGCGAGGCACCGATGTGTATGCAGCAATGCAATTCCGTGTCTCTTTTGTCGACAACCAAAACGTCCGAAGATCGCCCAGAGGTGACTTTGAGATGCACGTCTCGCTCTATGGTATCCCAATAAAAGAATGGACAATAGGTTTGTGATGCCTCATTTCTTTGAGAGTGATTCATGGTTAAGTGCTGAATTAATAAATAATTCTATAAGACTGGATAGGCTGAATACCTGGCAGGTAAAAAGATCACAGTTCTTTGAGCAAGTGTGTATATTCCTGAGGAAGTGGAGAAGTACGTTACGAGGATCTGTACAGTTAACATCCCACTTTTAGTTACTTAAGAGTTTAACAAAGATAGTGACCAGTGCATTTCAAAAGCCTTGTCTTTCTTAGGCACGCCAAAACAAGTCCAGAGAGGCCATTGGTCATTGGGATATAGTTTACCGTTAAGGATAAGTGGCGTGATGCCACATAACAAATACGCCACGAAGGCTGCCAGGAGTATATTTTGTTTCTACAAGCATTAGAAAGCAGGCTCGACACTCCTCTACCCCCCCCCCCTCTCACCCCCACACTTGTTGAAAGAAAAAAAGTATCGATTTCTGATACTTGGTAGTCCAGTTGCATCGCGACTTAGAACCGAGGTCATGGAAACGTGACTGACCTTCTATTTCATATTAGCTCAGTCTCGAATTTCATACGTTCTGCTTTATTATCACGTTAGTAGAACATTGGATGCCAACCCTTGGTGTTCCTAAATGACAGGAGATTCAGGAAACGGTTGTGAGAATGAAATAGGCATGATTTCTAATTTATCGAGCTCATGCTTCGCTGGGCACTGCTCAAGGAGAGTAAACGCCAGGCTACGGTCGTCACTTCCGAAACCCTCTCAAAGGATTACTCATGAGGAAACATGAAGGACTGATTTTAGTCTCCTTGCCTACGGAACCATGATTGGGCTCAGGCGTGCACCTCTTAGTCCGTAGCAAGCCCGCGGACACAAATTGTCATGGTTGTTAAGACTATGCTGAAGAAGTTCCGTTGGCAAGCCCTTGCACGTCCTCCATAGAATCCTGATTTCTCCACATCAGATTTCCATATTTTTGGAGCGCTGAAGACAGACATTACTTCGGACGAACAGGCACACTCCTGCGTACAATCAGTCTTCTGTAGACAACAGTAAATAATTTTCCACGAAGACATTAACCACCTTCCCTCACAGTGGGATAAATGTATAAACAATTCTGGTGATTACCTTTGAAGTAATACATTGTTTACTTACCGTTTTAGATTTATGTCTCAGTCTAATTTCACTGCTCCTTACACTTAATCACCAAACATAATCACTATTCAGTCTGATGTCTATTTTAATACTGCAAGAACCCTTCCTACCCCCCGCCCTCCACTTGCACTAAAGCTCAACAAATTTCTCAGTTTAGCCAGTGAGTCTGTAGAGGATAGTATTACAAGAGGCGTACTATATGACTGTCCGTGCTTTTACATCCAAGTTTTTCAGAGATTAAGACAATTCGTCCCTGGACTATCTTAGTGAGTAGACTTGTAGGGTTCTTTCTATGTGTTTTGACGACGAGTTCTGGACGTTTATGTCTCCCGAACAAATAGTACCATCTCTGTAAGGAATAATTCTACTTCCTGTGATTCTAAGTGTTGAAGTGGAAAGCTACATTATTCGAAATAACATTAAAAAGGGATGGAATTATGATGTATTTATTTACTAAACACCATAAACTAGTGATACCGATACAATTAACAATGATTAACTGAAAACTAACAGCTTTCTGAGAGCATAGACTTACGACAGAAAAAGACCAGAAGGCATCCCATCGGCGACTGACAACTATGGCACGTAGCCTGTACCCCGTACCTGCGATTCGTATCCGTTCTTATATTTTCGTTAGGTTGAACATAATCATTTATTTATTGAGATGATCAATTTCTGGCGTTTTAATATTGTTGTAAGAACGTACTTATAACCTGTAACTTTCTCCTAATATCTGTAATAGAAAAAGCTACTTATATTAGCAAATATTTATCAAGCATGATTACTTGCTTCTTGCCAGAATAACTGTGCTTTCTTTGCGGAACGGGTGTTCTGATCTCTAGCTACAGGGCGTCACATCATCGCACCCTTGGCAACGCCATATGGTCCACGGCGTGTTTCAGCCAGCGTGGCTACTGAAATCTTAATCCCTACTGTGTGCGTTTCCAGTACCGCTTTGCTTACTGAATACTATATGATATCTGCAGACACGATAAAAATTGTGAAACTGGAAAGTAAGGAAATAAAATGTGGCATGAATATAACGGGTATCTCAAAATACTTAATTACTAGAGCAGTAGAAGTAGTAAATTATCTGTGTTTTACCGACCTTTTGTAAACCAGGCAAAAATAAAACAACTGCATTAAAAGCAATGGTCACGGGTCATTATTTTAATCTACGAGGACAGTTCAATAAGTAATGCAACACATTTTTTTTTCTCGGCCAATTTTGGTTAAAAAACCGGAAATTTCTTGTGGAATATTTTCAAACATTCCCGCTTCGTCTCGTATAGTTTCATTGACTTCCGACAGGTGGCAGCGCTGCACGGAGCTGTTAAAATGGCGTCTGGAACGGATGTGCGTTGCAAACAATGGGCAGTGATCGAGTTTCTTTTGGCGGAAAACCAGGGCATCTCAGATATTCATAGGCGCTTGCAGAATGTCTACGGTGATCTGGCAGTGGACAAAAGCACGGTGAGTCGTTGGGCAAAGCGTGTGTCATCATCGCCGCAAGGTCAAGCAAGACTGTCTGATCTCCCGCGTGCGGGCCGGCCGTGCACAGCTGTGACTCCTGCAATGGCGGAGCGTGCGAACACACTCGTTCGAGATGATCGACGGATCACCATCAAACAACTCAGTGCTCAACTTGACATCTCTGTTGGTAGTGCTGTCACAATTGTTCACCAGTTGGGATATTCAAAGGTTTGTTCCCGCTGGGTCCCTCGTTGTCTAACCGAACACCATAAAGAGCAAAGGAGAACCATCTGTGCGGAATTGCTTGCTCGTCATGTGGCTGAGGGTGACAATTTCTTGTCAAAGATTGTTACAGGCGATGAAACATGGGTTCATCACTTCGAACCTGAAACAAAACGGCAATCAATGGAGTGGCGCCACACCCACTCCCCTACCAAGAAAAAGTTTAAAGCCATACCTCAGCCGGTAAAGTCATGGTTACAGACTTCTGGGACGCTGAAGGGGTTATTCTGTTCGATGTCCTTCCCCATGGTCAAACGATCTACTCTGAAGTGTATTGTGCTACTCTTCAGAAACTGAAGAAACGACTTCAGCGTGTTCGTAGGCACAAAAATCTGAACGAACTTCTCCTTCTTCATGACAACGCAAAACCTCACACAAGTCTTCGCACCCGAGAGGAGCTCACAAAACTTCAGTGGACTGTTCTTCCTCATGCACCCTACAGCCCCGATCTCGCACCGTCGGATTTCCATATGTTTGGCCCAATGAAGGACGCAATCCGTGGGAGGCACTACGCGGATGATGAAGAAGTTATCGATGCAGTACGACGTTGGCTCCGACATCGACCAGTGGAATGGTACCGTGCAGGCATACAGGCCCTCATTTCAAGGTGGCGTAAGGCCGTAGCATTGAATGGAGATTACGTTGAAAAATTGTGTTGTGTAGCTAAAAGATTGGGGAATAACCTGGTGTATTTCAATGCTGAATAAAACAACCCCTGTTTCAGAAAAAAATGTGTTGCATTACTTATTGAACTGCCCTCGTAGATATATCGCTCCCGATTCTGTCTGTTGTATCTTGTGGTAATGTTGGTTTTGTGGAAAGAATGAACCAAGAGCCCCATCAACACCAGCTTCGTGAAGTCTGTGTTGGCCATTCTATCAACTTCTGTTCCATTCATAACATTAATCCGATAACCTCTCTTGGTCTCGCATGAAAAGAGATCCAAGCAGAATGAACGCTGCAGAAGAAACAGAATCGCAACCATATAGGTTTCTGTATCGTTCACCAGTCAGAAAACATGACAGTTGAATCATGGTCCCCACTTCATCCGATATGACTGTAGCCTCCTTGAGTATAGCCCCGGAACGATGGCCTATTATTGCTTGGCGTGTGAAATGCTCAAGTACTTTTCATATGCTGCTAATAGTGTTTTGAAAGTTTACCCCGACTTACCAGATGAAGTGAAATATTTCCCACGCTTCTGCGGTAGTAATTTCTATGCTCTGTGATTCACGCTGAAGAAGGGTGCGCTTGTGGGACAGAATTCCGTTGCGTGGAGTTGGTTGATATTATTGGTTATCAGTTGTCGTTTCACTGTGCTGTATTGACGCCATTACTATCATCGACAGTCTACGGCGAGCAGTGCTATCAGAATCTTGTTAACCGTTCCACTGGACTCCGATCGTGGCAGTTTTTCTTGTCTCTTCGACGAACACATGTTACGTCCTTGATAGGGTTGTCATAGCTAGCCGGTACCTCGACGGGACACTTCGAGAAAGGGGTGTAGAAATAAAGTGAAAAATCTAATGTTATTACTTTTTATTTGGAACACAATTACATGTAACTTGTTGTGGCAGAAGTAGTTGGTACACCATATTTTTCAGTAATCGAGACTTTATTCTTCTCCAAGCTTTTATACTTTTATCAAACAGGGCCAAATTTGACTATAGAAATTTTAAGTAAGTTTCACTAATGAACGATTGAAAAAACCTGAAATTATTTTAGGTGGCCTTATTTCTGTGTCGAAAAATTGTTTTACTTGTATCCAAATCTTAAAAGTTCTTTCAATTGCCCGCCAATGAAACCCTCCGAGGTTGGTGTTGGTGTTGTTCCCACAAATTGCGATTAATTTATCTAATGGAATCTGCAGTTGTCGTGAAGTGTCTAGACAAAACTTTGCATAGTCTCCGATGTTTCGTTATTCAACGAATGAAAGTTCAACAGTTTCGGACGGATCCCGTCAGTTTCAGTAAAGTATTGAACAACTAAAGGAAACATTTCTACGGCTTTGTGGTTTCATGCGTCGGTGCCTAAGCCATAAGATGAAACCTCTTGCAATTGTTTTATCCATTCTGACACGGATCGTGGTGCGAGTATATCTTTAACAATTCATGTAGCTTTGGTCCTGACTGTAAACTGCTCTGCGACAAGTTTTAAGTCAGGATACATTGCGACACTCAGTTTTACGGAAATTCGGAGTCAAATAGCTCCGAGCACTATGCGACTTAACTTCTAAGGTCATCAGTCGCCTAGAACTTAGAACTAATGAAACCTAACTAACCTAAGGATATCACACACATCCATGCCCGAGCCAGGATTCGAACCTGCGACCGTAGCGGTCGCTCGGTTCCAGACTGTAGCGCCTAGAACCGCACGGCCACTCTGGCCGACGGAAAATCGGAAATTTGTGGTAAGTTCCTATGGGACCAAACTGCTGAGTTCATCGGTCTCGAGGCTTAAATACTACTTTATCTAACTTGAACTAAATTACGCTGAGGACAACACACACACACACCCAATCCCGAGGGAGGACTGGAACCTTAGACGGGGGGAGCCGCGCGAAGCGCGGCATGGTGCCCAAGACCGCGGGGCTAACTCGCGCGGCAATTTTGCGGAATATCTGATGATGCTTGACAAGGTTATATGCTGTTGTTAGCTCTGCAGCAGCAATGACCAATTCCTTGTGGGTATCTTCGTCAACTGAGGGGCTCTGGCGTAAAACATGTAACTGACACTTTGGCCAAAAATGACTTACAATGTAGTATCTTACATGCTGAGATACATAGACGAGTTAGTTTCACAAAATATCCACAGATGGCAACATAATACGGCTTGTTTTTCCTGGTAAGTAACGACATCTGAATGCATAAAATGTTATCTGTGAGAAAATGGCTACCGTGAGGAAGTGGGAGTTGGGAGGCATGATTAATGTAGACGATGTTTCGATGTTAGAAGACGTATTAGATGGTGATTTTGAGTGTGATGACAGTGATAAATATCTAGATTACCACGAGTCAGACCATGAAAGTAATGCCAGCAGTAATAATGAATATAATAAGGTAAGTAGTGTCACTAACCTCATATTTGCCTTTGCATGTAAACAATGGTATCTACTGTAGTTAACATGTTATAGGTGCTATGGAGAAACGCAGATTCTATTTGTTGTAGTTACCTCGTTATACATGCTATCGATTAATACACAGAACTACAACTGATTGTTATGTACTGTAACATTCTCCTGGGCAAACGTTTGTGTGCATATTATGTTTTAAAGCGTGTACCTAGCTTGGTTATGTAATGTATCTACAAAATAATATTCAACGTATTTTTGATCAAGGTTTGTTGATAAGAACTGTAGTAGAATTAAAATTGTAAATGAATTTCAGTGTGTGTTTTTCTAAGCAAATCTTTTCCTATTTCAATTACATTAGGCCAGCCGATTTATTTCTGTTTTTCTTTGAGAATCATGCACATCCTAAGAAAGGCGAACAGAAATGCTAAGAAGCTCTCAGTAGAGGTTTAGCTTATATTCAGAAACGAGGGAAAGGGAGTGAAAGTCGCAGCCGCAAACATGGTCCTAAGCGTAACTGCAGAAAAAGGTGTTTCCAATTATTCAGCGAGGGAGAGAGAATTGAAGTTTTGAATGTGGGAAATTATGACTTGCAGAATGTCTACCTTCATGGTTGCTTGCAAACAACCGAAACAAAGAGAAAAACAAAGGAAACTGACAGTCCATCAAGACGGTGTAGAACTATAAAGTATTCTGTGATCTCATCTAGTGGAAAGCGCAGTGAAGTTTGTAAGACTGTTCTCTTGAATATTCAGAGACTACAAAGAAGTATGGTTCGTTTAGAATACTTAACATCCAAAACAAAGGAATGTTCTAAAACTCCCTCAGTACTTGGAAGGGGAAAACACGAGCATAATCCTAAAAAGTATTCGAGTGCAGATGTTGAATTTGTCAATACTTTCATAAATAGACTGCCAACATATACTAGTCATTACGAAAGAGTTGATGGTCCAAATAGGAAATTCATGAGCGTGCAGTACACAATAGAAAGCCGTTATGACCAATACAAAGAAGAATGCGAACAGCTACAGAAATTGCCTGTATACGGTGATAAATTTCGACGGATTTTTGTAGGGGAGCACCATACATCCTGTAACAACCCACAACCACGTGCGATTGCCTACGTATTAAAATACAAAACAGAAATAAGGAGAATGTCCAAAACTTATCAAAATCCTTACCAACTGAACTTGAGTATTATCAGCGCAAAGCAAAAGCAGGTCAGAAGGTTATTACGCAACCTACAAAAGAGTCAGAGAAAGATGCAGGTATTTATGTCATTACGTTTCACTTGCAGCAGGCCCTACCAACTTCCTACCATTCAACTGATCCTGCTTTCTACAAAAAGGAACTCTTCTGTTAAAATCTCAGTGTCCAATCTTGTTCAGAGAAACAAGGATATTTCTAAATGTGGTATGAAGCAACTGCTGGTGGAGGAGAAGGTGCGATTGGCAGTTGTTTACTGAAGCACTTTGCGAGACATGACATTTTGGGGAGACGTTCATAGTCATATTTGACAACTGTGAGGCCAAAACAAAAATTGGACCATTGTTGCAGTATGGTTGAAACTTATAGCAGAGGATCGATTCAGAACTGTCACAAACACATTTTCGCAAGTAGGGCATATAATGTTTCCCTCTGATCGTAATTTAGTCCTTGTTGATAAATACATACGGAATCATTGTCAGTATGTACGTATTATCGCCCAAGAAGTGGATAGATGTCTCGAAGAAGTGTCAGAAACCTATGATCGATTACCGTATGACCATAGGTGATTTTGTAAAGATTTCAGACTTGCGGGGCAACTTCAATCAGGCTTGTAAAACAGGTTCTGGCAAGAAGTTTGGAATTAGAAATGTTGTGAAGATGGAACTGTCAAGGAAGTAACCCGAAAAAAAGAAAGTACGTATGTAATACGTACCATGGTGAAATGGATACTGTACCACTTAGGCGACGAGGTCGTCCAGTAGAGATCCTCGAATGCTTCAAACGTCCTATACCAATCATGCACAAAGGTCCAAAACCCATTGACGCCACGAAATTGAATGTTGTTCTGTCATCTTTACAATACATACCAGAAGTACGTCATGCTTATTACAAGTCATTAAAAACAGCTGAACAATCCCAGGAAAACGATAAGAGCAGTGACAGTGAAATTTGAATACCACTATTAGTGTTTTCAGTTTTTAAATTTAATTGCATTATATTGTGTCATTAATATGTTTGCTTGAATTATTATCAATTAACTTCATAACGTCCATGAACCTTTTTAATGCAATGAATAACATGGTATCTACATTTACGTTCACGAATCACATGGTATCTACCACATAATTTGTGTCAATGTCTTGTGTATTGCTTCTTTTCTCCATTAAAATATTTATTTCCACACTATAACCTTACCAGTGCATTCCTTAATGTTCAAATACTTAGTTAAAACTTGAAGAAAAGATACAGCATAGTAAAATGTGTTGCTATATTTTTATGAATCTTCATATTCTAATACCTTCAGACCACTAAAATGTCATTTACCATGTTTTACGAGCGAGCTCATCAATTATCAGTGTACAAATATGCTTTCATGTCAATGCTACCCCGAATCAGTTTGTACGATTATTCGTAGAAATATGTTTCATATCTGCCTTGCCTTCGTGAGCTACTGCGATGAAGTAGCTACAAATCTCACACGACGCTTCATGATCCGTAAATCCTTTCTTGACAAAAGACCACTGTTTTGTATAATCATTCGAAAAGTAGCACTTTCTCTTCCTATCCTTAGGCATTTTCGTAAGCTATGATCAGTTTATTAGTCGGTAAACATTCGACAGTAACGCTTTAGTCTTCGAACTACACGTCACTATACACTTCACGCCCTATATGCCCACAACAATACTTCAAACATAGCTAACTTGCACTCATTGTTAATATTAAGTAAAGAAAGAATCTTCTTATCAGATCGCTATTTAAATCGGAACTTCCCGATTCTTCCGCGTGGCGCTGCTTAAATAGTTTCATCCCCGTACCACAGGAGAAATCTGGTATTTTCTCTAATGATGGTACTAGATCTAATTCTAGAAGGTGCCTGCATCGTCGATACAGGATCCGCAACATGCAAACCCATGTGTGAGACGACTTGGCAACATAAACTTACTAACACAAATAAAACTAAGTGAGTCTGTATTTACATGTTGATTTTTTTATAGATTAATTCAGTGCTTGAGCCGAGCTCGTAAAAGTATTTTGCAAAATCGGGACAAAACTGGGCTTGTCGGGATGTCGAGATTTCTTAATAAGGAGTTCGATAACGGTGACGGTGGAACCTTATCGAGACGGATGGCAACCCCCATGACCGAGTAGCACATGAAATGTTCTGCACGAGCGTATCCTCGGAGGATCCAGTTTGTCGGATGCCTAAGAAATTTGGAAATTTGTGGTAAGATTTTATGGGACCAAACTGCTGATGTCATCTGTCCCCAGGCTTACACACTACCTCATCTAACTTAATGCTAAGGACAACACACACACCCATGCCCAAGGGAGGACTCGAACCTTCGACGGAGGGAATCGTGCAGACCGTGACAAGGCACCCTTGACCGCACGGCTACCCCGCGCGGACCTGGGACAATGCCTAAGGAGTAGCAGTGATAAAGTGTGCGGATGTCGAACGTGTTATCGATCCTACTAGCAACTCTAACGCCTCCACGCCTATTGCGTGATAGATATCTCGACATTTCAGTCGCGTGACACATGGAACTGCTGTCGTGGTGTCGTGGTGTCAGGAGAAAATTCTCTCTCTCTCTATCTCTCTCTGTTTCTCTCTCTCTCCATCTCGCTCTCTCTGCCTCTTTCCCTTTATCTCTATCTTTATCATCATCACCATCATCATCAGCCAATTCCATCATTAAATGATGTGGCCTCTTCGAGTCGTGGATTCAGGTAGGCTTTCAGCAGTCTTCTCCAAGTGGGACGGTCTTGAGCAGTTCTCTGCCAGGTGTTACCAGCGATCTTCTTCATGTCTTTGTCCCATCTGTCTGGTGGTCTTCCTCTAGGCCTCCGGTGCTCCCTCGGACTCCACTCCAGTACTAGCTTCGTCCATCTGTTGTCTTTTCTTCTTGCGACGTGGCCAGCCCACTGCCATATCAATGAACCTACTGTCTCTAAGATGTCATTAACCTTCGTCACAGACCGGATGTCATCTGCCCTTTTCCTGTCCTTTCTTGTACAGCCCAGCATTGATCTCTCCATGGCTCTCTGTGCTGTCCTAAGTTTCCCTTTTGTAAATGAGTTCAGTGTCCATGTCTCGCAGCCATACGTCATCACAGGAAGAATGCATTGATCAAATACTGCTTTCTTCAAATTTACTGGCATTTTTGATCTCAACACTTTTGAATTCTTCCCAAATGCTTGCCAGCCAAGCTTGATGCGTCGATAGATTTCTGGCCTTATGTCTCCCTTCATATTTATAATCTGGCCAAGGTAGACAGATTCACTGACGTCTTCTAGCAGATTGTCCTTGACCTTCACATCTCCAGCTGGGACCCATTTGTTGGACATTACTTTTGTTTTGGAAAGGTTCATGCTCAAGCCAACCAGCTGACATTCCGATGCAAGATCTGTAACTAAGTCTTGGAGCTCTGCGAAGTCTTTGGCCAGTAAGGCAATATCATCAGCAAATCTCAAGTTGGTAAGCCTTCCATTAATTCTAATTCCCTTACCTTCCCACCTCAACTTTGACATAGCCATTTCCAATACAGCAGAGAACAGTTTTGGGGAGATGGGATCGCCTTGCTTGACACCCCTCATGATGCGGAATTCTTGAGTTGATTCGCCGATGTTAACATAAGCTGAAGAATTCACGTAGATTTTCCTGAGCACTTCAATGTATGCTGCTCCCACTCCTTGCTCACTCAAAGCTTGGAGGACAGCTACATGGCTAACGGAGTCAAATGCCTTTTCAAAGTCAACAAAGGCAATGCAGAGAGGCAGTTGGTATTCATTCGCTCTGCTTATCACTTCACTAACGGTCAGAATGTGGTCAATAGAGCTAAAATTGCTTCGGAATCCTGCTTGTCCTATAGGTTGGGCTGAGTCTAGGGTGGAACTAATTCGGTTTAACAAGATCTTTGTGAAAATTTTGTACAAAATTGAGAGCAAGCTGATAGCACGGTAGTTTTTAATATTGTGAATACTTCCTTTCTTGTGTATCAATATAATCTTAGCCTTGTTCCACGATAATGGGATTGAAGCATAATGCAGGCAGGATATAAATACTTTTGCCAAGTGATTTATTGTTACCTCTCCTGCCAGTTTGAGGATGTCAACGCTGAGCTCATCATCACCCGGCACTGTTCCCTTCTTCATGGTATCTAGAGCACACTTGACTTCTGATGGGAGTATATCTGGAACACTAGGTACATCATTTAATTTAGATACACTCAAATTTTCCCTTGGGTTGCTATACAAATTGCTATAAAAGTCTCTGATGAACTTAAAAACCTCCTCCTTTTCAGTGATTCGACTGTCATTTCCATCGAGTGCGATAATCTGGTTTTTACCGATTGTGAGTTTGCGTTTGGCTGACTTTAAACTTGTCTCGTTCTCCAAGCTTGCGCGTAAGGTGTCTTCAGTGAATTTCTGTATGTCAGTTTTCATTTCTCTTCGCACTGCCTTACATAGTTCGGAATACGCTACCATGTCACGATCGGTTTGTATTTTCATTTCTCTCCTTTATCATAAATACTAATTTCAGAAACATGTCTCGCACTGAAGTTAGGTCACGACTCGCATCCCTGCAAGTTACGCACCAACATTATTCACTATCACCTGTTCCATTCTTTTACATTTATTTCCACGTACTTCACAATTAGGGAGTGCAGCCCGTCCGTGCACGTGATGCTCCTGCATGGGTATTTGTGTGCGATTTCCAGTAATGAACTGAAAACCAGGATTCCTGAAGTGAATAAAATGTATAAGATAAGCAACCTGCTGAACTATCTGCAAAGGCTTGCATCAGTGCCAAGCACTGCAATAATTTCCGCAAACATCGAAGTCTTATCAAGTGTAAAGAAAAATTATTTCACAATCTTAACTGTGCACAAAAATGCGATTTGTTTTGTTTATAAGACCGTAGTGACTTTCATCTAACTCGTCTTATGGTCGCAGGAATAAGATTAGTGTCCGAGGGCTTTATGGCCGGTATGTTAGTGCAATATTCTCCAGACCAGACGTCTACATTCTGACGACTTCCACCACAGACCAAAATAACATTGGAATCATCACTGTGGAGGCAAGCAATTTTATCATACCTTCTCTCTACAATCATCCTAATGAGGTATTTTCATTTAAACCTCCTTGTAATTTGGAAAGGAATAAAGTATCTACCATTGTAACTGATTTAACTCTTGAGTATGGTGGTATGCTCAATGCTGTTAAAATGGAGATATCGTAATGGAAGGGGCAGAAGTGTACCAAATATCTTGGTCCAGGATAATAAACTTCCCCCGTCTTATACTAGTGGGAAAGGGCCAGCGGATACACTCCTGAACAAAAAGAAAAGAAAACTGTCCTTAGAGGCTTCAGAACCAGTCAGCTACATTCAAGGTCTTAAGACATCCAGTCTGATTAAAGAATGTTAAGACCTATTTGAAGAAGACTCTGCCACTGATGAAACAATCTCAAATGTTTACCGTGTCATAACCAAGGGATTAGATTAATGGAAGAGGGGTATATGGGAAGAAAGAGCTACAATGCTTGAAGGTTGCTTAGATGTCTTTGTAATGAGAAAACTAAGACCTCAGTACGTAGCAACAGTTCCGCAAGTGAAATTGCGTTTCAAGTAGTGGAGAACAGGAAACCAACTATTGTAGAAATGAACCATAGCAAAAACCAGAAAAACCGATTTATCCTATCGATTTGCACTGGAAAATCTTAACAGAGCCTAGAGCATTGGATACGTGGAAAAAACTACGTATCGTGTGGCATTGATGGCCGGGAAGCTCCGTCTGGGGATGTTCGGTCACCGAGTAGCAAGTCGTATTTTAGGTGACGCCACATTTGGCAACTTGCGTGTGGGTGATGATGAAATAATAATGACAACACATCACTCAGTCCCCGAGCGGAGAAGCCCGGGCCCGCTGTATGGTAGCCAAACGCGTCTCCTTAGCAGGCGGACCTGCATCGCGCAACTAAAACATGTGGTTCTGCTAGTAGGCAATGGATGCTGGAATGAAATTTCCACTCTGCAGCGGCGTGTGCGCTAATATGAAACTTCCTGGCAAGTTAAAACTGTGTTTCGGACAGAGGTTTGAGTCCACAGCAACGTACTGCTCAAGTTTATAGAGTAACCGAGGATTATAAACTCAGTGAAATGACTGTTTTTTTTTCTGCAGAACAGGCGAGTTTTTGTTGAATTTCAGATGGAGGAAGCTAAAAACATGGCATTTCATAAAAAGTGTACCAGTTCCTACACATTTTAATTTCTGCATTGGTTGTCCACAAAGGACAAAAAGCTTTATTTATGAGAATTTCGAAGCTTAAGAATAAACGTTTGAAGATACTGTGCAAACTCCACAATTACTGTCAAGGGAACCAGCTTAAACCTAATCGTTCGAAAACACAAATCTGTGCCTTCCACCTCAAAAACAGATTCACAGCAAGAGAATTTCAGGTGATATGGAAGGATAAGTAGTCAGAATAATGCTTCACTCCCAAATATCTGGGAGTAATGCGACACCGGACGCTCACCCACAGAACTCACGGTTTAAACACCAAAAGGGAAATATCAGAAAGTTACCGTATTCTCCGGAAATTACCTGGAAGAACCTGAAGGAAAAACTACGTATCACCCTAGAATACTACACCAATTTCTAACCCTTCCATACTTATACCATGCTTCGATTTGACTACGACACCTAGGTTTGGCGAGGAAAGTGGTTAAAAGTGATGCAAGGGCAGAATTATAAACCCTCTATTGTAGGAAAGTTAACAAAAATGCTTTTAAATGTTTACACAGAAACATAGTACAGCACATAGCCTCCCAAGCAAAATGGCGTTGATACCTATTTTTTACCCACCGGTAACACTATGGTATAAGAACCCAAATGGAGATTGTATCTACTCTTACGCGAAAATTTTAGTGATCGCGTGCGAGTAGTATTGAATACAAACAATAGTTACAGGAACAATAGAAGAAGAAAATTATTAGATCAATTTATCTAACGAATTAGAAGTAACTTGAAAAAAAAATTGGAACACAGAAAGTATGTGTATCTAATCAAATAATCAGAATATCTGAATAAAATCTCCGAGTACAACATCCGAAAAGATACAAAAATAAATGGAAGCTTCCCTTGACAACGTATCGATAATGGTCTCTTGACTATAAATGTTGCGTTAAGGAACTGTACGAAACTGACTTCGAAGGAAAATCGCGGTAGGAGATAGGTAATTCATTTCCAAAATGCGAATTCCTTCAGTCTTCATGAGCTATGCTGATGGCACGTATTGGATAAATTTTGTGAAGTTCCGCAGACACAGACGCATCAGAAGCTAAAACAATTTCTTTTCACCATTCTTCTCAGTTTATAACTGCAGTCTCTGCAAAGGTGGCATTTTTTAGGCAGATGGCTGAGTGTCGGACGTGGCTCGACCATCGTTGGCAACTGCTGGTGAAGAGATGGAGTACCTCTTCCTTTTGTTTTGTGGACGGTTCAAGGATGTCTGTAACTTCAACGCGTTTTATATTCTCTGCTTCACGTGATGAGGTTTGTCTACCATATCTTTTCTTTCAGTGAGACATTCCTTCGACGAAGCATCAGCAAGGGAGAACATAAAATATAGCCGGGACAGGTTCCGCTCGCCATTTTCCATATCATGGGCGCTGTAGAAATGTTCCGTATAAATGATGCAGGCGTTTATCATGACGATGTTTATCATATTGTAAAGCTGACAGAGTGGCCACCACTTCGTTTTGCTGATGGCATTTGCAGCGTGGCACTTCTGGTCAAATGTATGAATGCCAGATTTCGCCTCATTCTACTGAGGAATATGGTGCGGTTTTGGTTGTCTGGCTAGATGAAGCCATCATAATGAGCGGATGAAAGGACGCAGGGGAGCTTATTGAGTTTTGGCTTGTAGGAAACTGCTGTCACATCGTCATCGTAAATGAAGAGGGATGCACCTGTACGCCAGTTTTATCGACGCATTCTGCCGGAAGTTTCCTCTTACTCAACTAATGGTCCACAGGTCGTCGAGGTTGTAGTCAAACTTGAGCTTCTTAAAAGGCACAACGGACACGAACTAATTGTCCGAGGTTACATTTAGATTCAAGCCATTGATAGATCGAAAGAGTTTATCCACAAAGGATCTGCCGTAGGTATTGCAGCCGCAGTCGTAACCTTCCACAAGTTTTGCACTGCGTGTATCACGTATCTTGTCCCACTGTCACACACCATTATGATTTTCATTCCATATTTGTCGGATTTGTTGCGAAAGTAAACTTTGAATGCGACTCGACCGCGGAATCTAACTTGTTGCTCGTCAATAGCGATAAAAGGCACCGCGTTTATAGAGTTGCTGACAGTTCTCTAGCAACATCCCCCAAACCATTCTCACTGGAGTTAGTTTATCACTGGACTCCTGTGAGGTTCTGATGGCAAATCTAAAACAGTTTATGGTAGAATCGAATCGATCCCAGGATGCTGTAGCCAAAAGTCGGGCGCCACTTCAACTCTCTTTGAAAAGAACGTATGTTGGAAGATGATCCATCTTCAGAGTAACACTGAGGGTAATCAGCTCCAGAATAGCGTTCAGCTCATTTTTACTGGTATCCAACGTCCGAGTAATGCGTTTAGACTTCGCGCGCTGCTCAGCGATTCCAGCATTCATGCAAAGTAACATTTCGTGGAGAATGTCATGTGAGACCAACAACTCAAAACATTTTAGAATGTCACCCAGTGCAGTGGAAGCAGTCGGCCCTTGGCGAATACAGACTGTATTTATTGTTGGTGTTTTACCAATGGTTTCATGCAGACTTTTAGTTTTTTAGACCAACACTATCTTAGACATTAACTAATCTTTAGATAGAACCAAGATCTACTGAAAGTTGTCTCCAGAGGCAGCTTTGTGGCAGACCACTGGAAAACTGATGAGGAACATTTTTTTTCCATGAGCCGTCTCCTTAGTTATGTTTTTCTTTTGTACTATCTAGATTTCGGATTTTACGCCAGTATCGGATACAATTCTTAAAGTCTTAGATTATTAGCGCATCATATCTGGTAATGTCAGCCCAGAGCAGGTAAACACTTGTAATTTACAGCCAAATGGCAGTTTATTCTTTCAAAAAATGTATAAAATAAGTTCAGTCTCAAAAACCATTCGGAATTATGCATATATACCTATCAAGTTCTTTGTTTGGAATCAAATATATCAGCCATCGAAGCCAGTCTCTTTCCTCGTGACTCACCCTGTATTTTCCCCTCAGTAAACAACATGTACTGTCGGGCTGCAGTGGCAAACACCAACACCAGCACTAGCCAAGACAGACACTTCAGCCCAGGAATGGCGTTTAAGGAGCCTGTGCGAGAGAAGCTCCCAATACCGCAGCGAGAATGCAGCCAGGAATTCTCCCGAATAATATTCTTTGTTACGCATAGCTTCTAAACAGGGGGTCGATATCTGCTCCCACAACTGGGCAGTGAGTGTGAACACCGCGGCACTGGTATGGCGTCTCAGCACAATACAGCTGGCAGTGAACGTAGCATTGCTGAACACCGCTGGAGTCAACTCGATCTCCCGTAAGCTTAAGGCTGGCCTTGCGTAAAGAAGCCCAGGAAGCTGGCAAGGCGAGCAGACGACCCGCTGCAAGTCAGCCGGTGTGTCATGCGATGAAGACTGGGAGAGGCTTTCTCCCGGTGGTGCCAGTTCGAGACCCATCACATCCAGCTGGCCAGACCAGTAGCATTGCCTAGTTGATGATGCTCCTTGGCGATGTTGTGGAGGCTTGGCCACGCATTACACCGACAACTGGCGCGGAAACTGTCTTGGCACTGGCTGAATATGTTATTTTGCTATGTTAAAAATGTGGAACGGATTGTTGTTATTCTGAGTGATTATAACATTTAGCTATCATTTTCGGTCAATATTGTCTCAAAATATTTGTTCTTCTTCTTCTTCGCGGATGGATCACTTAGGACCACTCGTAATCAATATTTGTTGGCCTTCCTTTTCGCCCAGTATTCCTTTATACGTTCTAATGGGCTAGCTTTCGTTGCGGAGACGACGTATGTCGGTTAGTTTTTCTGTCTTATTCCTCAAAAACCCGTGTGTTTGTGATTTTTCTGATTTCTTTTCTGTCATGTAGATTTGGAGACTTTAATTTTCTCATCTCTTTTTCCGTCTGTTTGTACCAATTCGGTTTCGTAATTTTGTTCTTTAAAAGTATATAGATTTTCTGCGTTAACCTGTTTGAGTCCTTTCTTTCTAAATGCCCTATGAATTGGATTCTTCTCATGCGCATTGTGTCTGTTATTTTGGAGATATTTTTTTATATATTTGCAGTGGGTTTTGGATAATGCACACCATCTTTAGTTCTTGGTCCTAGGATTTTCCTATTTTACGTTCTTTCTCTTCTAATATATATTTGAGCTTAAACAGGTTAGAAATCATTTCTAGATTTGGTCTCGCTCTATTATTAGATGAAGCCCTGGTGAGGTCGCAGACGAGGAGTAAGACGAAGCCTTACATGTGTTATAAGAGTATTACCCCACGTTCTTAGGTTTTCCCGTACTTTTTCTGCAATGAGTTCACCTATTTGGTGACGCAAAACGCATTTAAAGCTCTTAAGTAACAACAGAAAGGAATTTTCTGAACGCTGGTAGTGGAAACCTTCCGAAAGTTGAAGCATTTACGCTCCACCGATTTAGAGCGGGGACACGTGCAGTAGTGGACATTCTTTTCCCTGCTCTCTGCAACATCATTAAACCCGCTCAAAAGGCCTCCGTATCCTACATCCAGATTGTCAACTATCAGATTCAAGTGAGATACACTTTCAGAAATTAAGATGAGGTTAACCAGTGAAACGTACCATCGTTCATTGACATCAACTACGACCCGCAACATAATAGAATTCTTGGTAAATATTAGTGTGTATTTCCTCGCATACAACACAATCACCAGAGGTCACACAACGTCCATCATGACGTTGGAGCAACAGGTAACGCGTCCGCCTACAGATTAGAAAGTGCCAGGTTAGAATCTGACAACATCGTAAATTTTGAAAAGTTCGAGTCCTCGTGGGTCCGTAAAATTTTAACAGTGTTACAAGAAATACGATAATACCGTTGCCAGATCTCACTGTGGCATTTGTTTCGATGGTGGGATGCAATATACATAGTAACGCACTAATTTTAGTCGGAGAAGTGGACGACTGAGGATAAATGAATTTAATTCGTGTACACACATTTCACTTTTTGAAAATCATTGCTAGTGGTGATTGTATCACCATCTGCCAGCAGTACACCGAGGTGTAGCGTGAAGAGGTCGTTTATTTGGGATGATATAAAGCTTGTACAATAAACAGGTAACACAAACTTAAGGACTGGGCTATTTCAGTGAAAACTATCCCCAGTTTCTGGAGTAGACCAACTTCATCATTACGTAAGATGATTAAACTTTAAACAATAAAGCTCCTAATCGGACAGTACGAAGATCAAAGTGCAAGGCATTCTTAAGTTAGGGAATTGGTGCATCGGCATCGTGGCAGTTTGCCGGTGCATTACAACCAAGTTTTACGCATCTTCTGATTTTTTGGAATACTCAAAAACAGTATTTCCGGATATATACACACTTGCAAAATGTAACTAGGCCGTGCGCGGCTCGCAGTCATGCCGTTTACTGCTCGTGCCGTTTACTGCTCGTCCGATGAGACGACCGATCGAACCACCAACCAAGGTCGTCCCCACTCAAATTACGTGTGTCGGCAACGGTCGGGCGAGTCTTGGCTGTCTGTAGCTCACTGCAGCTCCATACCGACTGAAATCGATGTCCGATGTTTGTTTTTATGGTTCTGTCGCCTCTTTCAATTATTTAGCGTCACTAAGTAGCTGATTTGCTAGCCCGTCGGTGGCAGCAGCAGTGCTTATTGATAAGTGCACTGTTGTACTATCTCTGGAGCTTCCGTTAGTATTTTCCGGGTCGTCGAGTCCGGATGGAGCTCCTGTGAGGTCTGCACCGCCAGTACTTTCCCGATCGCTGGCGACACACATTGAAAGTAGGCTGTTTAGGTTTTTATAATGGTAACGTCACGTAACGCTCTGTATGAAAATCACTGGCTGTGCTGTGTGCAGTCTGTGGCTGGTTGTCCTTGTTGTAATATATGCTAAAGTAGTGTTGGGCAGTTGGTTGTTGACAGTGCGTAGCGTTGCGCAGTTGGAGGTGAACCGCCAGCAGTGGTGGATGTGGGGGGAGAGATGGCGGAGTTTTGAGAGCTGCTGATCTGGACGTGTGTCCATCAGAGACAGTAAAATTGTAAGACTGGATGTCATGAACTGACATATATATTATGAATTTTGAACACTATTAAGGTAAATACATTGTTTGTTCTTTATCAGAATCTTTCATTCGCTAACTATGCCTATTAGTAGTTAGTGACTTCAGTAGTTAGAATCTTTTATTTAGCTGGCAGTATTGGCACTCTCTGTATTGCAATAGTTCGAGTAATGAAGATTTTTGTGAGGTAAGTGATTCATGAAAGGTATAGGTTATTGTTAATCAGGGCCATTTTTTGTAGGGATTTTTAAAAGTCAGATTGCGTTGCGCTAAAAATATTGTGTGTCAGTTTAGTGCTGATCAGAATAAGTAAAGAGAGAAATGTCTGAGTACGTTCAGTTTTGCTCAGCTGTTTGAAAATCAAATACCGTAAGGGGTTTACCAGCACAATCATTCATAAATTTTTCTAAGAGGACGTTTCAACATGCAGTGTCCGACGGGAGGAGACTTGACCGTGGACGATTGTTGCCTGGTCGTCCGGTCGGTCGTCTCATCGGGCGACGTGTATTTGGTCTTCCGATCGCTTCTTGCGAGACTTAGGTCGGTTCCTTTCTTGTGCAGAGATGTCGGGTGGCCAATGGGCCGGTGTTCAGCTCTGCATGGTTGGCTCCGAGCCAGTGTGCCCGGATCGCTGTGTCTCCCAGTTCCGAACGGACATCGAGTTGAGTCGGCTTGGAGCTGCAGTGAGCTCCGGACAACCATGATTCGCCCGACCGTTACCGACACACACAATTTGAGTGGGGACGACCTTCGGTCGGTCGTCTCATCGGACGACGTGTATTTGGTAGCCGACTGCGTGTGAAAACACTCTGTGTCTGTGTCTTGTCATTTCTCCCTGTTGTTCCACGGTGATTGGACTTAGGATTGTCAGAGTTCTGGGCTGGCTCTGTGCACTATGGTTCAAACGGCTCTGAGCACTATGAGACTTAACATCTCAAGTCATCCGTCCCCTAGAACTTAGAACTACTTAAACCTAACTAACCTAAGGACATCACGCACATCCATGCCCGAGGCAGGATTCGAACCTACGACCGTAGCGCGGTTCTAGACTGAAGCGCCCAGAACCGCTCGGCCACCAGCGGCCGGCTCAGAGTTCTTGGTGCAAGTGTTTACGTGGAACTGTGTACAGATTCTGTGATTTCCGATGAGCAGGTGAATGATATCTACGTACTGGAGTGGCCAGCCGGTCGGTTGCGAGAGACTGTGCCTTGACTGTTTTTAGATGCCAATTATCAACACGTAGTGCTGCAGCGATCTTCGTCCTCGCTGATATTTCCGATTGTCGTGCCGTTGGTTGGGTGGAACAGAATTGATAAGGTTGCTGGTTGGTTCTTCAGCCGTCCCTAGGTCGTGCTGCCACCTGATAATTTAGTGTTACGCTTGGCTGCCTGTCTCACCTAAACTGTTGTTACAGTTTCCTTACCAGGCTGACCCTTGAAACATTTCTGAGCACCACTGTTCTGTTGTATGTGATTGTGATTTTCTTTTGTCGCAAGTACTGTGCCAGGCCTTCAACCGTGTATTAATTTTGTCTGTTCTATGTTTAGTATATGGCCTTCAGCCGACCCTTTCGTGAAGTACACTCCTGGAAATTGAAATAAGAACACCGTGAATTCATTGTCCCAGGAAGGGGAAACTTTATTGACACATTGCTGGGGTCAGATACATCACATGATCACACTGACAGAACCACAGGCACATAGACACAGGCAACAGAGCATGCACAATGTCGGCACTAGTACAGTGTATATCCACCTTTCGCAGCAATGCAGGCTGCTATTCTCCCATGGAGACGATCGTAGAGATGCTGGATGTAGTCCTGTGGAACGGCTTGCCATGCCATTTCCACCTGGCGCCTCAGTTGGACCAGCGTTCGTGCTGGACGTGCAGACCGCGTGAGACGACGCTTCATCCAGTCCCAAACATGCTCAATGGGGGACAGATCCGGAGATCTTGCTGGCCAGGGTAGTTGACTTACACCTTCTAGAGCACGTTGGGTGGCACGGGATACATGCGGACGTGCATTGTCCTGTTGGAACAGCAAGTTCCCTTGCCGGTCTAGGAATGGTAGAACGATGGGTTCGATGACGGTTTGGATGTACCGTGCACTATTCAGTGTCCCCTCGACGATCACCAGTGGTGTACGGCCAGTGTAGGAGATCGCTCCCCACACCATGATGCCGGGTGTTGGCCCTGTGTGCCTCGGTCGTATGCAGTCCTGACTGTGGCGCTCACCTGCACGGCGCCAAACACGCATACGACCATCATTGGCACCAAGGCAGAAGCGACTCTCATCGCTGAAGACGACACGTCTCCATTCGTCCCTCCATTCACGCCTGTCGCGACACCACTGGAGGCGGGCTGCACGATATTGGGGCGTGAGCGGAAGACGGCCTAACGGTGTGCGGGACCGTAGCCCAGCTTCATGGAGACTGTTGCGAATGGTCCTCGCCGATACCCCAGGAGCAACAGTGTCCCTAATTTGCTGGGAAGTGGCGGTGCGGTCCCCTACGGCACTGCGTAGGATCCTACGGTCTTGGCGTGCATCCGTGCGTCGCTGCGGTCCGGTCCCAGGTCGACGGGCACGTGCACCTTCCGCCGACCACTGGCGACAACATCGATGTACTGTGGAGACCTCACGCCCCACGTGTTGAGCAATTCGGCGGTACGTCCACCCGGCCTCCCGCATGCCCACTATACGCCCTCGCTCAAAGTCCGTCAACTGCACATACGGTTCACGTCCACGCTGTCGCGGCATGCTACCAGTGTTAAAGACTGCGATGGAGCTCCGTATGCCACGGCAAACTGGCTGATACTGACGGCGGCGGTGCACAAATGCTGCGCAGCTAGCGCCATTCGACGGCCAACACCGCGGTTCCTGGTGTGTCCGCTGTGCCGTGCGTGTGATCATTGCTTGTACAGCCCTCTCGCAGTGTCCGGAGCAAGTATGGTGGGTCTGACACACCGGTGTCAATGTGTTCTTTTTTCCATTTCCAGGAGTGTATTTTAAGATTAGGCCTTCGGCCGTGTTTTATTAAAAATTCTTGTTTGTTCTGTATTTAGGCCTTCAGCCGCGTTTCTTTTAAAATTTGTGGCATTCAGATGTAATGTGTAAATTTCAGTCTGTAAGGTTTCTCTTTAATTACCTTGAATTCTTAAACTGGCCTTCAGCCGTACTGTGTAAAGCCTTATCTTAAGGTTTGTCTTTATTTATTTAGAATAATTGTTTGCGTGTTCAGCCGTTAAGATATTTAAAGTTTTTTAAGATGGTTTTCTGTTGTACTGTGTAAAAGCTTCTCTTTAAATGTTGCCTTTTATTATGTTGAAATATTATTGCGCTTTTAGCCGAGGAATTAATTTCAATTTTCCTTCATATGGCTTTTAGCCGAAACTGGTAAATGCTTGCCTTTGAAAGAAATTCCTTTGTTGATCCGAATTATTATTTGGGCCGAGAAGACATTTTAATTTTACTGAAGTAAGGCATTCAGCCGTTTGTCTAAATCCTTGTGTTTTAATAGGAATTATGTAAACCTTGTTGCTGATAACTTACTTCGGCCCTCAGTCGTGAATTGATCGTTGTTGTTTTAAATAGAAAACTGTGCATTGTGTTTTAGAGGGATAAAGTTGTGCGTTCTTGTGTAATTAACAGTAACTGATCTTATCCCCTTTCCACAACCTGATCCGTTCTGTCCTGCGAAACCAGATTTCAGAAACAGCACACACACATTTTCCGAAACGTAAATTTCGATACGATATATCACTGTGAATGAGTCTTTCAGTAGTGAGAAGCGAGCTAGTCAGTGACGTCACAGGTATCAAATGACTCGCAAGGAGCGTTTTAGCGGACCTTGAAATTATTTGTCATTCAATTCTGTTTTTAATAATTAATACTCTAATTCAAGAGGAAACAAAAAAATCATTAGCATAAAATAACATGACTAACCATTGAAGAAGATCTCAAGGAAACAAAACTATTCGAGGAAGAAAGGGTTCTGACAGCTGAGTAGAGGGCATTAATACTAGCTGGGGCAGTGTGTGCTTTGATAGGAGCCCTTTTCCCTTAGTTTATGAGGCTGCAGAAGCACAGTGGTTAAGATGCCTTTACACCTATGCACCTTGCGGCTAGCAGCCGTGCAGTTGTGCTTGTCTCACACGCAAGTAGAAGCGCCCAGCGTGAGCGCAGGTGCGACTGGAATCACCCGTGCATACATGTTGAGGAAAAGGCATGCATATACACACACACATACCTGTCCTTGCGTGTGTGGTAAGCACAGCCGCTCGGCGACTAGCCGCAAGGCGCACAGACGTAAATGTGCCTTTATGTTACTGCATGCGATAAACCAACCTCCTGCTACAGTAGACTGCTGCATTTCGCAGTGTTATGCCAGCATTAATTCAGCACCCAGCTGCAGGATTTCGTTAGTGGTGGACCTGCACGATCCGTGGCTTTTTGCGTGTTGCCTGTGGCTGCTGCCGCAAAATATAACAGTTCTATCTGTGTCCAGTTACAGTAATACATTAGACCACATCTTAAGCTCAATGTAGTACAGTAACAGCGTCACGCTCTCGTTAGTAGCTGAAAGGACTTGAGGACAATAAATTGTGAGCTGGATCCTTTGTAAGATACGAGATGGAGTACAAGTCTTCTTGAGTTATTCAGGACAGGTGAATAGAACCAGGAGCATAGTTATCGTAGTAGAAATTATTCTGAATTCCGAATATGTAACTTCTAATAGCTCGACAGTATGTCTAGAACATTCTTGGAATTCTTTTCGGCGTCAGTTCAGGGCAAGACCTAGAGTGTTTGGCTATTATATCCATCGTCTTCGTCAGGAGCAACTGACTGTCAGAACTGCTGCTGTGGTTGCCTTACGTAGCCAAAGACGGCTTGTGATGGGCCGATAATTCCGTCACGCTATCGCTGATAGTGTCAACGTCTGTGACGGTGGAGCCACTGCTTCCGCCATCGAGTAAACATTGCGACAAATATCTCTGGATCTGCATCAAGCACCGCTAAGATTTTATCCGCTGTCACGGTTGAATATTTTGTCAGACATTCTTATTTCTACAGCATCTTTAACTACAGAGTCCCAGTATGTGAGAGGCTGCGACAAAACTTTTGTTTCGTCGAACAGTATTTTGTGCGGATTTCTCCAGTTCTAGATTTTAAAGATGCCGCTGATGTTCTGCACAGTGGTCGGAAACGGTGTGGATGGACTGACCGATTTATTTGCTCCTGCACTCAAAATGGGTGTTATAAATCTCAGGAATCCTGAGGCCAAAACTGTCCTTGCCACGGCCTAGCAACTCTCTTATCTCCTTACGGCGTCGGAAAATGAATCTAATACCTCTTCTTTCCAGGACTCTGCCTATTTTGTTGGATGTAGTGGCGCAGAAGGGAAGGATTGCAATCGGTGGATCATCACGTGAATGTTCAATATTTTCACGTTTTCTTTTCTTGGAGAACGCTTACTTCATATCATGACCCCCAAAGCCGTTCTTTCTGAACATGTTCTTCTGCTGATTAATTTCGCAATCCAGGTGGTCCTCGTCAGAAATGGTATCGGCTCCGTGTATCAGTGCGTTTAACGTTGCTATCTTCTGGACTCGGTGGTGAAAATTCTGGGCGCTAAGATGCGTCGTCTTGCCGTACACTGAGTGGCCGAGACGTCCATCCGACATTCGTTATAGCAGAACATCTAAAAATGGCAGCCTCCCCTCTTTCATTGTCTCGAGGGTGATCTGGATGTTGGGGTACGTGGTGTTGATATTTTCCTGGACGTGCTCAGGTGCGTCTAAGCTGTGGGATCAGACCATAAACGTGTCTTCAGCATAACAATAAAATGAATATGGACGAAGGAGAGCCAGATTTAATGCATGCTCCTCAAAATATTCCATAAAAATGTTGGCCACTGCTGGAGACAGCCGTTCCGTCTTTCATTTCATAAAATTTACGGCCGTACAAGAAGTAGTTGGTCGTCATAAAATGTAGGAACAACTCTATCTCTCAGAAGGAAGAGTACTCTCTACCAACAGTTTGAACGTGTTCTCCACAGGAAGTTTTGTAAGTAGTGAGTTTCGCTACAAAGTACTTCCCTCAGGTAATAGCACGATCATAAACATTACAGTACAGAACTGAAATTCTATTTACTGGGTGGTTGTAATTAAACTTTCCCTATTTAACACTTTATAGCATGGAAACTAATTACCGTAAGAGTACCAGACGTGGTAGCATTAATGTCCAGAATAAGCCGTCCACGATTTCCATGCGTCATAGCACCACCGTCCGGTTCCAACCATGGCCACCAGGTGTCGTGATCTGTTACCGTGATTCACAGTCTCACACACCTGACGAGGCGCAGTGCACGTGTTGACGTGTCAACATGAGCTTGAACAAAAGGAACAGGGCATTATTGGTGAAGCTCTATTATGAAAACAACAGTAATGCAGCAACTGCCCTTCGAGAATATAGCTGGCTGAAAGGATTATGAAAGTGTTCTCTTTCTCCATCTGCTGTGAGGAGCACGATGAAGAAGTTCGAATCAACAGGAGAATAGGGCTTCGCTCCGGAAAAAGGCCGACGACTGGTTGAACCACAAGTAGTTGATGAAATAGCTGTTGTTATAGCAGGCAACACTGTGAACAATTCCCGATCGTCAGGCAGTGCGCATGCTGTGTCACGACAGTTGAACGTCCCGTGGTCCACCGCACAGAAGGTGTTTCTAACCATTCTCAAATGGTATCTCTGCAAGATCTTTATCGTACAGCAGCTTGCACCATAGGATGCTTAAGACGTGTTGACTTCGCTCTTCACTCTCTCGCATTGACGTTGATGAGGGCTTGCCCTGGACCATTCTATGGGCAGATGAAACTCATTTTTCTCTGACGGGTGAGGTGAACGCACAGAATTGTCGTGTGAGTGGATCTTCACTTCCAGTCACTGTGCGTGACGTTCCTCTGTGTGGTGAACGTGTCACCGTAGGGTGTGGCTTCACAGCTACGTTCACCATTGGCCCATTCTTTTTTGAACATGTTGGCGCTCAAGGATCAAAGACGGGCAGTGTGACTGGCTAGAGCTACTGCGATATGCTTCACCAGCATGTCATACACGCCCTATGAAAGACACATTGAACTCAACAGTTTCATGCAAGATGCCCCCCCCCCCTCACATCGCTTGTGAAGTTCACCTGATTCTCAGAAACACATTTGGAAACGGTCATATTATCACCCGATCATTTGCAGATGCGTGGCCGGCACGATCACATGATCTCACACCCTTTGATTTCAGGTTGTGGGGCTACCTGAAGGACGGGGTTTACCAAGGGAACATTCACACATGTGTTGATGTCAAGCGCAGCATATCAAGAGAGGTAGTCAGCATATCTACTGACATGCTTCGTTCTGCTATGCTGAATGTAAACCTACGCTTTCAGGGTCTTCTGGAAACTAATGGACGCCACACTGTGCCCCTTTTGTAACAATAATGGTACTGGCATGTAATGGTATGATGTACCGTAGCAGCACATTAAAAATGTTTCATTTGAACTGATTCTGCATTATTTCTCCTCCATGTGTCCTTGACATTAATGATATCAACTTTGGTACTCGTATGGTAATTAGTTTCCTTGTTGTAACTTGTTAGATAGGGAAGTTTAATTACAACCAACCAATATAAAACATTTTCCCATCTCATAGTCACAGAATGTATACTACGAACAAGTGAAATCGTAAATAATAGGCATCACCGTAGAGCTTGAGCACAATCGTCGAAATAGTTAACGCAGATGCGTACATATGTCATTACAGTAACAAATAAAGCCGAACTCTATGCGTTAAATAATAGGCAAACTGCTGATATTTTATACAAAATTCCTGAAGAGTCTTAGTATGACTTTAATGTTCTTGTTCAGAGGCTACCCAGATGATGATATTTGGCCCCCCTACCCTTATTCCACAAAATAAAATACGACTGTAGACTGAAGCTAATACTTTTTCTTTTCAAACAATATTTCTTTCTTGGTTTTCTCTTTTATTTTCTTATTTGTTTTACCGATATTCTGCACTAATCACTTTTCTCTATGCATTATACCAATGCCTCTTAGGATATCGAATAATTTATTTCATCTCTCCTGGCCTATAGCATTCTGTGGGTCGTACACGTATGAGTACTTTTTTTCAATAAGAGCTGTATCACAATTATTGCAGTTTATACTCTGATTGTTGTTGAGTTTCCTTAAAGGTTACTTTTCTTCAACACGTTTCTTTCTTTCGAAATTCCCACAAGTGAGTTTTCACTGTCTGACAACTTTCACACGCGTCCCCTTCCATATTTTTGCAACGCATGCTGAAGCGTCTAAGGATTGCTAAGAATCTGAGAATAAAGCGACAACAGAAACTTCTCGACACAAACTGATAATGTACCTCTAACCTTACAAGCCTTCCCCCATGAACCATGGACCTTGCCGTTGGTGGGGAAGCTTGCGTGCCTCAGCGATACAGATGGCCGTACCGTAGGTGCAACCACAACGGAGGGGTATCTGTTGAGAGGCCAGACAAACATGTGGTTCCTGAAGAGGGGCAGCAGCCTTTTCAGTAGTTGCAGGGGCAACAGTCTGGATGATTGACTGATCTGGCCTTGTAACATTAACCAAAACGGCCTTGCTGTGCTGGTACTGCGAACGGCTGAAAGCAAGGGGAACCTACAGCTGTAATTTTTCCCGAGGACATGCAGCTTTACTGTATGATTAAATGATGATGGCGTCCTCTTGGGTAAAATATTCCGGAAGTAAAATAATCCCCCATTCGGATCTCCGGGCGGGGACTACTCAAGAGGACGTTATCAGGAGAAAGAAAACTGGCATTCTACGGATCGGAGCGTGGAATGTCAGATCCCTTAATCGGGCAGGTAGGTTAGAAAATTTAAAAAGGGAAATGGATAGGTTAAAGTTAGATATAGTGGGAATTAGTGACGTTCGGTGGCAGGAGGAACAAGACTTTTGGTCAGGTGATTACAGGGTTATAAATACAAAATCAAATAGGGGTAATGCAGGAGTGGGTTAAATAATGAATAAAAAAATAGGAGTGCGGGTTAGCTACTACAAACAGCATAGTGAACGCATTATTGTGACCAAGATAGACACAAAGCCCATGCCTACTACAGTAGTACAAGTTTATATGCCAACTAGCTCTGCAGATGATGAAGAAATTGATGAAATGTATGACTAGATAAACGAAATTATTCAGGTAGTGAAGGGAGACGAAAATTTAATAGTCATGGGTGACTGGAATTCGTCAGTAGGAAAAGGGAGAGAAGGAAACATAGTAGGTGAATATGGATTGGGGGGAAGAAATGAAAGAGGAAGCCGCCTTGTAGAATTTTGCACACAGCATAACTTAATCATAGCTAACACTTGGTTCAAGAATCATAACAGAAGGTTGTATTTCTGGAAGAATCCTGGAGATACTAATAGGTATCAGATAGATTATATAATGGTAAGACAGAGATTTAGGAACCAGGTTTTAAATTGTAAGACATTTCCAGGGGCAGATGTGGATTCTGACCACAATCTATTGGTTATGAACTGCAGATTGAAGAAACTGCAAAAAGGTGGGAATTTACGGAGATGGGACCTGGATAAACTGAAAGAACCAGAGGTTGTAGAGAGTTTCAGGGAGGGCATAAGGGAACAATTGACAGGAATGGGGGAAAGAAATACAGTAGAAGAAGAATGGGTAGCTCTGAGGGATGAAGTAGTGAAGGCAGCAGAGGATCAAGTAGGTAAAAATACGAGGGCTAATAGAAATCCTTGGGTAACAGAAGAAATATTGAATTTAATTGATGAAAGGAGAAAATGTAAAAATGCAGTAAATGAAGCAGGCAAAAGGGAATACAAACGTCTCAAAAATGACATCGACAGAAAGTGCAAAATGGCTAAGCAGGGATGGCTAGAGGACAAATGTAAGGCTGTAGAGGCTTGTCTCACTAGAGGTAAGATAGATACTGCCTACAGGAAAATTAAAGAGACCTTTGGAGAGAAGAGAACCACTTGTATGAATATCAAGAGCTCAGATGGCAACCCAGTTCTAAACAAAGAAGAAGGCAGGAAGGTGGAAGGAGTATATAGAGGGTTTATACAAGGGCGATGTACTTGAGGACAGTATTATGGAAATGGAAGAGGATGTAGATGAAGAGGAAATGGGAGATAAGATACTGCGTGAAGAGTTTGACAGAGCACTGAAAGACCTGAGTCGAAACAAGGCCCCGGGAGTAGACAACATTCCATTAGAACTACTGATGGCCTTGGGAGAGCCAGTCATGACAAAACTCTACCATCTGGTGAGCAAGATGTATGAGACAGGCGATATACCCACAGACTTCAAGAAGAATATAATAATTCCAATACCAAAGAAAGCAGGTGTTGACAGATGTGAAAATTACCGAACTATCAGTTTAATAAGTAACAGCTGCAAAATACTAACGCTAATTCTTTACAGACGAATGGAAAAACTGGTAGCAGCGGACCTCGGGGAAGATCAGTTTGGATTCCGTAGAAATGTTGGAACACGTGAGGCAATACTAACCTTACGACTTATCTTAGAAGAAAGATTAAGAAAAGGCAAACCTACGTTTCTAGCATTTGTAGACTTAGAGAAAGCTTTTGACAACGTTAACTGGAATACTCTCTTTCAAACTCTGAAGGTGTCAGGGGTAAAATACAGGGAGCGAAAGGCTATTTACAATTTGTACAGAAACCAGATGGCAGTTATAAGAGTCGAGGGGCATGAAAGGGAAGTAGTGGTTGGGAAAGGAGTGAGACAGGGTTGTAGCCTCTCCCCGATGTTATTCAATCTGTATATTGAGCAAGCAGTAAACGAAACAAAAGAAAAATTCAGAGTAGGTATTAAAATTCATGGAGAAGAAGTAAAAACTTTGAGGTTCGCCGATGACATTGTAATTCTGTCAGAGACAGCAAAGGACTTGGAAGAGCAGTTGAACGGAATGGACAGTGTCTTGAAAGGAGGATATAAGATGAACATCAACAAAAGCAAAACGAGGATAATGGAATGTAGTCAAATTAAATCGGGTGATGCTGAGGGGGTTAGATTAGGAAATGAGACACTTAAAGTAGTAAAGGAGTTTTGCTATTTAGGGAGTAAAATAACTGATGATGGTCGAAGTAGAGAGGATATAAAATGTAGACTGGCAATGGCAAGGAAATCGTTTCTGAAGAAGAGAAATTTGTTAACATCGAGTATAGATTTAAGTGTCAGGAAGTCGTTTCTGAAAGTATTTGTATGGAGTGTAGCCATGTATGGAAGTGAAACATGGACGATAACCAGTTTGGACAAGAAGAGAATAGAAGCTTTCTAAATGTGGTGCTACAGAAGAATGATGAAGATAAGGTGGGTAGATCACGTAACTAATGAGGAGGTATTGAATAGGATTGGGGAGAAGAGAAGTTTGTGGCACAACTTGACTAGAAGAAGGGATCGGTTGGTAGGACATGTTTTGAGTCATCAAGGGATCACAAATTTAGCATTGGAGGGCAGCGTGGAGGGTAAAAATCGTAGAGGGAGACCAAGAGATGAATACACTAAGCAGATTCAGAAGGATGTAGGTTGCAGTAGGAACTGGGAGATGAAAAAGCTTGCACAGGATAGAGTAGCATGGAGAGCTGCATCAAACCAGTCTCAGGACTGAAGACCACAACAACAACAACAACCTTACAAGCATTCATCTGAAAGCAAGATATGGGGAACTGGTTTTTCGGTGTATTTGATTTGCGATGCAAATACTCGTACAATGAGATACCGCCTAACATCGTTTCGAAACTCCTTATGCCGGAGTAGTACAGCAGCTCGACTCTGCATAGACTAAGCAAGTCGTTGTAGCTTCCCTGCAGAAATATTGAGCCATGCCGCCTCTATAGTCGTCCAGATTGCAAAAATGTGCAAATGCATTAACTGACCTCTCTATTACGCCCCACAAAAGTTACGTGGGATTCATGTCGGGCTATCTGAGCGGCGAAAGCATTCGCTCGAATTGTCCAGCATGTTCTAAGTCGACAAACTTTTTGCCCGGTACCATGGCATCGTTATTTGGGAAAATTAAGTCCACAAACAGCGGCAAATGGTCTCCAAGTAGCGAATATAGGCATTTCCCGACAATTAACGGTTCAGTTAACACAGCCCACATCACTAAGGAGCCAGAACCCGCTTGCGCAATACCTTGTTGGCAAGTTGGGTCCATGGCTTATTGGGGTCTGCGCAACACTCGAACCTGACCCAACCACGGTGTTCCAGTAGTCTAGGGTCGATATGGTCACGAGCCGAGGGGCGGCGCTGCAGGCGATGTCGTGCTGTTAGCAATGGCAATCGCACCGGTCCTCTGCTTCCATAGCCCATTAACGCCAAATTTCGCTGCACTGTCCTAACGTATACGTCCCACGAATGTTGCCTACCTATTAGCAAATGAAATCTCTACGCAAACGCTTCTGCTCTCCGTCCTTAAGTGAAGGCTGTCGGCCACTGCCTTATACTGGTGAGAGGTAATACTGAAATTCTCGGCACACTCTTGACACTGCGAATTTCGGTATACTGCATTCTCTAACGATTTCCGAAATGAACTTTCCCATGCGTCCGTAGATTCAACTACCACTCCGCATTCTAAGTCTGTTAGTTCCCGTCGTGAGTCAATAATCACGTCAGATACATTTTCTCATTAATCATCTGAATACAGGTGGCACCTCCATCAGTGAACTTTTGTATCTTACTTCTGCGATAGTACCGCTATCCCATGAATTTGGTCACCTCAGTGTAAAAAAATGATTGGTGCCCAATAACTTGATGCTCGGGTTTAAAATAGAGTCTGTGCCATCGACTCTAATGTTATGCTTGAAGCGACCCACGTAAATTCCTCGTAGCAGCTTCATTGACGTAATGGCGTACGTTATGTCAGAACTCAAGTACAAGGCCGGAGACAACATATGTTACGACGAAAGAACGTACTTTTCTTCTTTTGTTCTGTTTCTTTTTTTTCTGCCCTCAACCTACAGCAGTCTTAAGAGGAACTTCTTTTTGTCGAGCAGTCTTCCCTAACTCTCTCCAGAAACGGCGTAATTGGGCTTCTTCCGTGCCGCCTTTACGTGGCGACAGCGGCTGCGCGCTGCAAACTCACTGCGGCGACGCGGCGCGGCGGAGGGGGAAAAATTTAATAAACTAGGGGCGCAGCGGCCGGGACCCGCTTTCGCTCGGTGCCCTTCGCAGACGCAGATGCAAGACGCACTTAAGTGCGGTCTCTGCGAACCGTAATAAGCTGCTTGTTTACTTACAAAATGTATTACACCAGCAAACGGCGAGGAAAGGGTGAGTATATTTTTTGCTATCTTTTGTACGTACTGCCTGCAACAAAGTTACCTAGTTATTACAGTGACGTAAAACTCTTCAATTAACACCCACACCGCAGCAAAGGGAGATACTTACTCTATCTCTACTGCTTAATTTTATCAGTATGACTCTGGCGAGTAGGTCAAATAGCATCGTAATGAAAATTTCATTTAATATACTACATACACTTTTCAGATCATTTGCGACGTCTTGATCGTTCTCTGAAGGATACACAGAAAACTCGATTATCTATTACATTAGGTTGGAGCAAAAGCTCATTGCGTTTTTCTTATGCATGTTGATTTCCCGTTTGTTACGGATTTATTTATCAGTAGTCAATTCTTTATTTGCCCTTCAAGCCAAAATCACAGGAATTAACCGGTGGCTAACTCATCCGTTGGCTCGTGCACAACGTGGACGATTCCTAGACTGTATCTTAACTGCGGACGAGAAATGATGTCGTTATGCTAAAATAAAGAAAAGAAAGACATTGTTGAGCCACGAAAGGTAATTTAGGCATCTGGTGAAGCCTCGATGTTGTTGTGTGATGCACCACGAATTGTTTTCCCGAGATGTAACCATCACTGCTAAAATTTATTATCAACTGTTGAGACGTCTTGTAGACGCAATCCAAGGACAACGACCAGGAAGACTGTGTGAAGTGATGCTAGTCTACAATAACGACCGCTCGCATTCTTCTGGAGACTAGATTGAAGAGAAACACTATACCGGAGTAGGGTTGGGAAGTTATTCCGCACCCACCTTATTCACCTGATCCTGTACCTTCAGCTTTTCACATTTTCCGCTCTCTATCGAACACCCTTTAAGGGACTTCCTTTCCGGATGGCTCGACGAATTCTTCCCATCAAAACCACTTGATTCCTATATTCACAGAATCTAAAAGGTATCCCAGCATTGGCAGAACTGTTGTAAATGTTGAAGCAGAATACATTACTGATGACCAAAGTATCTGTTATGTGTATCTGCTGTGTTTATTAAACGTACTGAAAAACGATACGAACCAAGCCAGTAATTGCAATAGGCCTGATTACAATACAATACAGAAGTAACTAGATAACCAGCTTCGGCTGACTTACCATCATTTTCAGACCATAGTTTCAGTGTAATAACGTTCATCACGTGTTTCGGCCGTAATGGATGGCTGTATGGAGATAGCCAAATGCCAAAAGACAAGTAAAAAAATACTGTATTCCATCAACACCTTCCTATTCTTCACCACATTTTTCTCGTCAGAAATTTACTGATGTGAGTTTCCGGACATCTACTGGCGTCTACAGTATCCATTGCAGTGGAGGTGTGCTCTGAATATCGATGCTGACCAACCAAAACGCGTTATCTAGTTACTATTGGGATGTACAATGAAGAGCCAAAGAAACTGGTGCACCTGCCTAATATCGTGCAGGGCCCCTGCGAACACGCGTAAGTGGCGCAAGACGACGTGGCGTGGACTCAAATAATGCCTGAAGTAGTCCTTGAGGAAATTGTCACCTTTAGCCCTGAAGGGCTGTCCATATACCCTTAAGTGTACGAGCACTTCTGAACAGCACGTTACAAGGCATCCCAGATATGTTCCGTAATGTTCATGTCTGGAGAGACTGGTGACCAGTGTTTAAACTCAGGAGAGTGTTCCTGGAGCCACTCTGTAGCAATTCTGGACGTGTGGTGTGTGGCATTGTCCTGCCGTATTTGCCTGTCGGAATGCACAGTGGACATGAATGGATGCAGCCGATCAGACAGGACGCTTACGGACGTGACTCCTGTCAGAGTCGTACCTAGTCGTATCTGGAGTCCCATATCATTCCTACAGCACACGTCCCACATCATTACAAAGCATACATCAGCTTGAACGGTTTCCTGCTGACACCTTGGGTCCATGGATTCAAGAAGTTGCCTCCATATCCGTACACGTCCGTCAGCTCGATACTACTTGAAATGAGACTAGTCCAACCAGACAACATGTTTCCGGTCATCAGTCATCAACAGTACGTCGGTGTTGACGTGAACTGTGTCGTGCAGTCATCAAGGGTACAGAAGTGGGCCTTCGGCTCCGAAAGCCCATATACATGATGTTTCACTGAATGGTTCGCACGCTGACACTTGTTGATGGGGCAGAAATGAAATCTGCAGCAATTTGCGGAAGGGTTGCACTTCTGACACGTTGAACGATTCTCTTCATTCATCGTTGGTCCCGTTCTTGCAGGATCGTTTTCCAGCTGCAGCGACTTCGGAGTTTTGATGTTTTACCGCATTCCTGATATTCATCTTACACTCGTGAAATGGTCGTACGGTGAATTCCCAACTTCATCGCTACCTCGGAGGTGCTTTGTCCCATCGCTCGTGTGCTGACTATAACGCCATTTTCAAACTCACCTAAATCTTGATAATCTGCCATTGTAGCAGCAGTGGCCGATCCAACAACTGCCCCATACGATTGTTGTCTTATACGGGTGTTGCCGACCGCAGCGCCGTATTCTGCCTGTTTACTTTTCTCTGTATTTGAATACACATGCCTGTATCAGTCTCTTCGGCGCTTTAGTGTGTTACGATCAAGACTATTAAAATCTCTAATACCTTTGAGGTCCGACAGCAAACATACAACGAAAAAAATGAACGATATTTTGAGTCCATCATTTAACTACATGTGAATGTGGTAAACTGTGTCTGGGTGACTTTAATTCAATTTCTTCCAAAATATTTCTGTTTACATCAATGCCTTGACCGGGTATTACCTGGTCTTCAACGGCAAGAATCAGGAACTCTGAGTTACATAAAACTTAATGCTTGTTATACGAAGAGGAACATACCATATATTATTTTATCTGTTATAATAATGCAGTATATAACAAAAAAATAATCTCTAAATTTGTGTAATCAACCTACTGTGACGAAAACAATAACACATTAATTTCAAGTCAAAAGACGGAGACAGACGCAAAACTGGATAAGTGGCTAAAAAGTTTACATTTCCGCATGTTTTATTTTACGTGCTTCAACTTCTTATTTTCCTTCATGTCTACTTAATCTAAACTTGAGCCATGTTTCAGACAATTGGTATACATCTGTGTATGTGAATACCACAGATAATTCGTTTAGAAAATGCTTACTGTGCAATCTCTTCCTCTTTTTCCAACTATAATTTCTAATCCTAATTTTACAACAGCTATTCGACATAAAAGTCGGTGTCATAGAGAAGGTGTCATTGAGAACACGCAGTTGCTAGAATTCTGCTAACTGCTTGTCTTCCTGCTATTGTTGTTGTTGTGGTCTTCAGTCCTGAGACTGGTTTGATGCAGCTCTCCATGCTACTCTATCCTGTGCAACCTTCTTCATCTCCCAGTACCTCCTGCAACCTACATCCTTCTGAATCTGCTTGGTATATTCATCTCTTGGTCTCCCTCTACGATTTTTACCCTCCACGCTGCCCTCCAATACTAAATTGGTGATCCCTTGATGCCTCAGAACATGTCTACCAACCGATCTCTTCTTCTATATCCCTTCGTAGCCTGCCCATTTGCCTGATTAATTTACACTGGTCAAAGAATTGTCAATGAGATTCAGTACGTTTCTTGTGCAATTAGTTACGCAAAACAAGGCACCTAAGACATCCGAATTCTTTGTTTAAAGCTAAAAATAACTTCAATCATTTCAGAATGCGTCTATCACGCTAGTACATCTTTCAGATTCTCCTGCAAATATCGTAGACATGCACTGTGCACCTAGCTTCAGTCCCATACACATCTTTATTGAAACGCCATGTGATGTATTAACGTATGACGTTCCCAAAGACAGTCACGCTTACAATATGATGCTTTCATAACAGTACTAAAAAAGGTCCGTGTCCGCGTTACAAAGCCTAGTGGATCTAGCGTATTACTTTCCCACTGAAAAAAAATGAAAAAAAAATGAAAAGGAAAATACAAATAAAACCATTGCCTAAAAGACAGCAAAAGACATTGTTCTGTTGTTGCTGCGCACGTAGCTCTGTGACATTACTGAAAAAGAAGAGTGATCCATATGGTCATGACTGGATGTATAGCAAATCACTTGTCTGAAGATCCTTACTGCCCAGAATGAACATGTTAAAAATTGAGAAATGCTTTGTATACAGCTCCCTGTAGTTTTAGTAGAAGAGAAGTAATGGCGAACGAGTAACATCCCAAGCTATTCCTCAAAACAATAGCTGCCTTGGCAATGGCTTCTCTCTGTTCAATCCACTACGGAGCTTTCATTGCCATCGAAAACAACTTACAATGAAACTGTAAAAAACGTCTGCGTTGCACAATTGTTTCTCTATATTGACTGATGACTAGTGTCGGATACTTTCCAGTCCATTTACCAAAAAACCTTTGGGTCAGAATATATGGCGTTACAGTCTGAACTACAGGTAAGGCTATACCAAAGTACAGAGAAGCTGCCATACCAAAGTACGGAGAATTTTTTGTCACAGTTGCATACCATATAAGTTGTACAACAACGTCCATTACGAGTGAGCGCTGGCCACACAGTTTGTTAGTGTGGCTGAGTGCAACATTTTATTTAGGAAATGACCGCACTGTGCTGCATGCGAAGTAAGACTGCTAGGTGAACTTAACCCACATTTAGGAGATTTGGGGTAGTAGGCACTGACGGCGGTGAACTGTAGGGAAGATTGTTTGTTATTTTGCAAGATACAAATAAAAGCTACTGTGGAATAAAAAATACCAATATTAGCTGAATAGTTAAAAGCAAGAATCATAGTATAAAAAGAAGCAAACGAAAGGGAGGTTATATGAATGGATATGCGCCACAACTCTTCACCACAAATGGCTAGTCATTACAACACTAAATATAATAGAGTAGCTATGGCAAACAGCCGTAAAAAGCTATTTGCGAGCTATATAAAATAAAATAAAAACATAACCAAGAGCGTAAATAACTGAATATGTTTTGTTACACATTACAACGTGTTTTAATGCATATCTCTGAACACAAACCGAATTTTAATAAATTCGTACTGAATTACAGTTAATGCACCATCTGTTGCACGACACCGTTATGAAACATATAAAAACATCCTTACAAAGTCCGTATACAGTGAGCAGAGCCATCTCGCCAGTCATAAAATCAACGGTCGCAAACCAAGCGACAAACACTGAGTAAATCTATTTTTTTCATACCTACTTCTTCACTGCTTAGTGAGAAGGGATAGGAGTAATGAATAAAAATTAAAGAAAATAAGGAATAAATCACCTTGGTTTACAGTCTGCTGCACTTGGTCTGACTTAGAAGGCGAACTGCTGATCTACTCAGCTTTCATTGCTTGGTTTCCGACTGTTAGCTTTATCACTGGCTCTGTTCCGTGTGAACCGAATTTTTTAGGAGATGATTTACTAATTGTTTTTGAAAATAACTTTCTTAAAGTTTGATTTGTGTCTGACTTATACTCTTGGTTAGGTTCCCTTTTGTATTTTATATCCTTTGCACAATGTTTATTAAGAATGGTACCATTACACACTCTCAGTTATTTTTGGCGCTGTACTGACCGGCCGTTCGTGGAGCGACTGGTCTTGTCGCATATGCATTCATATGATCTGGTCTTCGTTCGTTTCTTTTTATATTGTATTTCTTACTTAGAACTTTTCTGCTAAGATTTGTAGTATTTGTGCTAAAATTAGCTTTCTTTGTATCTTGCAAAATAATAAACATTCTTCTATTTAGCGCACTATCATCATAACCCCCTATCCTAGAGAGTCTAACTACAAGTAAGTCTCACCTAGCAGTATTTCGCTGCCTGCAGCACAGTACTGTTAGTCTGTAAATAAAGTATTGGACTCAGTCACACACATATTCGCTATGCTACCAACGTTCACATGTAATGGATGTTGCTTAACTTATGTGTATGTAAATTTTTCTCAAACTTCGCTGTACTTTGGTATGACCTTAATTTTTGTACAAGCTTTAACATTTATATTCTGTTCTACAGGGTAATTTCTAAATTGACTGAAAAGGTCCGAAACCTCTCATTAGTTACTAAGGACAAACTTCTACAAAACTTTGATTGTTTTGTACAATTATGTTGGAGAGTTACAAATTGCCGCCTTGTTGCCATACAGCATGCTAGAGGTAGGAAAACACCATAGTCGTCCATCACCACAGTAATTCACCTTAGTTCCACACAAAATACACAAAATCTTCCACAACTTCAAATGTTTTCATTTTTTGTCGTCTCCGGATGAGAACAAATTACTATGCACAAGCTATTCGGAGCAGTGTATGCAGTAACAATTATTGAAATTTATATAGTTCACGCACGAGAATCGTACGAACATAACGTCGATTGACCATCGCGTATGAAGGACATAGTAGTAGACATTCGCGGAGTACAGAAACAACTGGAAGAACTGAAAACAAATAAGTCGCCAGCTCCGGATGGAATCCAAATTCGGTTTTACAAAGAGCGCTGTACGACACTGTTCCCTTACTTAGCTTGCATTTATCTGGAATCTCTTGCCTAGATCAAAGTCCCAAGCAAGTGGAAAAAAATTCAGATGACTCCTGCATATAAGAAGATTAAAAGGAAGGACCCTCAAAATTACAGATCAATATCATTAACAACCGTTTGCTGTAGAGTTCTTTGACATATTCTCAGTTCGAATGTAATAAGTTTTGTTGAGACGAAAAAGCTTCTGTCCACAAATCAGCACAGTTTCAGAAAGCATCGCTTGTGCGAAAGTCAGCTTGACTTTTTCTCGCAAGATATCCTGTGAACTACGAAGGAAGGACAACAGACAGATTCCATATTCCTGGATTTCCGAAGAGCATTTGATACCGTGCCCCACCGCTGACTGTTAAAGAAGTATGAGGATCTACATTTACATCTACATGTATACTCCGCTAGCCACTAAGCGTTGTGTGGCGGAGGGCACAATTTGCGCCAAAGTCTTATTTCCCCCCCCCCTCCCCACGCCCTCTGTTCCACTCGCGAATCGCGCGAGGGTAAAAAGACTGTCTGAACGCCTCAGTACGAGCTCTAATTTCCCTTATTTTCGAATGGTGATCTTTGCGCGATTTGAAAGTTGGTGGTAATAATATATACTCTACATTCTCGGTGAAGATCGAATTTCGGAATTTAGTAAGCAGCCGCATCCATTTAGCGCGTCGTCTATCTGCAAGTGTGTCCCACTTCACCCTTTCTATCAGATCTGTAACGTTCTCGCGATGGCTAAATGTACCAGACACGAATCTAGCCGCTCTTCTTTGGACCTCCACAGTCTCTTGAATCAGACCCAACTGGTAACGGTCCCATACAGACGTAGAATACTCTAAGACTGGACGAACTAACGTATTGTAAGCTATTTCAGTTGTTGAAGGGCTGCATCGCTTCAGAATTCTACCAATAAACCGCAATCTAGAGTTTGCCTTACCCGTTACTTGTGTAATCTAATCATTTCATTTGAGATCATTTCGAATAGTCACACCCAGATACTTGACGGAGGTTACCGCTTCCAAAGACTGGGAATTTATATTGTACTCCTACATTAATGGAGATTTTCGCCTTGTTATACGCAGTAGGTTACATTTACTAATATTGAGAGATAACTGCCAGCCATTACACTACGCATTTATTTTCTGCAAATCCTCATTGATTTGTTCACAACTTTCGTGTGATACTACTTTCCCGTAGGCTACAGCATCATCGGCAAACAGTCTAATGCCACTGTCAGTACCATCGACCATATGGTTTATGTAAATCGTAAAAAGCAGCGGATCTATTACGCTGCCTTGGTGCACACCTGAAGATACGCTTGTTTCTGTTGAAGTCCCCTCGTTCAGGACGACAGACTGCTCGCTATCTGTTAGAAAACTTTCTATCATTTCGCATATGTCATCGGATAGACCATAAGCGCGCACTTTTTGGAGCAAGCTACAGTGCGGAACTGAGTCGAAAGTCTTTCGAAATTCGAGAAATATGGCATCAACCGGTATCTAGAGCCTGCTGTATATCATGCACAAAGAGGGCCAGCTGTGTCTCGAATGACCTCTGTTTCCTAAAACAGTGTTGGTTTCTGCAGGAATAGATCCCCAGATATGTGAGTGGTTCGAAGACTTCTTAAATAATGCAACCTAGTTCAAAAAATGGTTCAAATGGCTCTGAGCACTATGGGACTCAACTGCTGAGGTCATAAGTCCCCTAGAACTTAGAACTACTTAAACCTAACTAACCTAAGGACAACACACACATCCATGCCCGAGGCAGGATTCGAACCTGCGACCGGAGCGGTCGCGCGGTTCCAGACTGTAGCGCCAGAACCGCTCGGCCACCAACGGCCGGCAATGCAACCTAGTATGTTGCTCTAGGCGGCAAGCTGTAATCAGAGACTAGAGTATCGTCAGGAGTGTTCCAGAGAAGTATGATAGGTCTGCTATCGTTTCCTATATACATAAAATATCTGACCGACAGGGTGGGAAGCAATCTGCAGCTGTTTGCTGATGATGCTGTGGTGTACGGGAAGGCGTCATCGTTCAGTGTCTGTGAGAGAGTACAAGACAACTTAGGCTAAATTTATAGTTGGTGTAATGACTGGCACCTAGCTCTAAATGTAGAAAAATGTGAAAGCCTTAATGTTTGAATACAACATTCATTGTGCCCTCTGACAGGCGCACGGTCATTAAATATGTATGCTTAACGTTGCAGAACGATATGATATGAACGAGCATGTAAAGATTGTAGTAGGCATGGCGAATGGTTGATTCTGGTTACTGGCAGAATTTTAGGGAAGTGTGGTTTATCTATAAAGGACATGTCACTAGTACGAACCATTCCTGTGTACTGCTACGGTGTTTGGGATCTGCACAAGGTCAGATTAAAGCAATTCATCGAAGAAGTTCAAGAGAGTGGAGAGCTGCTAGGTTTATTACCAGCATGTTCCAACAACACGTGAGTATAACTGAGATGTTTGTGGATCTGGAATGGGAATCCTGGAGGGACGGTGATATTCTTTTTCGGAACGCAATTGAGGAAATGTAGAGAACGGGAATCTGAAACTGACTGCAGGTCGATTTTACTGTCGGTAACGTACATTCGGATGAGGACCACGAAGATGAGAGAGATTAGGTCTCGTCCGGGGACATATAGAAATGGCTAGTAGTGGCATAGGCTGACCTCCGCCAAGCACCACACGGTGGCTTGCGTAGTATGTATGTAGATGTAGACGCAGATTGTTATACATCAAGACCGAGCGAGGTGGCGCAGTGGTTAGCACACTGGACTCGCATTCGGGAGGACGACTGTTCAATCCCGCATCCGGCCATCCTGATTTAGGTTTTCCGTGATATCCCTAGATCACTTCAGGCAAATGCCGGGATGGTTCCTTCGAAAGGGCACGGCCGATTTCCTTCCCCATCCTTCCCTAATCCGAGCTTGTGCTCCGTCTCTAATGACCTCGTTGTCGACGGGACGTTAAACACTAATCTCCTCCTCCTGTTATACATCAAAACTGTGTCTATATAGTCAGTAGTTACAGAGGGTAGTGAATATAATTTCTTAGGTTTATAGGGTACATGTTGTGCATAGTAATGGAATAAACAACTCGAATGAACACCCATAAGCACACCATGAAAGGATCGTATGGCATTATTGGCCAGGAGATCCCGTCCAGCGTAGTTCAGCCGCGTAGTGCGAGTCTTTCCATTTATCGACACTAGGTGACTTGACTGTCGTCGATGATGAAGTAATGATGAGGATTCCACGACGCCTGATCTCCGAGCGGAGATGAACCCTTGAGTCCGCCGGGAATCGAACCATGCACCCCAGGGTTGAGGGACAGCAACATCATCCACTAGAGCACGCACAACAGATAACACAATGTTAGGCATTGTTGTATATGTGTAAAAAGAACATAGAAGAAGAAAGTGTGTTCTAGGGGTCGCATCATTGACTAGCAACCTGTGTCCCGAGGTCGAACACAGCCAGTGCATAAATTTTGAACCACGCTCATCAACAACGGCGGCCAAAGGTTCCCAGTATAAGGAGCCATCCTCGTTCTGCCAACGTACTTGTCATGGATGACGGAAGGACGGAGAGAGTTTCTGAGCATTCTTTTGTACTTGCATTGCAAAACGGCTCCTAAAAGGCGAAAAAATCAGCTATGATTAAATGCATGAGGATGAAGAAGGCAATGGAAACCACTGGTTGAAGACATCCAGTGAGCATTATAGGACATATGCCATGTAACTGAGAAATTGTCATGATGATCTCTCCATTGTCAAGTGATTCCGGATTACTAACCTGTTCGGGAGGGGACTATCAAGAAAGAGGGAGTCATACAATAATTGAATGACCAACGAAAGTATAACATATTCTGTATAGTGGTAACATAGTCTGAGGACGAAACGTCAGAATTTTGAGTGTGGTAGGAATGCTACGCAATTTGAAAAGTGAAATTCAGGGGCGCAGTTTAGATGTAGTGGACGTCAGTGAAGTAAGATGGAAAATGGAGAAGGATTTCTGGTCGGACAAATATAGGGTAATGCGAACAGCAACAGGAAGTGGTATGAACAGGAAATTAGGCCAGAGAGTGTGTGAACAGATCAATGATTAGGTTGTTCTCATGAGAATCGACACTAAACCAACTCCAACAATAATAGTCCAAGTACGTATGCCGACGTCACAAGCAGAAGATGAAGACAGGAAGAAAATACGTAAGGATACTGAATGGTTAATTTAGTTTGTAAAAGGAGATGATAAACTGGAACGCGGTAGTAGGGGAAAGAGGAGAAGAAACTTCTGTGGGAGATAATGAGCGCCGGCCTAAGTGGCTGTGCGGTTCTAGGCGCTACAGTCTGGAGCCGAGCGACCGCTCCGGTCGCAGGTTCGAATCCTGCTTCGGGCATGGATGTATGTGATGTCCTTAGGTTAGTTAGGTTTAATTAGTTCTAAGTTCTAGGCGACTGATGACCTCATAAGTCGCATAGTGCTCAGAGCCAGATGATGAGCTTCCTAGTAGGAATGAGATGTGAGAAATACTAAATGGTTTCTGCAGTAAATTTCAGCTAGTAGTAACTAATACAAAGTTCAAAAATCACAAGATGAGGGGCATAACGTAGAACATGGTGAATGTACGGGAGGATTCCAGCCGGCCTGCATCATTGTCAGGCAAAGATTCAGAAATCAGATACTGGACTATGAGGCGTACCCAGGAACAGTTACAGACACGGATCACAATTTATTGACGACGATGACTAGACTGAAGTTTAAGAGACTCGACCGGAAGAAAAACTGTGTAAGGGAGTGAGATACTCAACTGCTGATGAATGATGAGATGCGATTTTAGTTCTGGATGGTGAACTACACAATAGTTGAGTTCTAAATAAAAGGATATTTCTTTAAAAAAAGGGGTAATCAAGTAAATGGACAGAGAAGCATTTTCTGGTATCGTACTGAACTGCGGACCTAGAAGGCTTTGTCCCCGCCGTAGCCCTCAGTGGTTCACAACCCAACAGGCTACAGCCTTCCACTCACCCCACCGCCGCCCCACACCGAAGTTATTGTGTGATTCAGCCCCCAGTGGACCCCTCGGGAACTTCTCACACCAGACGAGTGTAACCACAAATGTTTGCGTGGTAGAGTAATTATGGTGTATGCGAACGTGGAGATAGTGTTCGTGCAGCAATCGCCGACATAGTGTATCTGAGGCGTAATAAGGGGAACCAGCCCGCATTCGCCGAGGGAGAAGGAAAACCGCCTTAAAAACCATCCACAGACTGGCCGTCACACCGGACCTCGACGCTAATCCAACGGGCGTATTCGTGCCGGGGCCCGGCACGCCTTCCCAGTGCATTAGACCACACGGCTAACCGGGCGGGCATATGCTTGGGTAACAGAAAAAAATTTTCCACCGAGCGACTGAGAAAGGAGGTACAAAATGTGGGATCCTGTCCACTCGTCTCGTATCGGGTGCCTAAAGGATGCTGCGTTCTCGGAATAGTATACGACAACTTAAGCAAACCACATTAATAGTTTTTATTACAGTAAAGGGGACAGACAAAACTTAACTTGGGATTTACAAGAACGTATCGCAAGCGATGGGCGACATGCATATATTATGTTTCTCTATATAATATGTCCTCGTGTGTAATGGATATGGATCACTGCTTTCATAGTGAAGGTCTACTAACGTTGAAAGGTGGCTACACTGAGCCACAGCGCCAGAGATCGCGCTAGAGAGTATTGTTCTGCCGCCTCCACTGGCAGTGATTATTGAGATGTCGTAGTGGGCAGTGCTTGTCGAGGACTCGTAGTAGTCAGTGTGTGTTGAGATGTGCTAGTGGGCAGTGTTTGTCGAGATGTTATTCCATGTTTTATGCAGTTGTTTGATGGGCTAGACAGCAGATGGTTGGAATGGAGATATTGTAGTGATCAGAGTGCTTTTCGTTAATATATATGAAGGTAAAATATTCCGTGTTTTTTTTGTTTTTCATTATTTCAGTGTCTTAAATAATGCGTCTTTACAGGTTCAGTCAACAAAGCATCTGGCTTGTGTTCTTGTATTAGAGTGTAATTCTGGTTTTCTTGCGTAATTATGGTATTTCTATTTTCTTTAATTAATTCAGTATAAATGATATTTAAAATTTCTTGTGTTATTGAAGAAGAACCGTGCCAGATGCGTACGTTGAGTCATACTTCCACACACAGAACAGTTACACTTGTGCTTTGGTTTCGTAGGTTTTATAGTTGCTGGGGACTTAATTAATTAATTGTGTTAATGAAAATTTCCATTTCATTCTTTGTTGTTGTTCTATGCAGTCAGATAGCGTAATAATACTAGTCAGGGCCAACCGTTTACGAGACTTCGTAATCGGACAGACAGCTACTAAAGCAAAAATTTAAAATTATTTTCATTTCATTTAATTAAGCCCCCACGCACGTGGCGACCGCTGCTTCGGATCGTCCCTTGGAATTCTTCTGATTGTAGAAATAGTAGACAGTAGGATTGTTGTAGTTTTTTGTAGTTTAGTAATTGTAGTCTATATTGCATGTGTAGATTTGCTAATTGTCATTTTTCTAATGGTATTTTTTTGCAAAATTTCATTTCTGTTGTCTTGTCTACGGGTTTGACAATTAGTGCAATTATTTCAATTGTTCGATTAATCGTGTTTGAGGGAAACATTCGTGTGAATGGTATTGTTGGAGATAAAGTGTCATTGTGTGTAATTTTCATATAGCGACGAGTTTTGTATGTTTTGTAAATGATTACGCGATTAATGAAAAAGGCAAAAATGATGGATAATGAGAATGACGAAATTGTTAACATGGCGAACTCGCCAACAGAGGAAAACAGTATCATGAATAATGAAGTGGAAAACAGTTTAATAAGTCGGGAAAATAGTCCGGAACCATTTCAAAATTTTTCTCAATCAGAAATTTCTCAGAATACGAGATTAACGACAGAAGATTCTGTAATATTATCGAACACAGACAGCCTTACAGCTATGACGAAGGAAGCTGGTTTTGTGGGAAATGATAGGGGCGAAAGGAATTTCGGACAGGTTAACACGGAGCAGTTGATGAGTGCAATATTAAATTTTCGATCTGAATTTAAAACAGAGATGGGAACTTTGGCAACACGGTTAGACTCACAGGGATCTCGGTTAGACTCACAAATGGGAACAATGGAGCAGTTTCGATCTGAATTTAAAACACAGATGGGAACAATGGAATCACAAATAGGAACAATTAAAACAGAGATGGGAACTTTAGGATCTGAATAAGAACTGATATGGGAACAATGGAAACACGATTAGACTCACGAATAGGGACATGTTTCAAAAGTATGAAAGATGAATTAAAGAAAGAAATCAGAGAAGAAGTACAACCGATTTTGAATTCTCACAATAATAGATTACTTGCAGTAGAGATTAGACAAAGGGAACAGGATAGAGAACAGGAAGAAAGAGATCGCGTGATAGTACAAAAATTTTCAGAGTTAAATTTACAACGTGTACACGATAAGGAAGAAATATTTGAGAAAATCGAGGAATCCGTACCAAATGACAGATTAAATAACCTAACACAACAGTATGAACAGTTAACTACTAAATGTGCCAATACTGAAACTCGAGTCGCGACACTTACGGAAGACGTAGGTAAACAGAAAGAAAAAATAGGTGACTTATCGGAAAGAGTTGAGGAGATTTCAGATAAATTGACAAGTCTTAGTTTACATGGGGGCAGAGATTCGGATGATACAGCTCCATTACCATTTGCAGAAACCGAAGAGTACCAGAACATAAATAAGCATGTTGAAAATCAGGGAAAATTTAATGAACGTGTTAAAAGGGAAGTTGAGGCATTACGAAAGCAAGTCAAACAAATTGAAGGGGAAATTGTAGGAAAAGACAGCAAAAGAAATTTGGAATCACAGATAACAGAGGGGTTTGAAGAAAATAATTTGTTTCATTTACGGGATGCAACAAGAGAGCGCCAGGCGCGCGAACTTGTCAATAATCGACATTCAAACTGGGACAGACGCGGTAGGTCTTTGTCGCCACGAGGCGAAAACTTTGACTATAAACACTTTTTGACTGTTCGGAAATTTAAGATCTTCCGCAATTCTAAGAATGACATACATCCATGTGCATGGTTAGATCAATTTATGTACGCACATTCGCCCAATTTGCCACTAAGTCACAAACTGAAATTTATGTGCAGCTATTAAGTCCTCAGGGGATTCACTACACTAAGTGAATATGTGCCGTAGCGTTCACAGGGCCCCGAGCTGTAGTGGTGCTATTTCCCTTTTAGTTTTCTGCACCGCTGCCTACTCTTATACTATTCTTTGCATCTATAAAAACAATTCTTCTACTATCCATCTATCTAGACAGTAAGTAAACAATAACCGGATTTGACTGTTTTACCCAAAAGTGACTTTGGAAATTACCGTTTGGACTTACTATATTTTCTGCAGCATACATTCATAGTTTAAACGAAATTTTACCTGTTTATCTTCGTGACAATATTACTTCATATGTTGACGACATTCTTATTGCTAAACGTTCTTGGAGTGAGCATAACAAAATTTTGGATTCATTATTACGTATCTTTGCAAGAGTTGGCATTACAGAGGGAAAAATCTGAATTTGGTCGTTCTCAGGTGAAATTTCTCGGTCACATTATTTCTACAGAAGGTATTCTTCCTGATCCAGAGAAACTAGATGCTATTCGTAATTATGCTGTTCCTACCACAAAACGTGATGTTCGTAGTTTCTTTGGTGTCTGTAATTTTCTTAGACGCTTTGTTAGATTGGATGATTTGGCCACACCTCGTTTACACATTTCAGTTATGCGCACTTTGGTCCCAGAAAATGCTTTCATAAATTACGAGAAAATTGCTACTTCAGTAATATGGAAAAACGTATTCGATCTGTTCTTGCCAAATGCAAATTATGTCAAAAGGCTAAGCCGCCAACTGTTTGTCACAGAGCACCGTTGTTTCCTATCATTCCAGCGAAATTAAAGGACATGGCTGCAGTCGATTTGTTCGGTCCAGTGGTTCGTTCTACTAATGGTTTTGCGTACATTTTGGTAGCAGTGGAATTGACATCAAAATACGTGTGTTTGACACCTTTACGCAAAGCGACAGCTCGTTCAGTATCTAACGCTTTCATCAAACATTTTCTTAAAGAAGTTGGTCATGTTGATAAGGTTATATCAGATAATGGATCACAGTTCCGCTCTAAAATTTGGCTTCGTACGCTACGGCGTCGTAAGATTAAAACAATTTTTATTTCACTTTTTCACCCTCAGTCTAACGCTTCAGAGAGATGGATGAAGGAAATCAATAAATTGTGTCGACTTTATTGTCATCAGAATCACAGAACTTGGGATCAGTATCTTCATATTTTTCAAAACATTCTGAATGAACTCCCTAATGATTCAACTTCTTTACCGCCTATACTGATATTAAAAAACAAAGCACCGTCAAATCGCATTTCTGAAATCGTTCCTTTTCCACCTTCACGGAAACTGCGGCATTCTGAAGTTGTCAACCTGGCTCTACGAAATATTGCGTCTGCGGCTGCAAGAAGAGAGAAATCAGCTAAACGTCCTGGTTGTTTAAAAATTTTGTCAGTTGGTCAAAAGGTGTTAATTAAATCCCATCGTTTGTCTCATAAAGGAAAAGGCTTGTGTCGCAAATTTTTTCTGCAAAATTTTTGTGGAATGACATACTTTCGAGAAACCAACAGTTATACGTAAACATACAGAGAATACAAGGGTACCGCGCCGTGTTCCGGCGGCGGCACATACTCAAAGCAACAGTCAAGTCTGCGGGCCGCACAAGGCAGTCGTTGACCGCAAACAATCACTTCCCACGTCACGCGCCTACAGCTGATCGAGCGCTCGGTGCGAATGCACTGACAGCCGTAAACAAATACAGTCTAATTTCTCGGATTAAATTCAGTATAAAGCTATAGTGACTTGATGAATTATGTTATTAACGTTCAGTATTTTTCAGGATACGGTTGTATAAAGTATTTAAGACATTCAGGTAAATTCTGTGTGTGTCCGACGTTAAGAGGACTTGCTATGGAGAAAATTTCAGGAAGAATGTAATTTCGAAAAAAAAGTAATAAACTAAAAAGGGTAACTATTAATTGAGTTTATTTTTCAGGTAACATATTTCCACTTAGGTGCGTACTTTAGATGTAATTTGCTGCTCGCGATTACGTGATTCATACTTTGTGCTAAATTTCATGTTCTATGAATTTACTTGTGAAGCGACGTGCTTGCGTACATTAACTGATTTTGACAATGATTGATTAATGAATAGGGTTGTTACTTGTGTATATTATGCATCGCTTGGCTGCTATGCTTTTTCACTGATGTCATATTTTTTAATTATGTGCCTGCTGTGCTTATTTATTTAAATTGTAATTGTCAACTGATTAATTGTGCTGACTGTGGTTATGTATGTAAGTTGTACTTTGTGATTTATCTGCTTGCGCCTCATGTTTACTTATTAAGATTACGTATGAACATTTATTTGCTTATGCTGATATGATGATAATGACCTGTTTATTATGTAAGATACATATTTGCTGCTTTGCGTATGGATTGCATATTTACACATCTCTGTTTGTTGTCATAACTATTTTTTAATTTGCTATATATAGAAATGCTGATATGAGGTGTACGTACATGGAGTTTAGGTTACACTATGGTATTAATTATTGTTCGCTTGGCAGAGCCTCGTTGTATGAATTGTGCTGCATCCACTTGTAGACATTCTGTTCTCTACTGGTATATTTACTCGCTGTTGGATGTTTTGCTTACGCTCAGTGCCTTATATTTTTAAGATAAGAAAATGAACTGCTATAATTCTACGAACGACATTGGTACAAGAAACTGCATAGAAGACACATGAGTTGGAGGTTTTATGAAAGCTGTATAAATTTATGCTAATAGGAAGGAAGCTAACGACATGACATACCAACACTAGGTTAGACCATTGACAGTTATTACACTGCATTTTCGTGAGTAATTGAAATAGGAAGTGACACTTGACACAAGAAATACTCCACATGTTTGCTTCTGTTTGCCATAATTCTTAAAGTAGTGTACACACTGTGAAATATTATGATCATTCACACTCCGTAATCGTACTTAATTACTGAGAGTTGTTCGAACTAAAGTCTGTTAGAGGTCATGTATGCATTTCTTTTATTTAATGATGGACAAGGAACCAAAATGTATCTTATAATTTATAATGAGAAGAAGATTTGGGTCAGATGGATTACACAGAGGTTGTGTGTTGACATTGTGTCTTCGGATTGTATGGGATGATGAACTGAAGTTGCACTAGGATTTTGTCTGTACTTGTTCGAGGAGACTGACTAGAGGAAAGAGTTGTTATGGAAGTGAAATGATATTGGTGCTGAGGTTTATATGTATCGACGTATTGAAGAGGTATTATTGAGGTATTAAGATTAAGTGATGATGATGATTATTGGAGTTTTCGTGGACAAGAGATAAGGTAAATGATATTGATGATAAGGTTTATATGTATCGACGTAAGAGGTATTAGTGAAGTATTGAGATTATGTGATGCTGATGATTATTGAAGTTTGGTGGATAAGAGGTGAAGTAAGTGAGGAGCATATTTTTTTTTTTTTTGGTCTATATGGAACAAGGAGGATGAAGATGGCAGACTAGAACACTCAAGTAGAAGGAAGATTGTCTACACACACACTTTGTCAAATCACTAAGCAGTATATACTTTTTTTTCAGAGAAGAAGCATTTGCATATCTTGGCTCACTGACAGTTGTTCAGCAACTGTACATTTTGATCTGGCTTGGCAAACATTGGTCTTGACATGATGACTATGACGTTGACTAACTATTATTGACTGTTATACATTGCTGCCACTACTACTTGATACACATGATGAACATAAAATTTTGACAGAATTGCATTTACACAGTTAACACTATTCAACTACACAGTAGCACTAAATGTGGATGAAAGATGAGTGAGTGTGTTTTGTGTGTTTTCCTTTTATAATCCCAGAGAAGTGATCCCAACCTATCTCCTAAATATTATTTTACTAGTTTGTTGTGGCTTACACTGACACCCATAAACATTATAGGTTTACTGTTGTTCGTGTATTGTAATAGTTGTTAGGACAATTATCTGATATCATTTGTATGTTTATTATGATTTGTATGTTTAGTGTAAGAGCATTGATAATAATTTTGTTAATTGTGTGTGCACTCAAACTATTGTTCATGACTGAACTGTCTCATTAATGATGGAGAATATTATGGACTGTTACCTGCACTTATTCAACATGGTGGATGCCACCTGGACATGTTTAATTTCTGCTGATGAACTGTGTGATTAGTGATAGTGAATATTATGGACTGTTACTTGCACTTTTTCTACATGATTGGTACCACTAGGACGTGTTTAATTTCTGCTGATGAACTGACTGATTAGTGATAGGGAATATTATGGACTGTGATTTGCACTTATTCTGCATGATTGGTGCCACTAGGACATGTTTAATTTCTGCTGATGAACAGTGTGATTAGTGATAGTGAATATTATGGACTGTGGTCAGCACCTGTTCAACATTACTGGGTGCCACTGATGGACTGTTTCTACTGAACAGATGTCACCTGTTGCTGTTTGCACCTGTTCAACATTGCTGAGTGCCACTGATGGACTGCTTCTACTGAAATGATGTCACTTGTTGCTGTCAGCACCTGCTTAACATTGCTGGGTGCCACTGATGGACTGCTTCTACTGAAATGATGTCACTTGTTGGTGTCTGCACCTGTTCAACATTGCTGGGTGCCACTGATGGACTGCTTCTACCGAAATGATGTCACTTGTTGTTGTCTGCACCTGCTCAAAATTGCTGAGTGCCACTGATGGACTGCTTCTACTGAAATGATGTCACTTGTTGCTGTCAGCACCTGCTTAACATTGCTGGGTGCTACTGATGGACTGCTTATACTTAAATGATGTCACTTGTTGGTGTCTGCACCTGTTCAACATTGCTGGGTGCCACTGGTGGACTGCTTCTACTGAAATGATGTCACTTGTTGCTGTGTGCACCTGTTCAACATTGCTGGTGCCACTAATGGAACTGCTTATACTGAAATGGTGTTACTTGTTGGTGTCTGCACCTGCTCAACATTGCTGGGTGCCACTGATGGACTGTTTCTACTGAAAAGATGTTACTTGTGGGTGTCTGCACCTGTTCAACATTACTGGGAGCCACTGATGGACTGCTTCTACTGAAAAGATGTCACCTGTTGCTGTGTGCACCTGCTCAACATTGCTGGTGCCACTAATGGAACTGCTTATACTGAAATGGTGTTACTTGTTGGTGTCTGCACCTATTCAACATTACTGGGTGCCACTGATGGACTGTTTCTACTGAAAAAATGTCACTTGTTGGTTTTTGCACCTGTTGACCATTGCTGGGTGCTACTGCTGGAACTGTCAACTACTTGTTTCTTGGGCTATGGAAAGCGTTTATGTGAAAATTTGTATAAACTGATTTTTTGTGTATTACTGTTTGTGAAAAGTTATGAGACTCTTACCTGCACATATTCGTCATTGCTGACGCTATTGATTGAACTGTTTAACCACATAATACTTGTGTAAACTGTTATGTAAAGTCACATGTATGAAAGAATTTGTATTGCTTACTGTATTTTATATATTAGGTTATTGAAAGGTCAGTGCAAAGCCAAAATTTTATCTAGTATGTGATATTTACGTATTAATATTATCTTTTATTTTTGTCTGTATTTTTTTGACGAATTTGGTGGTATTTTCACCACCAATGCTGGCAAAAATACCATCAAATTCTAGCCAGTGGAGGAAGGGCATTTGAAAGGTGGCTACACTGAGCCACAGCGCCAGAGATCGCGCTAGAGCGTATTGTTCCGCCGCCTCCACTGGCAGTGATTATTGAGATGTCGTAGTGGGCAGTGCTTGTCGAGGACTCGTAGTAGTCAGTGTGTGTTGAGATGTGCTAGTGGGCAGTGTTTGTCGAGATGTTGTTCCATGTTTTATGCAGTTGTTTGATGGGCTAGACAGCAGATGGTTGGAATGGAAATATTGTAGTGATCAGAGTGCTTTTCGTCAATATATATGAAGGTAAAATATTCCGTGTTTTTTTTGTTTTTCATTATTTCAGTGTCTTAAATAATGCGTCATTACAGGTTCAGTCAACAAAGCATCTGGCTTGTGTTCTTGTATTAGAGTGTAATTCTGGTTTTCTTGCGTAATTATGGTATTTCTATTTTCTTTAATTAATTCAGTATAAATGATATTTAAAATTTCTTGTGTTATTGAAGAAGAACCGTGCCAGATGCGTACGTTGAGTCATACTTCCACACACAGAACAGTTACACTTGTGCTTTGGTTTCGTAGGTTTTATAGTTGCTGGGGACTTAATTAATTAATTGTGTTAACGAAAATTTCCATTTCATTCTTTGTTGTTGTTCTATGCAGTCAGATAGCGTAATAATACTAGTCAGGGCCAACCGTTTACGAGACTTTGTAAACGAACATTCAAATACTAAAAATTAAAATTATTTGCATTTCATATTATTTTAATTAAGCCCCCATGCACGTCGTAGTAGTCAGTGCTTATTAAGAACTCGTAGCAGAGAGTGTTTGTTGAGATGTGCTAGTAGATCGGACAGACAGCTACTAAATCAAAAAATTAAAATTAATTGCATTATATTTTAATTAAGCCCCCATGCAACGTGTGGTCGAGGATGGTGGAGCGGGCCTTATATTCTCTTGTTGTAGAGGCCGCTCTTGTCGTGGTGCGGTCCTAGTGAGCGGGCTACTGGCTGACGTCGTCTCACAGCCTTCTCCGCTCTTGTGTTCTTCATCTTCGTACCGGAGCTTATCGACACGCCGGAATACAAAAATGATCAGAAAAACAGAGGAATACAGCATTACTGCTTAGGTCACTTAGGTGTGGCTGCAGAGATAATTTAAAGAAATTGAAAAGGGAATGGTTGTCGGAAGGACTGCTTCAAACACAGAAAAATCGAAACAACCTTCGGGGAAATTAAAAGTAAGTGCGTCAATATTAAGTATGCAGGGAGAATTCCACTGCAAAACAGAGACTAGGAAGCGGATACTTGAGAAGGGTGCACTGTAAGTCCCCACGAGATAAGAGGCTTGTCTGATGACGAGACTGAGAAAAACATGGGAGTCGATTTCTAAGTTACAGGGGATCAAGTTTAGAACTTAATAGGGGTTTGGAAAACCTGTGATCAAATAAGGTAGGAATGGCAGATAACATTCCTTCGGAATCTGTGTATTCACTGGGGGAAGTGGCATACTGTGATCAAATAAGGTAGGAATAACAGATAACATTCCTTCGGAATCTGTGTATTCACTGGGGGAAGTGGCATACAAATAACTATCGAAGCTCATGCACACAAGAAGGTGCCAAATGTAATACACAGAGAATGGGAAAGAAATTGAGGATCTGTTAGATGACGATCAGTTTGGCATTCGGAGCCGGCCGTGGTGGCCGAGCGGTTCTAGGCACTACAGTCTGGAACCGCGCGACCGCTACGGTCGCAGGTTCGAATCCTGCCTCGGGCATGCATGTGTGCGATGTCCTTAGGTTCGTTACGTTTAAGTAGTTCTAAGTTCTAGGGGACTGATTACCTCAGTAGTTAAGTCCCATAGTTCTCAGAGCCATTTGAACCATTTGGCATTCGAAAACGTAACAGCTACTGAAGGAGAAACCTGCGTTGCCATGAATAAAGGAACGAAGACATAGTAGAAATGAACGTACATTCATAGGACTTCACGACCTGCAGAAAGTGTTCTACAGACTAATATGTTCGATATTTTGAGACAAATAGGAAGAGGATACATAGATAATTGGTAATATGCAATAGGGATGATGGATAATAAAGACAATGTACGAGAATGACAAGGATGTACGACAAGGAACTAAGTTCTAGGATTAAATATGGTGTAAAACGGGGATGTAGTCTTTCGCCTCTACGTTTCAGTTTATACGCTGCACAAGCAATGACAAAAATATGAGAATGGCTAATAATTATAGGATTTACTGATGACATTGCTGTTTCCAGTGGAAGCGAAGCAGAGTTACATGACGTGTTGGCTGGAATGGTCTAATGAGCACAGAGAATAAATTGGGAGTAAATCGAAGAAAGTAATGAGAAATAGCAGATGTAAGATTAGCAATGAATATAAGATGAGAATTTGGGTCCACGAAGTAGACGAAGTTAAAGGAATTCTGCTACCCTGGATGCAAAATAACACACGACAGACGAAGCAAGGAGACATAACAACATAACATGCAAGAAAAGGGGCCATTTCTGACAAAAAGAAGTCTGTTAGTACCGAACATCGGACTGACTCTGAGGAAGAATTTTCTGAGAAATAATCTTCGGAGCACGGCGTGCTATTGGTAGGGAGTGATGGACTGGAAATCTAAGAAAGTAAGAGAGTTCAAGCTTTTGAGATAAAGTCCTGCAGAATAATTAGGAGGACTCGAAGGCAAGGAATGTGAAGGTTCTCATAGCAGAAGTCAACGCAGAGTGCGCCGTTATACACACCGCGTTGTTGTTTGTCTTGGGGAACATGTTAACGGATTAATTACATCTGAAGATAGTAATCAAGATCTGAATTCGATACTGTGAACAGTGTAATTCTGGAGCGATAGTGAGAGTAATAAATTGTTATATATGGAATACACTGACAAGAAGAGGAACAGGATACTGGGAAATGTGTTAAGACATCAGCGGCTAACTTTCGAGGGAAGAAGGGAGAAAGAGTAGGGTTTAACGACCAGTCGACAACTAGATCATTAGAGACGGAGCACAACCTCGGATTGTTTCAAGGATGGGTAAGAAATCAGCCGTGATCTATAGAAGAAACCTCCCGGCATTTGAGTAGAATGGTTTAGCAGTCTAATTTCAGTCTGGTTAGACACAGTAATTGCCTCTCAACTGAAGATGGCAGCAAGCGCTCCGCTGAAACATTAAGCTGACCAAGACCCGCCGGAGAAGGCCTACGTCTTCACTTTTCAAAATACATTTATTGCATTAAAAATTTAATTTGAATGAATTTTTTCCTTAAGAGAACATTACGAATAGGTATAGTAAAAATGAAAGGCTAGCAAAGCGTAACAGCTCTCACTTTTGCTGTTTTACGCAGAGAGACTATGAAATATTGGGCCAACACAAAATCCTGTTTCGCCAATCCAAATTCAGTTTTATAGAAGCATTCGTTGAATGGTTGCAACTACTTCCGAATTAAAAGGCGGCTCTTATAAGCGGAAAACGGAGGTACAGTTTCGAAGTACTGGTTATCAATCTATCACGTTCGTCGTCAAATTCACAGGTACACATAAATCGAAATTGTTGAATTTACGCTTCTACGTACACTCATCGAGAACATTAAGTGGAGAAAGGTCGAACCGTGAAATCTTTTATGTTCACTCGTAGCGAATTTCACATTCAGAATACCAACTCAGTAAACAGTATAGACTACAAAATTACTAAACGTCAAAGTAAAACATACCAGGCCTTGTCACATAACATCCTATCGTCTCTAAGCGTAGCTTCATTATTATTGCGATTTTTTTTCCGTTTTTAATGAAAGTCCAGTTGAGTCATGTATGGTGAAACGGGAGCCTTTTAGACGTTTTAAACGTTGATAAGGAACTTACTTTATTAATCGACCTTGTGATAGTCCGTCTCCTCCACAACTGCTGTTTTTTTTTTTTTTTTTTTGAGTTCATCGCCAATGATATGAATGTTTGCGGGTTTGTGTCATTTGAGAACGAAAACGGTAAAAAAGATAATTTACTTTCTACAAATACTACCTGAAGTTATCGGAATATTCGGTTGTCTCTTTTTTTTTTTTTTTTTGCTGTACAGACAATGAACGATAATAATTAACCTGTCACTCAAACAAAATTGGTAAACTTCTAGTTTCTACACCAGCAGCTATATTCGAAACTAAAACTGAAATTTCTTGTAATTCCAGATTGGAAGAAGCAATCTGTATTTGCTTTCACGAAACTTTTTATAGCCAAGATCGCATTCAGTACTGTTTATTCTTGACAAACTGTTTCAGAAGTTAATACTGTCATTTTCAGTTGTCCAAAAGACTTGTTGTTATGTGCCAAAACGGAAATAACAAGTTTTCTGGAATTCAAATGATAAAACCGGTCTTCAATAATAAATACTGTTGAAGATCGATCTTCGTTATTAAGAGTTTATTCATTGAAATCAAAAGTTTTGCACATTACTTTCCATTAATTGAAATAAAAATGTGTCGTTCAGATTCAATTTGTAACTCACTCTCCCCTTTGAAACTACAAAATATTGTTTTGTAAGTGCATCGCTGAGAAGTATTATAAAACCGTTGATATCCTCCCGATTTTCAGCATTTCTCGCAGTTGGAAAGCTTTTAAAATGTATCTAAGTAATGTAACTAGGTGATTAATTTATTACACAATAGTCTCAAACCACGTAACCTTCTTTTTAATAGGAAATATTCAACGTTTATTATTTATTTAATACCACCGAGATTACTATGGTTGGACACGTAATAAGAAGTCACGTAATACGAAGTCTTAACTCATTTCTTAAATACTGTATCTGATATTAGCGTGGGCAACAAGAGACTTAATACAGTTTTGAAGACATTTGTTACATCTATTATTGATTCAGTTGCCGGCCGCGGTGGTCTAGCGGTTCTAGGCTCTCAGTCCGGAACCGCGGGACTGCTACGGTCGCAGGTTCGAATCCTGCCTCGGGCATGGATGTGTGTGATGTCCTTAGGTTATTTAGGTTTAAGTAGTTCTAAGTTCTAGGGGACTGATGACAACAGATGTTAAATCCCATAGTGCTCAGAGCCATTTGAACCATTTGATTCAGTTGTTTCATTACAAGACTACTAGAAGCACGGCCCTGCTTCGCACGGTTGGAATTAAGTATCTACAGCCAGACGATTAGATCGGCAAAGCGGTTTGTTTGCCGCCCACGAATAGCATGCAAAGAGGAATTAAGTATCTACAGCCAGACGACTTGACCGGCAAAGCGGATTTGTTTGCCGCCCACGAATAGCATGCAAAGAACAACTTAAGTAATTGAGTATTGTGATATTCGTGTAAATTACGCGATGTGAGCAGCGTACGGCAGGGAAGGTGTGAAAGCTTTAATGTTACACTGATCAGCCGGAAAATTATGACCACCTACCTAGAAGCTTGTGTGTACACCTTTGGCACGAAGAACAGCGCCAACGCGTCTTTGCAGGGAAGCAATGAGGCCTTGGAAGATCGCGGGAGGGAGCTGACACCACATCTGCACCTTTAGCCACCTAGTTCCCGTGAATTCCGGCGAGGGGGCCGATGAGCTCTGACGCCACGTTCAATCACGTCTGGGGAGTTGGGAGGCCAGCACATGCATTGGAAATCGCCACTGTATTCCTCGAACCACTCCGTCACCCTCCAGCTCTTGTGACATGACGCATTATCTCGTCGAAAAATACTGATGCCGTCGGGAAACATGATCGTCATGAAGGAGTGTACGTGGTCAGCAACCAGTGTACGACATTTCTTGGCCGTCATGGTGCCTTTCACGAGCTCCAGTGGGCACATGAATGCCCACGTGAATGTTCCTCGGAGCATAATGTAGACGCCGCCAGCGTGATTGTCCGGCAGTACGGGTGACAAGGTGCTGTTCCGCTGGAACACGACGAATTTGCGCCCTCCCATCGGCATGATGAAGAAGGTATCGGAATTCATCAGATCAGGCAACGCTCTGCAACTACGCCAACATCCAGTGCCGGCGGTCACGTGCACATCTCAGTCGTAGTCGCCGATATCACGTTGCTAACGGGGTGCTTGAATGGGTCGTCGGGTGCGGAGGTCCATCGCTAGGGGTGTTCGGTGCACTGTATGTTCAGACACATTTGTGTTGTGCCCAGCAATTACGTCGGATGTTAGTTCACCCGTAGTTCTCCGCCTGCCCTGTTTTACCAGTCTGCCCAGACTACGGCGTGCGACATTTGTAATGAGGGATTTCCGCCCAACCCGACGACGTCTGGAATTAGTTTCACCATGGCTTCACCACGTATTGAAGACACTCACCACAGAATACCTCGAACACCAGAGAAATGGAGTAGTTTCAGAAATGATCGTGCCGAGCCCCCGGTCAAATTCATATACAAAGCGCGCCTTCCCCATTGTACACGCGGACTGCACGCTCACTGATACTACACGCACCGTGCGTGTGTTTGACCATCATTTATTCCTCGCCAGTTGTCGCTTGGATGTGTTTATATCGGTAGTATGTAGTTGATCAAAGTATTCTGGCTGATCATTGTGTTCGTTCCATATGTCATGGCAATGATGGGAGCACAATGTGATGTGACTAATATTTTACGACCAATGTAAATATTGTATCCTAATGATACGAGGGCAGTTCAATAAGTAATGCAACACATTTTTTTTCTGAAACAGGGGTTGTTTTATTCAGCATTGAAATACACCAGGTTATTCCCCAATGTTTTAGCTACACAACACTATTTTTCAACGTAATCTCCATTCAATGCTACGGCCTTACGCCACCTTGAAATGAGGGCCTGTATGCCTGCACGGTACCATTCCACTGGTCGATGTCGGAGCCAACGTCGTACTGCATCAATAACTTCTTCATCATTCGCGTAGTGCGTCCCACGGATTGCGTCCTTCATTGGGCCAAATATATGGAAATCCGACGGTGCGAGATCGGGGCTGTAGGGTGCATGAGGAAGAACAGTCCACTGAAGTTTTGTGAGCTCCTCTCGGGTACGAAGACTTGTGTGAGGTCTTGCGTTGTCATGAAGAAGGAGAAGTTCGTTCTGATTTTTGTACCTACGAACACGCTGAAGTCGTTTCTTCAATTTCTGAAGAGTAGCACAATACACTTCAGAGTTGATCGTTTGACCATGGGGAAGGACATCGAACAGAATAACCCCTTCAGCGTCCCAGAAGACTGTAACCATGACTTTACCGGCTGAGGGTATGGCTTTAAACTTTTTCTTGGTAGGGGAGTGGGTGTGGCGCCACTCCATTGATTGCCGTTTTGTTTCAGGTTCGAAGTGATGAACCCATGTTTCATCGCCTGTAACAATCTTTGACAAGAAATTGTCACCCTCAGCCACATGACGAGCAAGCAATTCCGCACAGATGGTTCTCCTTTGCTCTTTATGGTGTTCGGTTAGACAACGAGGGACCCAGCGGGAACAAACCTTTGAATATCCCAACTGGTGAACAATTGTGACAGCACTACCAACAGAGATATCAAGTTGAGCACTGAGTTGTTTGATGGTGATCCGTCGATCATCTCGAACGAGTGTGTTCGCACGCTCCTCCATTGCAGGAGTCACAGCTGTGCACGGCCGGCCCGCACGCGGGAGATCAGACAGTCTTGCTTGACCTTGGGGCGATGATGACACACGCTTTGCCCAACGACTCACCGTGCTTTTGTCCACTGCCAGATCACCGTAGACATTCTGCAAGCGCCTATGAATATCTGAGATGCCCTGGTTTTCCGCCAAAAGAAACTCGATCACTGCCCGTTGTTTGCAACGCACATCCGTTACAGACGCCATTTTAACAGCTACGTACAGGGCTTCCACCTGTCGGAAGTCAATGAAACTATACGAGACGAAGCGGGAATGATTGAAAATATTCCACAAGAAATTTCCGGTTTTTTCAACCAAAATTGGCCGAGAAAAAAAATTTGTTGCATTACTTATTGAACTGCCCTCGTAGATTAATGTGTTCTTGTGAATGGTTTGACATACATAGGCGCTTGGGTGACGTGGCACAATTAAAACAAGGAATAAAATAATTAAAGAAAACACGCATGATATGCATGTCCACGTCGTGCTACTGAACTCTTCTTGTGACGTTTAGTTCCCACTGTGGTGAACTGTTGAGGCTCATTGCCTCAAATATTTGTCGTGCACTCCTTATGGCAGACTTCTTCGCCGTGCCGCGTAATCAATCATGACCACATCTTGTTTTTGATTCAAGGAAAGCAGAAAGCTGAAAACTGAGTCATCTGCTGCGCTGCTGTATGTGAACGAAGCATAGATGCTGAAGTAATTTTTCGATTATCGCTTTACTTGGAAGCACAAGAAATAAAACATCAAATACCCCCGTTTCACCTGTTTACACTATGTGGTTGTTCTCAGACAATTGCAGGGAAACTGTTGGAGAATAATTTTTGATTACTTCAAAATGTGTATACCACATCACAGCCTTATGATGAAGAGGTTATATTTTAGTTTGGTTAATTTTTTTAGGATACTTCAAAGCTGTGTAACTTACTGCCTGTTGTTCAAAGAATGTGCACCGAAAAGAGAGCGAATTGCGGATCGTAATCTGCGGGAAGCGTAAATTGCCCTCAGTCATCTGTAGAAATGTTTGGAAATCTTATGTATTCACCTACAAGAAATTTCTGAATGCACTTCAGGAAGGTCGTGAACATGTCTTTGTAATCTTTAAAAGACCTAAACCTGTTTCACATCACTGGAAATTGGTTTACCAGCCTTCTGTAAAATTTGAAAATTTTACAACAATAACAACTTGTGCCTATCCACGCAAAGAATCGTGTCGCATTTATGTTTGTCTCAAAGAAAGCAGAAAAGAGAAATTTGAGTCATATGCTGCGCTGCTGCAAAATGTTCTTTAGGTAAACGAAACAAAATTCATCCCATGCATAAAGAATTGAAAACCAATGATCTTAGAATTGTAAGTCTTAGTATTGTGCTATGCATAACTTTGGGGTAAGTATTTCTAGAAAGGAAAGAAGAAGGAAAAAGAACACAAAGTGAAGGTGTTATGTGGAATGTTGAATGTTTTATAATTATTATTATTATTATTATTATTATTATTATTATCATTTATTTGTATAACTTTTTTATCCAGATCCTGCTCTGTTTTATCTAAGTAATCCTTCAATGTATAAAATGTATTGCATAACAGATACTTTTTAGCTGCCTTTTTAAAAAAGTGTATTTTTGCGTTTTCCTTAATCTCTTTTGGTAATTTAGTGTAAAGTTTTAGTTTTTTCTTAGTATATGTAAGTTGAGTCTATCTCTTGCTTCATGGTCATGGACAGAGCTGTTTGTGCAGTAATTACCAATGTTACTTTTGATGTGCACAACTGACCGATAAATGTATTCACGTGGATCAGTTAAAATCCCTAGTGTTTTGAACAGATCTTTACAATGAGCTAGACAACTATTTTTAGTTATTATTCCTATGGCTCTTTTCTGGAGTTTGAAAATTGTGTTCATATTTTGTGTGTTTCTTCCCCGAAAAACAATGCCATAGCTAAGAATTGAATGTACATGTGAGTTCTATGTAACTAAAAGACACTGCGTGTTACACACTGATGATAGGATTCTAAGGGCATAACATGCTGATGACATTCTGTTTCCATGTACCTTTGGGTGTTCACACCACTTCCACTGAGAATCAATATTCTTTTCTAGATATTTTGCATTTTTTACACAGTCTATAGATGTGGCATCTACCTTTTTTTTAACATGGTCATTTTTTCTCTTCAAACTCAAATTCTTGACATTAGTTTTCTTTATGTTCAATGTCATTTTATTGCTTATTGACCAATCATAAACTTCCTTGAGAGTTTCATTTGCTTTCTTTGCAAGGAGTTCCCTTATTTCCTCAGTGACTATAATACTGCTGTCATCTTCCAAGAAAATTTTTTCACCATGAGTAACACTACTAGGAGAGTCATTGATGTATATCAGGAACAAAATATGTCCTAATATGCTTCCTTATAGAACCCCTACATTAATGTATTTTGACTGTGATAAATGTTTTACTAAATGTTTTGATCTATTTGAAGTATGTGTTATTTCTGCTCTATCTGTTAGGTATGATCGAAAGCAGTCATTAGCTACCCCTGTTATTCCTAATGTCTGTAATTTCTTTAATAGAATCTTGTATTCGACCCCTTAGAAAGATCCAAAAATATCCCTGTGACACACTCATCCTTATCAAGAGCATCAAGTAGCAATTTTTTGAATTCTACTATGGCTGTCCCCGTATTTTTGCGACTTCGGAAACCAAACTGTGACTCACTTGAAAGATTGTATTTATTCTGATACTTCTTTAATCTATGTTTCATAATTGCTTCTATGACATTTGACAATGCTAACAGCAGGGAAATGGGCTGATAATTTTCTATGTCTTCTGCGTTACCTTTCTTAAGCAAAGGTACAACTCTTGCCTGTTCTAACTGCTCTGGAAATGCCCCTGACGTGAAGGATTCATTTATTATATTTATTAAGGGGTCTTGTATAATACCTATGCATTCTTTCAGTACACTCATTGATACTCCTTCTAAACCTGCTGACATTTTATTTTTTTGTTTTTGAACAGTTTTTTTTGACTTCATTCTCTGTGGTTGGAAGTAACATCATTGTATTTAGTGCAATATTATTTACAGGTGTTACGTTTGTTTTGGGGAATTTTTGCTGTAACTTCTCTGAAATACTCTAAAAACGCTCGTTTACATAGTTTGCTTAGTGTTGTGGATCATTTATTACCTTATCCCCCTCCCTTAGCAGTATGTTATTCTGCATATGTTTGCCTCTCCCCGTTTCCTATTTTATAACATCCCAGACTGCTTTGCTTTTATTCTCTGCATTATAAATTATTTTGTCATTAAATGACTTTTATGCAGCAATCAGCACCTACCTATAGATCTTTCTGTATCTATGATAGAAATATAAAATTTCTGGTTCACTGTGAATCTTTTTCATGGAACTGAGATGTTTAAGTGTGTGGGAGGACTTCTTGATACCTGCTGTTGTCCAACTGTTTTTGTGACATGTTGATACACACATGCATACTTTTGGAAATGGCTTTTCAGAGTTCAATTGAAACAATGTGGAAAATTTAGAGAATTTCATATTCACATTGGTTTCCTTATACACTCCATCCCAGCTTTGTTTTCCTTTCTCTCTTCAAAAATCTTTTATTTTGATTTCTGATGGGTGTCGTTTGCAGGCTTGTAGTTCAGGGATTGATTCGATGCCTGATTTTACTGTTGTTATTTGACAGAGATGGCCTGATAATCCGAGATCCTTTACAGCTACCTCACATTTTTCCCTGTCCATATTTGTGGTAATTGTGTCCCTTTCACCACTAAATACGTCATACTTAAGCCAATTTGTATGAAATATTTATAAATTATGTACAGAAAAGTTCCTCGTCAATCAGTGTACCTGCTAGTCAAAACAGGATCATAAACTCCTCAGTAGTTCCTGAGAATATCTTTCATTAAACACAAATATTATAACAATAAAAATTTCAATTAGTCAAATACATTTTCAAAGATGGCACATGTGGGAATATTCTCTATCTGTACTCCTGATAACATCCAAAGATTAATACACTTACGAGCCACTGCTCACAGATCCTCACTGAAAGCGGCCGATATGGGCGAAGGAAGAACAGCCTTTCCGAGAGTCTCCTGCACACACCCCTGGGATATCCCCTGCAAACCAATCATTTTTCTTACATCTCCAAAAATCTCACTTGATTCTTCTCCTGTTAAAAGAATCACATTATGCAGTTCCCTCATCAGCAGCTTAGAAAGACGTTTTCCTCTTTCTCTCACTGCAGTTGTACCAGAGAGAAGGCTAACTTGTGGTATACTGAAACGCTTATCACAACATGTACTTGAGAACTGCTGCTCTGCAATACCATTTTGTAGATAATTAATTAAAATCGCGTTGATTACAGCTGTCGGTATAACATCTTCGAAAAATACAGCACGGTAACACTTAAATTGTCCTATAGATTGGGTGTGAGTTTAATATCCTCCTTTCGAAGACAGGTGTAAGAGATAGTATACAAGATAAGCAGAAGCATGCGGAAGGAAATCGGCCGCGTCCTTTTCAAAAGATCCATCCTGGGATTCACATTAAGAGATTTAGACACCGCCGTGGAACGATGGAGATTTGAGCCCTATTCTCCATTAATTAGCCAATGCACCATTTCTGTCGATAACTTATTTTGTGCACCTTCCCAAAAGAAGCAAGTGATGGAATCATGGTACAAGATAATACGATGTCATTTGGGCATTCAAACACATTTAATATGTCAGAAGTGTTGTCGTACTGCAACGCCAGTACTGTCCAGTCGCCCTAGCCTTTGTTTTCCAAAATTTGACTTAGAGTAAATGCGCAGTTGAAGCGTAGTAACTCCTAACTTCATTCACCACTGGTTACCTGTATGATCATTACATGATCATCGTGGAAACTGAATTTAGTACCAAATGTTCGAAGTTCATAATCCAGGGTAAATCCGTCCCAATTTGATGAGTCAATCGAGTAGCCCTGCTAGAACTTGTGATTTTCCTTGCATGTTGTTGACGAGTGAGTCCGCTTTTATTCAACGGGTACGTGAGTGGGAGAAACATATGAAGTGTAGAAGAAGATCGGGGCAATGTTCCTTCGGACATACTTGCGTGTACTTCTTAATAACACATGCACTGCTATTTCGCATTTATTCGCCGGTACCAGGCCCTCGACTCTCAACATATATATCCTTCCTGGACGGAAATATGCCTGACGTCGAGCAGGTTGCGACAAATGGTCGACGACATTTGGACTTTGGGTCTGCCCATGAGTATTGCTCGAATGGTTGAAGCGGGTAAGGCGAACACTCGCCGAAAGACGGAAATCCGCAGTGGCACAAATTTTCGTTATCGCCATTCCAATACACACAGACAGCTATTAATATTTACAAGCGATAATAAATTTCCCGTATTTCTTGGTGACTGTAGTCCCTGCAGAAGCTATTTGTTCGAACCAGCATGTTTGCCCGAAGGAACATTTCATCACACTTCTTAACAACGCAGACACTGCTATTTCGTATTCGTTTCTGAACTTAGATTTTAGTGCACGGACCCCTTCATATGGTATGAAGCGAAGCCACAATGCAAGTTCCGTCACTTGCTTGTATGCTATATCAGTACAACTTGAGTAACATTACAAGGCAATATGTCGTTCTCCCAACAGGATTTGAGAGTTACAATACTGTGAAATAATATGTTGTATAAATGAACCACAGCTAAATCCATTTCTGAGCATTTGTTAAACAAGCTTATTTTTTTATACAGAAAGTGATGAAAATAATTTTTTTTTCTCATCGCTCGTTTCTTCTTTGCAATGTTAGATGACCAGTCTTTTAGAATGTAATTCATTATATAACATAAATCTTTTGCTTACTGTAGGTTTACGTCTTATCATGTGAATTGATCACTGTGCATATATTCATCATAATTATTCTTATGTAAGAAATTAACTAACTACTCGCTTAAAATTCTAAGACTTTACATTATATGTATGCATGCTGGACACTTTGCATTTCGTGCATTTGAGGCAATTTTGGCTCTAAGCTCTATGGGACTTAACATCTGAGGTCATGAGTCCCCTAGGCAATCTTCCAACTAAGTGTAGATATCTAATTACACTAAATTTTTTCTGATTTGCAAGAGAAACCGGATATCATTCCATTCATGAGGAAACTGGTGGTCTACCTGGAAACAGTCAACATCCTCTAAAGTAAGTGTGCTCACTGTGCGATATACTGTCTTGATGACATGAGTCTCATGTTTGTATGTTACATCCACACGCAAGCTGCTGAACGAAAATTTCATTACATTTACAGCTTCTTTCATTTTTAATACTTAGTGGGATTTAGTGGTCCCTTTATAGTTCTGGGAAACGTTGTGTAACATGCAGGGCGATTTAAATCAGTATATAAAACATCCTATAGAAAGTAACAGTGTGCTAAGGGGACGGCAGGTTTCTGAAGATTCTGTTACATTAAAAGCAACCACTTACCGTTCATCCTTCTATGTCCTCAATAGTGACAAGCGTCAGCTTCAGCGAAACCCATAAATGGGATGATGTAACACTAACGCTGTCTACAGGAGGGGTCGAATGTGTATTGTTGCAGATTCACTTTATGTCTATGTGATGTCGTTCAGAGGACTTCCGCATAACGTGTGATGCTTCGTATGCTGCTAAACTGTCCATAATCTACTGAACGAACTCGAAGTTCACAATGGAAACTTGCAGCTAGCTGAACGGCTGCGTTTATTTTTGTTTTGCTTCATCAGTAGTACACTAGCCTTGATATATTGTCTGGATCAATAACGCCAGATTCTGCGCCACGCCCTACGCCTTAGAGGCCATAAATATCCCTGTAATGGGCCGTCAGATATGTATGAAGATGTTGGATTAGGTGAATACTTGATTACACATGTACACATTAAACAAAAGAACTTACGTCACAATCTACTAAGTTTAATTTCGTTGCTAGATGGAAATACCCAGGAAACATCTTAGAACTTCGTTCATTAAATAATAAACTTTTCGTTTAAAATGTGACCCAGGGCTCTTGTAACCCTTGTATGAATGAATCAGCAGGACCTACTCGCCGCTTTAGGCCGCTAATTTGGATAGAATAATAGAAAACCGATTCCGTACCGTGTATCGAAGATAATCGAGTTCACAACGCGTCGAGGGTAAGATTTCAGCGTGGAGGTTCTGAAATTCGGGAACTGCGTTGCAATTCCCACTCCAAGCCTTGCAATACCAACACGAAAACAGGTACGATGTATACATGTTCTGATTTCAGTTATACATTAATTTTATGCAACCATTTATCATCTTACCACGCTGCAGTGCCACGTTCAACATCACTGACTGACGGCACTAGACAGACACACAAGGTGCACTGTACACGTTGTCTCTTTGAAACGCGCCGTCCATCGTTCGGTCGCAGACCGCGTCTCAGTGTTATTGTCCTCCGACCAACGAGTTAAAACTTCGTAGAGTGGCTAATACACGAGTTGCAGCGCTCCTTGAGGCAACCATTGTTAACTGCCGCCAAAATTCCACGGTGGTCAGAAAATTAAGAGGAGACCAACAAGCTAAAAAATGGTTCAAATGGCTCTAAGCAATATGGGACTTAACATCTGAGGTCATCAGTCCCCTTGACTTAGAACTACTTCAACCAAACTAACCTAAGGACATCACAGACATCCATGACCGAGGCAGGATTCGAACCTGCGTCCACAGCAGCCTCATGGTTCCAGACTGGAGCGCCTAGAACCGATCGGCCACAGACACGGCAACAAGCTAACATCAGTTTCCTCAGTTCCCAGCTTTGATTACGGTTGGAGGCAACGACGGATCCTGATTATATCAGTTGCTAATGCAGTAATACTATAACTAAAATCTTATGGTTCAATTTCGTTCTTTTGGTGCTTAATTTTTATGATGATCATAGTTATAGTCTTCCAAGTTCAAAAAAGGCGAGAGCACAATATGGCTGGGTACATCAGAGAATGTGCTAGTGAAGAAACATATAACTTAGTGTTCAAACAAAGAAGATCTGTGCAGTTAGAAACACTGTAGAAATTAAATACCAATGAAACCACGTAGAAATGAAATGTCAATAAAATATTGTATGAAACATGTATACTGGATCTCCCACCTAACTTTCCCACCTCATGTACTTCCGAACTGAAAAAGAAAGTAAAAAATGCAATTTACCAAGGATGCGCCAATGTCAGGGTCTCATACATTGGGCAGGAGTGCACAATTCCTGCAGTTAAACAAACATCACTTTCAACACAAGGCTGCGTTTCTTTCACTTTTATTTTTTCATTTATTAATTTTAAATGGTATATTTTTCTTTATTCTACCGAAACGAAAAACAGAGGGGCAGTTAGTGATGGCAGACTTAGTTTCACTAAACTAAACCCTATACCTTCTGGAATATTTACAGTTTAAATAATGGAAACAGTGCCACAGTTTCTTCCGTAAAGCAGTATTCCTGTAATGTGGGTTGCCTGCACTGTCCTAAACCCCGATGTAGGCATTCCTTGCTCCATGCGCAATGGCAGGCACAGTAACGCCGATGCTGTCTTTTAACCCTAGGATGCATATACAGGGCCTCCAAGGCCCTTGTATGTCTTCATTTTTTAAAACATTCTGTAATTTCTTGTTTGATTTAAAACTGCTTTGCAGTACTCTTTCACTAACTCTGTGACATTCCTCCTATCAAGTCTGAACGAGATACCTTTTTAAATATTTTGTATAATTCGATACCTTTATGCATACACTGTAAATGCATAAGCAGGGCTTTGGAACCCCGTACACATTTATAAATGTTCTTTAGCCTATATTGTCTTCAACATTTGTTTGGGAGAAGTTATTAATTCAACATTAACTGTAGTGGTATTGTCAGCAACAGGAGTGCCAACAGCAGCAGTAGCTGTAGTAGTAATAGTATAACTAAAAAATAATACACACTACTTTCACATATTGTCTACGTCGGTGTATTATTGATCTTTTTGCTATCAAATGTTTTATTATTGCATAGTATTGTTACCCTGTGCTGGTCGTGTCAGCCTCATTTCTACTATATTTTGTTTGTTGCGGCAAGGCCCATATTGTTACGAGTGTGACTCTTTTAGTGCTGCACAACCTACTATTCGAGAGACACGCCGTTTGCTATGGCTTCGACACGCAAAGCAAGAGAGTCAGTACGTACAAATGCAGCTAATTTTGAAAGTGTTGTGGCTCAGTGGTTTGAAGAAGATGATTCTTGTGAGGAAGGAAATATTTTTGAAAATGCAAGTAGTGAAGAATCAACCATTGAACCTGCAGATGTGAATATTGTGGCAGATGACAGTCCTTCCGATAATATTACTTCATCAGAGTCTGAAAATGAAGAACCACCACAAAAAGGTATAGAAGACCACACATACATTAGTTGGAATGGAACAATTTGGAAATTAGATCCTCCTGCAAATTTTTGTACGCCTGTCCATGATATCGTAATGAAGGCACCTGGTCCACACCGTGGTTCGAAAACCTGTAAACCTAAGGATGCCTGGGACTATTTCATCTCCAAGGAAATACTAGAGGAAATCATCAAGTGCACAAATATTGAAGGCAGAAGAGTGGCTGCTTTATGTAGTAAAATGTGGAAAAACGTTTCGCTTGCTGAATTGAAGGTTTTCTTGGTCTTTTACTTCTTTATGGTGTTGATAAGAGTTGGGATGTCCCTATTAGAGAATTATTCTTGGATGAAAAGGCAAATCCTACATATAAGGCCACCATGTCAGTAAATAGATTCGAGGATATAAGGAGAATGATTAGATTTGATGACAGGCGTATCCGTGAAGCTCGATCTGCATATGACAAACTTGCAGCTGTTCGCTATGTATGGGAACTATTTCTTGACAAGTGTAGAAATAGAATGATTCCCAATGATTCGTTCGCAGTTGACGAACAGCTACTCCCATTCCGTGGAAGATGCAGCTTCACCCAGTATATGCCCTCTAAACCAGCCAAGTACGGCATTAAAATATTTTGGTTATGTGATGCTACATCTGCATATGCTTTAGACGGAATTGTTTACACGGGAAGGAAGCTCCATGAACCTATTCAGAAAAATCTTGGATTGAATGTAGTGAAAGATCTTGCTAAAAGCATTGGCAGAAGTGATGCTTCAGAAGCAAATTACAGTGGTCGGAACAATTAAACAAAATAAAGCAGAAATTCCTAATGAGATGAAACCATCTGACTCAAGAGCGACTCATTCCTCTTTGTTTGCATTTAGAGGTGACATTACAATGGTGAGTTAAGTTCCCAAAAAGAAAAAGTCTGTAGTTCTCATTAGCACAATGCAATGAAACTCGCGCAAAAAAGAAACCAAATATAATAAAGTTCTATAACTCTACGAACGGTGGAGTAGATCCAATGGACCATAAAATTCGTTATTACACTTGCAAGAGACAAACAAGAAGATGGCCATTTTCATTATGGATGAATATGATGGACGTCGCAGCAATGAACAGTGAAATTTTATTTTCAGCCCAACATCTGACATACCATAGCGGAAGAAGTGATAAAAAGAGTTTTTTCCTAAGAGATTTAGCAGAGGATATGGTAAGACCACTAATGGAACTTCGTATTCAGATCCCTAATCCTCCAAAGAAAATTGTTGATGCCAGACAAAGATGTGGTGTTCAAAAAGATATATTGCCGAACCAACTACCAGTTTCAGGAAAAAGAAGAAGATGCAACTATTGTCCGTTTAATAAACACAGGAAAAGTGCTATGACATGCATTAAGTGTGAAACCAACGTTTTTAAGGAACATAGTGGCGTTCTTTGTGCTTCTTGTTTGTCACATGTTAAAAACTAAGAAATATGCAATTTTATGTGAACAATGAATAATAACTTTTTATCAGAATATTGCCTATATACATAATATTGTGAATAATGAGTATGTTTTAATTGAAGAAATTGCTTGAAATAAATGTTATAAAATGTAAACTGCAACATATAAGCGAATTAATAAAATTTTTTGTATATCCTGTATGTAAATGGATGTAAATAATAAAAATTCACTCTTAGAGCTTTTTAAAAAATTGATAAAATGATAATCAGGCCCACCAGACCCTGTTACTGTATCTTAGGATCCTTTCAATATGGCAATAAATTTGACAGAAATAAAGTTAACTCCAAAGAATGATTATATGAAAAGAGGAAAAATTTAATTATGGCAGGGCACCATGCATTCTAGGGTTAAAAACCACGTATCTCAGAAGGTATGGAGTTGAGAACAGTCAAAACGATTCTAATGTCAATAATGGCAGCGCTAGTTTTTATGTGCTGAAAGTGATGTTTGTTTACACTTGTCGATTATACGTTCTTAGCCATTGTGTGAGCCCAGACATATAAAAGTGAAAATATGTTCTAGCAGCAGCATAGCAAAAGTTATAAAGCAAAAAGCAGAAAAACTGTCGCTGAAAACCGAAATAAGGCAGTTACACAAGAAGAAGGGACTACAAAAAAGAAAGCTACTAAACATGCAGATAGAAACAGAAACAACATGGAACCCACAGTTTAAGACAGTATATGTAAGCACATCCAAGACATAGTCGACAAGGAGTATTTGTGCATATGCAATACACAAAACAAGAAACTACAGACCCTGACATCCAAATAAAATAAGAAATATAACCTACAGGTAGCTGACAAAACCACACACACATTTTACAATATACTGGTGAACAACACAGACATAATATCTGGCCAAAGAGAAAATGATCTGCTCCAAAAAGGACTAAAATGCAATGTAAAACCTAACCTCAACAACCATTCACTAAAACAGATTATAGTTGCATCTAAAAATGCAGCAGATGTTGCAAAATTAAATTCTAATACAAAAGCAGCAGTAGTTCAGAAAGTAAGCAAATTTCTTGAGAAAGAAATTAATAAAGATAATTTTAGATCCAAATATACAATAAGTGATTAAAAACAGTAAAATCCATAAATAATAAGTTTAAAAACAACCATTCCATAGCTGTAAAGCAGACAAAAGCAATTCACTAGTTGTGATGGAAGAAAAAGAATACATAGACAAAACACATGAATTTTTTGATGCTAATGATATTCAGCACAATGAAAAATATACAAAAAACAATTTCAAAACGAAAATAAGGGACAACTAAAGATCACAAGTTTCCCACTGACAGGAACTGAAAAGAAATACCTTACATGCATGAATCCAAAATCACCACACCTAAGTGCACAGCCAAAAATAGACAAGGATGGAAACTGGATACATCATGTGGTCAACTCTATAAATAGCCGTACATACAAACTATCACGAAAACTGAATAACATACTGAAGAAAAATTATACATATGGAGCAACATATTCCATAAAAAAAACTTGATACTAGCTAAGGAACTAAAAACCAGAAAGCTCCCCCAAGATGCTCAGTTTATATCACTTGACATCACCCACCTTTACCCATACAAGAAGCTGTAACAGTAACACAAAAGAACCTTATGAAACACTAGATACTTTCATACACAGAAATTGTTGAATTTATGGAACACCTTCAGCTAACCCTAAGTTACAACTACTTCACTTTTAATGGCAACATGTATAAACATCCAGATGCCATGGCAAAGGGATCATGTATATCTGGTACCATAGCTGACATATACAAAATCACTTACAACAAAAATTATTTAATAGCCAAGAACCTAAGGAAATTGAATCTTATAGGAGATATGTAGATGATACACTATTGTTAGTAAAACGGGATACCAAAGAAATCAAAGACATTCTAAATTACTTTAATAATCTACATGAGAAAATCAAATTTACAGTGGAACATGAGCAAAATAAAAGACTCAACTTTCTGGGCCTAAATATTATAAGATACAACTACAGATGCACATTCAGAATTGATAGGAAAACACAATGACTGACACCACAATCCCTGCAACCTCATGTCACCCAGATATCCATAAACAGGCAGCACACAGGTCAGTGTACATAGGGCAACATTGAACCAAGGATACATGCAACAAGGAATAAACAAAGTGAAAAAGATTGCAGTTGCCAATGGGTACAATGCTTCCATGGTTGACACAATCCTAGTCAAAGTGAAGAAAGACCCGGGTACGAACTGCACCACAGAAGAAATTGATAAAAACAACTGTATATCTAGTATCCCATACATTGGCAATATACCACACAAGATTGCAAATAGTTTCAAAAATCACAAAGTAAAATCTGGGTTTTCTACAGCTAAGAAACTACAACAAAAACTAATACACTATGTAAAGTGTAAGGATGATCCATACTCAGGCTCTGGAATATACAAGGTCACATGCCAGGAATGCTCCATGTACTACCTAGGACAAACAGGCCGAAATTTCAACACCAGGTACATAGCGCACATAAAAGCCTACACAGAAAACAGACACACTATATCAGCCATAGCAACACATGTACGTAATACAGGACACACATTTGGAATAATAGAGATAAATGTCAAAGTGCTCCACTGACTAAATAAAGGACATAAAATGGATTTGCTAGAACTGGAGTATATTCACATTACAGAAAATATGAAGATAAAATATTAAACAGAGAGCTTGAAAGTGAATCAGTGAATTTCCTCAGATGATTCGATAGTATACTTAAATAAAAATAGTAACACATAGAAATAAGCACAATTGTAAAACAGACATAAGTAAATTATGATCCAAATTGTTAAGTTAAATAACCTTTGTACAAAAGCATATCATACTCTGTGGAAGACCTATAATGTCATCTCTGTTGACTACTTGCAGGAACATCTGTGTAATTGTTTTGTTTATGTAAAATATTTTCGATGTTTAAAAGTGTACAAGTTGTGTGTGATGTAGAGTGTGTGTGAGATTCTGCACAAATGGACCATAAGGAAACTGTAAGTACAAAGTCTTCTAAATTTCGACATTAACTTCACAAAAACATCGACAACCAACTAAAAATCGAGTGTTATCTTATATATTACAGTAAAATTAACGAAATGAAGCTGAAACTCACACATCGACATCTGACATAATAAACACAAGTAAATGCACTTGATAATGGGAATCATTTCCCGAAATGTGTGGTATTAAAAATAAAATAAAGAAAATCGTGACTGGTATCAGATGAATTATTTATAAGCAAAACTATTGCTTTCACAGTGGCAGGCTTTCAGAACCATTTATAATGGATCAAACAAGACAAAACATGACTAGTTTCTGTGTACATGGGCAGCTTTATTCGAAATATGGATAAATTTATCGATGCATGTAAATATGCAAGACTACTCAAAACATGTTCGTCTTCTCACAGTGGTAATCTCTTGAATAGAACATTTTAATATAAAAACCATTTAATATATAGACCGCAATTTACGTTATGCTGTAAATCGTAATAACTAGCTGTGATTGTGTACAACAACCATCTTCTGATCTGTAAGGAATCACAGAAAAAATAACCTCAATGGTTTCGCACAGTAAATTAGAACATGAAAAATAATTATAGTATATTTACACCAACGGTGTTGTATACGTTATAATTATGCTGCTGCATTTAATATAGAGATCGGATCACCATATGTGAGATATAGGTCAATAAAAGAGGTAAGGTATCGACCTATATGAGAATCTGGGTTCTTTATCTGTTACATATGTCTCTATGATCGTTTCCATACTTTTATTGACGGTGAATCGATCTCTGGTCACTTTTTATAACTAATGCTTTCCGGTATTTCATTTGGTATAAATGAGAAATTACCTTTACTTTCATGAGCCATCACTGTCTTCTTTTGTATAAACAATATATGCACGATAAGGTTTATTATTTATTTGTGTCAGTGTACCTAAAAAGGAACCGCTCCCACGCTATCTGTCGATCGTCTTGGCTACTTCAGTTCGCCAGTTTGAGTCCTTTGAGAATTATGTCACTCTTAATGTTGACGTGTCTTGCCATTCTGCTTGGCTTGTGGCATTTTACTTTCGGTCATGAACTGCGCACATAATATGAGGATGAGAGTTTTATACGCCCTGATGGTTCATTGCTTTGTAAGACAGCCATAGTATTTCTGTCTATTTTTACTACTGTTGATCACACACCTTTATTTATAAAATTTCTGCATAGTGTTTGGTTTGTTGTTTACAGCTATGCAACAGCTGACAGTACTTTCAATTGTGGCAGAGATGTTTCTAACTGTAATGTAATTACATATGTATAATGGGTATTTTCTGCAATTATTACAAAGTCTGTAAGAATAAGTTGTTTTAAATAAAAGTATATTTCATGCGACCTTGGCTGTTGTATGTTTCCAGCAAGTAAAACTGATCGCTCCTTCAGTCTTTTCAATAATAAGACAATTGAAGTAGATTGCTGTCTAGTCAATAAACGTTTTTTATATTAAAAAGAATTATACAATATATTTTACTACTAAAAAGTTAAATTCAAAAGAATTATGTTCAGTTTAGAAGCAACAAGAAGTTGTTGCGAGTGGACCAATATGTTTCCAGCCAGCTTGAAGTTTTATTTGCATCCAGAAGTTTATCCATATTTCCGCGAAACCTTTACTTGTTGCTCTCAGTGTACACAGAAACCACCAATGATTACGTTTTTTATAGAAAAAAATGAAGCTAGCATGAACCATTTGAAGTTATCTACAGGAACTTTCAAGAGGGGCGAGGGGAATGGAAAATCAGACGACTTCCTTGAGTACAGGAAAAAATGGCGAGCGGTAACTCAGTTTCGTTCAAGCATGGGGACGCATAACCACTCGGCGATATTTAAAGTCTTTGCTTTCGACCGCTGTACAGAACGTGCCAAAGACAGTAGTATATCTCTTCAGCGTACTTGCAAGTTCTAAATAATTTCCGCAGTGAAAGTTACGAAAGTGACAGCCAACTGTGAACGAATAAAATTGCATGAGACACTTAACAATAACAAACGAAGTAATCACATCACATTTTTCTTAAGTGTCCTAAATCTGTGACTGCGGTGTCTTAACCACTTTCGCTTTAAATATAGCGGAATAAAAATGTCTTTGTTGTTAGTCCCGATACCTGCATGTGGTTCATAAAGTAGAAAACCTTAACAGGTTAAAATAACACATTGTAATTTTCTATGATAATTTCAACGAATTACAATGATTTCAGTTTCTCTTATTTTCATGTCTAACTGTATTCGTAACGCATACCGTAACGGCCCCATTGAACTAACTATGATTTCATAATTCAAAAAAGGAGTTTTCCTTTCTTCACGAACTCAGTTCTTCTGGTGTCCTTTATTCTCAACCAGATTACTGAAATCTCTGGCATTTGAAGGTGCTACGTTCCAACCACGTTTTCACCCCTTTTACTCATAAACAGTTATCTGCTTCCACATTCAACTCCACACGCGTTTGCACAGATATATAAACTTACATATTGTTGTATTTTCAGTATATGTCTTCTAACGATGGAGAATTAATTTTATGCCCTGCTATACGTCTGTATTCCACGTTTATTTATGTAAATGACGTAGTTGCCAAGTTCCCAATTCTACTTTTAACGTCACTGGGGACGGAATTTGTGGTAAAGGTCATAGTAAACAAGGAACTATGTGTAATGCCTTGAAGAAATAGCCAGAACAGTCGTAATGTAGCATTGGAGAATAGATCTTTCGTGCAAAATGGTGCAGACTCACCCCAAAACAAAAGTAACCGGAAGATTTGGTGTAGCGTCATGCCTAACAAAGAAGCTCGAGAATACTGTTGCTGGTACTGTGCAAAAAGATCAATTGTTTCGCCATTGTCATGGATAATATCATCATCCATCAAAAAAATTAATAAATACATAAATAAATAAAAATAAAAGTTGCCTAATTATGTCTTAGACCTGGGACATGGAAAAGAATACGTTCTGCTCTGCAGCACTTACAGACGGTATAGCTAAAGTACCGCAGCATATTAACTACTAAGTGGAAATGAAAATGCGGTAGCATGTTGCCAGTGGTCTCCCAGTAGCGCACGTAAAAAGGAAAACTGGACGCCACGGAACACAAAGTACTGGTCATCGGGCAAAGAGACTACCCCCGTGCAGGCGTCATGCCACTGTCAACTACAGCAGCAGATGACCGCTAAATTGTGCAACAGACAAGAAGGCATCCCGGAAGAAGAGAGGACCCAATTGCAGCCATTTTTAAAAGGACAGCTCCGTCTGCGATAGTGCCAAGAGCGTAGGGACTGGACAAGCGAGAAGTGGATCATCTACTCGAATGTGAGCAGATTCAGTCTGAGAAGTCACTCTCAAATGGAGCGCGATGGCAACACGTAATACTCGCGGGAACACGGTAGATCATCATCTTTTGGTGGTCCAGATGTAATGCCGTGGGGAGGCATAATGATCCATGAGGCGTACCGACTTCCAGACTTATGAACACGACACACTCACCGGCCAGCTTTATTGCGACACTGTACGTCTAGGTACTTATATCAATCTTTTCTAGGGTGCATTCAGAGGTGACCTCGTTTTTATGGATGACAGTGCACCACCGCATCGGACATCGCAAGTGGAGGAGTTCTTGGAAAGAGAGAATATTCGGTGAATGGGCTGGCCTGCTCATTTCCCTGACTTAAATCCCATCCAGCACGTGTAGCTTGACCATCGTCAGTGTTAGTGAATTCAGTGTAATTATTGCTCTAGAGCGAAAGTGTCATATCTATTAGTGTCATTTCATGTTTCTTCCAGTAACTTTCTATACTACACTGGAGGAGTTTTTACTACGTATGGTCCACGTTTCATCGAGAAATGTTACTTGGTATTGACATATTACTCGAAAGTTACTTTCGTTCTTAATTTTTTAGCACTATTGTAGAAAGTACGGATGAAGAGAAGGAAATGAGTTTTCTGTTATTTAATACAGGCTGTACTGGTATTTACATCACAGTTCTCCGACAAACTGAGGAAAATATTACAGCTCTTACGTAAATTCCGTACAGAATGTAATAAATACACTGGGAAGCCAAAAAGTTATGACCAATGCCCAGAGCGACGCTGGATGCCAACTGGTGGCGTTGCGGACACATGACGCGGTAACAGAAATGTGGAAGTGGAGCAAACCCGGACAGGGAATCACCAAAGGAATATATGGGCTGCGAATGAGGAAATCCATCGAGATAAACGACTTTGGCATAGGGTGGGATTGTTACTACGCAGAGCCTGTGAACGAGTATCTCGAAAACGGCGAAGTTTGTCGAATGTTCACGTAATACTGTCGTGAGCATGTACTGAGACAGGTAGAAGGACAGTGAAACCACCATTGCTATGTGGTTGGACGTCGACAACTCTTTACAGAACGTGGGGCTCACAGGCTTGTCTGCTCTGTAAAGTAGGACGGATGATGATCTGTGGCATCTCTGCCGAAAGAGAATAATGCTGGCGCACGAGTGTTTCGGATCACACCATTCGTCATACAGTGTTGGATATGGAGCTCCGCAGCACACCTCGCCTCCATGTTCGAATGTTGAGCCCTCGACATTGTCAATTACTGTTGGAGTGGGCACGGGACCATCGGGATTCGACCGGCGATCAGTGGAAACGTATCGGCTGAATCACGATTTCGCTACAGTAGATCGATGGTCGTCTCCACAAACGCTTTCACTGAGGTGAACGGCGACCCGGAACGTGCAGCGTGCCACGTACGCAGTCTTGAGGGAGCAGTCTTATGGTATGGAAGACATTCTCCTGCGCTAGCCTGGGAGTGTGGTAGTAGCCGAAGACACGTTGACAGCTGCAAACCACCTGCATCCCTTCACGCTTGATGTCTTCACTGACGGCGAAGTCTTCTTTCTACAGTATAATTGTCCGTGTCTTGGACCGTGCTACAGAGGTCTGAGTAGCATTATAGTAAACTCACGTTGATGTCTCGACGACCAAAGTCGCCTGACTTAACTCCTGTGGTACCTACCTGGAACGGTATCGGACGCCACCACCACGTACATAAATCAGCAGCCTGTTATTTACGGGAATTACATGACCTGTGCGTAGACATCTAATGCCATGTACCAGGACAAACCTACCAAGTAACTGTCGAAGCCCTGATACGCAGAATCAGTAATGTATTTCCTTCCAAATACGGTTAAACAAGCTGTTAAGCAGATGATTATAATTTGTTGGCTCATCAGTGCATGTGAAAAAATATCATTGTATACTCTACGTGCTCAGTAAACGTAGCAGTTCTTCCTATCTTGCTCTATTATGAAAAGTGGAAATGGCCGAGCTCGTATAATTTACGTCCTATTGTATTTGCGATCTGCTCCTCTGTGTCCTTACGAGTCAAATCTCCGGCTCCATGTACGTCTACACCTATCTACAGATACATTTCCCAAGCAACCATAGGGTATGCGGCAGAGGGTATTTCTGGCGCCACAACGGTTTCCAGTCTTCTCTGTTCCAGTCACGAAGGAAGCATGGGAAGAACGGCTGTTAGTAAACACCGGCATGTAATGTAATTTCTCATCCTCGTAGTAGTCATTTCGCGACGCATATAAGGAAGGAAATAATATGTTCCCTGACACTTCCGGTATCGTTCTTCCTCGGAATTTCAATTGTAAACCTCTTCACGATGTACAACGTACCTCTTATAGCGTCTACCACTAGAACTCATTGAGCATCTCCGCTGTGCTCTCGCGCCACTAAACAATGTTCGCTGTTCGTCTACAAATCTAACCTGCTAAATGTCATACATTAATGGAAAAAAATCAACATGATTCGAGCAAGTGTATTCTAAGGTTCTGTACTTCTATTTTGGATGAACTGGATGTCATTAAAATGGCTTCCAGTGAATCTTAGCGTAGTATTTATTTGGCACAAGTTAATTCTCTGCGGTACTTCCAGTTAAGATCACCCTGATCTGTTACCTGTAGCTGTTTTACGGTTGTCATTGTTTCCGGTTGAAGGAGGAAGGAAGTAAGGGAGGAACGAAAACTAGGGTTCAACGTCCCGTCGATATCGATGGCCATAGAGAGGAAGCATATGCTCGGATAATTTCTAGAATTCCTTTCAAAAGAAACCATCCTGGCATTTGTCTGGAGCGATTTAGGAAAATCACACAAAATCTATATCTGAATTGTTGTATGTGGATTAGAACTCTCGACCTCGCAAATGCAAGCAGCATGCTAACTACTGAACCACCTCGCTTGGTGTTTCCGGCAGTTCATTGCATCCAGAGTAATTCAGTAGTAAAGCAACTCTTCGCCTATTTATGATTTCCTTTCTTTACGTCATGGATAGTAGCTACTCATACAGGGTGCGTCACGTAAGACGTATACCTCTTTACATTTCGTGAATGGTTTCAGGTATCGATACGAGGTTCTGGGCAAATGATAGCACACTAAGGGGCATGTACTTTGATGTATGATAAAGAGTCATATCGATCGAGATATTGTGCCAAGTATGATATTTTAAGTGGAAAAATATACTCGTACTTTTTTAACAGTATCCGGGAGCGTTTGAAATGACGGGTACAGTAGTATAATTCTTGTTGATTTTGAGGCTGAAAAGCTTCTCAGACTACTCGGTGAAATATTCTAAAATTGAAAGACAAGTCGGCCGTAAACGGCTGTTGCATTGTAACTAGACTGATGCTAGGCTACGTCGTTGTATCAAGGCTGTCGGCTGTTTACTTGTTTGCACTGTAGAACTTGCAGGAGCTGTGTCGTCTATCGACAGGTCATTTTGCTTCAACATTCTTTGCATGTAGAAATGGACACCAATGAGACGTTAGACATGCTACTTTTATACGACGCATGTAAAAAAAAGCAACAAAAGAACAAAAAAAAATCTGTAAACGGGACGGCGGTTAGGGACGTCTATCCTGATCGTCGCTGAACATCGCGCCAGGCAACTGCTCGATTTATTAGATCGTTAGTGTCAACAGGCAGCTCCAACGTCATACAGAGGATAAGGACGAAGACTGCAACTGACAAAGCACACGACTACATGGAGAGGCTATTCTAGCTAGGGCACTTATAAGTTCGCATGCTGGTGCGAACTGTATTTCCAAGGAACGTGGCATCAACCAGACGAGTGTCATTTACATCTTGCAACGACATAGATATAGTCACTACATCAGGCACTCAGAGGACTTAATTTCGAACGTCATATAGAAGTTTGTCGATTTGCTCTGCAGCGCCTGGGAGACGACACTCTTTACCGACGAAGCAACGTTTACGAAGCACGGTGAAACAGATTTACATAGCAAGCACTACTGTGCACTTGAAAACCCACGCTGGCCTCGACATTAGTCCACCGACTACACTGAGGCGTAAACGTTTAGTGCCAGATCACAGGAAATTCCATTGTGGGATCCTATTCACCCCAGGAGCGTTAAACGGAAATGTGAGTACATATGGTAAATCTTTTACGGAAATTTTACCTGTTCCTCTAGAAGCTGTTCCACTGGATAACCGTCAGTGACTGTGGTTGCAACAAGACGGCTGCCCAGCTCACTCTTCCAATGTCGTAACGCAAATACTGAGTGAAGGTATCCCGGAATCTGCATCGGTCTGGATGCTTCAGAACGTACAATGGCCGGACAGGAGACGACAGGAGACGACTACTCAACAGTCGTAACTTAAGAAACAGTCGAAAATGTGCATATCTCCGTCGTTTGTCTCTCAAATGTGCTCAGTACGATTGAGTTACGTCTTCTTGAGAGAAATGGAATTCATCTTCTAACATTCTGTAGTGTGCAGACTGTTGGGTAGTGCATTCTATTACTGAATGTACAAAATGCCACGAAATTTTTTTGTAAGAGAAAGGTACAGAAAGAAAAAAGTTTAGAGTCTGACGCTTCATCGACGTCGAGAGCGTGACAGAATGGGATGAAGTTGGTGAAATGGGTGAAGTTTGATGAAGGAATCGGCCGTCGTCTTTAAATGGAACCATCCTGCACTATAAGTCGTAATGTTGTGCAAAGAGTCAGTTTACATTCATATCGCAGATTAATTTAAATATATGGTATCATTCTATAGATTTGTGAATATTCTTTTTATTTTTTTATTTATTTTTTCTATAAGAGAAGAAAAAGGTATACCTGTGTCGTAGTAATTACTACGCACCACCTTTCGCACTTCACAGTACTAGAAATTCTTCTGCGGGAGAGGACTTTTTTAGCTTTTTCGCAAATTTTATTTTGCTGTCTATCGGGCATATGATGTCACTGGGTAAGTGAACAAAATTTTTTTCTGCAGCGTTTTGCATCCCTCTTTTCCGATAAAGTCAACATTGATGATGATGACGAAGTCCCATACACCTTAACAGAGCGTAGGGGAACGGTGCGGGATCCACCGCCGTACTAGGGAAGGTCCTAGTGGAGGTGGTTTGTCATTGCCTTCCTCCGACCGTAATAAGGATGAACGATGATGATGAAGACAGCACAACAACACCCAGTCATCTCGAGGCAGGTGAAAACCACTGACCCCGCCGGGAATCGAACCCGGGACCCCGTGCTCGAGAAGAGAAAACGCAACCGCGAGACCACGAGCCGCGGACCAGAGTCTACATTAACGTTGAGTAATTAATGTCATTTTCCTTCAGTTATTTCAATTACGTGCATCATTGTTCCTTTGGAACTGTATTGGTTATTTTCGACAGAATTCATGGGGGAATATATTTATTGTGAAGCCGTAGTCATAATGTCTAGTTCCATAAGATGTCTACATGATGACCATGGGTGAGCACCACATATTATTCTTACAGCACGTTTTTGCGCAACCAAGACTTTCTTGAAGATGAGTTAGCCCAGAATTTTATATCATATGACATATGAATGAAAATACGTAAAATGTTTCAACTTACTGATTTCTCTATCGCCATAAACTGCAATGCTTGTAAAGGTAAATGTGGCTGCACGAAGTTGTGTTAGGCATTCAAGAGTGTGCTTTTTCCAGTTGAAATTGTGATCTATATGCACACCTAAGAATTTTGAAGTTTCGGTCGTAATTTTAGTTTCCTCGTGTGTGTTTCACTTATCACTGTTGTAGTACACCCATATGTGTAGAAATGAATTTATTGTGTCTCTCTAAAATAGAGGGTGAGATCATTCCAGTCTATGATACCTTTAAGATCTTTGTTAACCATTTCTCCTGTTTCTGTATATATATGCATCAATCCATTGAAATGCTAGTGTCGTCTGCAAAAAGGAGTAATTCTGACTGTTGTATACTAGACGGAAGATCTTTTACATATATGAGGAACAATAGTAGGCCTCAGACTGAATTTTGGAGCGGTTCAGTAATTTCCAGCGTAATTTTCTCTGCTTGCCTAGCACGTGTTAATTTTGAGCACAAGAATTTGAAATTAATAAACGCTGCCCCACTTAAATAAACTATTGCTACAGTATCCGTTGCTGCAGTTAATTCCTGTATGTAAGTGTGTGTTTTCTTTGTGTTACAAAATAGCCCTTTAGATCGCATGTGTAAAAACTCCTTAATTATTTGAAATAAAACAAAGGTTGTTTACATTGTACCTTTTTATTCTACATGCCTACATATTTATTTCACTGCGTTGTCATACTTGGGACCAAATATTTTCTCCATTTCTCCCAACGAGAGACCAGTTTGTTGATGCCGTAACAGAAGAATGTTGACGGAGACACAACCTTACCTCTGCTTGCACCTCTTCGTAACTATGAAAGTGAAGTCCACGAAGGCACTATTTAAGTTCTGCAAAAAGATGGATACCGGATGGAGCGAAGTCGGAACTGTACGGAGGACGATCGATGACAGCAACCAAGGCGTAAGATGGTTACAAATGACGCGGCGATCGTATGCGGTCTGACGTTGTTATGCTGAAGGAAATAGGGCTCCGCGTGTGGACGAATTTATCGAACTCCTAACTGGATTATATCACGCTATTTCTCACGCTCCAACATAGCTACATTCACGCCGGCTTGTTAGACGCTAAACTGCGAGCCCTTTAGGGCAGAGGGTTGACAATACGAAGTCATCAATAATAAAATGTAGAATGTTAATAACTTTATTTAAAAAGCTTTAAGGATTTTCACATAAAGAATTAGGGAGGTTTTACTATTCAGCACTCCCTAGCAATGGAGTAAATCAGGAACCGTGCTTCAGCAAAACTGACAGAGGATAATATATTGTGGATAATTTGTGACTTCTTTAATAAGAAATAGCATTCGTTTCAGTGGGCTTCGTTTATTCCGGGCGAGAGCCCGGTTATGAACTTGTCGTTTTGTTATTCTACATCTACTTCATTACTCTGCTATTCACAGTAAAGTGCCTGGCAGAGGGTTCAATGAACCACTTCAAGCTATCTCTCTGCCGTTACACTCCCAATAGGCGCGCGCGAAAAATGAAGTGCGTGCCCTGATTTATTTTATCGCGATGATCATTTCTCCCTATGTAGGTGGCTGCTAACGGAATGAAGATCCCGTCGCAGCCGAAAACACCTTTGTTTTATGATTGCCACTCCAATTCCCTTATCATGTCTGTGACACTATCTCCCCTATTTCGCGATAATACAAAGCGAGCTGCCCTTCTTTGTACTTTTTCGACGTCATCCGTCAGTCCCACCTGATGCGGATGCCACACTGCACAGCAATACTCCAGAATAGGCGGACAATTGTGGTGTAAGCAGTCTCTTTAGTAGACCTGTTACACCTTCTAAGTGTTCCGCTAATGGAATCGCAGTCTTCGGTTTGCTCTACGCGCAACATTATCTATGTGATCGTTCCAACTTATGTTATTTGTAATTGTAATCCCTAAGTATTTAGTTGAATTTACAGCCCTCAGACTTGTGTGACTTATCGCGTAATCGAAATTTAGCTGATTTCCTATAGTACTCATGTGAATAACTTCACACTTTTCTTTATTCAGGGTCAATTGCAACTTTTCGCACCATACAGATATCTTATCTAAATCATTTTGCAAGTCGTTTTGATCATCTGATGAATTTACAAGACTGTTAATGACAGCATCATCAGCAAACAATCTTAGACGGCTACTCAGATTGTCTTCTAAGTGGTTAATATATATCAGGAACAATAGAGGGCCTACAATAATACCTTGGGGAAAGCCGGATATTACTTCTGTTTTACTCGATGACTTTCCGTCTGTTTCTAGGAAGTGTGGCCTTTCTGACATAAAATCACGAATCCAGTCACACAATTGAGGCGATATTAAGCAGGCACGCAGTTTGGTTAGAAGGCGCTTGTGAGGAACGGTGTCAGAAGTCTTCTGGAAATCTAATAATATTGAATCAATTTGACATCCCCTGTCCATAGCACTGATCACTTCATGAGCATAAAAATCTATTTGACAAGAACGATATCTTCTGAACCCGTGCTTATGTGTCAATAAATCGTTTTCTTCGAGCTACTTCATAATGTTCGAACTCAGTATATGTTCCAAACCCCTACTGCAATCGCCTGTAATTCAGTGAGTTACTTCTTCTTCCCTTTTGGTGTGGCTTGAGAAACTTTCTAGTATTTAATTACGGGTCTTTCTGTGAGGGAGCGGTTGTATATGATTGCAAAATATGTAGCTGTTGTATCAGCATACTCTGAAAGGAACCTGACTGGTAAACAATATGGATCGGAGGCCTTGCCCTTATTAAGTGATTTAGGATGCTTTGCTACACAAAGGATATCTACTTCTATGTTTCTCATCTTGACAGTTGTTATTGACTGGAATTCAGGAATATTTACTTCGTCCTCTTTGGTGAAGGAGTTTCGGAAAACCGTGTTTAATAACTCTGGTTTAGTGGCACTGTCATCAGTGACTTCACTGTTGTTATCGCACAGTGAAGGTATTGATTGCGTCTAGCCACTGGTGTGCTCTATGTATGACCAGACTCTCTTTGGGTTTTCTGCCAGATTTCGAGACAGAATTCTGTTGTGGAAATTATTAAAAGGATCTCGCATTGAAGTAGGCGCTATATTTCGAATTCCTGCAAAACTTTACACGTCTGGGGGATTTCTCGTTCTTTTAAATTTGGCTTGCTTTTTTTCAATGCTTGTGCAACAGCCATCTGACCCTTTTTGTGTACCATGTGGGATCAGTACCATCACTTATTTTATGTGGTATATATCTCTCCGTTGCCGTCAATACTGTCTCTTCGAAATCTTTCCAAAGCTTTTCTACGCTTACGTGATCATAAAAAAGCGTTAAGAGCATTTTTGACAGCTTTTTAACAATAGATATGCGTTTCTTTTTGTTGGATGTAAGTGTTAGCCCAGCAGCAACTGCCTTGTGGTCGCTAATCCCTGTATTCGTCACGATACTTACTATTTGCCCAGGATTATTTGTGGCTAAGAGGTCAAGTATGCTTTTGCATCTATTTACTCTTCGAGTGGGCTCATGAAATAATTGTTCAAAATAATTTTCTGAGAAAGCATTCAGTACAATTTCGGATGATGTTTTATGCCTGACGCCGTCTTTAAACGTATACTGACTGAGCCATGCGGGTCAGAAAAGGGTCGAGTGGTTTCTGCAGGTCACGAAATACACACGAGCAAGCACAATATGAAGGGTAATTAAAATTCTCTCACAATACTGTTTTTCCCGAAAAATATTTTGCTCTCCTTCGTTTGAAATGCCTACAATATTGTCTCTATTTCACATTTCATTTTGTGACATGTCAGTGTCCTGTGTTTCTATGTCCTTAGGACCAAAAATTCAGAAATAGATTAATGCTAGTGCTCAGGATAACTGAGCAAGGGGCTTAATAATGTAACGAAAAAAGTCATCAACCTGGCCCCTTTTGATTGCAGTCTACGGCAACTATAGTGAAATGTCATGACGCTGCCTTAACTGCGGTAATGTGATATTGTGCGGGTGCTTTAGCATTCAGAATTTTGCTCATAACATCAGCACGTTCAGCAACAGGATCAAAGCAGAATAGTTCGTACAGTGATAGTATCTTTCGTTACTGTGTAAATGGTGGCGATGAAATAACAATTTAAATGTTTCCACTCTGTCTACAGATATGAAATGAAGTGGCACTTTATTGGCTGAAGAGAAAAGATTGGTGTTATGTCCCATCGACTATGAGGTCAGCAGATGGTGTACAAACTTGAATAGGGCTGAATCGCATCATTTTCAAACATATGCAGTTTCTTAAGCTACAAAGGGAAACCAAGAAAACATAGTCTGAACAGGTATCTGAATCGCTTTCCTCTAAGGAAATAATGCCTGAAAAAGTGTGAAGCAACCTGAAGACATGGTCGGATGTTAATGTAATTTCGTCTACGTACACGTCATTGGCAGGTATGTAAATCATTACAGGGTTCCAATTATCTGTGACAGGTGGAACGGCCAACAATGTCCGTTAGTGTTGTTTGTTTTTAGTTTTCTTATCAGGACTGGTAGGGTATACAACGGGCGTGAACAGCGTCAGATAGTGTGTGATCATTGTGGAGAACACACATGGGCGGTATTATTACCATCTGATAGAATCTGCATTGAGTCTCTTCGTGGGTCTTCATTTTTGTTGCTGGTAGAATACCACAGTATCGATTTCGATAGGGTATTTGCATGTGACAGTGACCTGATGTTGGACAGCATGAGGACATGTAGACAGCCATACTCGTCGTCTGACCAACATAAGGGCGGATCGCCGTATTGTGCACCAAGCAGATAGTAAACCATTTGCATCTGCACTGTCATACGACAAAATTGATGTCTCCCTGCAATATTCTTTGTCCCCGCCCACCAGTGGCCTGAGAGTAGCGACTGACGGACTAAACTGTTACAATGTCATGTATAAGCTGCCGTTAACAAAATGGTGCAAATGGCTCTGAGCAGTATGGGACTTAACTTCTGAGGTCATCAGTCCACTAGAATTTAGAACTACTTAAACCTAACTAACCTAAGGACATCACACACGTCCATGTCTGAGGCGGGATTCGAACCTGCGACCGTAGCGGTCGCACGGTTCCAGACTGAAGCGCCTAGAACTGCTCAGCCACACCGGCCGGCTCACCACTTGCACTGACTAACAGACATGTGCCGTCAGAGTACCTGTTGTAAATGATCACCTTATCTCAAGTATTGGGGTGTAAGCTACTGAAACGCTTTTCGATATGTTTCATAAATACTTGAGCTAATGTACCTGTTACGAGTATGATGTAGCCCATAGCTCGGTTTGAGGACCGGAAAAAATGTTTCCTATTATATGTAAAGTAATTGAAAGATAAGGTAAATTCCAACATTCCCGTCAGCTCGTTGATTTCCTCTCCGAAATGGTTTTCTGTGGTTTAATAAATCGCTCTTCATGTCGTCTAGTGCCTCATTAGTACGTATTCTTGTGAAAAAGTTTGACAACTTCTAAGCATCATAGAAGTATTTTAGCTGGTATTGCCTCGTTTTTAGTAACTTCTGCAAAATGGTAAGAGCTTACGACAGAAAAATTTTTCAAAAGTATATGCCTCTTTTAACCTTTGTTGAAGTTACAGTTAAATTTGTAAGTGGGTGCTGATTGCATTCTCCTTTACTTTTTAGAGTAACAGATTTAGGGCTAAAGTTAACAGCACATGAATAGGCATGTGGTAATGACTATTTTGACAGATAATCGTCTATTTATCAATTTAAGAGGTTGGACTTGGGTTTGAGGACCTGCAACCTTGAGAGTGTATTCCAGCACTTGATCGACAGTGAGAAAGACGAATGCGCTAGCGCAGCAGCATATATGATAGAGCGCAGAGAGTATATGTTATTACGTGGGACAGACTGCAAAGACGTTTAAGAAAACCAGTGCGTTTGATGGTATGACTTGCGTGTCTTATTTGAACAGAAACTTGTTCCATTCACTCACAGAACCTGTTTTCGACAACAGTAAGACCTGCTAGACTCTTGGTCCACAAGCTGCGTGTTCAGTGCTACTCGATACTGTCTCGGGTTACTTTTCCGGCAGTGCTAATTGTACGATGTTAGACATAAAACACGGCCGCCGCCAGGCCAGCGCAGAGACTGAGGTGACGTCGGTCACTTACAACAGTCAATATAACTGGCCGCCTCTCAGAATTCTATGTCTACGATGGCCATATGCTTATAACTGGAACCTTCTATCATCCACCAGACACAGGTCCAATTGTAACCACAAGGGAAAACCTCAATTTGCCCAAACATTCGACAGTTACACTCTTGTCATTGGGTGACACTTTAATCATACAATAATCATTTGAGGAAACGACAGATTGTAAGTGGTGGCCATAAGAAGGTGTCCTGAGAAACACTACTAAATACCTTCTTTGAAGTCTGTAAGGGGAATTTTAGAGCATACTGTAGTGCATCTGTTTATGGAAGATGCTTGGCCTGCCATATTAAAGTGTTACTTACATTAGGAACCCCCTAATAGAGAAGAGGCGGTAGAGTCAAATCCCAATTAGTATCGTGAACAATTTAGCTCTGGAGAGATGTAGAGGACCTATGACTGTAGTATAAAAGAACAGATGACCTTTCGCTGTGGCCGCGTGGGAGTAGCCGAGCGGTCTTGGGCGCTGCAGTCATGGACTGTGCGGCTGATCCCGGCGGAGGTTCGAGTCCTCCCTCGGGCATGGGTGTGTGTGTTTGTCCTTAGGATAATTTAAGTTAAGTAGTTTGTAAGCTTAGGGACTAATGACCATAGCAGTTAAGTCCCACAAGATTTCACACACATTTTAACATTTGAACTTTCGCTCTGCGGGTATAGACCGAGTAGAACCGTTCGTGATGGGATGGACCCTCCACTGTATATTGTCACTATGATGAAACTTCTAAAGAAATAAAAGGCTATTACATAACAGGCGTAAAACTAGCATAGGGCTATAGATTGGTATTGAATGAAACGCAGCTTGCTATGAACAAGGCAGTGTGTTTTCAACGACTACCTTAGCTAAACATTGTGAAACGTTTTCTCCCAAAATACAAATTTGCTCATAAGTAGAGGCTGTTTGTTACTGGCACCAAAGCTAGTATCGGAACATTCATGGAGGAGACAGAAAATGAAACTGAGGGAACTAAAGATAAAGAAAAAGTGCTGAGCTCTGCTTTCACATATTACTTTACAAAGGAGGAACCAAGAATATTCTCCCACTTTAGCCCTCGCATAACACCAAAGATAACTGATATTGACATTAGCGCCAATGGTCTTGAGAAACAGCTGAAATCGCTAAAATTGAATAAAGCTCTAGGACCCAACTGAATCCCTTACAAATTTTACACAAAATTTACGGCTGAGTTACCCCATATTTAGATCGTAACACACCATAGATCCTTCGAACAAAAGCCTGCGCTTCGTAGTTGGAAGAAATCACGAGTTACACGAATCTGCAAGATGTGTAGAAGAAGTGGTCGCGAAACTACAAACGGAAATTTTTGATATCCATTTGTTGTAGAATCTCATGGTTTTCAAAACTGTCATGTCATACTCAACTCGCAATTGCCTCACATGACATTCTGAAAGTCATCGATCAACACAGCCTCGTAGAGGCAGTATTTCTTGATTTCCGGAAAGCATCTGACTCTGTATCACACCTATGCATGGTAACGAATGTAAGATCTGGTGGGATTATATCAGTCTAACATGAAAAACGCTTATGTTACCCTCTGAGGGAATTTCGAAGATTGACAGCGCGTGTGTTTAATGGACAATGTTATCGGACTATAATTTTGAATTTCATGAAATTAACAGAAAACCTATCTGACTTTACCTTTGGAAGTGAATGAATGGTAAAATCATAAATGAATGAAATATGAACAGTCGCTAGCCCAATGAGGCACACAAATTGAGAAATATACATGTGAGATAATTTAATATTGGTTATTGAAGTTATCTTTGTTCAGATTTCCCTTTTGACTAGCAAACTGGATACAAATTGACACAGTGCACTCTGCACTATATGTAGCAGCAGTTACGAATAACACACACACCACTCACGCACACACACACATACACACACACATACACACACACACACACACACACACACACACACACACACACACACACACGCCACAAAATTTTGGGGAGTAAATTTGCACCAAGCTCATACTAATGACAGCCACACTCAAAAGCATTACTTAATCAAATACTGAAATGTTACTGCATGAAGTGCAGAACTAAATTTGAAAATGAGGGGCTTCTATCTTGACTGACATGGAAAACACAAATAAAGATGAATAATATCATAAATACACCGTTTAAGCTTCTCTACAAATATCACTTTTCCTTAGCAACAGAAATAGGTGGAGAATATGATGAGGACTCATAAACTAGAATATTTTCACTAGTCGACACTCTTTGACTATTACAGTAGTAAAGACTAATTCAATAAAAGCTAATCTTTCACTCCACTTGGATTAGTTAGTAAATTACTTTGCAAGACAATAAAATACAACACTGGGTTTAATTAACTTCAGAAAAGGAACCATACATGAAAGACACCAAAGCCACACTATTATTGAAAATGAACATAACATCGCTTCCAAAATTACTACTGTAAATCTGTTCATTAAAGATTTGTATATATTTGCCTTTTAATCACCTGTGGAGCAGGTATTCTAGACAATAATATTTACACAATCTTGCACTGCAATCCTACAAAACTGCATTTTATTACAAACTAAGGATACTTTATCCAAAGCCTTTCGTATTTCACTTTTGTGGTATTTGTTTTAATTTTTACAACTCCTTTTACTTTTAAAAACATAAATGCAAGAACTGTTCATTTAAATCAGGACACTCGGTTTTAGTAGCAACTAGGTGAGGACCCTGCATAGGTTCGTGATCAAGGTTGAAAATTTGGTTCCAGACAGGAATTTAGGTTTCATGTGGTTATTATTGAAACAACACACAAATTAACTGGTCCATGTCCATATACCTTACTTAACTGAATGTATGAGGTTTGTGAAACAGTTGCAAAGATTGGTGCGTAAGCGACATGGTGGCTAATAGTACTCACGGCTCTTGATTAGTTTAGATTAGACTAGATTAGTTTTTCGTTCCATAGATCCGTGATGAGGAGATCCTCGTGGACGTGGAACGTGTCAATTTCTTTAAAAGCTGAAGTAACAATGGTAATAGTATGAATATATACAATACATCACCTGTTTCTATTACAAAATTCGTCAATGGAGTAAAAGGAATTGGCCACTAGTATGTCTTTCAGGCTCCTTTTAAACTGATCTTTATTTGTAACTAAATTTTTTATGTTTGCTGGCAAATTATTGAAGATGAGTGTTCCTGAGTAGTGGACCCCGTTTTGAACTAGTGCTTCTAAGTCCTTGTGCAGATCATTTTTGTTCCTGGTATTGTATGTATGAACTGACCTGTTTGTTGGAAAAAGAAATATATTATTTAGGAAAAATTTCATTAAGGAGTAAATATACTGAGAGGCAGTAGTTAATATATCCAGTTCTTTGAAGAGGTTTCTACAGGATGTCCATGAATTTACTCCACAAATAATACATATTACATACTTTTGGACTCTGAAAACGTTTGTTTGACTTGAAGAGTTTCCCCAAAATATTATACCATATGACATTATGGAATGAAAGTATGCAAAGTATGCAAGCTTTTCCATTTTTATGTCGCCTATGTCTGCTAACACTCGAATTGCAAATACAGATTTGTTAAGGCGTTTCTGCAGTTCTGTGGTGTGCTCCTCACAACTGAATTTGTTATCAAGTTGTAATCCCAGGAATTAACACTGTCAACCTCTTCTATCTGCTCTTTTTCATACTTTATGTATATGCTGGGTGGAAACCTCTTACAGGTTTTGAATTGCATATAATGAGTCTTTTCGAAGTTTAATGTCAGTGAGTTGGCTTTAAACCATTTATTAATATCCATGAAAATATCATTAGCAGATCTTTCTAGAACTACACTCGACATGCTATTTATTGCAATACTTGTGTCATCTGCAAATAAAACGAACTCTGCTTCTGGCAGTGTAACTGATGAGAGATCATTAATGTACACAAGAAAAAGCAATGGCCCTAAGATGGATCCTTGTGAGACACCACATGTAATTTCTTCCCATTCTGATGACGACTAATGACTTAATTCACTAGTCCCTTGCACTGACATCCTTTGTTCTCTGTTAGCGAGGTATGACTTGAATCATTTTGCAGCACTGCCCATGACACCATAGAACTCTAATTCACTTAGACGGATGTGGTGGTTCACACAATCGAATGCCTTTGACAAATCACAGAAAATACCTGCTGCTTCTAACTTGTTATTTAATGAATTAAGTACATTTTCACTATAGGTGTAAATAGCCTTCTCGATATCAGAACCCTTCAGAAATCCAAACTGTGTTCTTGATAATATGTTATTTGTGGTCAGATGGTTGAGAAGCTGCCTGTACATTACTTTTTCTAAAATTTTTGAGAATGCTGGCAAAAGTGAAATCAGTCTGTAGTTTGATGGTATCTCTTTATCCCCTTTCTTGAATAGAGGCTTAACAGCTGCATATTTTAGCCAGTCAGGAAATGTCCCAGTTATTATTGACTGGTTACATAAGTAACTTAGAATTGTACTAAACTCACAAGAACATGCCTTAATTAACTTTGTTGATATTCATCGTAACCACTAGAATGCTTTGTTTTTAAAGATTTTATTATGGAAGTTATTTCTTTTGGTGAAATGAGTGACATATTCATCTACATGAAGCTATTTGTAAAGGCTAGTTTGACATATTCAAGGGCATTATTTACCGATCCTGACAATCCGATTCTAGCGGTAATGGGTATAAAGTACTTGTTAAATAGATTTGCCACACTCTACCCATCGGTTACTAAAGTGTCATCTACTACCCTTGTACTATTTGCTCCTGTTCCTTTCTGGTTCTACCAGTCTCCTCTTTCACTACATCCCATATTGTTTTTATTTTGTTCCCTGACATTGCTATCTTCTTCCCGTAGTGCATTTGTTTAGATGTCTGAACTACTTTTCTTAATATTTTAAAGAATTCCTTGTATTTAGCTAAATCATCAGCATTGGATCTATTCTTGGTTGACAGATACATTTTCCTTTTTGTGTTACAGGAAATCTTTACTCCTTGTGCAATCCATGGTTTTATTATAGACCTCTGTTTAATTTGAGTAACTTTTAGAAGAAAACAGTTTTTAAATGTGGTACTGAGATTGTTCATGAATGTGTTATATTTTTCATTCATGTGATGAGCACTCTAAACATCTTTCCCGTTCATATCTTTGAGCAGTTTTCTAAAACACTCAATTTTTGGTTGACTGACTACTCTCCTGTACTCAGATTTAGCAGTCTTGATAATCTGCTTAGAATTTACATGTAAAACAAGGAGCGGCATGTCATGATCTGATAATCAATTTATAACAGGTTTCATGATATCATTTTGTTCCTTTGATTTGTCTATAAAAATGTTATCAATGGCCGACCTTGAGGATTTAGTGATCCTAGTTGGGAAGTTTACAGTGTGAGTTAGATTGAAAGACAACATTACTAACTGCAGTAAATGTTTACTGAAAGATTGCATTAGAAAATCTGTATTAAAGTTACCAACAATCAAAGTTTCTTTGTTTCTTCCTGTTAAATAACCCAAAAGAGCTTCTAGATGATTTATGAATAGATTATAATTTCCCGCAGGTGCTCGGTAAATAGATACTATGATATATGATCTGTTATGGAACTCTATTTGTGTTGTACATGCGTCTAGATGCTGCTCTAAACTTGATGTACGAGTGCTCTATAAAATTTATCCTTGGCGTTGGATTTTCAACATATTACAGCCATTTCACTATGCTGTAAATACCAAATAATAGCCTGATCCACATCCGAGGCAAATCCTTTATTACACAGCTTCCAATTGCCTCTCTTGGCACCGTCGAATTTTACCATGCTACGGCTAGCCACACACTGCGTGTCGTTCACACAAAGGAGCCGCTCACTTCGACCGCCAAACCCACCTTTTACATCGTGCCATGCCACTTCAATTGTGGAGGCAATTCCCTACAGCTTTTAAATGTTACAAATAGAAGTGCCCTAACAATGAACCAGCTTTTAATAAACATTTTCTTTTTATGAACATAGTTATATTGTAATAATTTATCATTTCAACTTTATCTTTTGCTTTTTTCATATATAGATCACAAAATTCTGATTTTATCGCTATACATCAAGGAGTTTAAGCAATACAGAATTCAACTTCACAACTGAAGATACATAGTTACATAATATCAACCTACTTCTAATCGATATAAGTGTTACATGATATGAAGCTAAATTTTTGCTCCAGTTTTTGCGGCTGGTCCCGGTGGAGGTTCGAGTCCTCCCTCAGTCATGGGTGTGTGTGTTTGTCTTTAGGATAATTTAGGTTCAGTAGTGTGTAAGCTTAGGGACTGATGACCCCAGCAGTCAAGTCCCATCAGATTTCACAGACATTTGAACATTTTTTGAATATTTGTGCTCCAGAATTCCTTAGTGTAGATGGTGCAGCATGTTATCTTGGCTGGAGTGTCATGGAGTATAGAAGAAACATGTGATGTGAACCAGGAAAGTGTACTGGGGCGTTTGCTGTTCATGTGTTATTTAAAGGATGTGGTTGACATTATCACTCGTATCCTCAGAGTTTCTGCTGATGATGAAATTATCTGTAGTTAAGTACAGTCTTTAAAAGCTGCACAAATGTTCAGTCACATCTTGATAAAATTTCAAACTGGTTCGAAGATTAGCAACTTAATTTTTAAGCTTCACAAATGCAAAATTGTATGCTTCACAAAATAAAATCAGTATCCTATGATTACAGTTTCAAAGAATTGACTGGACTCAGTGTGTTGGAATTTGTAGCGATATGAAATGTAACGGTAACGTAGACTCAGTTAGAGATGAAACAGGTTGTAAAATTTAGTTTATTTGTATATTTAAGGCTAAATGAAATCCATCTACAAAGGATATGGCTTATGAAACCCTTGTGTGATTCATTCAAGAATATTTCTCAAGTGTGTGGGACCTGTACAAACAGGATTAACATGGGCTGTAGGCGTTACTAACACCTCATAACAAATTAATTGATTAAGAATGAGATGTCGAATGTTCGTGCCTTGACACATTACTGTATCTAATAAACATTTTCGCAGGTCGAACAATACTTTGACTTGAATTGTACAAAATATCCACTCCCAGTAAGTAAATGGTGTGGAAGTTAGTTCTAAAGTGCTTGAGTACTAGTCGAAGACCATGTGGTCTGTCTATACAATTTCAATTTTACAACATACAAATTCAATCACAAACATAAAGGAAACATCATTACAGTAATGAACATGATTATACAGATGCCATTGTAGTAATACAGGCTTTACAAAAGGATACAAATAAACATATACAAGAGTATTATGGGAATTGAGACATAAGTAAATAAATAAATGAAAAAGAAGTATATCCACTGAAACATTAATTAGACATCTCAGCATCAAAAGGAAATAGAATGGAATAAATAATGTTTGAACATATTTCCGCAGTAAAGAATATGTTACAAAAAAGAATTAGATTTGAGGATAACAGTATTCCTCATCATAGTGAATGCAGCTCAGTATTAGAAGAAGAAAAATTCTGGCAAATTTATCTTATCAGGTAAACACACAGAGACAGGAAGAATACAGACACACAATGGTACACAAACACATAGCGGAATAACACAAAAAGAAAGGACAGGTTCTGTTTTCAGTGTAACATTTAGTACTGCAGTACTTGTGGAACTTCATTAGCAATCAAACCTTTCTTCTTATTTCAACATTTGTTCACACAAAATAAGCCATATGTAAGCATGCTTTCTGGATTTATGCTTTCACATATATTTATTACCTCATCAATCTTTTCAAAGAAAATCCTACCTAAACCTGTTGTCATCATATCCTACATGTCTCTGTTATTTTCCTCTTTCATAATAACAAGAACATAATACTCTTTGGCCAAATCTTTTTCATATAGCTTCTCAATACATCTCTTCCCAACTCATCACAACTCATTTTCTTATACAGCATACCCCCTTTTAAACTAACTTAAATCTACCGAGCTCAGACATATGAACTATAGAATGAGGCAATGCAGCAGCACAAAACAATTAACAAAACAACAACGACAAAAAATGCAAATTAGCAAAGTAAGCATCAGTATATCTAAATTAGCAAAGCAAATGCAACATTACTATTAACATAAAGCAATATTCAGCAAAAAAGGGAAGTAAATCAGTGATAAAATTGGCTTACCATAGAAATACAAAGCGAATTCAGTAGGACAATGCCTTTTAAATAGCAGCAACAGATGTAGTAACTTGTACCTAAGCATGACAAAGCGCAAGCAGAAAAAATATTATAGTGAAGACAGCAGTACAGATAAGGGAATGTCTGTTCACATCTTAATGCCTATGTCACATTTTAACATGAGAGTGGTGCACCATAGTAATTTAATTTACCAAAAATATTACCAAGTCCTTGAAAAGAAAATTATGTATGCAATACCTGTTACTAGTCCCTGCTCCTTCTTATGCTTCTTTCCTTTCCAAGTGCTCTTTTTTTAAAGAAAGGGGATCATAGAATTATTATTTAATAGATCTGTTGACAGAAAGTGTATACATTACCTTAGGTATTATTTTTTAATTTTATGAAATTAGTGCTACATTGTAACTAGTAACAAGATACCAAATAAAATAAGCAAATATGTACAAAGAAATGCATAAAACATCATTCACTAGCCATAAGGCTTTTCATGAGTCAGTAAAAATTCTCAAATCTCTCATAGAGGTAATCAGGTGTGTGGATATAAGAATATTTCTGATCACTTCATAAGCATTTCAGTAAGCAACACAAACTCCAAAGAGTAATCATATGTTTCCAAGTAATAGTGTGTCATGTTTGTGGTGTGGTCTGCAAAGGAATGTGAACTGTAAAGTCAACAGCCACTCTTTTCAACAGCTATGCGAGCTCTTACAAGAGTGCAGCGAGCTTCAAAGTAGCTGATGTGGCATAAGGAAAGTTGAAAGTTCACACAACAATAAGAATATTTTAAAGTGGCTAGTGTGTAGCTGGGCACAGCAGAGCTTTATGTCAAAGTCAGGTACAGTTTTTACCAAAATATTTATGAGAACAGTTTCATACAAAATGAAGGAATTTCACAGATTGTAAATTTACAGGAGAAGTGTGTAGAAACGAAATCTCATGAACAACAGCGTCAAAAAATTTCCGTCAGCATTGTGGTACCCACACTCACATATACACTCATCTTTCATAACTCTTAAAGTACGATTTTTGGTTGCCAACATATTTTCACAAACCAGAGTCCCTAACCACTGTTCATTATTCACAGCCTCATTACACATATACCTATATTTCATCATAATAAACACATAGCACAAAGATATTCCTCGTATAGCATCACTTTATCGATCATAGCCAAACCTCGACCTCATAATACACTTCGTTGCTGTAATAATATCATCATAATTCCTCAATCAAATTTCAAAATCGTCATAGCTTCCTTTAATAATCTCAAGACCTCAAAAAAAAAATCTCTGCTCGATTCAATAGTGTCATCTACCTTAAACATACTTCAGAAATCTTGATCTCTTACAAAATACATCACTCAAATCTCTCACAATATCACAATGGTTCTGAAAATATACGTGAACAGTTCACAAAATGAAGACAAGGTACAATTTCACAAATTTAAGGCAATCCAACTGCGTAAATACTTAGACATATGTCAGTGGCGTAGTAAAAAAAGTTTGTCTCTCTCAGTAACTTCGACAACTTTCAGGCTGCATAGGACTGGTTGTTACGGGGCAATGAATTGATGAATGAATTGCGAAGCTGTGATCACCTTCCTCTATGTTTGAATACATGGGAGACGACGTAACTTTTATAATTACTATGTTTTTACATGCGACCATTGACTCCTGTGGCAGTGGCTTTAGTAGAACCGAGATACTTACGCTACATTTTTAACTTGTTGCTACGTGCAGCGGATAATTGAATAACGGTTCGTGAATTGAAGCCGCCATTTGCATAGACTAATCGGAATTCTGAGTTAGTGATTCGAACGCTATGAGAAGTAACCGAAGGAAAAAGTAAAATGATGTTTACCTCATAACTACTACTGAGTAATCGAGTCTGTCTTAATTACATGAACATAGTTTCCTATTTATCTGTAAAAGGTTTACATGATAAGATATGAAGTGACATATATCTATTCAAGAATACAGGGTTTGTTTCTTAGAAGGAGAAGCGAAAACGCAGTAATTTACCGATTCCAGACAGTTTCCTGAAACTTACGAAGCAGCAGATAATTTACAATTAAGTTTTCACTCTCGATTCTTGTTTAATGTTTCTTGGAACATCCTCTGCGACTGTCCTTTGCACTTATTTTACAGTCTATAATCTATTTTGTTTTAAAATCTGCCTTCCTTTCCTCAATTTTATGGTATTTCTCCTTCACCTAGCTTGGATGTGAGTAATTGTAATCTCCAGTATGACTTGGACTAGTCATTTCATTTTCACATTTTTCTGTAACAAGTACACAAGCCTTATGAACGTTGTTTCCGTATGTTAAGTCATTGTTTGGCAAATTTTTATCAAATATTTGACATCATTTACTAAGTGCAAACAGGGCGTTGCCCCGAAAACTGTGATTTTAAGATGGGAATGCTATATTAGCGGCAGTGAGAGGTCGTAGTTACTCTATGGTAAAAGCAGACATCAAAAATGAAATGTCTCTGTGTTAAGGCCCACGATGTGGACATCATCCAACACTCCGTTATGTCATATCTGGTACGTCATGTCTGTTCCACGCTCAACTGTTAAGTCGATGGCTAGTAGGTACATACACTGGCGAGACTGTAGTCGAGTGTGACATCTAAGTATTTTGTATCCAGATCTAACAAGAATCTTATTTGTAGATAAGATCGCCAGACATATGTCACAATCTACAAAAGGAGTACTGAAAAAAAAGGCAGGAAAAACTGCTACATTCAAGAACATTAGTTACATGCATGTCAAATACAGTTCAGTGCAGCGTATTGGAAATACTTTATTAGTGTACTACGGAACAGTCAAAGATACTGATAGGCAGAGCATTCTGTTGCGCTTCGGAGGCGTAACTCGTTTTTAATGTGGTATTATTTCGATTGTATTGTTAGAGCACTTATCCTAACTTACTAGAAACTTAGAGCTGTTTCACAGATGTAATCTTAAATCTTGTTTTCGTTTACTTTTGCCAGTAAGTGTTAGCTGCACGCTCAGACGTATTCTGATTAAATGTTATAAATTTGTAGATAGATTTAGTTCAATCTTTCTTACTACGTTTGAAAATCACATTAGCACAATGTTGCGTCTAGCAACACTATGCCGGCTTGACAAAATTAAAAGAAAACACCCTTCTACGAAATTACGTGAGCCTTGTAATCATACCCATTTATGTAGTTCCTGCTATAAGAGATGTTCACAGTTCCACAACGGTAAATTAATTGCAAATAAGGTATAAAGTGGCATTTGGTGAGAAGTAGTATTATAACAAAGACTCAGTTGCTGTCACTTCTCGTATGAAGCAGTTGTATAACGGCTGAAATCCACGATATCCACTGTTTTGTAGCGCTATACGACAAGTTCGTTTATTTGGATGGTTTTATTAATTTTTGTATATTTTAATACTGACAACTATTTAAAATTAAAAACAAATTATGAACTTATATTTCTCACATTCTTCCAAAAGATATATTTTTTGTTACTCGATCCACAATATCTTTATTTTCATTAACTAAGGAATAAAATTCGTATCAGTTGAAACATCAGTATTCCACAAAATATGACGTTCGGGAAAATTAATGGTTTACGCACACTTCATGTTATCCGGCTCCAAAATCAGCTACGTTTGCTTGCCCTATTTACTTTTCATTTAAAATCGTGAAACAGTCGTAGGGTCTGTACGATAAAAGGAAGAATGAAGATCAAGGAGGAGCTGTTACAGCCGTTTGCAATCGACTATCTGTGTAAGCTGCAAGTAAATTGTATGGGATTCAGAGGAAAGCTGTGGAACGCCGTTCAGAACGTTCTGGTGGCAGATCACAAACAAAGATATTCAGCAGGTCGCCAAATTCTTAAAGAGGTAAAGAAAATAAACTTGTTGCCACATCGCCAGACTTCGGTGAGTGCGATTTATGATCAAAAAGCAAAAACCTCAGGCGATGATGGTTGAATTTCATGCAAAGAGAAAAGTCCCAAACATGTTTAGAAGAAACCATGCTGGTAAACTGTGGTTACAAGGATTTCGTGCTCGACATTCTGAAATAGTTTTCGGAAAAGGAGAAGGTTTGAGTTAAGGATATACTGAAAGATTATTCCCGTCTTATAATCTTCTGGGGCAAGTCTATGATGCCATGAATCTTTCAGCCCTCTCACAGCTGATCTACATTGTGCAACTTACCCTTAATTCAAAAGAAAGAACTTTGTGTTTGAAAGATTCGAAGCATGTTCACGTGGCTACACACGGGGGAATATGGGAAACTGTGAAAAATTTGGCTTGTGTCAATTCCACGTTAGCAAAATTCGTCTCCCCAGTGATCCTATACAAAGGGGAAAGAACAGGAAGGATGTTTGGGATGATGGTTTGGCACCAGGTTCCATAGCTGAAATGACGCCTAAAGGATACATTACTGTCGATTCATTTTGCAGATTCAGTGAACATTTAAATTTCCACAAACTGCCAGGGAAAGTATTGTTAATTCCGGACGGACACCAAAGCCATTTGGACAAGGATCTGACATCGAAACTCTCTCTCTGCCCGTTCATTGCTCCCACGAGCTGCAACCCCTCGATAAGAGTTTGTTCCGTCCACTCAAAGTTTATTGGAATACAAGCTGTGGACGACTTCAGTCGTCGATATCCTGGACGAAAAGTGTCTGAGGTCTATTTTCCTTCAGTATTTACGCAGACTTCGTGGAAGACGGCAGTCCCAAGCAACGCTGTTTGTGATTTTAAGGCAACCAGAATTCAGCATTTCAATCAAAGGAACCATTTGCTTCAAGCACTGTCTCAGGTAATCCACTTCCTCTCGAAGAGAACTGTGCAAGCGCATCTCAAGGCGGCCTGGAGAGCGACGACATTCACAAAGTTTCTTTTCATGACGCCGTGTCAACTCCTAAAATCTAGAGGAAGAGGATATAGAATTCAACGAATTTGTCGGTGGTTTTGGTCACTCGGAGACTGCTCCCTTCCACCGAAAATGGAAAAATTTCCACGATGAAGACGGGTAGCCGTACTAATGAAACAGCAGTTACGTCGGAACCTATTCAAAGAAAAATGATGTACAACAAAAACAAAGATTTGTAGCCTGAGTGCAGTAACACTTGATTTCGAGATACGTACACGTGCCAAGTCTTCTACCTTCGAAGAATGTCGAAACTATTACCACGATACCAAAGAGTGAAACGTGGAGTGGTAACAAAGTGTAAGTTGCCTTGACTGGTTTCAGTAAGACAGTGGCTTGAATTCCATTTGTTACGCTGGGACAGACTGACATTGACAGAAATGCCACAAAAATGTCAAGCTGTATTTGTTTCTTCAGTAGATTTTCCAAATGTTTCTGTAAACATTATAATTTAGACAAGTAAAAATATGTTTGACGCGAATTGCTCTCCCTAGTGGGGAAGTTCGCAAATTTGCTACACTGTACGATAAAAATGTCCTATCTTTTAATACATCCCTTTCTACAGTTAATATAAATTTTTATGTCGTGCATAGATGTACCCAGCATATTTTAAAATATTTCATTGTTTTCTCACATAGCAAATCATAATAAAATAATGTAGGGTAAATTGTTGGGGAAATATCCCTTCCTCTACTCTAATTTGACAGAGTATTACTTTACGTAACACTTTACATGTCATTTTAAATGGTATAAATTTTTACCGTTTCCTTTGCTAATTTTGTTTAGTAAGACGCTTTAGTTGGTTTCGTCATTGAGATCTTGCATTTTAATTTCGTTCCTATTCACTTAGAAGCTTTTCATAACGTTGCAAACATATTTCTACATCATTACTGCACGTGTCTTCCAATGTTAATGCTGGTAAATGGAGAACAGATCATACTATATTTCCATTTGACTGCGTTTGGAACACTTTTGAAAGCGTTCATAAAGACGAATATCACTCTACGTGGACAATTTCGGTTCAGTGGGTGTCACCATAATTATGAATGCCTAACATAGTAGGAGCCTTAAGTAACAGGGTCCAGCAATTCTCTGAAGTATATGTCCGAATGGAAGAGCCCACAGCCGTTGCATGATATTGCTAATTGTTATGTTCATGCACAGTTAGGAAATATTAAACCTCTTCTTTCATAATCACAAAATGTATAATTTATATAAAAGTTTGTCTTATATTACCGTACGCGAAGGTCTGTTAAGGGCTTCCGAGTTTTTAAACTAATCTAATGTGATCCGTGTGACTGATATTGACACCGATGCCGCTGTTCTATGATTAATGCGGTGGTCAATGAAGTTGTTGCGGTAACAATGATATATTAATGGATGGAAGGCTCGAGTAATGGGGCCCTGAGGATCAGCAGGGGGAGGATCTGATATGGCAGCCGGAGTGGCGGTAAAGTCAGTGTCGGACCAGTAGTTGACTTTTCACTTGTTACAGTTCGTGGACATTTTCAGCAATGGCTTGCAGTTAATTTCCTCATTAGCAGTATTAATGTTTGGTATCGCAAAATAGTCATGGGTGACTGGAATTCGAGTGTAGGAAAAGGGAGAGAAGGAAACGTAGTAGGTGAATATGGATTGGGGCTAAGAAATGAAAGAGGAAGCCGCCTGGTAGAATTTTGCACAGAGCACAACTTAATCATAGCTAACACTTGGTTTAGGAATCATGATAGAAGGTTGTATACATGGAAGAACCCTGGAGATACTAAAAGGTATCAGATAGATTATATAATGGTAAGACAGAGATTTAGGAACCAGGTTTTAAATTGTAAGACATTTCCAGGGGCAGATGTGGACTCTGACCACAATCTATTGGTTATGACCTGTAGATTAAAACTGAAGAAACTGCAAAAAGGTGGGAATTTAAGGAGATGGGACCTGGATAAACTGAAAGAACCAGAGGTTGTACAGAGTTTCAGGGAGAGCATAAGTGAACAATTGACAGGAATGGGGGAAAGAAATACAGTAGAAGAAGAATGGTTAGCCTTGAGGGATGAAGTAGTGAAGGCAGCAGAGGATCAAGTAGGTAAAAAGACGAGGGCTAGTAGAAATCCTTGGGTAACAGAAGAAATATTGAATTTAATTGATGAAAGGAGAAAATATAAAAATGCAGTAAATGAAGCAGGCAAAAAGGAATACAAACGTCTCAAAAATGAGATCGACAGGAAGTGCAAAATGGCTAAGCAGGGATGGCTAGAGGACAAATGTAAGGATGTAGAGGCTTATCTCACTAGGGGTAAGATAGATACTGCCTACAGGAAAATTAAAGAGACCTTTGGAGATAAGAGAACCACTTGTATGAACATCAAGAGCTCAGATGGAAACCCAGTTCTAAGCAAAGAAGGGAAAGCGGAAAGGTGGAAGGAGTATATAGAGGGTCAATACAAGGGCGATGTACTTGAGGACAATATTATGGAAATGGAAGAGGATGTAGATGAAGATGAAATGGGAGATACGATACTGCGTGAAGAGCTTGACAGAGCACTGAAAGACCTGAGTCGAAACAAGGCCCCCGGAGTAGACAACATTCCATTGGAATTACTGACGGTCTTGGGAGAGCCAGTCCTGACAAAACTCTACCATCTGGTGAGCAAGATGTATGAAACAGGCGAAATACCCTCAGACTTCAAGAAGAATATAATAATTCCAATCCCAAAGAAAGCAGGTGTTGACAGATGTGAAAATTACCGAACTATCAGTTTAATAAGTCACGGCTGCAAAATACTAACGCGGATTCTTTACAGACGAATGGAAAAACAAGTAGAAGCCGACCTCGGGGAAGATCAGTTTGGATTCCGTAGAAATACTGGAACACGTGAGGCAATACTGACCTTACGACTTATCTTAGAAGAAAGATTAAGGAAAGGCAAACCTACGTTTCTAGCATTTGTAGACTTAGAGAAAGCTTTTGACAATGTTGACTGGAATACTCTCTTTCAAATTCTAAAGGTGGCAGGGGTAAAATACAGGGAGCGAAAGGCTATTTACAATTTGTACAGAAACCAGATGGCAGTTATAAGAGTCGAGGGACATGAAAGGGAAGCAGTGGTTGGGAAAGGAGTAAGACAGGGTTGTAGCCTCTCCCCGATGTTATTCAATCTGTATATTGAGCAAGCAGTAAAGGAAACAAAAGAAAAATTCGGAGTAGGTATTAAAATCCATGGAGAAGAAATAAAAACTTTGAGGTTCGCCGATGACATTGTAATTCTGTCAGAGACAGCAAAGGACTTGGAAGAGCAGTTGAACGGAATGGATGGTGTCTTGAAGGGAGGATATAAGATGAACATCAACAAAAGCAAAACGAGGATAATGGAATGTAGTCGAATTAAGTCGGGTGATGTTGAGGGTATTAGATTAGGAAATGAGACACTTAAAGTAGTAAAGGTGTTTTGCTATTTGGGGAGCAAAATAACTGATGATGGTCGAAGTAGAGAGGATGTGAAATGCAGACTGGCAATGGCAAGGAAAGCGTTTCTGAAGAAGAGAAATTTGTTAACATCGAGTATAGATTTAAGTGTCAGGAAGTCTTTTCTGAAAGTATTTGTATGGAGTGTAGCCATGTATGGAAGTGAAACATGGACGATAAATAGTTTGGACAAGAAGAGAATAGAAGCTTTCGAAATGTGGTGCTACAGAAGAATGATGAAGATTAGATGGGTAGATCACATAACTAATGAGGAGGTACTGAATAGGATTGGGGAGAAGAGGAGTTTGTGGCACAACTTGACCAGAAGAAGGGATCGGTTGTTAGGACATGTTCTGAGGCATCAAGGGATCACCAATTTAGTATTGGAGGGCAGCGTGGAGGGTAAAAATCGTAGGGGGAGACCAAGAGATGCATACACTAAGCAGATTCAGAAGGATGCAGGTTGCAGTAGGTACTGGGAGATGAAGAAGCTTGCACAGGATAGAGTAGCATGGAGAGCTGCATCAAACCAGTCTCAGGACTGAAGACCACAACAACAACATCGCAAAATAAATTCTTCTGCTGTCCCTCGGTCGGAGATGTGCTCCTACTCACACATAGCGTAAACACAATTAATTATTCAAGTTTAGTGCAAAACTTGTTTACAGGTGATACGAAAAGAAATACGAGAATATCCGAAGACAGTGTCAAACTCGTTCAATCATATGACCGTGCTGACATAAAATCACATAGGAACCTACAGATCAATACAACTTATTCACCTCTGGATCGAAATTTCTTGCTGTTCATGAGAGGGCCAAGTCAAGAGATGATGCATTTCGACGGTACGGCGTTCTCTTGAAACGTACAAGAGCAGGCGGAATGCTTCCGCCGCATTTTCCCGCCGTAACTAGGGCTTGCGTCACACCGCAATAAATTATACTATAGCTTCCTACAGCCGTGGCTTAGTTTATATTTCGTGGCCCATAGGAACCGACCCTAGAGCAACGTCAGATGACACCTTTACAACTGTCTTTCTCAGACGTTTCTGATCAAGATTCCTAAATCGTTTTTGCTGCAAAGTGGCTGACTTCACGTCTGTCGGTTTTGCCTCTCTTCCAGTTTACTCCTTACGCTGATGTTTGGATATCATAAACCTTATTATCTACATGAATGTTGTTGTTACTTAGGTGGTTTGTATACTACTAGAATACATCATTAGCCCTTCACCTCTTTCACTGCGCACAAACTTTGAAGTTTTCCGCGTTGCTACTTTGTATCACATTATTTTATCTTTAAACACATTCGCTATCCCACTCATAAATCATTTAAAGCCTTCCTCATGCTATGCCAGAGCACCTGATCTTTTCGCGAACCTTAGCATTGGCTACCGTTCATAATTTGTTTATTACAATTTCGTCACTATTTCGTCAATATCAAATAAAAATAACCACGATGCTTTCCCGAGTCATTCCATTCTTGAAAGGCAAATTAACTTTATGGATTTTCACTTATAGAATCCCGTCGAAGATGTTTCAGACGTCACCAAAAACATAAAAATATCCTCTTTACTTTTCTTCGCCCCTACTGATGTTTGCCCGTCTTATCACATTATGTCGATTCTTGTTTGCTATGCAACTGAGTTCCTTCAGATCCTCGACGAAATTCGCATCATTTTTTCGGAACTACAAATTTCTATTCTATTTTCCATTTGTGTGCGTTACTTGAGCCTTTATTAAATTTATATTTTGCTCAAGTTCTGTGTTGATCTCTTTAATGAAACAATGTGCTTCCTGTGCTTTAGTAATCTGCTTAATTATCGTGTTTATGGTTGGTTGGTTGTTTGGGGGAAGAGACCAAACAGCGAGGTCATCGGTCTCATTGGATTAGGGAAGGACGGGGAAGGAAGTCGGCCGTGCCCTTTCAGAGGAACCATCCCGGCATTTGCCCAGAGCGATTCAGGGAAATCACGGAAAACATAAATCAGGATGGCCGGACGCGGGATTGAACCGTCGTCCTCCCGAATGCGAGTCCAGTGTGCTAGCCACTGCGCCACCTCGTTCGGTATCGTGTTTGTGAAATGGTCCCTATGCGTTGATAATTTTCGTAGCAAATTGATCCTGAAATGAAAATATCTTAGCTGGTAATGTAATCGAGGATGTGAACAATGCTCGTAGGTGAAATATTTCTTAAACAAAAGATTTTAAATAGTCAGGTATACAATTACTAGTGTGAAACTCATGTTACAACACTCATTAACACTGAAAAAGGGCAACATTGATATCAAAATCCTACTCTTACAAAAGTTGTACACATAGTTCATAAACATGAAAAATACCTCACAGTGAAAATTACTCAGTCGTTAATGAAAAATCCAAAGTTCCATGGTATGGATGTCTCAGTCAACAATAGTTCCACCTGGACTGCTATGCAACTAAATGAAAAAAAATATTACCTTCATTCCTCTTCATATGCTTTCCTAATCTCATTACATCTCATTTCATTCTTAATCACTATCGAATCTTTCTCCTCTGTTTCGCAATATTGAAACGTAAATTATTTTATTGAAACACAGATACACCTGTATTCAGACACAAATCATTTTACATAGACGTACTTAACTGTACGTCTACATTGCCATGAGTCTTCAGTTTGGCGTCTGACTCAGTATTCCTCTAATGATGAAACTCCCTCAGTCTTCGCTGCTAAGCAGTGACGATGAAACACGCACATATTCGAGCGACAGCGCTACTCTGACGAAAGACTGACTGCGAATAATAGGCAATTCAAAATTGTCGCTTAGCGTTTGAGACATTCGATGTACGTACAAATTCCAGAAATGCAAAATAACAAACTCCCAATAGACCTGTTTCAAAGTTAATGGACGGTATACAACGTTTTTGTTGTTCTCTTGTTACGTGTCCATGCTGCCGTGCAAAATATTAATTACTACTTGGCAGCGTAATATTGATTTCAAAAAAATGGTTCAAATGGCTCTGAGCACTATGGGACTCAACTGCTGTGGTCATAAGTCCCCTAGAACTTAGAACTACTTAAACCTACCTAACCTAAGGACATCACACACATCCATGCCCGAGGCAGGATTCGAACCTGCGACCGTAGCGGTCGTGCGGTTCCATACTGTAGCGCCTTTAACCGCTCGGCCGCTCCGGCCGGCAATATTGATTTCAGTTCCGAGGTCCGAATTCACACCAACTTTTACCTCCGACAGTCGATAAAGCCTGCCAGCATGTGATATAGCAGTATACGAACTGAAATGAAACTGTAGCTCTGGCCAATGTGTCATGGTACATAGAAATGGATAGACTGTAAATGAAAATACGGTGGCTCACAACATTCATTTAATGGAAAATACGCTTCTCAATACGAATTAGTGTTTTTGTGACGTTCAGTGTAGTCCTTCGTTAATAAATAACAGTTGGAATGGATATCTCTATTTGTGATCTTCAAGAGCGGTTGATGTTGCCTTTAGTGATCCCCTATAATGCTCTGGCCATCTGCTTCGTTACATAGAATGTTTAGCGTGTGACAGGGCAGAGGGTGGAGGCGGTGTGGATGTGTTTGAAAAGCAGAGAGGCGGGCAGAGGAAGGGTTAGGTACTGTAAGTAGTATGCAGGAGGTGTCAGAGGAAGACAAACTGCATCGTAATTCTTTCAACTCAGGGTGAAGAGCAGTAAAGGCGGTAGCCCAGACTCGATACGGGCTGTTATTTCACATAGGAGATCGTGCAGGGCAAGCTAATACATCTCCCGGCTACAGCGACCTATTTCGCTTTGTCTGCATGCCGTCGGCGGCACACCAGCTACGGAACAGTGTTGGCTTAAATGGACTGAAATATTCCTCCTGGATGCGCACACTTCTCGGAATCCTGAGCCATGTATCTTTAACTCAGAAGAGCTAAACATTTTAAAGAGCACGGACTAGCAAGTTGCTATGAAATACCTGCTCTACGGTTGAATGTTACATAGCCTTGTTACACTAAAATATCTCAACGTTTGAAACCTGGTAGTCAAGGGAGGCAGGCTCGGTTACGATTGTGGGCGGGGCCGTAATCAGTTACTATTGGTTGGCTTTTTTTTATCACACACAATTTATTAAAATCAACAACAAATTAAAATATTGGCAATAACTGAAGAATTGTTTCACGGCATAAAGCCTTAATGGGCAGAAAATGAGAATTTTTTAAACTTTTAAATTACAATTACAGTTATCAAGATACAAAAGAGAAATCACCAAAGGTCTTAAAGCTTACTGCTAAAATGCAATTACCAAATTAGGATTTTAAAACAAGTAACCATGCTCACGACTGAAGGCCATAATGGTAATAAATTAAGAACTGTTTCACGGCTGAAGGCCTTAAACGTCAAGAATTGCAATTATAAAAAAATTTAACAAACATAGTGTCAAACAGCAATGCAATAGCAAAAGTTTATTTATAAGACAGGCAACTGATCATCAAACAGGCGAGACAAAATTATAATAAACTTGGTAGCACAACCGTTTATCTTGCTGTAACGCCAAGAGTTGCAATTATATTTAAAAAAATTAGAACATACAATAACAAAGTTAATTCAAAAGGAACAGGCACCTGATTCCCAAACAGGTGAGACAACTGATGGTAACATACAATAAAAAAGTTAATTCAAAAGAACAAGCATCCTGATCCCCAAACAGGTGAGACAAATGATGGTAACTTGGTAATACAATAATAAAATAATAACACAATAATAAAACACAAGGGCCAGTCACAGACTGTGTTCCAGGAATCGACCTCTGAGTATATCAGGCAAAGAACAATTTCGAGAGCAATGAGAAAGGCATCCAAGAGTTGAATTCACATCATATGATGGTAACTCAGACTAGTGGTAGTCTAACGAATGACTAATGATAATATGCTGAAGCTACCTAACGTCCTATAACCAATGCAACCATGGAACAACACGCCAAGACCGGAACCAGCGGTCAGCACTACGTCCTCAGAACGCTATGTCTAGAGCGTCCGAAATGAGAAAAGAGTAGCAGAAACACCAACCGACCTATTAATCAAGGAAACTGTAAAAACTACACGCCTTACCGGACAGCAGCGGCAAGGCGAGGAAACGTACACTGCTGTTACATACACTAACCACCAGGGCAGATAACTGGGGCGTTAGCGACCACCAGGCAGGAAAAATACCGCTGGTTGTACTTACCAAACAGTAACACACAGAATGCAGCAGTTAGTAACAAGAAGTCATGGAAAGCTAATTAGATCCGCCTTCCCCTAGCACTCCACTCGCTGCTGTTCGTCTCGGCGACACTGCGAACAGCAACACGCACTCAAGTCACTGGAGAATCGACAGATCTCACAATGTTGGAGGTTTCAATAGTCGGATTAATATAAACTCAACTTAAAGCTTGTTGGATCAGGTTGACGACTAAGTGTTGTACCCTCATGACCACAGCCCTTATATCCGTCAGAGCGTGTGTGCCGCAAGCGGTCCCAGCGTGTTCTCGCAGTGCATTCTTGGCTCCTCTGGAGTCCCCAAACGAACTGCTCACTCACACGACCTGGAGACACAAACACGTAACCCCAAAGATAGAACCTCAGTTAATACATATCGATGACGCCGCTGCTGCCACTCGCGGACAGGCAATGCTTGCGAAACCAAGTGGTGCGAGTAAACCCAAAAAGAAGACAAACAACCGCAACCATGTCATCTAAACGATACAGTCTGGCCTCCAACAGAGGACGGAATCCTACAACAGCATCAACGTGAGCCGCTCAACGTTGTTGTTCGATTTTGGGATTACTGCGGTCTCTGTATTCCAGTTTTACTCCCGATATGATATCATGGTCATTTTAAGGCGATGTAAAATAAATTTATTAACCGTATCCCATCAATTCGGCAATGAATTTGCCGGTACGGTGTGTTAAAATCCTTGAAGAAGAAATACGATAGAGAAATCCTCCTGTAACAGCTCCCTAACATTGGTAAAATGGTTACTTGTTGCTGATAAAATGGTACGAAAACGGGATAGTAAAGTATATTTGCATTCTATAGTTTAATTTTATTGAGTAATCGAAGTTACAGATGTGACTGTATTATGAACAAGAGATGTTTGCCAGCAGTGACAGATTGAAATGGAAGATAGCATGAATATGGTAGTCATATGGTACTGAGTATACAAAATACAAACACTGAACCTCTTTATTTTGCCTTAATGGCATTAAATGACAAACGGTAATTAATGGCTAAACTGCAGGGAAGTTGAAATTATTAAACTGGCACAGAACTATTTCAGTGCAGGATTGAATGTTACCGAAATTGATAAGTTGTGAAATAATAAATCGCGAAAAGGCAAAATACGATTGCACTTGATTCCTATATTCGAAACAGAACTAAGTTCAATGTGAATGCATTAGCCAACATAACATTACCGGCCTGAACACAGACCATGCACCTCACAGTTAATTGATTCAGCTCAGACTTCAAAGCACAGACAGGATACACATGAAAAACTTATAACTAAAATAAATTACAGATTGCACAAAGGTCTCACTTTCTCATAGTAAATTTAAGGCAAGAGGCAGTGAGTCCATTTAACTACAAGTGCTTTAAAGTTAACAGAGAATAGGGGATAGAAACGATTTATAACAGTTTCAGCATCAAACTATTCGGAATAAAACTCACACAATTTTAAATAAACGGTATAAACTTGTGATCAAATAACAGTTCCACTAGAACTTGTTAAAATATGAGCCCTTCTACGATCGTCTAAAAAATAAGTCGGATATTTACCGGAGACGCTGTTCCACACTGTGAGGCCAAAATAATGCCCACTTCCAGAAGCTGTAAGAGAGAACTCAAAACAAATTTGTGTGTCAAGGGTTTAGTAAAACAACACAGGTTTTCGCGAATCTCATCAAACATATTATCACATAACGAGAAAGGTGATCATCATTCATTTCCACTCCAGACTTGGTGAATATAAAATGATGGCAGGACACGTCCACCACCCAAAGCGGCAGGAACAACCATTATGAGACGCACCCCGTGACAATAACAGAAGAAAGAAGCAGTGATTCTTCAAAATGGCCTAGGGACGCTCTTAGCGTTAACTCATCGGCAATCACAACGCGGCCACCGTACCTCCCTCCTTATTCAGCGACGCCTGTTATCGTCCGGAACAGCAGCAAGAGAAGACCTCTCAAAGATTCACGCGTCCGTTGAAATCCATTCAAAGAGCCACAGAGAAGTTCAGTGAGGGGCCGGAATCCATTTAACTGAATGAGTGGCTCACAAATATTCGTGCTTTGTTAGATTATACATCTTAGCTCCTGTATGTCCACCACGAAAACGTAGAAAAGAAAGTTTTATTGCAGGACAATACTTCGTATAAAGATTTTCGAAGCCCGAAATCAAGCAAAAAATTAAAAGAAGAAAATGAAAAAGAAATTTAGGCCTTTCTGGAGATGATGGGAGGAACATTCACTAGCGTTAAATTAACTCTTAGTGCAGAAAACTCTGCAAACTTTTGTCTCGATACAAATATTAAAGATATGCCTAACTCTAGACCATTGCAGTTGACAGTTTTTAAAACTTTTCATTCACTGCCGAGTTAAGTATTATTCTAACATTTATATTCCTGTCATAGTTAACAGCTTTTTGTTCAAGTTAAGATTAAGCCTTATGCTAATATCTAAATTTCCCTTCGCTTATATTACTACATAATACTGAATTAAGTGGTGGATATAGTAACTGTTTAAAATACTTAGCCCTCTGTAAGTATTGTGCGACTAAATTGGTAGGAGCTTATCAGAACAGTGACAAAATTTGCTTGATTATTGCCTGAATTCGTTTTAAAATTTTAAACATTTATTTCGAATCATTACATTTGCATCTGAAAAAGACAATAAGACTCATCATATGGAATGATATAAATTACTGAGGGTTTTTCGTCACTGCATGACTGTTATACTGTAAATATAAGAAACGCAAAAAGCAAAAACATGTTTTAAGTTTGGTACTTGATCGCTATGTGAAAAAGAGAAACTGGCTCGTTCAAATGATTCACCACTCTTGAAATTTAATAACAATTAAGAGCAATTACCACGATTAGAGCAGAAATTTAACACACAGTGACCACATAAGAATGAAACAAAAGGAAAATATCTATTTTATTCCTTGTCTCATCAAGATTTTGGAATGAAAGTTGTGTTATTATCAGAAAACAAACATTGTCTTTGAATTAAACATATAGTTTCTTGGTGTATTTTCAAAAATATTTGATCATTTGTAGAAGTCGTGATTGTCGCCTCGAGTTGCTGATAAAATTCTTTATTTAACAGCCACTTTCGGTCGATAGATCACCATTATGTCCTTAAAAGCGTCTACAGCATCATGTTAGGCGAATATAAAATCATTAATGACATGTACTAAAACCATGAATGATGATGGTCTGTAGGCCGACACTGATTGTTAAATAAAGAACTATATCAGCAGTTCGAGAAGTTAATTAAGATATCTTTCAAATACTTGCGAGCAATGGTGCACAACCTCCAGGAAATATTTGATCGATCGTTTCTTTTCTATACAGGTCTGATATCTGCTTTTGAAATCAATAAAGAACCCATTACACCTTCTTTCACCTTCTTCGGGCATATACCTATAACCTTTATTTCTCTATGCTGATCAGTATGAAGTTCTACAGTAGTTAAGCTTCTCAAAACTACAGGAGGAGGCACGTATTCATGGAACAGAACATTTTTTTCTTTCCTTTTTTGTTGATATTCGCAGCATCTCTCGCTACTACCTCTCCCGTGGACAACTTGGACCTGATCTCTGCGTGACATCCGACAGTCGACAGTAGCTATCAGTGATATTGATGTCCCATCTCCCATGCTGTTTGAATTCATTCTCCTTGACATCCGAATCAACCTTTCTCCATGCTCCTTACTGAGATGGACATGTCTTCAGAAAAGAAGCAGAATGTGGATGAGGTATTTCCCTTCTATTTAATATCTATGGGTATGGATCTTTCGTAGAGAGAACAGTTATATATAATTGTTAAGTTTGGACCTAATTCATAATCATACTCTGAAAGGAACGTAATTGGTATAACGTCTGAACAACAAGACTTGCTTTTATTAAGTGATTTAAGTTGCTTCACTACTCCGAGGACATTTACTTCTACGTTATTTATGTTGGCAGATGCTCTTGATTCGATTTCTGGAATATTTACTTTGTCTTCTTCTGTGAAGGCATTTCAGAATGCTGTGTTTCGTAACTCTGCTTTGGCAGCACTGTCAACGATGGTATCTCCATTGTTATCGCGCAGAGAAGGCATTGATTGGATTTTCTGCCAGGTTTCGAGACAAAGTTTCGTTGTGGAAACTGTTGTAGGCATCTCGCATTGAAGTCCGAGCTGCATTTAGAGCTTCTGTAAAAGATCGCCAATCTTGGAGGTTTTGCGTCTGTGTAAATTTGGCATGTTTGATTCGTTGTTTCTGCAGCAGTGTTGTGACCCGTTTTGCGTACCAAGGAGGTTTGTTAATTTATTTGACATAAATCTCTCAATTGCTGCCGATACTATTTCTTTGAATTGAAGCCACAAATGATGTACACTTACTAATTTTAGAGGAGTGGAGATTGCCTCTCAGGAAGGCGTCAAGTGTATCTTTAACTGCTTTTTTGTATAGGTATATTTTTCATTTCTTTCCAGAGGATTTGTGGGTTACGATATTCAGTCTCGCTACGATAATCCTGTGTTCACTAATCCCTGAATATCGTTTCGATGCTCGTTATTATCTCCGGATTGTTTGTTGCTAAGTATGTTTTCACAACCCTATACTATTCGCGTAGGCTCATGAACTGACTGCTCGAAATAATTTTCAGAGAATACGTTTAGCACAATTTCGGATGATGTTTTATGCGTGCCTCCGGAATTAAACATGTATTTTCGTCAACATATCAAGGGTGAATTAAAGTCACCAGCAACTAGAATCGTATCAGTTGGGTACGTGATTGAAATCAAACCCAAGTTTTCTTTGAACCTTTCAGCAACTGTGTCATCTGAATTGGGTGGTGATTAAAACGGCCGGCTGCTGTGGCAGAGCGGTTCTAGGCACTTCATTCCGGAACCGTGCTGCTGCTACGGTCGCAGGTTCGAATCCTGCCTCGGGTATGGATGTGTGTGATGTCGTTAGGCTAGTTAGTTTTAAGTAGTTTAAGTCTAGGGGACTGCTGACCTGAGATGTTAAGTCCCATAGTGCTTAGAGCTATTTTAACCATTTTGTCATTAAAAGGATCCAATAATTGTTTTGTTCCGGTTGGCAACAAAGACCTCTGCCCATACTAGCTCACAGGAACCATCTACTTCATTTTCCGGACGAGATAAACTACATCTAACGGCTAAAAACACATCACCGCCAACCGTGTTTAGCCTATCCTTTCGGGACACTGTTAGGTTCTTCGGAAAAATGTCGGCTACGCTTATTTCCGGTTTTGTGAGAGAAGAAAACGGCGGTATAAAGTATAACCTCCAAAAGAATCACAGTCTCTACTTTTATAGCTTTGCCTGCACTGTCTTTCGTCTTGTCTCGTCGTGAATCACGCTTCGCAACATATAAATTCCCGAATTACAAGCAATATGACATAGGATGATAAGCTGAAGAATGAAGCGTCTTGATTTTAATATCACACAAACACAGAGACAGTTTTGCTCTTAGAAGGTTAGCTTTGCATATCGATCGTACTTTATTCAGTTAATGACACACTCTTTATGTAAACTGTGAACTAATGCGAAAATTGAGCCAGCTCGAGTGTCGTGAAAACGTTCGTCAGGATTTGCCTCGGATCCTCAGCAAAGCAGGGATGTCATATGGAGTAGTCTCTCACCCTCCTCCCTCCCACCCCCCCCTCTCTCTCTCTTTGTCCCTCCGTCCCTCATCCCCGTATCTGTGTGTGTGTGTGTGTGTGTACGTACGTCTCCCACTGAAGAGTAAACCGAGTGACCAGTACGGCGAGTAATTCCTGTAACTACTCGCGTGCAAAATTTTATGGCGTGCTTCCATGTTAGGCTAAATGTAGACGTTACTCTCCACACGCTCCGCTCAGAGCGAATACATATCTCACGAAGAATAAGAGGGATGCATGGTGCTAATGCGACGTAATAGGTGATGTCTCCGATCCCTTAGCATTACGTAAACATTGAAAGTTAGAATATTCTCAGCATGTTATTGCAAGAATCAACGTTTTACGTTTTGGCAGGATAGGGTTATTGGTCCCACAAAAAAAAAAATAAAAAAAAAAATAGGAACAGTTCACAGTCTGTCAACGAGTGCATCACATCACTTAAGGAAATAATCCTTAAAAAAATTTCATTATTTCGGGTGGCTATTACTCCCACGATAAATTTCAAAATATTTTGTGTTGCTCTTTTCAGTTAATAGATGTTTATTATTGCTAATGATATTCATTTCGTCCTAGGAGCGATCAGGACTGCACTAGCACTAACAATTCATGAGGCCACAGATGTTCTCTTACAAATAAATTTGTTGCAGGAATGACCATTGTAACAGTATCGATATGTCACTGAATAGTGGGACGGCCTGCATCTTTTTGTTCATCTTCTGAGCTGTTTTCGTCCTCATTCTGACTTGTTTGATGCGGCCTGCCACAACATCCTCTCCTGTACCAACCTCCTCATTTCAGAGTAGCACTTGCTCCCACCGTCAGCAGCTGTTTGTGGTAAGTATTCCAATATCTGTCTTTCTTTACAATGTTTGCCGTCTTCGATTCCCTAAAGTAAGATATAACTTACTACTTGGTGTCTTAAAACATGTCCTTTGTTCTATCAGCTGTCTTCCACATCATCTTTTCTGTGCCCACAATTTTTAATTCAAGTTTGTTGCCCGTTAGACCTCTCTACATTCGCCCTTCTTTCATGTACTGTCAGTTACATTCTTCGCTCATTAGTCCACTTATTTCATTAATGAGATCTTACATTCCTCAACTTCACCTATTACAGTGTTGTCGTCAACGAAATTTGTAATTAAATTCCTTTCACCATGAATTTTAATTCCACTCCTGTCTATCTCTATGTCTAACTCTCTCTCTCTCTCTCGTCATTGCTTCTTTGATGTATAGATTGAATAGTACAGAGAAGACTACATCGGTCTTATTCGTCCTGTTTAATCTGATCCCTTCTCTCAACGTCTCTCATTCTTACTGTCCCGTCTTGCTTCTCCTAGCTCCCGCCTACTGCTCGTCTTACCCTATAGCTCATACCTTTTTATTCTGAGAATTCCCAAGATCTTGAAGTGTTTTATGTCGTTGAATGCTGTCCTAAGTTCCACTAATTCAATGAAGACATCCTTATTAGTTAATCCTACCTTAATTTTCAGTCACTTCTCTTGCCTTTTTCTAGTCTTTATCTAATATATTATCAATTTCTTTTCTCATTCTTTCGTATATTATTCTTATTAGCAGCAGAGATGCGTGAAATGTTAAGCTAATTGTGTCATAGATCTGACATTTATCTGTCTTTGATTTCTTTGCGATTATGTGAACCATATTTTTTTCAAAAATCTGCTGGTATATCCTCTCTCATAGACGCTGTACACGGACTAGAACAAATGTTTGGTTTTACTTCCTCCAACGATTTTACAAATTCTCCATGCCTTCCATCTTGTTTGATCATAAGTCATACCACTGACCCTATTACCGGATACCCAATTTTTTTCCAAATACATATACATTACTCCATCTATAACACCAGCAGACAAATCCTCCTTTTTTTAGGAGTCGCCTTGTAATATTCTAATCAGCCAGCCATTTTTTCAATGTCCTCCTAATGAACATTTTTCCTTCGATTTCTTTATATTTTTCTTTCAGCCATTGCACTGAATAGGTCAGGTGTCCACTATACGCAAGAGGCGGCTACACGGTAACAGTGGCTGTGTGGCGTGGACTGGGTGGTCTTTTAGGTTTGATGGTCTCGGGAAAACACAAGAAATGCCTGAATCTCAAAGGGTACAGGCCACACAAGAAGAGCGTAAATACAGGACCCATCGGTATAACAGTTGTAAATTGTAGTATATGTGTTGGTAATGTTCCAGAGCTCCAAACACTAATAAGAAAGGACTGATAGTGAAATCGCTATAGGCACTGAAAGCTGGCAAAGCCGGATATAAGCTCAGCCGAAATTTTTGCGAAGAACCTAATGCTGTTCCGAAAGAATAGACTAAACACGGTTGGCGGTGGCGAGATTCTTGCTGTTAGGAGTAGTTTACCTTGTCGCGAAATTGAAGTAGATACTTCGTGTGAGACAGTACGGCATAGGTCATTCATTGATGGCAACCGGAATAAAATAATAAATGGTTCCTATTACCGACCTCCCAATTCAGATGATACAGTTGCTGAAAGGTTCAAAGAAAACTTGAGTTTGGTTTCAAACATTTACCCGACACATACGATTATAGTTGGTGGTGTCTTTAATTTACCCTCGATATGTTGGCGAAAATACATGTTTAATTCTGGAGGTACGCATAAAGCATCCGAAATTGTGCTAAACGCATTCTCTGAAAATTATTTCGAGCAGTTAGTCCATGAGGCTACGCGAATAGTAAACCGTTGTGAAAACACACTTGAACTCTTACCAACATATAATCTTGAGTTAATAACGAGCATGAAAGCGGTTACAGGAATTAGTGAACACATGGTTATCGTAGCAAGATTTAATATTGTAACCCACAAGTTCTCCAAAAAGAAATGAAAAATATACCTATTCAAGAAAGCAGACAAAAATAAACTGACGCATTCCTGAGAGACAATCTCCACTTCATCCAAATTAATATCTGTAGACGAGATGTGGCTTCAATTCAAAGAAATAGTATCGGCAGCAACTGAGAGATTTATACCAAATAAATTAAAAAAGGACGGAGCTCATCCTCCTTGGTACGCAAAAAGGGTCACAACACTGTTGCAGAAACAACGAAACAAACATGTCAAATTTAAACAGACGCAATATCCCCAAGATTGGCGATCTTTTACTGAAGCTCGAAATGTAGCTCATAATTCAATGCGAGATGCTTACAACAGTTTGCACAACGAAACTTTGTCTCGAAACCTGGCAGATAATCGAAAAAGATTCTGGTCGTATGTGAAGTATGTTAGTAGCAAGAAACAATCAATGACCTCTCTGCGCGATAACAGTGGAGATACTATGAAAGGCAGTATTGCTAAACAGAGTTACTAAGCACAGCCTTCAGAAATGCTTTTACAACAGAAGACAAAGTAAATATTTCAGAATTCAAATCAAGAACAGCTGCCAACATGACTAACGCAGAAGAAAGGTACGGCCAAAGTGTAGTGAAGCAACTTTAATCACTTAATAGAACCTATTCTTCTGGCCCAGACTGTATACCAATTAGGTTCCTTTCAGAGTATACTGATGCATTAACTCCATAGTTAACGATTATATACAGCCGTTCGCTCGAAGAACGATCTATACCAAAAGACTGGAAAGTTGCACAGGTCACACCAATATTCAAGAAATGTAGTAGGAGTAATCCCCTAAATTACACGCCCATATCCTTAACGTCGATATGCAGCAGGATTTTGGAAAATATATTGTGTTCGAACATTATTACATATTGCAGTCTATTGACACACAGTCAACATGGGTTCAGAAAACATCGTTCTGTATTCGCATGAAGTGTTGAATGCTATTGACAAGGGGTTTCAGATCGATTCCATATTTCTGGATTTTCGGAAGGCTTTCCACACTGTACCACACAAGCGGCTTGTAGTGATGTTGCGTGATTATGGAATATCGTCTCAGTTATGTGACTGGATTTGTGACTTCCTATCTGAGAGATCACAGTTCGTAGTAATTGACGGAAAGTCATCGAGTAAAACAGAAATGGTTTCTGGCATACCCCTAAGTATTGTTATAGGCCCTTTCCTTATCTACAGGGTGTTACAAAAAGGTACGGCCAAACTTTCAGGAAACATTCTTCACACTCAAAGAAAGAAAATATGTTATGTGGACATGTGTCCGGAAACGCTTACTTTCCATGTTAGAGCTCATTTTATTACTTCTCTTCAAATCACATTAACCATGGAATGGAAACACACAGCAACAGAACGTACCAGCGTGACTTCAAACACTTTGTTACAGGAAATGTTCGAAATGTCCTCCGGTAGCGAGGATACATGCATCCACCCTCCGTCGCATAGAATCCCTGATGCGCTGATGCAGCCCTGGAGAATGACGTATGTATCACAGCCGTCCACAATACGATCACGAAGAGTCTCTACATTTGGTACAGGGGTTGCGTAGACAATAGCTTTCAAATGCCCCCATAAATGAAAGTCAAGAGGGTTGAGGTCAGGAGAGCGTGGAGGCCGTGGAATTGGTCCGTCTCTACCAATCCATCGGTCACCGAATCTGTTGTTGAGAAGCGTACGAACACTTTGACTTAAATGTGCAGGAGCTCCATCGTGCATGAACCACATGTTGTGTTGTACTTGTAAAGTCAGATGTTCTAGCAGCACAGGTAGAGTATCCCGTATGAAATCATGATAACGTGCTCCATTGAGCGTAGGTGGAAGAAACTAAAATGAGCTCTAACATGGAAATGAAGCGTTTCCGGACACATGTCCACATAACATCTTTTCTTTACTTGTGTGTGAGGAATATTTCCTGAAAGTTTGGCCGTACCTTTTTGTAACACCCTGTATATAAACGATTTTGGAGACAAAATGAGCAGACGTCTTAGGTTGTTTTCAGATGACGCTGACGTTTATCGACTAATAAAGTCATCAGAGGATAATGTCCAAAACGATTTAGATAAGATTTTTGAATCGTACGAAAATTGTCAGTTGACTGTAAATAACGAAGTGTTAGGTTATCCACATGAGTGCTAAAAGGAATTCCTTCGATTACACGATAAATCAGTCAAATCTAAAGGCCGTACATTCAACTGAATACCTAGGAACTACAATTACGAACAACTGAAATTGGAAAGAACACATAGAAAGTGTTGTGGGAAGGCTAACCAAAGACTGCGTTTTATTGGCATGACATTTAGAAAATGTAACAGATCTACTAAGGACACTGCCAACGCTACGCGTGTCCGTTCTCTTTTAGAATACTGTTGCACGGTGTGGGATCATTACCATATAGGACTGATATAATACCAGATTTGGGATGGACATCATTAAAAGGAAGGCGTTTTTCGTTGCGACGGAATCTTCACACGAAGTTCCAATTAGCAACATTCTCCTACGAATGCGAAAATATTTTTTTGACACCGACCTACATAGGGAGAAACGGTCACCACGATAAAATAAGGGAAATCAGAGCTCGTACGAAAAGATATAGGTGTTCGTTCTTTCCGCGAGCTGTACGAGACTGGAATATTAGAGAATTGGGAAGGTGGTTCGATGAACCCTTTGCCAGGAACTTAAAAGTGATTTGCAGAGTATCCATGTAGATGTAGATGTACTTTCCGTACAAAACCCACTGATATAATTCCTGAGTAACTTATGTTGCTGCTTCGCCCTCTTATCGTTAACTTCTTTGTATCCACTTTTGTTTATTAGATGATGTAATTGTTCTGTTACTCAAGGCATCTCCTCAATTACGTTGCTCGCACTTTAATTTGTCTGTCAAACTTCTTCAACATAGCTACTTAGAGTGCTAATCCTCATCGCAGTATCCACAGTTCCTAAGAACTTAAAGCGCTATATCATTATCAAATTGCCTGCATAAAGTCATGGTTAGGGAATGTTTTACTGGATTCAGTTCAAATGAAAGTCGCTCAGTGTTACTATCATTGGTTTTCCTCCTGGCGGAGTTGTGCTGAAGTGACAGTGGTGGCGATGGGGGGGGGGGGTGGCGGTTTTACAGTAAAGTACTCAGAATACCGTAAACATGGTCCTATTAAAAATTGTGGGGCATTAATTTCAGCATGGAATGTGACCAGACATATATTGTTTGGACCATTCGTCCCAATGCTAGTGGTCATCGAAGTTCCACAAATTTTACATTATGTGACAAATTTTCGTTTAACTTCTGTTTTTTTTTCTTTTCTTTTCATAACATCACCTAAACTAACCTATCTATCAATATAGTGGTAAATACAAAAATTATATAGGAATAAATTTTCCCTCCTTCGCGACGAAAAGTAAATTTTTAGGACCACGCGTTTCCGTACAGGTCCATCTTTAAGTTCGGCCAACTCACACTGATTGTGTAATTGGTGGCGGGGGTTGGGTGGGGGGGTAGTGTAATGATTTTTTTTGTTGTCGCCCGTTTCGTGTTGGAATAAGATAACGAGGAAAATATAGTATTGTAACAGACCCTATCCCTAGTAAATACAAATTTAACTAAAACTTGAAATTAACTTTTAATTTTATTGGAGGTTGGAAACAAGCAGATGTAAAAGTGAAGGATCTTGGTCCTGCATGTGAAGAGACAATAAAGTAGAGTGAGGCAGTGCCGTAAATTTTCATTTCTAATGGCTGCTTCAGAGATAGCTCCTGGAAGTGGAGTTGCACATCGTGTTCGATCGCGTCAGCCAGCGTTCAGTTTTAAAACAATTTTTTTTTTGATGTGTGTGACACGTGTGCCAGTGATCATTTCTTTTCTAAATAGCTAAGACTGAATGTCCATCGGCGGGTTGCTGCCAGTACCGTAACCGCTAGAGAATTTGGAGACAGATTCTTGGATACTGCAGCTGCCCAGGGAGACTAGTGGGTTGAAGAAATCGTATCCCGATTGGTGAAAGATTTGATTGCCGTTAGAAAATATTTCTTATCTGCTACGTTGAATAACCACCAATACTTCCTCTTCATTTGATTTCATTTTATGGTTATTGGTTTGTAGCAGAGTATTAGCGGATTTTTAGCTATAGTACAGACAAGATTTTCTCTATAGCACCACTATTAAATCTGAATAGAAATTTGTTCCTACGTACATCTGTATGTACTACGTTACAACGGTTTTTCGCATATAGGAAACTTCTGTTACGGAGTTGAATACAGGAAGAGTCTACCTCGCAGATGTTGTAATAAGATTCGAAAGCTAAACTGCATTAATAAACCAATGTTCACATTCCCTAAATTGGCATCTAAGTATTTTATATGCCTCCTGTACGTTTTAAGACCTTTAATTTCATCTGAATAGTTTATTCATATCAAATATTCAAGCTATTGGTCTTGTAGTTCTGTCGCTGTGACTCTGCAGCCCGCAGATAGGCGCCTTATAAACATCGAATGTGGACGCGCGCTAGCGTGGCGAGATGTTGCACTCTGTATGAGAATTTTCACTGCCTGAGCCGTCGTTTGACAGAAGAAATGGATTCTCTTGCGAGTCACGGGGAGGTCGAGCGTGGTCGCCCGGAGCGCCCGTAGCTTTGTAGTCCGCCAGCTAGATGTCGGCGTCCTTTGATCGCTGCTATTGCAGTCACCATGTATACTAAATTATGACGCTTAGTAGACGACGAAACTTCCTCTAAAAGCGCGTGGCCGGCTCACTCAGTGTTGGAAAGACGCTGGGTAGAAAAATGATGACAATGGTCTCCATGACAGACTAAAACAATTTTTAAAGGCTGAAAATCGGGTATCTTTTAATGAAATGTGAACCCAGAAAGATACAGCAAAACCAGTACTACGGAAATAAAGGAAAATTATAGCGAGCACGTGGGTGTAAGTGCGTCCTCTGTGCGATGAATAGTTTTCAAGTTATTCTATGTTAACCCTGCGTCAGTGAGGTCGGGTACGTCATACGAGAGGTGTTGTGAAGCGCTGATTATTGGATGTCATTGTTGCCACACAAATCTTGCTGTCACAGTAGCTGGAAGCCACGGAGAGCGTGAAGGGGGCGAGGGGCAAGATGGAGTGTTGAGTATTTTAATGTTGCGCCAGCGTCAGAGGGAGATAAACGTGTGGAAAGGTGGCTACGATACATCACATCCGACCTCGCAATCAGTGTTACATTTTTGTGGCAGGGGTAAAATACAGGTAGCAAAAGGCTATTTACAATTTGTACAGAAACCAGATGGCAGTTATAAGAGTTGTGGGACATGAAAGGGAAGCAGTCAGTGGTAGGAAAGGGAGTGAGGCAGGGTTGTAGCCTACCCCGATGTTATTCAATCTGTATATTGAGCAAGCAATAAAGGAAACAAAAGGAAAGTTCGGAGTAGGTATTAAAATCCATGGAGAAGAAATAAAAACTTTTAGGTTCGCCGATGACATTGTAATTCTGTCAGAGACAGCAAAGGACTTGGAACAGCAGCTGAACGGAATGGACAGTGTCTTGAAAGGAGGATATAAGATGAACATCAACAAAAGCAAAACGAGGATAATGGAATGTAGTCGAATTAAGTCGGGTGATGTTGAGGGTATTAGATTAAGAAATGAGACACTTAAAGTAGTAAAGGAGTTTTGCTATTTAGGGAGTAAAATAACTGATGATGGTCGAAGTAGAGAGGATATAAAATGTAGACTGGCAATGGCAAGGAAATCGTTTCTGAAGAAGAGAAATATGTTAACATCGAGTATAGATTTAAGTGTCAGGAAGTCGTTTCTGAAAGTATTTGTATGGAGTGTAGCCATGTATGGAAGTGAAACATGGACGATAAATAGTTTAGACAAGAAGAGAATAGAAGCTTTCGAAAAGTGGTGCTACAGAAGAATGCTGAAGATTAGATGGGTAGATCACATAACTAATGAAGAGGTATTGAATAGAATTGGGGAGAAGAGGAGTTTGTGGCATAACGTGACCAGAAGAAGCGATCGGTGGGTAGGACATATTCTGAGGCATCAAGGGATCACCAATTTCGTACTGGAGGGCAGCGTGGAGGGTAAAAATCGTAGAGGGAGACCAAGAGATGAATACACTAAGCAGATTCAGAAGGATGTAGGCTGCAGTAGGTACGGGGAGATGAAGAAGCCTGCACAGGACAGAGTAACATGGAGAGCTGCATCAAACCAGTTTCAGGACCGAAGACCACAACAACAACAACAATTTTTGAGTTGTCAGCAAATTTATGAGATATATAGTTATTTGTAGTATTCTTTGATTTATTTTTTATTTTATATTTTTCAACATGTCTTATAAAGAAAATGTGCGTCCTCTACAAGAACGACTAGAATAAGTTTTGGATTTTATATTTTTCAAGATGTCTTATAAAGAAAATGTACGTCCTCTACAAGAACGACTAGAATAAGTTTTTGAAAACTGTTCAAATGCTGGTTCCTGTGACTCTGAGAGCGAAGAAGAGATTGACAGTTTCTCAAAGAAGTGAAGAAAGTGATTCGGATCAAGAGGGTATTTTGTATAATCGGAAGATCCAAACTCTGCGTTTGTGTTTCCTAGTCAGTCACCTGAGGTGTATGGGATTTTTATGCGTGCAAAGATGGTACAAACTGGATAAAGGATAGAACCAGGCAAAGTGTTCCTATTAGTTCATAGAATATTATTATCAATTCTCCAGGCGTAAAAGGTGCTGCAAATCATGCCAAAACAGAGACTGAATGTTGGGGTCTTTTTTTAACAAACAGTGTACTGGATACCATACTAACACATACAAATAATCAAATAAAGAATATCAGGCGAAAATATCCAGAAAATAAATAGCAGTACCACATGAACGACACAGCTTTGGATGATTTTAAGGCATTTATGGGACTTTTATATATAGCGAGCCCAAACCGCTCAAACAAACAAAACGTGAATGATTTGTGGCGTACAGATGGTACTCGAATTGTAATACCAGGGACGTAAGGAGAAAGACTGACAATCTGGCTGCTATAAGAGATATTGTTCGTAATTTTGCTGCCGCGCGGAGTAGCCGCGCAGTCTCAGGCGTCTTGACACTGTCCACGCGGCTCCCCCCGTCGAAGGTTCGAGTTCTCCGTCGGGCATGGGTGTGTGTAGTCCTTAGCGTTAGTTAGTTTAAGTTAGATTAAGTAGTGTGTAAGTCTATGGACCGATGACCTCAGCAGTTTTGTCCCATAGTCTTTACCACATATTTACAATTTTCATAATTTTGCGGAAGATATTCAACATCACTTCATGCCGTCTGAGAACCTTACTATTATCATTCCGAGGAAGATGTCCTTTTTGTTGTGTACATGCCAAACAAACGAGCCAAATAAGGCATAAGAATATACGCTCTTGTACGTGCGAAGACATTCTATATCCTCAAGCTGGAAGCATACCCGGGAAAAGAACCACCAGGACCTTACCAGCTTACTAATAAAGCATATGATAGGTGTAAACCGTTTAGTGGAGTCAGTAACGAAAACAAATAGGAATTTGACGTCCGATATTTGGTTTACTAGTTACCCCCTTATGATCCATGTCTTGAAGGAACATTCATTGACTTCTGTCGACACAGTCGGTAAAAACTAGACGAATGTACCTGAGATTTGCAAAAAGAACAGAAGTATATAGTTCTCGATATGGGTTCAGAATTACTTTACATTGGTGTCCTACATACCCAAAAATATAAATATGAGCTGTTTATGTCAACTTTAGACCAATCGACAGGTGGTAAAAGAAAACCGGAAATGATTACTCATTACAAAACAACTAAAGCCGGTGTCGATGTCGCAGATAAACTGAGAGCCACTCATGATGTTGCTCGCAACAGCAAACGTTCGCCTATGACATTTTTTTTATGGTATGCTCAATATGGCTATCATAAATGTCATCACAGTTTACAGGGAAAAAAATGAAGGTGATACAACACGCGGGAAGGGCCGAGATCTCATTCGTAATGTGATAAATGACAGTCTTCACATTACACAAAGGAACGTACGTCTCTTCCAAGGGAAATTCGAAAGAGTATTGCTGGTCGAATGGGAGAAACTCCATCGCCCGTTCCAAAAAAAAAAAAAAAAAATTACTGTTAGATATGACAGATGTGGTACCCTACTGGAAAATAGACAGGAAAACAAAACACTATTTTTCGAAGTCTGAGAAGCCAATATGTATGGGACACGCGATTTTTATGTGCGGAGAATGTGCTGATTTGTAGGCGTAATGTTGATGCTGAGCTTATTGATATCATAAGACTTTTTATTTTCTTTTTCTCTTTTATAATTAGAAAATAACATCATTTTGTTAATTAATCAAAGAAACTGTAATTTTGTTCGAATTTTGTATGAAAAATTGTTAAACTTCTGAAACTTGTACTTTTTCAGAGTAAATATAGACACTTCAATATTTCACCCAAAAAAAGGTTTTATACCTTATACATAGTATTTCACTTACTCATGTTGATTAATCGACACCGTTATTAATATCCCAAGCAAGTTTCGGGTACCTCATACCAACCTCATAACTGGTGTAACAATGTCTCGCCTCATTCACGCTGGGTTAAACAACTTATAAACTGTACGAACTATAAAAAATTGTAGCTCGGTGACAACTAAATCGATTTTCATAAACTAAGGGTCTATGGATATGACTCGTAGGGATCTATCAACAAATAACAACAAAACTGCGATAAACATTTTCGTTTACAACTACGGCCGGGAATGTGTATTCTGTGTTGAAACATCGGCAAATTTAACCACAAAGTTAATTTATATCTTAAAATTAGCGGCAGCATTAGATAAAAACAATAATTAGAAAGCAGAAATAGGATCATAATTAACTGTTTAATTTTATTAACAATGTTTCATGTTAAAAATATAATTTATCCGGAAAAAAACGGTGTGTACTAAAAGTTTAATTTGAGCACTGAAAGGCTCATAAAATTTGGAAGTGATTTCATATGTGATACTCGTATTTATCAAAATATTTTTATTTTTACATCACGAAGCAAATATACTCGATCTGACTCGTGTGACCTACGTGAGAATACAAACACAGGGTCACCATCTTGGCTATCGCAGGCTGGTATGGACAGCATTCGCCAGCAGTCTCTGTATGATTTAGATGGGCGGCGAATCGGTCACTTCGTGAAAATATTGACGTTTTGCTGTGCCGAGTTATGGTCGTAGAACATTTTTACGTGTGTAGCTGGTGAACATTTAGTAATATTCTTGATCTGTGGCCTTAAGAGTATTTTTTCGTAAGGGAACGATTCCGAACTCTGAAATTTTACCGCTGATCTAGAGTGTGGATTCCGATTTTTAATTTTTGTCAGTTAGTATCTGAGAATTTTAAATATAATGCGAAGTAAGATGACTGAGAGTTGTTCTGGGCTTTCGAGTGAACATAGACGTAGCTGAGATGTTGCCTGGTTATTTAAGTCTCGTACAGGGTAAACAGTCATTCTTGGAAGTTGAAAAATTCGTCGCTGTATGTCATTAGAAAAATAAATCTAACGACTTCGAAAAATTCATACCTCTGGTAGTTGTCAGCATTGTTACGCAAATCCCTGCATGTTTATTCGATTGGTAATGGTAATTTTCTATTTAAAAATTTAGGAAATTCTGAAGAGTGAATAGTTGGTCCCTTGAAGCTAATGCAGCCAGACTTCAGAATGATCCAACATTCCACTGTGGCCAGAGACGGCTTACTATAGATAATTTGCACAGTAGTGCTTGGGGTTCGGAGCTCTTTCAGCCATCAATTGGACATTGACTTTCGACTGACATTTATACGTCACTTTTACTTTTACATTTACATGTTAACTAGTGCAAATACGAATTAGTGGACAGTATAATACAGTCGTAATTCAAACTCTTGTCTTTACAAAAGTTGTCTTAATTTTGACTTATATGTCTGTACTTGTGTTTTTGATGAATTGCGTACACTGATCACTAGGGTTTCTTCTTTATGTTGCAGGTTTTTTGGTTTTTTCTTTTGAACATTAAAACTATGTCTAACCAGTTTCCTCTTTTGTTCTGTAAGTTTTTCTAGCCCTGTAACTATTGAAATAATAAACTGACAAACTCGTCAGCAATACGTTTTGTTTAGGCACACATTATCGAAGCGTTATTGAGTTGTTAGGGACTTCTCTTAGTCTCGAGATCAATGACTGCAGCGAGGGTGGGCCGTCAGTATCAATTGCGCCACGGTCATCTCATGTTCTGATCGGATCGTTTCAGGTTAAGTGTGAAACACGATAGCTCAATTACGCAGTTAGTCGCTAATTAGGTTTCCAATGATGAGACGTCATGTAGCTGTGCGCGCGCTTGTTGCAGAGGAGTCCTTTACATCGTCTGCACGGCCTGTTTCATATGAATGCGTACTACGACGATGTGTCACAGCATTCTGACGGAAGACAGTGTAATATTCCACTAATTTATCGGTGCGCATGCGACAGCATGCGCTACATAATATGTTGCAAAACGCCGCACATAAAAATGGGGTTTTTCCGTGGCTCATACCTTGGGTTGTATTGGTGATAGGGTCAAGTGTTTTTAATAGCCCTTGTGTCAGGGCCCATTTGTATGCCCAACACAAAATTCGCCCTACAGTAACCATCCTACAGTACAGTTTGAACATTACAAATATCCTCCAGCTTATGCAAATCAATTGGTTTTTTGCACTATATGTGGCCTATGATGCACCTTAAGGAGCTTATGGAGACACAGTTCAATTCATAGGCGTTTCCTGGGAAAAACCTAAAAAAATTTCCACCACTTTTTCGCAGTCAGCAGCGGATTTCTAAATAACTAAATGCAGCAAATTGCTCTAATTTCAATGGAGTAATCTCTAGGTATTTATCTGGAAGTAACATCTTCCCGTTTTCAAAACTCTGTACCCTTTATCGAGAAACATTCCAAAATCACGATTTTTGGGTACCAAAACCGAGCCGCATATTCCAAGTTGGCTAAGCACAGCAAATGGCTGAAATTTTCAAGATATATTCTTTAGATCCCAATCTAAAACAAACTTCAAAATGTTCCTGATATTTTTATCCGTTTCACAGATACAGGGGCGGCCGAACTTCCCCCATGGGACCTCCCGGCCGCCAATGCCATACGATCATTTCACTTCATTCAGTAGTTCAAAGTTACCCTATGTGGTCGAGCGGTTCTAGATGCTTCAGTCTGGAACCGCGCGACCGCTACGGTCGCAGGTTCGAATCCTGCCTCGGTCTTGGATGTGTGTGATGTCCTTAGGTTAGTTAGGTTTAAATAGTTCTAAGTTGTAGGGGACTGATGACCTCAGATTTTAAGTCCCATAGTGCTCAGAGCCATTTCAACCATTTTTTTAAAGTTACCCTACCTTTACACTTAAAATATGCACGTAAAATGCGGTGTGAGGCGAGAATGCGGTTTATAAAGTGATGTAGCACGGAGAAGCATGCTTTAAAGTATCTCCATTATCATCAGATGAGTTCTGCGAACACAACGATATAGATACTAAGCCATACAAAATTGTTGCGCATGGCCTGAGGTGTAAAACTAGTTTTGCGTTATTTCAGTTTCACATAAGTAGACTATCAAAGTTTTACTGACCCATAATTTTTTTCATATGAGTGTCATGTCCTACTGTAGCACGCCAAAACAAGGGAACCAGTGAAAGTATGTTCCTATCGGAGCACAAAAAAGGCTAATCTTCTGTCTTAAATTGGGATACCAGCTTCTTCATTGTACCTTCCTCAGTACCATTCAAAATTTACGCAAAAATTTGGGGATGCGAACATATTCGCGCTTTTTAATGCTGAGAGAGATGGAGACAGTGGCTTTGGTCAAGAGAGGGGAAAGTAAGAAATACTGGAACCCAGGAGACAGTGATTGTGGTATAGAAAGAGCGAAGGAGAGAATTACAGTATGAGAGAAAGTGAGGGCCACAGTGGCAGTGGAACATAATTGACAGTGGCAAAAGGTTGCTAAGAAATGAGTAAGGGACACGGTGCCAATGGGAGACGAATACAGAGGAGGAGAGAGTGGAAGTGTACGAGAGCCAGTGATAATGAAATCGTTCTAATGGCTCTGAGCACTATGGGACTTAACATCGGAGCCCCTAGAACTACTTAAACCTAACTAACCTAAGGACATCACACACAACCACGCCCGAGGCAGGATTCGAACCAGCGATCGTAGCGGTCGCGCGGTTCCAGACTGTAGCGACTAGAACCGGCTGGCCAGTGATAATGAGAGACAAACTCTACGACATTGACAACAAGGAAGAGAGAGATACCGACAGTGAGAAGGGACAACAGCTGAGAGAAAGAATGACTGAGATAGCAGCAGCAAGAGAGCGGAAGATGAGAGTGACAGTGAGAAGAGAACGACAGAGTGAAGGAAAGTGTTGCTGTGAGACAGTGGGCACTGGCAGAGTCGCAAAAAAAGATAATGACAATTAGTTGGGCTGAATGAGTTTGTGTGAATGGGCAAGTGGGAGTAGATGGATGTGAGCGACTTACAGCGATGAACTTGAGGGTGTCAGCTAGTTAAAAGTCAGGGGAGTTTATGGGAGAGAGTTGTGATTTGTGTGTTAAAAGGAGCGCGAATATTTCCATGACAAAATGTTTGGGCTAACTTTTAAAGGTGACGAGGAAGGCACAATGAGGCAGCTGGTACCGCACTTCCAAGTTAGTCTTTTAAAACAGGAGCATATTAGCCAGTTTTGTACTCTGGTAGGAGCATTTTTCCGCTGCTGAACAAAATGTTTGCGTTAATGTGTAAGAAACTACAAAGATACGTGCGTAGGTAGTTTGGTAGAGTTATGTGTGAAGCTTGTTGTAATAGCTACCTGGTGATGCTTATAATAATAGTCCAATGCATATTTTGTGTTATGTTTTTCCATTTTATTTTTTACTGCTGAGGCCTTCTCATACATAACTGCTGTGGCTGAGGGCCGGGGGTTCTAATTTGTTTATGTTGTTGGGCACTTATATCTATTAGGGCAAAGTTGGAGTTATTCTTTTATTTGATGGAAGACGTTTTTGGTACTGATCGTACAGACCACTACTTAAGAACTTTTACAGGCTACAAAAATAATTTCCTGTAGTGAAAGTGTTTGTCTATTCCGTTTGTGTTTAGTAAAACAATTTTTAAACTGAGCGCATATCTGCACAACCCTCCTCTCCACTCCCCTCTCCATTCCACGTCCACCCCCTCCCTCCAGCCTGGAACCCATTCCAACTTAATAGCTCGCCACAACTTTCTGGACATTAACGTTGTTCACAGAGCTGCAAGAGTAAGTTCCTGGTTTAACGAACACTGAGGCACCGAATCGCATCCGACTTGTCCCCTCAGTCAACTGATTTAGAACGGATAGAAAATTTGTAGGGGTATTTGTACACAGTCTGTAATGCAGCATTCAACACCTGACTGTTTGACTAATGCTTCGGGATCTAATTATCAGCGAGTGGCTTCAGTAGCCTTTGGCATACCTGACGATAGTTGTGATGTATAATGCTCGCCGAACTGTGGTCATTAAGCACGACCAGAGGCTGTGGGCTGACACATTAGAGTAGCGTTACGTCTTCTGAGTGTGACAAAACTTTTGCCGGTGCTGTTATGTTTCCTTCTGTACTGCTCGTTATCTTTAACTTGCGCGCCGAATAGGATAAAAAGAGAATATAATGTTCAACTAGTAACTACATTCCACGATTCAGCTGAAGGTATACAGGTAGTAATAGCACTTAATAGACACTGTTATAAAATTTCAGCCACCACTTGAGTAGCGAAAACCGTGCTTCGTTTCGAGTGCTAGTATTCAGTATGGCAATAACACTTGTCTTATCTGGAGGTAAGTGGCATTGGTCAAGATTTCTAATAACTGTAAGCTTTAATCTGAATAATCTGTACGATTATGTCTGACACATGTAGCAGTTTTGTAATCCATGAAAATGTAAGCTACTCTGAATAGAGACTATGACGTTGTAGCTTACCAGATAAGGTCACGAAACTGGCACATGATTTTTAAATTAATCATCCTTTTGAGGTTGTAATCCTTTTCTTTTCTTAAATAATCCTGTGATGAGCATAGGCTCTGTTCACTGTAAACTTCTGTCATATTAGAGTGTATTCCACATACATACATTGCAATGATAAATCAAACTTCAGGTTCTTATATTTTCTAAGCTAGTGAGCTGAGAGAAAATGACTATAGCGATGTTTCAATTACGCGCTCAAGCGTCTCTAGAATCGGACGAACCGACAATCAAATATATGAAAACTTCATGAAAATATCTCGACTTACGACTTCGTTGTTTGCGGGTTACAACTTATCATCGAAATAAGATTATATAAGATGACCCCCAAACCACCAGTGGTTATACGAGGAGTTCAAGATTGGAATGGGAAGCATGATCATGGATATCAGTCAAGTGCTTTCAAAGGAACTCTGCAGCGTATGACTTAAACATTTTGTGGAAAACAACGGAAATCCTAAATCTGGAGGAGTCTATGCGGATTCACTTTCTGATGCTTCGTAATACGATTTCCATACATTATACATTTTGCTAAGCAATTAAGTCGATTTCTATTAACTTGTTTGGAAATTGCTCGAAGACATAAAAATAAGGTGATAAACGCTAGAGGTAAAGTCTTAGAAGAGGAAAGTAACATGATACACAGAGTGGAGGATAAATCTGCCCTACTTTCGTCTACGATCACAAGTTTTCATAGCCTCAAATTATCGGTTCCGGTCAGCGGTGACCACATTCGGATATGAAGAAAATGAAAGAGAAACCAAGCACAACTAATGAAAAGTGTACAGCTGCAATCAATAAATTATGCCATAACGAAAAACCGTGACTTCGTACATATAGAATGTATGCGCTCAAAATATTTCGAAACTTACATGTTTCAAAATGAGTCCTAGAATGATAAAGCCATAGAGGCATCGTTAAAAAGTACACACAAAATCAGGTTAGCACTGTCCCACATAAGTATTATGGTGTGAACTAGGGCACAGTCCCAGCAATCATTCATAAAAAACTGAGGTGCAGTTATCGAAGAAATACGTTTGTGTCGTATGCTTGTCGGATGTCGGTAGGCCTACACGTATTTGACCAAAATACGAGGAGCATTCAGTAAGTAATGCAACATTTTATCTTCTCGGCCAATTTAGGTGGAAAAAATGGAGAATCTGTTGTGGAACATCGTCGAATATTCTTGCTCTGGCCTCTATAGTTTCATGAAGTTCCGACAGGCGGAGGCTGAGACGCCCTGCTAAACCTGCAGGATAGGATAGGTAGTTGGAATTGTGGAAAGGAACCAAAATGAGCGGCTGTCAGTTACACTCGAACACATATAACTTTATTTATTTGATCAAATATTACAGTACAAATTCGTGAACTTAGTTATCGGCTGAATACGCCAAACTATCTTACACCTTAAGGGCACAACCACTTTAATTTTAAAAAAACGGCTAAAAGCCATTAACTCAAAATTCAGACGCCAAAACAATATTTAGAAGGCAGAAGGCCTCACATCAACTAAGTTCTATAATGTGGTTGAAAGCCCAAATATCTATCTAACACTTGAAAAGCAACAACCTTAATTTAAAGACTGTTGAAGGCCGATGATTTAAGATTCAAGGTAAAATTAAATAATAAACACAAGGCAAAAGGCCATATATTCAATTAGGCTGAAGGCCCACCACAGTCTGATGCTCAAAAGACAATGATTCTTAATTTTAAAACGACTGAAGGCCCGTGACTCAAAGCACAACTAAAATAATGTTTTGGTAGGCAGAAGGTGCATGGCTTTATCTTTAAACAATATTTTAATTAGGCTGAAGGCCCAAACAATCTGACACTTGAAAAGCAAGGAACTTTAATTTTAAAGCTTCTGAAGGCCCATGACTTAAAACACCACTAAAACTATTCAACTTTAATTCAAAACCGTCGGCTATGAGCCATACAAATATAGAAAACAGAAAATAAGAAAAGGCAATGCAGCTAACGGCGCTTAGAAATTTCGGGGGTCTGCCAGCACTTGAAATGCTAACGTTCACACAGGTGAGACAAGTAGTCGGCCCAACCATGCTTGATCCGACGACAACCCAACCAACAGACAGTCAACAGACCCACCGACAAGGTAGCTTGCGCTCCACTCGACCAGCACACAACCGGGAGATCAATGCAAAACGTAAAAGGCATGGACGCCCACAACCAAGCATACATTAAGCTCTCAAACTACACACCGTGCTGAACAGTGACAACACGGTGAAGAAAGGACACTGCCTGAGTTTACGTCAACGACCAGCGCAGGTAACCGGAACGTTAATGGCCACAAGACAGAAAATTCCGCTGGTGCACTTCAATTGCAAATAAGCAAATACAGTTAGACTCCACTGGACGGTGGCTAAACCTTCGCCAACTCGAACACACACGTTGTTGCTCGCGGTACTGTCCCAACTGCCAACAACAAGAACTAGACGGCACAATGTGAAAAGTCTTGACTTTCTGGTAAATTAAATCCAAACTCGTCTTTCGTGTCCAGGGTCGGTGAGCCAGGGACCTCGTAGCAATGGGAGCAGCCCCACACACTCCGTCACTGCGTAGAGACCGCCAGTGGACCTGGCCAACCTGCTCCACGCCAACCGACTGGCTCCACACATGAGCACGGAGACAGCACTAAAATAACTGAGCAGACGAAATCACAAGCTACACACATTTTCACGAACACTTGCACAAAGGACTAGACAATAATAACGGCAGCGACTGTGCAATAACAAGGACGAATCATGAGTCGGCACACGCCGGCAATCCGTAAGCGATCACCGGCCAACATACACGTCGTCTGAGAAGACGACCGACCGACGACCAACCAAGGTGGTCCGCACTCAATTGATATGTATCGACAACCGTCGACCGAGTCGTGGCTGTCCGGACCTCACTGCAACAGCGCCCCGACTGAACTTCTGCCGCGTCCTAAGTCAAACACTGCGAGGGCCGAACTGCACTGCTAGCGCCGCCAAACTCACTGGCAGATCCGAACTAACTCCGAACACACTACAACTGGGATGAAATAGAAGTTAGCAAAGATAATACGCTAGGGCTTGTGTACATAAGCGCCGCTACTGCCGCTCACGGCCACACAAGGCAGCAACTCATTGACACCAGTAAATGAAATTAACATAACGGGGTGTTAGTACAGCAAAAGCAGGATGTCAAATGAGATATGGCACGAACACGAGCCACGCACGGCTCTGCGGCCTTGGACTTCAAAATGGCGCCTGTAACGCAGGTGTTTTCCAGGCAGAGAGCTGGGATTGAGTTTCTTTTGGCGGAAAACTATCGCATCGCAGATATTGCTAGGTGCTTGCAGAATGTCCACGGAGATGTGACAGTGAACAAAACGACGGTGAGCTGTTGGGCTGGTAGGCCATCATCAGTGTTGGAATGTGCGTAACCTCTCATTCGAGGTGATCGACGGATCACCTCTCTGCGCAGCTGGACGTCTCTGTTGGTAATGCTGACACACGACTAGTTGGGTACTCCAAGGTGCGTGCCGGCTGGGTTCTCGCCACCTAACACAAGACCATAAAGAGCTACGAAGGACCATCAGTACGGAAATGTTCGCGCACTTTAAGGCTGACCTTGACAATTTTCTGTCGAACATCGGCAAAGGTGATGAAATATGATTTCATCATTTCGAACCAGATACAAAACGGCCATTAGAGGAGTGGTACCACACCATCTCCCCGTCAAAGAAAAAGTTCGTACCCTCAGCCGGTAAAGTCATGATTACCGTCTTCTGGAATCTTCAAGGGGTTATTCCGTTTGATGTCCTGCGTCAAGGTGCAACGATCAGCTCCGAAGTGTATTGTGCTGCTCTAAGGAAATTGGAGAAACCACTTCAGCGTGTTCGCCACAGCAAAAATGCGCACGAAGTTCTCATTCTCCATGACAACACAAGGCCTCACATTTTTCTGCTCACCCAAGAGGAGCTCACAAATTTTCATTGAGCTGTTATTGAACTGTTCTTCCTCATTTACCCTGCAAACCAGACGTCGCACCTTCCACTTCCATCTGTTCGGTCCAATAGAGGATACTGTCAGTGGGAAGCTGTACCTCTATGATGCGGAGGTTATTGATGCAGCAAGACGTTGGCTCCGACGCCTACCAGTAGAGAGGTACCATGGGGGCGTACAGGCACTCCCAGGAACGAGTCGTTCGGCTATACTATTTAACGGGGATTATGTTGAAAAACTGGGGTTTGTGTGCCAAGAGAATGGGGAATAATACGGTGTATCGGAATCCTGATCAAAACCAAACTGTTTTCAGAAAAAAATGTATTGCATTACCTATTGTAGTCCCCTCGTACATTTATACGAAATTGAGGTCAATATTAAGATGTGTAAGTTTTATAGTAATATAATTAAAAACATTAACACCAAAGTGAAATTAAATTTTAAAAATCAAAGGAGTGTGCCATAAAGTGCAAGTCTATATCATTATTGAGTTAATTCTATGCAACCACAAATAACATAACCAACAAAAAGCTGAAGGAAAAAACAAAGTTAGTTAAGAGTGATAAATTAACTAGTAGAAAGAAGCTGAATGTATCAAACAAGGGACTGGATCAAGTAATCAGCAGCGTCCGTTTACGTAGCCTCTGGAATGCGGCGTAGGCATGACGGAGTGGAGAGAGGAAACTGCTAGACGGTCCCTCATACCCCGCGACATGCTGCGTCAAGAAACGTATCACACAACATTGTGACACTCAATAAGATCGTGTAGTCAATGAAATACATTGAACAGTATAAACAGAAAACCGACAGCAAAACAAAAGGGTTACATTAGCAGTAAAAGGAGATAAAGCATACTGTACATCTTATGCACTAGTACACGGCAACGCTAGGTATACAGTGAGGTTACAAAAATCATGGCACACCCTCTAAATCGTTTTGGCCCTCCTTTCGCTCAGCGTAGTGCAGCAGTTCGACGTGGCATGGACTGAACATGTCGCTGGAAGTCTCCTGAAGAAATTTTGAGCCATGCTACCTCCTTAGCCGTCTGTAATAGAAAAAGTATTGCCGGTGCAGGATTTTGTGCACGAACTGAACTTTCGACTATGCCTCGTAAATGTAAGATAGGATTCTCGTCGTGTGATCGCGGTGGCCAAATCATTCGCACCAAGTGTGCAGAATGTTCTTCAAACCAATCGCGAACAATTGCGCCACGGTAACATGGCGCACTGCTATCCATAAAAATTCCATCTTTATGTTAGCCGCGCGGGATTAGCCGAGGGGTCTGGGCGTTGCAGTCATCCCGGAGGAGGTTCGAGTCCTCCCTCGGGCATGGCTCTGTGTGTTTGTCCTTAGGATGATTTAGGTTAAGTAGTGTGTAAGCTTAGGGACTGATGACTTTAGCAATGAAGTCCCATAAGATTTAACACACATATGGACATACGAACCATCCGATTTTATTACTGTCGTGTATCATCACTCCGAATCAGTTGCAAACGCTACTTTTCGGAAATTTGTTCCGTTATGCATGGTTCCCTGCGAAATTATTGCCAGCGCGTGAAATCTTCACCAGTGTAAACGATCTTTGTTTTCGGAGTGAGATTCAAACGAAGAAATGTCACTGTGGCAACCCTGCCTTCTTGCGATCCTCGTAGTGTTCCGAATATCTCTGTTTCTGATGAATGCAGTATCGGTTTCATCAAAGGGAATGCACCGTATTTTCCTGTACAATAAATAAATGGATAAAATATAAGAATTAATACAAGAACTAATATGAGAATAAAATATCAATGTAAGTAACACTTCAACATACCATACACATACAGATTATATAATCAATGTGTGAGCCGGCCGGGGTGGCCGAGCGGTTCTAGGTGCTACAATCTGGAACCGCGCGACAGCTACGGTCGCAGGTTCGAATCCTGCCTCGGGCATGGATGTGTGTGATGTCCTCAGGTTAGTTAGGTTTAAGTAGTTCTAAGTTCCAGGGGACTGATGATCTCAGAAGTTAAGTCCCATAGTGCTCAGAGCCATTTAAACCATAATAAATGTGTGAACACTTACTTTGAAATCCAATTGTAACTAGATGATTAATATAACTATCTTGTAACCCCTAATTTGACAAGAAACATTCGTGTAGTAATCTTATTTGACATGGGTATTGTAACGACTGTAAAGCAAGAAAATAAAACAAAATAAATAAAAACAACAATGGGGTTTCGAAGACGGGATACAAAATTAAGAAACCACGACGGTAAGTAGTGAGCCATTATTTCGCCGGAGAACACCGCCGCTAAAAGGTAGATAAAGTACCTGGAAAATATCTCTAAATTTTGACCTTCTCTTTCTTTTTTTTTTGTGAACGGGTGATTGTCAACTGATACGCCAAGACATTGTTAGCTTATTTTGACTCCTCTTCCCTTGAACGGAATTTCTGAGAAATCATGTCATGGAACTTAGCGCGTTCTCCTCGTAAGTGTTCGTTTTCGTATTTTATGCGCATGTTTTCTGAAAGTATGAAAGAAATATTTACGATATAATTGATTGTTTTAACACCCGAACTGTCGATTACCTGTATCTGGTTTTTCTCCCGTTTTCTTCACGTCACAAGATTGTCCCCGCTGACCGAAACCGACAGTTTGAGCTAAACACTTCTTCCTCATGGATTGAAATAAAAGACATTTACCCTACGATCTATACTCTACAGTCAAAGAAATTCAAGCCGATTAGCAGTTGTTCTTTCATCATTATGGATGGTATCGTGGCATACGGTTTACATTTCGGAAAAAAGTATTTCAGAAGGTGGGAAACGGAGTATTTATGCTGCTGAGAATGTAGCGTGCACGAGGCGTGTTGAGAGTTTTTATACGGGATGTACTGGAATGCAGGCGTGTTTGAGGATCGCTGTCGGGGAGAATTTCTGAAAGGCTGGAGAATTTTTCGGCAGCATTGTGTTCGCCTCTGTCTGGCTGTCCAATACAGCCGGCTGGGCATCCAGAGATATCATGTCGGATCGATGACCGGCCGGCGAAACGCAGGTCGACCGGTCAGACGCGTCCGGAATGCCGCCGACTCGGCATCTTCAACCTCCGCCGGAGTCGGCGGGTCCGTCTCTATTACTTCCCTCCCGACATACCTCCCCACTTGCCACTCGCAACTTGGCGCCAGTCGTACACACGCACGATTTTCGCACACGCTCCGCCTTTGTCGGCGGCCCCGAAAGCGGGATATTGCGGCCGCATAGCGGGCTCCGTCATCCGATAGTCGCCCCTTGTATCACAGTCCGGGCTGGGCCCGCTGCCTGCCTGATCGTCCACTTATTGGAGGGCGGACAGAGTCCAATAAGCTGGCGAGCGCACCTGCTGCAGACGGGCACCTGCCACCCAAAGACAGAGTGCGCGGCGCGAGCCCCCTACCGGGCAGCAATTCGCTTTTTGTGGCGTACGCTCAGTGCAGAGACCAGCGGTTTGCGTCACAGGTGGGGGGCATGGAATCCCCGTTTGTATGCACTCACGACTGAAAAAAGTTTTCATTAGAAGCAGCAGCATTATTTGCGCTCATGTGGGGAGGAAGCAGGAGAGGTATCACAAAATAATGAGAAAGCAGGTAACTAATGGCCGATGAACATAGTCCTTAAGTGTGGAGCAGGTTTATAATAACGCGATTTACATCCGCACCGATACTCTTGGACACGTTAAGTGTTATACGTTAATCGGATTGACTGAACGCTACAAAACGTATACTCCAGTGAAACATCGCGGCAGATTAAAACTGTGTATGCGACCGGGTTTCGAACTTGTAAGCTTTGCGTTTCTCGAGGAATTGCTCTAAGGGAAAGGTACGGGTTCCAGTCCTACTATGACACACTCTTAATCTTTAAACTTTTGAGAAGCTTAAAATTGATGCACTCTCCTCTGCACAGTTAATATTCATTCTGGAACCTATCCCCTAGATTGTGGGTATCTTCCTTCCAATAATGTAGTCCACCAAAGTATGCAAGACCCACACACCTCCTCCAATCACGGTATAAGAACTATTGGATATGACAACACGACTAATACGTAACTGCTGAAGGATGCCCGTATGACCGCCAGTACATGGTAACTATACTAAACCAAGCATTATCATGTACTCTGTGAACAGGGTATATAATAAAATCTTCCAAAGGGGTAACAGTTTCGCACTGCCGCCTAATGAATAAAAGACGAGCTTACGGAATATCAGACCAACTGTGACTGGACTGAAAATTTTTTACCAAAGAGAGCACAACGGGTATTTCTGAACTGAGAGAAGTCTACAGACGTAAAAGTAACTTCGAGCGTACCACATTAAAGTGCTATAGGAACATTAGTTTTTACATTATACACTGAAGAGCCAAATAAACTGATACACTTGACTGATATCGTCTAGGGCCCACTCGAGCACGCAGAAGTGCCGAAATACGACGTTTCATGGACTCGACTAATGTTTGAATTAATGGTGGAGGGAATTGACAACATCAGTCCTGCAGGGCTGTCCATAAATCCGTAAGAGTACGAGGATGTGGAGATCGCTTCCGAACAGCACGTTGCAAGGCGCCCCAGATATGTGCAATAATGTTCATGTCTGGGGATTTTGGTGTCCAGCGGTAGTGATTATACTCAGAAGAGTGTTTCTGGAGCCACTCTATCTCAAGTCCGTCTGAATGCACAATGGACACCAATGGATTCAGGTGATCAGACAGGATGCTTACGTACGTGCCAACTGTCAGAGTCGTATGTTGACGTATCAGGGGTCCCAGCTGCACACGCCCCACACCATTACAGAACCTCCACCTTCTTGGACAGTCCCCTGCTGACTTGCAAGGTCCATGGATTCTTGAGGTAATAATCCATACCCTTACACGTCCATCCGTTCGAAACAATTTGAAACGAGACTCCTCCGACCACGCAACATATTTCCCATTATAAGCAGTCCGATGTCGGTGTTGACGGACCCAGGCGAGGCTTAAAGTTTTGTGTCGTTATGTCGTCAAGGGTAGGCGAGTGGGCCCATATCTATTATGTTTCTTTGAATGGCTGGCATACTAACACTTGTTTATGGCCCAACATTGAAATCTGCAGCAGTTTGCGGAAGGGTTGCACTTTTGTCACGTTGAACGATTCTCTTCAGCCGTCGTTAGTCCCATTCTTACAGGATCTTTTTCCAGCCGAAGCGATGTCGGAGATTTGATGTTTTACCGGATTCCTGATATTGACGGTACAATCGTGAAATTGTCTTACGGGAAAATCCCCACTTCATCGCTACCTCGGAGACGCTGTGTCCTACCGCTCATGCGCCAACTATAATACCTCGTTCAGATTCACTTAAATCCTGATAACCTGTCATCGTAGCTTCTGTAACCGATCAAAGAACTGTGCCAGACAATTGTCGGTGTTCCCCACCGCAGCGCTGTATGCTGCCTGTGTACATATCTCTGTAGAATACGCATGCCTATACCAGTTTCTTCGGCACTTCAGTATTGATAAATAACCTAGTAGACAATGTAGGAAGTTCCATAAGGCTTTTCGTGGATGATGTCGATGTATACAGAGAAGTAGTAAAATTTGAGAGTAGTAAGAAAATGTAAGAAGACCTACAGAGGGTAGACTCTTGCTGCAGTGATTGGCAGTCGATCTCTACATAAGCGATTGTACTGTTTTGCGGATACATAGACAGAAAGAATATTGATTGTATCATTACATGTATCATTACATGATCCAGAAAAATTACTGGAAGCAGTTACTTCCATAAAGTATCTAGGAGTATGCGTACGGAGGGATTTAAAGCTGAACGACCACATAAAATTAATATGCGGATAAGGCACATAGAAGAAAAAAACTACTCGGAAGAATCCTCAGGATTTAGTTTAGAAAAAAATTGTTCGACCAATGCTCGAGTATTGCCCGTCAGTCTGGGATCAGTACCAGATAGGATTGATAGAGGAAATAGAGAGGGCCTAAAGAAGAGCAGTACGTTTGCTTACAGGTGCATTTAGTAAATATTCCTAGGAAAAGTAGCTAGAATATTACTTCCTTCTACGAATATCTAGCGAAAAATGGCTCTGAGCGCTATGGGACTTAACATCTGAGGTCATCAGTCCCCTACAGCTTAGAACTACTTAAAAATAACTAAGGACATCACACACATCCACGCCCGAGGCGTGATTCGAACCTGCGACCGTAGCAGCCGCACTGTTCGGGACTGAAGCGCCTAGAACCGCTTGGTCAACGAAGCCGACGATCTCGCGAAAAGACGATGGAGTTAAATAAGGGGAATTCAAGCCAAACACCGGCTTACCAATAACTTATCTTCCCGCGAACCGTTTTGACAGGAACAGGAAAAGGGGGAGGTGAGACAAAACACTGTCCACCATATTCGGTAAGATGGCTTTCGGAGCACAGATGTAGCTGTAGATGTAGATCACGGGTGCTAACATTAGCACGAGGGCGTGCTGCAAGCTCTTAAGGCTTTTTAAATAAAACAAACTCTGTTAACTTTATAAAAAAAACCGTTACTAACATTATGAATCTTTATTCTTCATATCAACACATTTGCATCTCCTGCTGCAAGAGGGTGCTGAACTGTAGCGTGGAACATGGTGGCGCGGAACGTAATTATATCACTGCGTGAAAAACTGCATAATTTATGCCGTACATGCTGTAATGTTGTAAGGAAATGTTTTGTTTACCACAGTATAAGTTCAAATAAAACGGTGATCTACGTAATTAACTTTTTTTATTTAATCTCAATGGTACGCTCCCGAAAGGCGTCGTAGAATTAAATAAAAAAGAGTGACTAACGCAGAAATTTGTTTTATTTCAACTTTTATAAACAGCATGTTTTAAAAGAGTTTCGAATTCGAAGAGTATGTTCACACATGGAGCACCGTGGCCTTCGTCATGACACCGCCATACCACACACGAGTGCAGCGACATCTGCTGATTTTCGCTGCCTCCGATCATCAGCCGTACAGTCCCGACTCCATCACATTTGATTTCCATCTGTTTTCAGAACTTACGGAACGCCTTCGAGGACCTCATTTTGATAGCGATGAAGCGGTGCAAGAGGAGGTGAGGTCGTGACTACGATAAGAACGTCAAACATTCTACAGTGACGGTATCAACAAATTAGTCTCTCGTTGGGGGAAATGTCATCGTCGTCAAGGTGACTATCATCAAAGGCTATGGTCAGAAATAAATATGCAGACATTATTTAAAAAGCTTCAAGAGTTTTGACGTAAAATATTCGGAGGCATTACTTTTCAGGACTACCTCGTAAATAATCTTGTCCGTTGTGGACATATGAGAACACCGCAGCTGTTGAAAATAAAGGTGCTGTATGGTGAATTATCTACAACCAGTTACGTTCGTAAGTACTCATTTTCCTTGATGACATTTCAAGACTCCTGGCATCCCATCTTCAAACGTTTACATTAACTTACATGTAGTGAAAATCAGTTGTGTACTAATGGCGTTGCAGAACTGTGCAATGAAAAATTGTAAGACAGCTGTTACAAAACGCAGTAAGTGAAGAAATAATGTTCACGACCGTAAGTGAATGCAAACTTCTGAAGAATGAATGTGCTATGAAAAGCGAGTGTTTCGAGGCATAATTTGTTGATGTGGCGTGTTGGAAAGGAGCTGCCATTCATATCGGTGAGATTCCCCGGTAAAATTAACGCCACAGACACTACAGTTTCGACTTCATGCGCTTTGAGGGCTGCTGTCGCGTCACAGAACGAGGAAACCTACGATTTTAAGTATGTGAATCACGCTCGGGGGTCTTAAAGTTTCCTGGGCCTGATGTAGATAGTGGAAGACTCCGTGCTACAGTTCACACAAGAAACGTCTAAATAATCTACGAATAATTATTTCAGCAACGGAATGAGCCGGCAGTCTTCATAAACTGAGTCTTCATAAACTGAGCACTTGTTTCACACATGGCAAGAAGTTCCTCAAGATGACATTCTGTGGCTCTATGCTTCGTTTCCACAACGCTTCTTCAACTGATATCGTTGATACAAAATTCGTTCAGAATGGAGTGAGAGGTTATTAGTTAATACTCATTACTTTCTGAACATCTCCATGATGTTTGATAACCATCGTATTGGTGCTTCGAGGTAGCACACCTTCCATTTCCTTTAGTAATAAGACCACTGAACCCGGAAACAAACGCACAATATTAAATCGTGTCTCGTGGGAACCAGTCCCTTTACTTTATCTAAACTCCCATATAGCTCGTGTATCCTGCCTCCGTTGCGTTGCGTTGCGTTTAGACTTGGTGTGAAGTGATCCAAACGGTTTCAGTCAAGGTGATATTGTATACTGTTTCCATATTTTGACATTTTCCACGTGTTCCGTGTTTCCTTCAGGGGCTGTTCTCCCCTGATTTATGTTTCGTCTCTGCAGGGTGATCTGCTATTGGTCGCCAACTATGCTTTTTTAAATATCTGAATCTTCGCCTACGTCACTTTCAAGTGAATTTTGGTGGTACGTTTCTCAGCAACGTCCAAAGAACAAGAGAGCATTATGAGATCTTTGTCTGCTCTTACTGTCTGTTCTGGCTTCATTCTTTCTACGTTTGTTGTTCAGTTTGTATCGGCCCTGTTTTTGTATCCTCTGCGAATGCGAATGGCATGTATTACAGTCATCTCTACGCTTGTTACTGACCAGTATTACTTTATATCGCCAGATATATACATAACGAAAATTTAGTCTCAGTTTAACAGCAAATGTTATTTATAGATTCTTCTGTTACTTCTCGGTGCAACAGTTCTCTGTTTATTATTGAATACCAAGTACACTGTTGAATAAAATAAATACCGCTTACTTATTATTCAACCTTAAATAACTGCATATGCTTACTTTCGCTATTCTCATTACTATTTGCTTAAGGATCTGACATCAACACATCAACATGAAGGAAAGTAGCGTTTATTCTTTGTGTGTCTATCTGCAAAAATATTGCAATAACGCGTAACGTACGTCCTGTATTTTATTTAACTTGTAATTAATACAGTCACAAAACGTTTTGTGCTTTTTCAGTTAGTAAAATGTTCTGGGTTGCTATGCCGTGGGCGAAAGAATTTCAGCTCAAATCCGAGCGTTCGTCCCAATCTGCGGAGGACATTTTCAAGGGTGCTCGTAACTTCTTTGAATGTCCCGTTTACACCTGTCTTGCTACATTCTGTGAAACGGGCATTCAAAGAAGCTACGATCACCCCTGAAAATGTCCTCCGAAGATGGGGACGTAACGTTGAGTTTTAAGACGAAACTCGTTCGAAACTTCCGGACGTGAAAGTTAACGTTTTGCAATTCGTGCTTTCTGTTAAATATTACTTATGTTTACTATTCGAGACCTATCAGAAAGTACTCCACATTATCGAAAACGCTATCGTAAACCGAAGCAAGAGCGGATTGCGTTTCCTGATATCGAAACACTTTGCTTATTATAACTCCTTATTGAAGAATTACATTTATGAGGTGTTAGCTACGTTAATACTTTTTAAAAAGTAGAAACACAATGCTGCTGACTGATATAACTCTACAACGATTGCTCACTGAAGAATACAATATTCTCAAAATCAAATTTCAACTAATTAGCAAGAACGATCGTAGTAGAAATTCACGAGCATGCTTAAGTGATTGCAACACTGATGAAGGAAGTGGCTTTAGTCTCAGTTACTCCTTTTGTGCTCTTTGATTACTTTATATATCTTGACAGATAAGTGCTTTCCTCATTTTTAATTAAGAAGATATGCAAGGATATGGACAAAATTAGGACTTAAGATAGTCTTGCTTTCACTCAAAAACAGGAGGTACATGTTAGACTATACTTTAAAGTTTTACTGTGCGGCTGGTCCCGGTGGAGGTTCGAGTCCTCCTTCGGGCATGGGTGTGTGTGTTTGTCCTTAGGATAATTTAGGTTAAGCAGTGTGTAAGCTTAGGGACTGATTACGTTAGCAGTTAAGTCCCATAAGATTTCACACACATTTTTAAAGTTTTAATGCACAAATATTACTGATCACCCTGTGGCAGATTCGTTAAATAAATGGAACGCTTTTGCCTTTTACTGTAGTGGGTGGTGGAAAAAAAAAAAAAAAAAACTTCGTCCGTCCTGAGGCTGTTGCGGAATATCAAATGGTAAAGACATCGCTCACAGGTCGTTTCTTCCACAAACCTGCAGTCATTATCATCGGCGGAGGCCGTTGTAAACCATATTGAGGAAGATTAGCACATATTTCCATCATTTAACTGTTGCTCCATACTCAGAAACCGCAGCTGACAAAGATTGTCCGAAGTTTTGTTCCAAACTGCTCTCCAGTCGCAAGCGCTCATCTTAGAGCTGCTTCTTAGCAGGTATACAGTCTTTGTCACACGTTATTTTATATTTAACAGTTAACTTTGAGATTTAACAAACACTAGTACAATTTCCAAGCAAAGTCTCAAAAACACGCGTGAAATACGTATTACAATTACATACGCAGTATGTTGCAGGGCGTCCATTACTTGTTTTCGGATGGCATGCGGAAATGTGGTGGTCACATGGGGACAGTTAAAACACTGAAGACGTAAGGCCTGCCCTCACGTTCCAAAGCACTCCAACATTCGGTCACTGTCACATCAAAATACCCCATAGATGAGGCTGTTGCACGGTTCGTCCTTCCAGTCAAATGAAAACCCAAAATAATGCCAGCATCAAACTCTGTTTGTAAAAACGAGTACTCCGAAAATCCGCTGTTTCCTTCACAGGGAACAATCAACAACCGACGGTGTTCACGTCCCTTATGGACCCTACGAAGCCAACACTGAGCCCGAAGAGCACTAATACACTCTGGTAGCCGTTCCACCTCTCACAGGAGATTACAATCGTAATCAAGAACTAAGCTACTTCTTGTAAGTATACGTATGATCACACTGACATCCGACCATATCTTCTGAGTGCTTCCCTTATTTTTTTCAGGCAGTGTATAAGCGATATAATAAAAGTGTACCGACAAACTTTGAGGTGTACAGTTTATCTCGGAAAATTGACCATATGAGGCTATATTCATAAACGTCATACAAAGAAGTTACAGAGCTTCAAAACGACGGGGGAATATGCCTCCCGCTGGACCCACAACTCTGCAACAAAAACGCCTCTGCTGTCACTCGCCGTAGCAGCCTTCACCATATTGTAGGGCCAGGCACAGACCCGCTATACACTATCTGACATCCTGGAAACTGACAGGTCCATTACGAGGAGCTCATCCTGCGGCCCACCAACGCTATAACGCAAGTTTGCTGCCGTTTCAGGCCTAATGGTGGACTTGTTATTCTGTAACTTCGGTGTTTTGTAGCTTCGTTGGATGACCTTTCCTCTCATAGGTTTCAGCCTTCAATTTTTACCTCAAAAAAGACTGTAATAACCCTCAAAATTAACCACTGTATTTTTCTCACGCCCCATACAAAACTCTCAATTCTAGGCCACTATCTACATCAGTTTCTAATAAAGACCTCTCGCAGAAATCTTTTGACTTCTAATGGTGCAAGGCCTGTGCTTAATACATCGCACATAAATTAATACAAAAGTCATTGAGGAGATGTGAAAGTCATTCAGTAGGGTGCGTATTTTATTACTACGTACAAGGTAAGTGTTTAAGGAACTTCGCAGCCACTATATATCTATGGCATGTATTCGCAGAACAAATTTTAGTAGGATGCTTATCAAGGGATATGCATTGTTAAGAGACGGCAGAGGTGATGGGAAAGGTGGCAAAGCAATCTTCATTATAGGTACAATTTAGTTACAAATCGGCAGAACACCATGTAGTAGTTGCTGTAACGGATTGTCCTAAAGACCATTCTCCTGTTCACAACCCTCAAAATATTAAACTACAAAGACGGGAAATAATTACACTGCGTAAAAAAAAAAAAGAAAATAAGAAGAGGAATGCAGATCTGAAAGTGACTTCATACACATACAGACTACCGGTGTACTGCATTAGGGATGTACATGATTCTTACCAGGCCTCGTAGAGTACTTGAGGGGCGTGAACAGCGTCAGATGTTGAGTGATCACTTTGAAAGACACGGCGATCCCGCGTACTCGTGTGACACAGCGTTATCAGCACCTGACAAAGTTGTACAGGCCCTTCAGTGTAGTAGCCGTCCGGTGTGGCCGTGCGGTTAACGGCGCTTCAGTCTGGCGTGACCACTCCGGTCGCAGGTTCGAATCCAGCCCGGGCATGGATGTGTGTGATGTCCTTAGGTTAGTTAGTTTTAAGTAGTTCTAAGTTCTAGGGGACTGATGACCACAGATGTTAAGTCCCATTGTGCTCAGAGCCATTTGAACCCTTCAGTGTAGGTCTCCATTTAGCTGGTTGGTTGAATGGTGCAATATCCTGATTTTTGGGGCAAACAAATGTGACAGTGACCCGATGTTGTAGTGCATGGATACATGATACGGGTATACTCGTCAAGGTAATTGTCCGACCACATCTGAGAACCAGATCGGGTGTTGCGCATCAGGCGGATCGAAACCTCTTCACATCGGCGGCTGCCATAACCCGAGTACAAGTAATGGACTCCCGTTAACATCCTGTGTCATCCCACATCCGAGACTAGCAGCAGCCAGACAACAGAATTACTGTCCCACGCGTAGACTGCCATTAACAGCACAACAGCAATGGCTGTGTATGGAGTGGTACTGTGACCGGTATGCCTGGACTGTTCACGAACGGCGTTGCATTGTTTTCAGCGATGAATCTCAGTGTCGCAGTATCCTGGATGACCATCTTCGGCAAGTAGAATGCCGACATGTTTTGGAGAGTCATGGCGGCATCACTTCTGACGTCATGGTGAGGCAAGCCACACGGCGGTATCACTTCTGACGTCATGGTGAGGGAAGCCATTGGATACGATTTCCCACCACAGCTGGTAGTGATGGAGGGTAATCTTACGGGACTACGGCACCACTCGGACATTCTGTGTGCTCAAAAATAATCTCTCATGGTTCAAATGGTTCTATTGGCTCTGAGAACTATGCGACTTAGCTTCTGAGGTCATCAGTCGCCTAGAACTTAGAACTAATTAAACCTAACTAACCTAAGGACATCACTCACATCCATGCCCGAGGCAGGATTCGAACCTGCGACCGTAGCGGTCGCTGGGTTCCAGACTGTAGCGCCTAGAACCGCACGGCCACTCCGGCCGGCTATATCTCATGCGAGAGTACTATGGCCCCACTTTTCAACAGAACAACGCTCACTCACAAGTCTCTATGAACTGAATGCGTTATGTTGAGGTACTTCCATGGACGGCAATATACCTCTAATATAAGCTCTATGTCAGTGCCAATATCCGGGATATCATGGATCAGTTACATCAGTTTGTCACAGAAGATGGTACAACGGGCTTATGACGCACTTCCCAACCAAGTCAGTGTGCGCATCCGAGCCAGAGCAAGTGCAACGTCATACTGATAAGACGATAAATACTGCCAACTTCTTCGTAATAACCGAAATAAAATCGTATTGCCTCTATACTCGTAACCTTCATTTGTTTTCCATGTTCCTTTCTGGATGCTTCACTTTTCTTTGATCAGGCAGTCTTCTTCACCCTACATTATTCAAGTTGGGACTGTACAACACTAGTCATGGGTTGTGGCGTTTTGCTGGAAATGATTTAATAATTCCAGTTGACAGCTCTCTATCTGATATTTTACACACAAAAGACTTAATGAGGTTGACGTCAGCATTTGCATTCTGGTTTCAATGAAGGATAAAAACAGCCAACCGGTTACGAAAAATTTTATTGCGTTACTTACTTTCGATACCGAGTAACGGTATCCATCAGAACAAGCTATATTCACAAATAAAATTTTTTAATCATCGTAGGAGAATAACAACCACATGAGAAACCTTAAGTAGCACTTGAGGTATTGAAACAGAGGAAGTATTACATTTATAGCCTCACATTGCGTGGAGAGTCAATAAATTCATATGAGTTGAAGTGCTCAAGTGAATTAAATAAAAGTTACCTTGTAAAGGCAACATTAAAACCACGAGGCCAGGAAGCCGCTTATTAATTAATAATTTTCGTCTACTGAAACGTTCATAAGTAATACTAGACAAATAAAATAAAACAGAGGAACATAAACCTGGCATCGTACTGAAATGTTTTTTCAAATTTTCCGTGCATGTAAGAAAATAAAAAAAAAAAATGGGTGCGAATAGCGTAAAGTGACACAGATTAAGAAACAGTTATGTTGGAAATCAAAATATTCATCACAATAGACCAAGCTTAACAACAGAAGTACAATTATTAAAATGTACAGGAAATTCTGTAACATCAAACAGCGGTTGTATGCAACATCTGCCCAGTTCAGAAATGAACATAACACACATAGTAGGAATAACAGCTATGCAATACAATAAAAGCAATTAAAAGACCAGGACAACGATATTTGTGAACTATGAGTAAAGATCGTCGGCCATAGTGCGACAGTATGTCAAATAGTTGCGAACAGTGGTTTAAAGTTGTTAAAGAAATTTTTATTTCATAATCTTTCTTCTCCTTATGGAGGAAAGTAACTTCGTCGACTCACTTCAATTTGTGGCCTGTAACAACAGCCAAAAAGAGTCTACTTTTCTATAACTGGCAAGAAAACAGCTAATCTTTATGTTTCCAGATGTTCTGATTACGAAAATGTTCATGAAAAAGGAAGATTAGCGCTTGATTTTCAGTTAAAATAAGTTGACGATTGTGTGTGTGTGTAAGCTATGTATATATTTATCTTGGTGTTATCTCTCGGAGGAAGCTAAGTGAAGGCGCATCCATCTTTTAGATTGGCATATCCCCTTTCTTTCTGCGTTTTTCCATTTAAAATTATTGGATATAGGTTCCACCTTTTATGCAAAACACTGTTTATTCTTGTTACCCAAACCTGTTTCGGCACCTCTGTGCCATCATCAGTGGGTTTCGTGATTGGAAAACTGTGAAAAGTGCACATATTTTAGGTGCAACTGGTCTAACAACATGAGACCTAACACTGTTTTCATTGTATTTGTTCTTACTTTGATTTTACATTACATGGCTTTGATATAGATGGCCCTCCAAAACCATATAATGTAAAATCAAGGTAATAGCAAAAACGAACAGAATCTGTTTCTAGGTGTCATTTTGTCAGATCAGTTACAACCTAAAAGATGTTCACCTTTACAGATTTTCGATAACCAAAACCCACTGATGATGCCACAGAGGCGTCGAAACATGTTAGGGTAGCAAGAAAAAACAGTGTTTTGCGTAAAAGGGGAAAATTATACCCCATAAAACTCAACGACTTTGCCTCGTGTTTGCATTTTTATACCGATGATCCCGAGATTAGTGTCTATCTTTAATTGGCTCATATTGATGCACTCCACTTCCTTGGTATCTCATTTCCATGTTCGAAATTTGCTGATGGAAGATTTCTCCGAGCTCGTCGGTTATCGAACAGCAGTTGTCAGAAGACGAGACCAAGTGGGACTCCAGGAAATGTAACTTTAGACATGTTGCACCCCTATCTACTGGAGCGGTATAGAAGATATGCCACAAGATTATTGTTGTGAATTGGCAGAAGCCAATTCAAGGGGTTTGGAGGAAGCCGAAAGGCACGCGTTTAAGCTCACGCAGGCTGGCGTGAGGTCTGGAACAGGTAGAGTAATTATACTATCAAGAAAAGCACGTAGCTGCTGGAATACTTAACTTTAATCCATAATTGGTGAACATCGGTCTGACTGTACATTCTTCCCAAGATAATTAACAAATGATAATGGCGCCTTGCTAGGTCGTAGCAAATGACGTAGCTGAAGGCTATGCTAACTATCGTCTCGGCAAATGAGAGTGTAATTTGTCAGTGAACCATCGCTAGCAAAGTCGGCTGTACAACTGGGCGAGTGCTAGGAAGTCTCTCTAGACCTGCCGTGTGGCGGCGCTCGGTCTGCAATCACTGATAGTGGCGACACGCGGGTTCGACGTATACTAACGGACCGCGGCCGATTTAAAGGCTACCACCTAGCAAGTGTGGTGTCTGGCGGTGACACCACATTCCTCCCCCGCAAATCGGCGAACGGTTGTGTTATAAGGCTTCCGCCCGCCGTGGGGAGGACCCCATGTTGACGTATGCGACGAGGTGGGGAGCCTAACAACATGAGAGGCTGTGCCACCCGCACCCTGCCATTCGGTCCGTAGCGGGCAAGATTTCCATGACGGAGGACAGCTGGTCACGGGAAGCGATCGGCGGCGCCTGACCCAGGGAGGCGCCCAGCTGTTGCAGCGACGCATCCACTGCGAGCGGCGCCGGCGGGAAAAAAAGGCGGCGGCACGTCGCCATGGGGCAAAATGGAATGCAGCGTCCGTAACACCTGGGGATGAGGCGAGCCAGTAGATGGGTCCCCAGGGCGCTGACCGGATGGCACCGTCGCTGAAAGCAGACGGGGAGCAGCAGATCCAGTGCGACGACAGAGGCGCAGCTGATTGAGATGCCAACGCACCTCACCAGAGGCCCCCAAAACCAGATACATAGCGCGGCCGAGGCAGGGAAGAATGCGCCCTGCGAGCCAACGCCGTGAACCTCGATAGTTGCGATAATAGCCAACATCGCCTGGGGCAAAAGCAGGTGGCTGCCGCTGCACAGGAACCTGATGCGGCGGATGGAGCAAAGACATCAAGGTTCGATGAGGGCGACCTTGAAGCAACTCAGCCAGCGAGCAACCATCGGGCGGCTGAGAGCAATACGAGGACAAAAAGAGCAATAACGCGTCCTCCCGAGAATGCGACTCTTTCAACTTCAACATCTGTGACTTGAAAGTCCTGACCAATCGTTCAGCGGCACCGTTTGACTGTGGCGAAAACGGCGCGGACGTCAGATGTTGAATACCATTGGCCTTGCAGAATGACTGAAATTCTGCGGACATGAATTGTGGGCCATTGTCGGAAACAATAGTCTGCGGAATACCTCCATTGCAAAAGATAGCAGATAACGCTTGGATGGTGGCAGAAGACGTCGTGGAAGTCATCCGGACAACAAAAGGGAAATTACTGAATGAATCGACCACAACCAACCATCGAGCATTCCAGAATGGACCAGCGTTGCAAGGGGAAGTGGCGTTTGGCCATGCAAAGAATTTCCGTGGTGGTGCGGATTGTTGTTCGGCACATGCCATGCAAGAAGAGCACATATGCGTAATCGCAGCATCGATTCCGAACCAAGTACAGTATTGACGAGCATGTTGCTTCGTTCTCACTATACCCCAAGGTCCTTGGTGGAGAAGCCGTAAGACAGAGGACTGTAACGAACGTGAGACCATGACCCTGGACTGATCATTATCAGAACGCAACAGCAAAACACCATGTCGTACAAAAAGTCTCTCCTTGTGAGCAAAAAATCGGCGAACCAACGGATCCTCGATCCGTGACTTTGACAAGGGCCATTGCGTAACAACAAAATGCATAACGGTAGCAAGGACAGGGTCTGCAGCTGTGGCTGTAGCTATACGACGAAAATCAATCGGAAACGATTCGACCACGTCATCGGTTTCCGAATCAATGAACATGCAAGCAAGTTCGGAAGAATCAAATGCTCTATCCTCAGCAACAGGCAAACGGGACAACGCATCGGCGTTTCCGTGCTTAGCAGTGGACCGATACAAGATATCGTAGCGGTACTGCGAGAGGAAAATAGACCAGCGAAGCAATTTCTGAGCTGTACGTGGAGGTACAGGCTTGTTCGGATGAAAGAGCGATGTCAAAGGTTTGTGGTCTGTGATGATGGTTAAGTGACGACCATACAAGAAATCATGAAGCTTAGTAACACCAAATACGAGAGCCAAAGCTTCCTTCTCGATCTGTGAATAATGTCTTTGCGCAGACGAGAGCAATTTGGACGCAAAGGCAATAGGGCGATCATGCGATCCATCTTTGTGCGCAAGCACAGCACCGATCCCGAAATCCGATGCATCTACCATCAACAAAAGGGGGTTCTGGGGATCGAATGGCGTAAGGCACGGATTGGGAAGCAACGCCGATTTCAAATGGCGAAAGGCGCGTTCGCATTCCATCGTCCAGACGAACGGAACACCGTTACGGCGTAAGCGATGAAGCGGAGCTGAAATGGAAGAGGCGTGGCGCACATAGCGATGATAATAATCGATTTTTCCCAGCACACTCTGTAGCTGCTTCAAATCCTGCGGCGAAGGCAAGTCTTGTATGGCACGGAGGTGCTCCGGACTCGGATGTACGCCTTGGGCATTGAGTACATGTCCCAGATATGGTAAGTCACGAGCAAAAAACACACATTTGTCCTTCCGCAAGCGAAGACCATTTTGTCGCAAGACTGAAATAATGTTCTGAGATTGGCTAAATGTTCTTCTTCCGTCTTTCCGGAGATCACAATATCGTCCAGATAGTTTTCTGCAGTAGGGACCGACGCACAAACAGTTTGTAAATATTGCTGAAACAATGCTGGGGCGGATGCACACCCGAATGGCAGTCGTTTGAATCGGTACAAACCAAGATGCGTGGTAACCACCAAAACGCGCTGGGATTCTTCATCCACCGGTATTTGCAAGTACGCATCTGCTAGGTCCAACTTCGAAAAATATTTACCCGGGCACAGTTTGTCAAAAAGATCTTCCGGTCGGGGTAAAGGTAAAGTTGCAATCACTAGTTGTGGATTCACCGTTGCCTTGATGTCCACACAAAGTCTCAATTTTCCTGAAGGTTTCGGCAAAATTACTAAGGGTGAGGCCCAGAGAGAAGCCTGCACACGTTCAATCACACCTTGTGATTCCAAATCGTTGAACGTTCTTGCGACCTCATCACGCAGTGTGTGGGGAACATTGCGCGCTCTGAAAAATTTCGGTTGCGCGTTTACTTTCCGTCCCAAATGTGCTTTATAGTTCTTAGCGCAACCGAGGCCCAGTGCAAAAATGTCTGCAAACTCTTCACATAGACGAGAAACAACTGGCTGAAGGCACAGTCTGGTTCACTGAGAGGACCTGATTTACTATAGACAAGTTAAACAACTGAAATAAATCTAACCAAACAAGTTCACTGCAGAAGAAGAACGGAGGACGTACAATGACACAAGTTTTATTTGTCCCTTGTATGTTGCAAGAAGGCTGCACTGTCCTAACACAGGGAGCCCGTGACCTGAATATGTAGTTAGCTTAACATTTGTGGCACGCAACGGAGGTGATCCCAGCTGTTTGTACGTGTCTTGATTGATCAGGGAAACTGCAGCTCCGGTATCGAGCTGGAACGGTATCACTTTGCCGTGAATGTCCAAGTCCACAAAAAGTTTACTGTCCTGCTGACGACAAGAGCGACTGTCTCGTGTAACGTGAACTGACACTGCTACAGAATCACTTGCGACTTGACGTGATTTCCGACGACGTCCATGCACACTATTTGTGGGTCTAACACAGTCACTGTTAGAGAGAGTGGCACTGGGCGGAGTGGAATGAACTACATGAATTTCCATGAGCGAAGTGTCGCGAGCCTGAGTATCCTTGGTTCGATTCCGAGTCCAGCGCGAAGCAAAGGGCCTGGAATGGTTTTGAGCGTCCGATCTGAGCTTTTTCTGGCAAACACTTTGAACATGTCCTTTTTTATTAGAGAAAAAGCAAATAGCTTGGCGTGACGGGCAATTCTCACGCGAATGTCTAGTAGCACACCGCAGGCATGATTTTAGCACTGCATTTGCTTGCGTGCGCGGCACACGTGGCGGAGAGCTTGACGGCAGCTGCTCGGACGGGCGCGAGGGCTGTTTACTGTTCCGTGCAGCGCGCCCGGCGGGCCGGTGAATGTGACACACGGCTGGTGAAGTTTCAAATGATTCCTGAGCAAAGTCAAGTGTGTCTTGTCGATCCAATATGTCCATCACTTGTTGAAGGGAGGGATTGACTAGTTTCAAAATCTGTTCCCTTAGACGAACATCAGAAACGTTCTGTGCAATTGCATCATGTACCATAGTATCTGAATAAGAGAGTCCACATTCACACTCAAAAGCACAATCCCTAGTAAGGCCTTGCAAAGTTGCAACCCACTCCCTATTAGTTTGACCGGCCGTACGTTTTGTACGAAAGAAGGTATACCTTTTTGCCACTACATTGACTGATTTGAAATATGCATCTAATGCAGACAAAATTTCGTCGTAGGACAGAGTTGCTACTTCGCGTCGGGGAAATAATTCCACTATCACACGGTACGTCTGGACGCCTATGGCGGAAAGGAGAAAAGGCTGCCGCTCATTACCTTGAATTCTGTAGGCGGCGAGATGGAATCCAAATTGGCATGACCACTCCGTCCAGCTTTCCAGTGCCGCATCAAAAGGACGAAAAGGTGGTGCAACTGCGTGTTGTGGCTGCGGTAGCGGTGGAGCGGCGGTGGCCACATCGTTTTGCATTGCACGTTGACCCTGGACGAGCTGTCCAAGGGCATCCAGCAAGGCCTGCGTCTGCTGATTCTGTAAGCGATAAAATTCGGACAGTACATCTGGAGATGGTGGCGAAGCCATGACAAGTAAATCAGGGTATCAATTGGTACAAACGCGATTTAGCTCGTCGCCAATGTTGTGAATTGGTAGGAGCCAATTCACGGGGTTTGGAGGAAGCCGAAAGGCACGCGTTTAAGCTCACGCAGGCTGGCGTGAGGTCTGGAACAGGTAGAGTAATTATACTACCAAGAAAAGTACGTAGCTTCTGGAATACTTAACTTTAATCCATAATTGGTGAACATAGGTCTGACTGTACATGCATCCTAAGATAAATAACAAATGATAATGGCGCCTTGCTAGGTCGTAGCAAATGACGTAGCTGAAGGCTATGCTAACTATCGTCTCGGCAAATGAGAGCGTAATTTGTCAGTGAACCATTGCTAGCAAAGTCGCCTGTACAAGAGGGGCGAGTGCTAGGAAGTATCTTTAGACCTGCCGTGTGGCGGCGCTCGGTCTGCAATCACTGATAGTGGTGACCCGCGGGTCCAACGTATACTAACGGAATGCGGCCGATTTAAAGGCTACCACCTAGCAAGTGTGGTGTCTGGCGGTGACACCACTATTTTTATACTTCGTGCCATCTTAGTTCCCAGGAAGTGTATTGACACCTGAACAAAGACAATCTAAGCTCAGTTTTCATCACGTGTCGGGATGGTTTTGAAATGCTCATCTTTGTACAGTTTCCGTTTCTGGGGAACCACGAAAATCCCCCTTTACTTTTGCCTCAGTAAGATTTGGAAATTTCTCGCGCAAATAGAGAAATTATTCCTCAGTGTTGTCCATGGCCTTGAAGAAGTTTTTCATTAAGTCCAGTTTAATATGATGAGTAAGGAGCATTATGTTCTGGGATTCGACAAGTGCTTCATGCATAACATTGTGATATCTTAATTCAAGTCATTGACTCTTAGATCAATCTTTCATTTTAGAATGTAGTGTTTTGGGGTGGCTACCCCACGGGCATAGGAAGCAACAGAATTTGGCGTAGTCATGTTGTGGGCCAAGTAGTATCCCTACGACTTTCAGATCTTCGCAGTAACAGTTATTTCACGTCAACATAAGTTTCTTTCATAGAAGGTGCACACCCACTTGGGATCGATGGTAACATGTGATTATACACCTGAAACTTACTTTGGAGGAATAGATGAAGAACCTCCACTGATCACTTTTGTAGTCAATGGCCATACTGCCATTGTTTCCTGTACACCACTATAAAGTACCAAGTTAGTTTCATTTTCGAAAAATAGAAGACATTAATCGTCTTATCGAGACAGTTCCGTTGTTGTAGTCTTGACGTCACCACTTCAGCATTGCCTTTCGACAATTCCAAACCTCTCAATAGGTCTATACGTTCACACAGTGTTATTTTGTGAATCTCTGTACACTCCTCGTTACACAGAAAATCAGACCTTTTCGAAAAACTGGGTTTAGAATGTGATGGCGCAGCACTAGTTTCACTACCGCCCTCCTGACTGTCATAAACAGCTGTGACAGGAAGAAGCAGTCCGTATCCCTGTGACAGTGGTCGCACGGCCAACGGTATGTTATGTGTGATAAGTCAAACAAGACTTTTCTTCTTCGAAACGACATATGAATGGAGCTGTCATACAAAAGTAACAATCATTCACATGATTTGAAGGTTCTCACCAGATTATGGGTATAGCAAAGCTCACGGATGATGTTTCACGATTTAACCACGAACGAAGATTCGAGACACAAGATATGCAACAAACATGAGGAGCCCACGGCAAGTAGTGGTCCTCAGTTTCACGGCCGAGGTACAGTCTGTAAGCCTTCCTAATATACACTCCTGAAAATTGAAATAAGAACACCGTGAATTCATTGTCCCAGGAAGGGGAAACTTTATTGACACATTCCTGGGGTCAGATACATCACATGATCACACTGACAGAACCACAGGCACATAAACACAGGCAACAGAGCATGCACAATGTCGGCGCTAGTACAGTGTATATCCACCTTTCGCAGCAATGCAGGCTGCTATTCTCCCATGGAGACGATCGTAGAGATGCTGGATGTGGTCCTGTGGAACGGCTTGCCATGCCATTTCCACCTGGCGCCTCAGTTGGACCAGCGTTCGTGCTGGACGTGCAGACCGCGTGACACGACGCTTCATCCAGCCCCAAACATGCTCAATGGGGGACAGATCCGGAGATCTTGCTGGCCAGGGTAGTTGACTTACACCTTCTAGAGCACGTTGGGTGGCACGGGATACATGCGGACGTGCATTATCCTGTTGGAACAGCAAGTTCCTTTGCCGGTCTAGGAATGGTAGAACGATGGGTTCGATGACGGTTTGGATGTACCGTGCACTATTCAGTGTCCCCTCGACGATCACCAGTGGTGTACGGCCAGTGTAGGAGATCGCTCCCCACACCATGATGCCGGGTGTTGGCCCTGTGTGCCTCGGTCGTATGCAGTCCTGATTGTGGCGCTCACCTGCACGGCGCCAAACACGCATACGACCATCATTGGCACCAAGGCAGAAGCGACTCTCATCGCTGAAGACGACACATCTCAATTCGTCCCTCCATTCACGCCTGTCGCGACACCACTGGAGGCGGGCTGCACGATGTTGGGGCGTGAGCGGAAGACGGCCTAACGGTGTGCGGGACCGTAGCCCAGCTTCATGGAGACGGTTGCGAATGGTCCTCGCCGATACCCCAGGAGCAACAGTGTCCCTAATTTGCTGGGCAGTGGCGGTGCGGTCCCCTACGGCACTGCGTAGGATCCTACGGTCTTGGCGTGCATCCGTGCGTCGCTGCGGTCCGGTCCCAGGTCGACGGGCACGTGCACCTTCCGCCGACCACTGGCGACAACATCGATGTACTGTGGAGACCTCACGCCCCACGTGTTGAGCAATTCGGCGGTACGTCCACCCGGCCCCCGCATGCCCACTATACGCCCTCGCTCAAAGTCCGTCAACTGCACATACGGTTCACGTCCACGCCGTCGCGGCATGCTACCAGTGTTAAAGACTGCGATGGAGCTCCGTATGCCACGGCAAACTGGCTGACACTGACGGCGGCGGTGCACAAATGCTGCGCAGCTAGCGCCATTCGACGGCCAACACCGCGGTTCGTGGTGTGTCCGCTGTGCCGTGCGTGTGATCATTGCTTGTACAGCCCTCTCGCAGTGTCCGGAGCAAGTATGGTGGGTCTGACACACCGGTGTCAATGTGTTCTTTTTTCCATTTCCAGAGTGTATGTCGTTAATGACTGCCATTGAGGTTTCAGTGTAGCCAGTCTGCAAATACAGCAAAAATTGTCAGCACTGCGAGGCGCATTGAATCACAGAAATTACAATGACCATACGCACTAACTACGCCTCATTGAAACGTTCATGCAGCACGCGAACGGAACACAGCTTGGAACGGGCAGAAACTACGCTTAAATGAAACATGCCCCATTCCTCACTTCCCCTTCCTCTTTCCCCTTCCCCTTGTTGCTACGAGACCTGATTAAAAATAGCGACGATGTAGACACAGGTACTATTGCCTGGAACTTCATAAATTTGTCTACAATCAGCGGGATTTCGAAGTACGTATGGGAATGGATTGACAATCAATGCCAATGAGATATAGTTATAATTAAATGCATTCAATTTTAACCTGGGAATGAATGCTAATTCGAGCTTTTCGCTTATACTTTCGTTACGATAGTGGGAGACACTTAAAGTAGTAAATGAATTTTGCAATTTGGGGACCTAAATAACTGATGATGGTCGAAGTAAAGAGGATATAAAATGTAGACTGGCAATGATAAGGAAAGCGTTTCTGAAGAAGAGAAATTTGTTAATATCGAGTAGAGCTTTAAGTCTCAGTAAGTCGTTTCTGAAAGTATTTGTGTGGAGTGCAGCCATGTATGGAAGTGAAACATGGAAGATAAATAGTTTGGACAAGAGGAGAATAGAAGCTTCCGAAATGTGGTGTTACAGAGTGGCTGGCATTGTCAAAGCTTCACCCTCCATTGCCGGTGGTGAACTGGAGACGAGCTCGCGGCCGCAGACTATTTGTAGCTGGCGCGCCAAGGTCCGAGGGCTCCTCCGCAGTCATTTCCGGTGCGGTTCTCCTCTTGCTACCTGCGACGGTCGTTCGCTGCAGTACGGGAAGCCAGGATCCGTTTACCTTAAGGCTTTCCTCTTTCTTGTTGAAACTGTTCGCGTGTTTTTGGATTTCTACAGTTTCTCTGAACAAGCGCGTGTGATAGTGCTTCTCTACAGCCAGAACTTCCAAGTCGGCGAATTTTATTACGTGGTCAGTCTCATTCAGTGTGTGCTCTGCCACGGCCGATTTCTCCGCCTGCCCCAACCTGCAATGTCGCTTATGCTCTTTGATCCTGGTGTTAATTGATCGTCCAGTCATTCCGACATAAACTTTTCCGCACGTGCATGGTATACGGTATATTCCGGACCTTGCAAGTGGGTCTCTTTTCTCCTTCGCCCATCTAAGACACTCTTTGATCTCCCTTGTCGGTTTGGAAATCATCTTTACGCCGTGTTTGCGCAATATACGGCCGATTCTGTCAGTCACTCTGGGAATGTATGGCAGAAAGGCCGTACCCGACATTTCTTTTTCTGGTTCCTTACTTCGCCAAGTGTTTGGCTCTGTTACACTTCTAATGCAATTTGTGGAGTACCAATTGCTCCTCAGAACAGTTTCCAGGTGTTGCATTTCTCGTTTGAGGTGTTGAGGCTCACATATTCGTCCTGCTCTCGTTGCGAGCGTACTAATCATGCCTCTTTTCTGGCTCGGGTGGTGGTTTGACAGTTTGTGCAGGTATCGGTCCGTGTGTGTCGGTTTTCGATACACGCTGTGTCCCAGGTTTTCGCCGTCCCATGTGACCAGCACATTTAAAAATAACAGTATCTTGTCCTCTTCTACTTCCATGGTAAATGTTATGTTGGTATGGAGGCTGTTCAAGTGTTTCTGGAATTTACCGAGCTGTTCTTCACCATGGCTCCACACCATGAAGGTATCATCGACGTACCTGTACCACACCTTAGGTTTGCAAGTCGCCGAGTCCAGTGCCTGTGCTTTGAATTGTTCCATGAAGAAGTTGGCCACCACTGGACTGAGAGGACTACCCATGGCGACGACTTCCAGCTGTTCATAGAAATCGCCATTCCACGTGAAATAGCTCGTGGTGAGACATGTATGGAAGAGCTTTTTGATGTCTTGCGGGAACATGGAGCCGATGTGCTCCAGAGCGTCACTGAGTGGCGCTTTTGTAAATAACGAAACAACATCAAAACTGACCAGGATGTCGTTTGGCGCAAGTTTCAGTTTCTTCAGCTTCTCAATGAAATGTCCTGAGTCCTTAATGTATGTGTCGGTCTTCCCCACGTGTGGCTGGAGCAGAGAGGCCAAGTGTTTCGCCAGTTTATATGTCGGTGATCCAGGAGCGCTCGCGATCGGTCTCAGCGGAACATTGTTCTTATGGATCTTGGGTAATCCATACAGCCGAGGTGGTAGGGCTTCTGTGTTGCGCAGGTTTCTCTGTATGTCCGCCGGCAGAGAAGAAGCCTTGATTAATCGATTCGTATTCCGTGTGATACGCTGCGTCGGATCTGCGCTTAGTTTTCGGTACGTCGTCGGATCTAATAGGTCTCGGATGTTTTGCTCATAATCTTCAGTCTTCATTACGACGGTCGCATTCCCTTTATCGGCAGGCAATACCAATACACTCTTGTCGGCGTTGAGATTCTCAATGGCTTGTACCTCTTCTTTCTTCAGGTTGCAAACTGGTGGTTTTGCTCGGCACAGTATCCTGGCTGTTTCAGTGCGTATTTCCTCTGCCCTTTCACAAGGGAGGGTCCGAATGGCTGCTTCGGTGTTGGAAATGATGTCCTCCATAGGTAAAGTTCTCGGGATGATAGCGAAATTCCCTCCTTTTTGAAGAAGAGACACTTCCTCATCGGTCAATTGTCGTTCATTGAGGTTGACCACTGTGTGTGACATGTCGGGAGTCGCCTTGTCGGTCTGCTTCCGGCATCTTTCAAACTTTTTCTTTTGCCGCTCGGTGCAGCGCTCGAGTTCGTTCTGCATGCTCCTGTGAGTGATGCTGTCGATCTTGTCCCAGTCGTCTCGATGCATTCTGCTACTTAGTTGATAGAAAATGTCCAGAAGTTCCTGATCCGTTCTTCCCAAGTCTCTCTGTGTTGTATGTATTCGCTCACGAAGAAATCTCGTTCCATTCTGTCGTAGATACGATGTGCTTGGGCGGTGGTGAATAGGCGCTTGCACCTCATGAACTTCGGTGTAGCACATTCATCTCGGCACCGTGACAGAAAGGCGAGAGAGGACATCAGTCGCGCTTTCTTCTTCCGTCGTTGGTCAAGGCGTCGGTACAATCTGCAAATTTCCTCCCCGTAGAGGCGTAATACAAAATTGTTAAGGCTTTCGTGGCCACCTGTTGACAAACTGCCTATTTGCTTTTGTCTCGGGTTCTTCGGCCGACGTTCATCTAATGATTTTTCTGACGTTTCGCCAGCACGAGTGGCTGACATTGTCAAAGCTTCACCCTCCATTTCCGGTGGTGAACTGAAGGCGAGCTCGCGGCCGCAGACTATATGTATTTGGCGCGCCAACGTCCGAGGGCTTCTCCGCGGTCATTTCCGGTGCGGTTCTCCTCTTGCTACCTGCGACGGTCGTTCGCTGCAGTACGGGAATCAAGGATCCGTTTACCTTAAGGCTTTCCTCTTTCTTGTTGAAACTGTTCGCGTGTTTTAGGATTTCTACAGCTTCTCTGAACAAGCGCGTGTGATAGTGCTTCTCTACAGCCAGAACTTCCGTGTCGGCGAATTTTATTACGTGGTCGGTCTCATTCAGTGTGTGCTCTGCCGCGGCCGATTTCTCCGCCTGCCCCAACCTGCAATGTCGCTTATGCTCTTTGATCCTGGTGTTAATTGATCGTCCAGTCATTCCGACATAAACTTTTTCGCATGTGCATGGTATACGGTATATTCCTGACATTGCAAGTTGGTCTCTTTTCTCCTTCCCCGATCTAAGACACACTTTGATCATCCTTGTCGGTTTGAAAATCGTCTTTACGCCGTGTTTGCGCAATATATCGTGGTGAGACATATATGGAAGAGCTTTTTGATGTCTTGCGGGAACATTTCACGTGGAATGGTGATTTCTATGAACAGCTGGAAGGCGTCGCCATGGGTAGTCCTCTCAGTCCAGTGGTGGCCAACTTTTTCATGGAACAATTCGAAGCACAGGCACTGGACTCGGCGACTTGCAAACCTAAGGTGTGGTACAGGTACGTCGATGATACCTTCGTGGTGTGGAGCCATGGTGAAGAACAGCTCGGTGAATTCCAGAAACACTTGAACAGCCTCCATGCCAACATAACATTTACCATGGAAGTAGAAAAGGACAAGAAACTGCCATTTCTAGATGTGCTGGTCACAAGGGACGGCGAAAACCTGGGACACAGCGTGTATCGAAAACCGACACACACAGACCGATACCTGCACAAACTGTCAAACCACCACCCGAGTCAGAAAAGAGGCATGATTAGTACGCTCGTAACGAGAGCAGGACGAATATGTGAGCCTCAACACCTCAAACGAGAAATGCAACACCTGGAAACTGTTCTGAGGAGCAATGGGTACTCCACAAATTACATTAGAAGTGTAACAGAGCCAAACACTCGGCGAAGTAAGGAACCAGAAAAAGTAATGTCGGGTACGGCCTTTCTGCCATACATTCCCAGAGTGACGGACGGAATCGGCCGTATATTGCACAAACACGGCGTAAAGGCGATTTTCAAACCGACAAGGAAGATCAAAGAGTGTCTTAGATGGGCGAAGGAGAAAAGAGACCCACTTGCAATTTCGGGAATATGCCGTATACCATGCACATGCGGAAAAGTTTATGTCGGAATGACTGGACGATCAATTAACACCAGGATCAAAGAGCATAAGCGACATTGCAGGTTGGGGCAGGTGGAGAAATCGGCCGTGGCAGAGCACGCACTGAATGGGACCGACCACGTAATAAAATTCGCCGACACGGAAGTTCTGGCCGTAGAGAAGCACTATCACACGCGCTTGTTCAGAGAAACTGTAGAAATCCAAAAACACGCGAACAGTTTCAACAAGAATGAGGAAAGCCTTAAGGTAAACGGATCCTGGATTCCCGTACTGCAGCGAACGACCGTCGCAGGTAGCAAGAGGAGAACCGCACCGGAAATAACCGCGGAGAAGCCCTCGGACGTTGGCGCGCCAGGTACATATTGTCTGCGGCCGCGAGCTCGCCTTCAGTTCACCACCGGCAATGGAGGGTGAAGCTTTGACAATGCCAGCCACTCGTGCTGGCGAAACGTTAGAAAAATCATTAGATGATCGTCGGCCGAAGAACCCGAGACAGAAGCCAACAGGCAGTTTGGTTACAGAAGCATTCTGAAGATTAGATGGATAGATCACATAACTAATAAGGAGGTATTGAATAGAATTGGGGAGAAGAGTAATTTGTGGTACAACTTGACTAGAAGAAGGGATCGGTTGGTAGGACATGTTCTGAGGCATCAAGGGCTCACCAATTTAGTATTAGAGGGCAGCGTGGAGAGTAAAAATCATAGAGGGAGACCTAGAGTTTAATACACTAAGCAGATTCAGAATGATGTAGCCTGCAGTAGGTACTGGGAGATGAAGAAGCTTGCACAGGATAGAGTATCATGGAGAGCTGCATCAAACCACTCTCAGGACTGAAGACCACAACAACAAACAGTGGTGGACATAGTTAGCAAACATATGTTTCATCCCAGTTACATTTTTCACTTTTGTCTTGACAAACAGTGAATATGTATTTGATACTGAGGTCTCTTTTGGTTTGTCCTCTACACTTAACTGGTCAAATGTCACAGGGGATTTTATAAACCCCGGAACTACGCAAAGAAGTAATCCAAGCTTTCAAATTACGGATTTGATTTTTTCTTCAAAGTGTTATTAGTGGAAAAGGCAACTTTTCAACTATATCTTTTTTCTAGAAAACAATAAGTTCTATAGGAAACAGTTACTAAGTACAGTACTGATAATGTTTCTCTACTTTCGTCATTATTAGCAATATTGCCTAAAGTAGTTATTCTGCTGTTGGTTTTTGTTTTGATAATATTATCGACGCTTGTAGCCATTGTTAACTGTTATTTTTTTTTATTAAATTAATTTCAAATTTAACTTTCTTCGCTGATAATGATGTTGACGCAGAAGCAGCCCAATGAATGGCTGAATAGAAATAGATATTTTTATGATATGAGATATGTGTGGAGCTGAAGAATAATATTTGGTCTGTACTAGTTTGTTTTCGAAAAATACCTAAAGAGATCACATCGTAAATCATAGTAGTTGTAAGATCTAAGTAGTAATGAAGACAACTCTGGTTTGTTTGTTTCAAAGGTGAAGTTTGTTCACGATATTCATTAAAAATTGTAAATAAACGATGAATTCCACTATTAGGGTTCAATTAATTTAGAAGTTGTAAGCAGGCTGTTTAGGTCTTTACGTTGGTGACGCCGTGAAGCACTCTGTATTAAAATCGCTGACTGTGCTGTGTGCACTATGTGACTGGTTGGACCCATTGTTGGATTACTCGGTAGTGTAGTGTTTGGCAGTTGGATACAAACAGCCCATAGCGTTGGGTAGTTGGAGGTGAGACGCCAGCAGTGGTGGATGTTTGGAGATGGATGCCAAGGTTTTCAGATGTTAATATGAGCAAATCATCTGGACGTGTATCCACCAGAAAAGAAAATTTGTCAAAATAGATGTCAAGAATTTAAATATATATTAGCCTGTGACTTTTGAATACTATTAAGGTAAATACATTGTTTGTTGTCTGCCAGAATCTTTCATTTGTTAACTATATGCCTATCATTAGTTAGTGCCTTCAGTAGTTATAATCTTTTATGTAGCTGGCAGTATTCGCCCTCGCTGTGTTGCAGTAGTTTGAGTAACGAAGATTTGTGGGAGGTAAGTGATTCATGAATGGTATAGGTTATTGTTAGTCAGGGCTATTCTTTTGTAGGGATTATTAAAAGTCAGATTTAATTGCACTAAAATATTGTTTATCAGAGTAGAAATGATCAGAATAAGTAAAGAGAAAACTGTCTGAGTACGTTCAGTTTTTCTAACCTGTTTCTATATCAAATAATGCAGAAGTTTACCATCACAGTCTTTCTTTACATTCAGAGGGGAAGTTTTATATGGCGACCCTGCGAGGATACCACACTGGAATCTTCAGATTTTTTCCTTGTAGCTTGAGTAATTAGTCTAGTTATGGTTTATTGCTAGCATGTAATCGTAGAGATAATTTCCTTCACGAATTAACAGATATTCAAAGTAGTAATTTGGTGATTGTGCATAGAGAAATGGACTAGGCAATAAATGAGGGTGTAGACCGTGAAACAGCTAGTGAACAGGGTAGTATTGTCGATCGATCGGTCAGTAATAGCTCGCCTCAGGAGTCTGAAATGACAGGGCAAAATCTTGCAAAAACTGTAGGTTCAGGTTTTGCATCATTACCCTTTTCTCAGTCAAGTCAAGAAACATTTTCTTCTTTTCAAAATGCGATAGCTACTGGTAGAAATGCACTGCCAAAAACCATAAAGGAACATGTTCCAGACACTAATATATTGTCATTGTAATTCATGTAGCAAATGGAACAAAGTCATAAACAATTACAGCAATAAATGGAACAAAAGCTTCAAACCTTAGACACAATGGAAAGAAATCTTCAAAAGCTACAGAAGACAAACGCAATGGAACAAATGCTTGAACAAACATGTGAAAAGTTAACAAATGAGTTACATAACATCGAAGCTAAATGTCAAAAAGTTTGTTAAGACGTAAAAACACAAATCTGTGAGCATTTTCAACCAATTTTTTTGAGTCATGAAAATGCGTTACAGAACGCGAAGCAGCTGTAAAAGAACTGCAAACTATTGTTCATGAAAATTGCGACATGTTGCAGGCTAAAACTGACTCGGGTGCATCTACAGAGTCGGTTACATAACTTGCAAAAACTCAGGAAAACTAAAAGGATACAGTAGATATGATTTCGACACAGTTCATTATCGGGTAGCTGAACTTTCAAACCAGTTCACTAACTGATCTACAAAGGTAGATGATGATCTGAATGACACTATACCGGTAGCCCTTACTGTCACAGAAGAGTATGAACAAATTTAAAAAAATCAGAATCAAATCAATACACAGTACAAAGGAGAAATGCAGGAACTACAAGAACAGTTCAAACAAGTAACGCAAGAATACATATTTCAGGGGACACTCGCACTCCGATATGGGGTGAGGGATTCAGAAATAAGGAAAAGTCACAAATTAACAACACAGGGTATTCTGGAAATTTTGACAGAAACTGGCAAGGTGCACCAAATGATCGATATGCAACTCGCTGTCATAATGACTTTGATTATAAGCTGTTCATTACTACATGTAAATTCAAAAATTTAACAATGACATTCATCCACAAGTATCGCTTCATCAATTCTCTCGTGGTTTCCTCCCACCTGGTCATTACAGCATACATTAGAATTTATGTATGGCTTCTTAGAGAGTGAACTAGCTGTAAGAATGTGATTGGTCATTCATGACTGTCACAGTGAAGGAGAAGTTTATCATGCCTTTCTCTCAGCACATTGGTCTCAAGTTACTCCAGATCAAGTAGAAGATAGCATCACAATGATGAAGCATTTTGAATAGGGCGAATTTTCCAGTCCAGTAAAATATTTTGAAGATATGTTGCACAAAATTCAGCATTTGACAAATCCGTACAGTCCCTTGGAACTCATCTGGATTTGCTTAATTAAATTGCCTGAATATTTACGACATATTATTTTGGCAGGACGTTGCAAAGACGACATCGAAGCTTTTCAAGGACTGTTGCAAGAATTGGAAATAGACACTGACAGTCGCGGAATACAAAAACAGGAACACAACAATTACAGGTCATATCCGTCACAATATCATGATGACAGAAATAATGACTGGACACGACAAGAGTACTTCTATAACGCAAATCGAGGCCAAAACAGACACCACCCATATGACAACCATTGGCAGAGTAACAATAGTTACAGGGAAAGATCATCTCTCTGTGGTAATGATGAAGACAAATATAATTGTAGATACAGACAATAAGGGAATGAGAATAACTATTATCAAGAAAGACAGAATAACTTGAGACGCAACGCTCAAACCACGCGGTTACGATTACGGGAGCAATTCTCCACCACGTGAGCGACAAGAAAGAAACTATTGAAACTACCAACAAGACGACAGACGATATAATCTTAACAATACACCCGAATTTAACCAAAAGTGTCGTGATTCACACAGGGCAGGGGCCTCTTGAGAAAGTGAATTTGTAGAAGTTAGATCTCCAAATCCCTGTAACGATGCATGACAACGAAGAGGTAACAGACAATGACTTGCACTGCAGGTGAACATGTGCGCCTGCTGGGCTTGAGAAAAATAACATAAGCTAACCTTGAGAAAAATTACAGTATTCTTTACCGACATATACTGCATGATAATTGTGTTCAAGTTGAAACTCTGCGTACTAGGAAAGGTAAAGGATTAAACTACATTTCAAATGTAAAACCATTTATTTAGAGATAATCTGCTTTTTAACTTGGTCTTTGTCATAAAAATTTTCACTTAGTATTATTAGTACACTTCGTTACACTTAAAAACTGTTAACAAGTAACAATGTTTTGAAGTTAATTATCCAGTCAAGAACCTAGGGAAGTTATTTAGGCACTAATTACGAATGCATTTTTGTACTAAACAGACAACATAGTCTTATGAAACTTCCTGGCCGATTAAAACTGTGTGCCAGACCGAGACTTGAACTCGGGACCTATGCCTTCGCGGGCAAGTGCTCTACCATTGTACTTGCCCACGAAAGGCAAAGGTTCCGAGTTCGGGTCTCGGTCCGACACACAGTTTTAATATGCCAGGAAGTTTCATATCAGCTCACACTCCACTGCAGAGTGAAAATCTCATTTTGGGAACACAGTGTTGTTTTGTGTACATTCTTGCTTTTTCATTGCACGATTACGTAACGGCTATAAGGCTTACATACTTAGAACATATACTGCTAATGAGATTTTAATGCAACACTTTGGTTTACTTGAAAAGACATTCTGGATTTGAAGTACTTTCTGAGAGATAACAGATGACACAGTGGTTAGTTTATTTGACAGCTACACTATTATTTCACGTCGCTATTAATGAGTAACACAATTTACATTACTGCTTTTGCACTGTGTCTGTTTGATATCTGCAAAGTTTTCTACATTTCTCTGGAAAGTAAAATATGCTTTAGGACTAACCTCTGTGGCATAGCTACAATGAGACAGCCTTTTTCGCAACACAACAATACCTTACAGTACAGTACTTTCTTGGTCAAGGTAATGTATGTAATAACTACGACATCTATACGCATGGCATTACACATTTGCTGATGACAAGGTAAGTACATTGACTTCTATAGAACTTTGCTTATAGATGACGATAATTATGACACTTGGCATAATTTTACCGTTCAGTAATGAGAGAAATTATCTTACAGCAAGATGCACAGTTTAGCATTAATAAAAACGCATTTGAGAGATAAATTTTTCTACTTAAAACATTTTTCTGAAAGATCATCGAATTAAAAAGATACAAAGAAAGCTTTTGGAAATACATTTCATTCCATTGCTGTAATCTGTGACGCCTGAGGGTATAACTACATTAACCTTCAGGGGGGTACGTGATTCCTTTGTGTACTATGCGTGTGGCAAGAGAAAGGAATCCTAGGTAATATGGAATTTTCGCATTCAATTTCACACATCAGTACCATATTTCTCTAACACAGAATTACACAGCTATATAATTATTTAAGAGAGAGACCAACATTTTTTTACTACATCAGTGACACATGTTCACGCAATTACGTAGTTGGATAACTTCACACTTATGAAATTGTAATTTGTTCTTTGTCAACTGTTCATATTTTTTCTGAGCCATTGTGATACTATGAGAGCTTTGAATGATGTATGGGATCATGATTGTAGAAGTACGTTTAAGGTAAATGACACTATTGAAACAAGCAAAGAAGTTTTTTTTTTTAGGTTTTGAAATTATTGAAAGAAGCTACGACGATTTTGATATGTGATTGAGCCATTATGATGATATTATTACGACGACGATGTATATTATGATGTTGAGATGTGTTTATGAACAATGAGATGATGCTATATGAAGAATTTGATTATGCAACACATTTATTATGATGAAATATTGAAGAAGTGTCAATGAATATGTATATGTGCAATAAGGTAAGGAATAATGAGTAGCGGTAAGGGACTCTGGTTTTTCAAAAGTATGTTGGAAACCAAGAATCGTACTTTAAGAATTGTGAAATGCGTGTACATGCTTGAATGTAACACAATGTCGAGAGAAATGTTTAGACACTGCTACTCATGAGGTTTCTATACATTTCTACTGTGAAATCTTTTTGTTTAAATGAGACTGTCACTGTAGCGGGAACTGCTATCATAAATGTTTTGCTACGGAAGGTAAGTGACCTTGGCGTAATGCCTTATAGGCGCTGAGGTGCGTGACAGTTGCCTGGAAAAAAACATTAGTGTACTCCTTTCAGAGGTAGAGATGTAGAAAAGAATCCATTAACCTTGCCATTGACATTTCTTTGTAGAAAGCATCGCAAATACGACACACTGATACTTGAAAACATATGATTATACTTTGGAGCTCGTACGTCCTGATGCTTACTGAAATGCCTATAAAATGACGAGGAATATTTTACGCCTACACACCTGATTATGAATACTGTCTTTCTAGTTGGGAGACTTTTTTCTTTTGCCTTATGAAATGCCACATGGCTAGTGAATGACATCTTTATGCTTTGCCTTGTATGTATTTGACCATTTTTTTTTATATTTAATTTCTAGCTGCGCTGCAGCACTGGTTAAAATGAAATTGAATAGATGTAGTAATGTAAATACTTTCTGTCTACAGATCCATTAAGTAATAATTTTATGATCTACTTTCTTAAAAAAAGGAGCACTGGGAAACAAAAGAAGCACAAGAAGGAGAAATGATATAGCCGTTAGAATGTAAATAGGTACTTCCCTTCACAGGAATTGCATGCATAATTTTTTTCAACGACTTGGTAACTTGTTGGGCATAGTAAGTTATTGTGATACATTACTCTAGTGTTAAGATGTGACATAGTTATTAAGGTGTAAATAGACATTTCCGTTGTCTGTATTGCTATTTTTACTGTAACGTTTTTTCTACTTGAGCTTTGTCATGTTTAGTTATAGTTTATTGCTTTTGCTGCTGCTGTTTGTCAGGCATTGTCCTACTGAATTTTACTTTGTATTAACCCAGTTTTACAAATGATTTATTTTTCTCATTGCTGCACATTGGCTCATATTAGTTGTAATGTTGTATTTGCTTTGCTAATTTATATTTATTGCTGCTTGCTTTACCACTTCACATTTCTTGTTTGTGTTAATGTTTGTGCTGCTGCACTGCCTCATCCCTTAGTTTAAGCCTTTGAGCTCAGTAGATTTAAGTTATCTTAAGAGAGGGGATACTATATAAGAAACTAACTATGAAGAATAGGGAAAGGATGCATTGGGAAGTAATGTGCAAAAGATTTGGACCAAAATGAGTATTGTACAATTAGAAATAACTATTTTGAAAGAGGATATCAATAGACAATTAGGGCTTATGGACAACAGGGTTAGGTAGGACCTTCTTGAAAACAAATAAGGAGGTAATGAATATGTGAAAATACTGATACAGAAAGCATGCGTAGATAGGACTTTTTGGGAATAATGATGAAGTAAGGGAGATCTTCGAGAAGTAAAGAAAGTTTTGTTTGCAAAAGAAATATTATAAATACTGCAGTACCAAATGTTATACTAAAAGCAAACTATGTCCTTTCCTTTTGTGTTATTCTGCTATGTGTTTATGTGTACCCTTGAGTGTCTATGTTCTTCCTGTATTTATGTGTTTATCTGATAAGAGTCTTCAAATTAAGTATATATAGGGTTTTGTTTCACTGCACACATTTCTGTTGGTCATAGTATATGCACAATCTGCGAGGAGTTAAAAAAATGGGGGGTGGCAGTTAGTATTCGCATGTGAGCTGATATTTCAGCGAGGGACTGGTTAACACCAATGCTGGTTCTAAGGATATTTAAAAAAAATTATTCAACAAGTGGTGGTTCATGAACCTCCTATATTATCCGCAAGAATCATCGATGGTGATTGTGCACCCGCACAGTCGCAACAGATGGCTGCTAGCCATCTCTACATGACTACAGTGGGTCTCCACCTTTGGTGGCCCACTAATACCATTGTCTCTACAAGGACTAGAGTGGGCCTGCACTTGTGGTAGCCCACCAATACCATTATCTCTACAAGACATACTGTGAGTCTGCTCTGTGACGATTTACCTACCAATATTCTTCAAAACTTCGACTGACTTTGCTGTGGGTTTGCTCTGTTGTGGTCGGTCCATTATCTGTCTGTATGTCAAGAGTCAGTACTGTCTTTCCGTTGGATGGACAACACTACCTCTCCAAGACTGCATGGAAATCCATTACTTCCGTGAGCATTTTCTTTTACTACTGTGATGAATGATCAGAACTGTCTTTATGGACTGTGAGGACAATTTTTGCTATTGACCTACAGTGTATCAATAAGCGTGTGCATTTGATATATTTGCTGTCGTTAATACGAAACATTTTAGCAAATATGTACTGGCCACTGTCCAAAACCATTTGTAAAATTTTTTGTGGCGAGCTGGGGGGCTATGTAAGTAGGCTATTAAGGTTTTTATGTTGGTGACGCCACGTAGTGCTCTGTATTAAAATCGCTGACTGTGCTGTGTGCAATCTGTGGCTGGTTGGACTCAGTGTTGGATTATTAGCTAGTGTAGTGTTGGGCAATCGGCTGTGAACAGCCCGTAGCGTTGGACAGTTGGAGGTGGGCAGCCAGCAACGGTGTATGTGGGGAGAGAGGTGCCAGAGTTTTGAGATGTTAATATGAGTGCACGATCTGGTAGTGTGTCCGTCAGGAAAAGGAAATTTGTCAATATATATATATATATATATATATATATATATATATATATATATATATATATATATATATAAAAATCTGGAAGTTACAAGACCCAGAACTCACCAAAGACATTCACAGGATCTTGGAAGATATCTGGAAGACCATGAAAATTCCTGACGACTAGAAAACTGCTCTGATACACCCACTACACAAAAAAGGTGACAAGACTGACCCGAAGAACTACAGAGGAATATCCCTACTACCGGTCACATACAAGATCCTCTCTAAAGCTTTACTAAACAGACTAGAATGCCAGAGCAGGCGTCCGTAAAGTGCGGTCTTGTGCGGAACAAATTTGGAACCTGAAAATGATTTTACAACACAAACAGAAACTGGTCATTACCTTTGTCGACTTCAAAAAGGTGTACGACTCTATCGACCGGAAAACTCTTTTCAAAATTCTAGCAGAATACAAAGTAGACAACAAAGCACGGGCTATCATAGAGGAAACTTTAACCAACACGACCTCCAAAGTAAAGTTCTGTGGGAAACTATCAGAGCCCTTTGAAATTCGCACAGGTGTCCGACAAGGTGGTGGCCTCTCCCCTCTCCTTTTCAATATGGTGTTAGATAAGATAGTAAAAGAATGGGAAACATCACAACAGGGGATAACCTTAGGAAACCTACAGATTAAATGCCTGGCTTTTGCAGACGATTTGGCGATTGTCACGAAAGGTATAAAAGAAACAAAAGACACTATTGAAAAACTGCACGAAATCGCTTCCAAAACTGGATTACAGAGCTCTTACAAAAAGACACAGTCTATGAGCACAAAGAAACTCTCATCTCTGAACACAAAGTATGGCACGATTTACAAAACGGCAAACTTCAAATACCTTGGTGAAACACTACAAGTGAGTGGACATAACAGAGACTCAAACGAAGAAAGAAAAACTAAACTGGACAAGGCATACAAAGTAGTATGGAATCATTACAACAAGAAGTCTATCTCACAAAAAGCCAAATTACGCTACTACGACACGGTGGTGTTCCCCGAGGCACTATATGCAGCAAAGACCACACTAATCCTAGGGCATACACGTATCAGGCAACTAGAAAAAGTGGAACGGAAAATACTTAGGAAAATATTTGGCCCAACTAACAACAATGGAATATGGATCAAGACACCTACAGAGGAACTACACAAACATACGGAGACAATCACAGAAAAGGCGAGAAAACTCAGACTACAATTCTATGGACACCTATACAGAATGCCATCACACAGACTGACCAAACAGATCTTTGACTGGGTAACCACTAGAAACAACAAATGCGTGGCAGAGGTAAAAAACGACCGGAACGAACTCAACATAACAGCAGACACAATAAACGAAAGAATAAAATTCAGAAACCTCATTAAGGAAAGTAAACTACATGAGATACAATGTGACAAACGAACAGGCGTAAAATGAACCGAAGAACGCAAGCAAGATCACAGCCGGAAGATGAAAGAAATATGGGCAACCAAAAAGGCAATCAAGATGAAACCGAAGACACAAAGCCGACAAGAAGCATGGACAGAGAACCGGAAACAGAAACACAGCGAGCGAATGAGGGAAGTTTGGGCAGCAAGGAAGGCCACAAAAGGAACTGGCCATGTAGTTTAGTCCAAACGCGCTCTTTGAGGGCAAAACACCAATAATATATATATATATATATATATATATATATATATATATATATATATATATATATAAATTGGTGTTTTGCCCTTAAAGAGCGCGTTTGGACTAAACTACATGGCCAGTTCCTTTATATATATATTATTGATTATTGGTGTTTTGACGTTTGAACAATATGAAGGTAATACATTGCTTGTTCTCTGTCAAAATCTTTCATTTTCTAACTATATGCCTATCAGTAGTCAGTGCCTTCAGTAGTTTGAATCTTTTATTAAGCTGGCAGTAGTGGCACTCGCTGTATTGCAGTGGTTCGGGTAATGAAGATTTTTGTGCGGCAAGTGATTCATGAAAGGTATAGGTTATTATTAGTCAGGGCTCTTCTTTTGTAGGGATTATTAAAAGTCAGACTGCCTTGCGTTAAAATAATATGTGTCAGTTTAGAAATGATGAGAATAATTAAAGAGAAAACTGTCTGTACGTTCAGTTTTACTCAGCTGTATCTGTAGATGTTTACCATCACTATCTTTCTTTACATTCAGAGGGGAAGTTTCAGAGTATTCGGCAGAGTCGATAGGCAGATTGTGTAAGTAATGGAGAGGTAACTGAAGTCGAATCCGTTGCACAAGTTCGTAACCCATATTGTGTCCTGACTGCTGGAAGACTGGAGCCTCTCTTCACTATCGTACAAGCAGGGAGAGGGTGGCGGATCCGTCGCAAGGCCGCGTTGTATTCGCGTGAAAGATTCCGGTACTTACTTGATAGTACGCTGAGCGGATCAGCGGCCGGGGAAACTGGACCAACTAGAAATCTCCTCGCCGATTCGGGACTGAATCCAGGAGTCAGTGCTGTGTTCCCTAGACTTACATGGCCACAATGAATAGATACTGAATCGAATTGAAGAAAAAAGAAATTGATTTCGCAAGTTAACTAAAAGAAGAGTTCGGTTGATAGGATATATCTCAAGGCCCTAGCCCTGGTCGTATGTTCACTGCAGAATTTGTCGTTGCTTGCTGTTGATTATTGGTTATCGAAGAGGAAGGATTCCTAATTATGCTTTATTGCTGACATGTATTTAATGCAATGGAAAATAGTATGTAGAACCTCATATACTGAAAAAATATACAGATATCACTATCACTGGAAGAAAATACATCACCGTGGATAAACATAAGTAACTTAGTCGTTCAAACAAGACTGAGCTGACCAATGTTCTCGACAGAAAGCGAATGTTAAGTTCGGTCCTGTAGGTTATGTCGTACTGTATGCACTGAGACGACTGCTTATCACTTCTAACGGGTGCTATGAGATTACATGGTTTCAGTACGACAATATTTAGAAGTTTCATGCGCGTCAACATTGAATAATTTACTTTTTTTTGTTATGTAACACTATTGATGACGAACTTCTGCTGAAACATTGTGTTTCAGTGAACTATTTAGGTCTGGGAGCTATGAGACTTAAGAGTTTTCCTCGGCTCTCGGAGGTTATGATTTTGTGTGTAATTAACGACATACGTTGTTTGACATTGTAACGCAAATTTACTTAATTAATCTCAGTGTTTTATGGGAACTGAAATTACCTGTGTAAACTGGAACTCACATTTCGCATTTATTTTGTGAGAATGGAACACGTGTTACGCAACGGCAAATCACGTTAACGACTGAAATGGCAGGGAACATGGAGGCAAGAGTTTTAAATTTTTGAGCCGAGAACGAAAATAACCTTCAACAATTTCATTTCCCTCTGCAGTTCTCAGAAAACTAACAATTATTTTGCCTACCTGCAAAACAGACGTTATAACACCCACTCCAAGAGGTTTACTGATTCGGACTAATACGAAGACACTTAAAAATATTTAAGGATAATTTTAAGATTTATCCCAAAGTGAATTTCCACCTTGTGAAATTCAATGTACAGTACTATAAATAATGTTAACAGTATTCATATATTTCAAAACAATGTATCAAAAAAGAATTGAAACCTACGCGATTGATTAATAACGGTGGAAAGACGTAAGACTACCAGCTTGAGCTTAGCTCAGACATCGCTCGGTCTCTACATATCTAAAACGCACACAGAGTAAACACTGAAACTTCATAATGATAAATCGCATACCAAAAAATCTAATAAGCCCTTTTCAATGCTTTAATAAAACAAAATTAGTTATGTTGTTAATATACAAGTTTGAAAAATTTAGATTGATAATCATGAATTCAAAGGAAATACTGTAGCGATTTAAAAGGAAACAGACAATCCAAAAGATTGCTAGTTTTACATATGTGTCTTTAAAAGGCAACACTCACAACTTCAGGTGATTACTCCATCTAATGAAGTGGTTACAGTAGGCCTATTACTTTTACTAAAAGCTTCAAATTCACTTGGGCGTGTTCCGGTAACATGGAATACTGATCTACGTAGGGAGCTAGGACAGAGATAACTGCCGCAGCTGTTAGCTGGGCAGCGCTATACGTGAGGGCCGAAACTGAATTTTTGTCAACAAGTGATTCCGCGAATGATAACCTGCCCTTCATTCACATGTCACAAAAGATGTTCATCGTTTTCTTGGTACACCTACACTTGACTGCAAGTAAATACTGACAGCATAACAGTCTCAGCCAAATCAGCACAAAGGAGAAATATGCCAACTATGAAAACGCAAACCTACGTCCATGTAAGCAGAGGGAAACCATAATTTTGCAACTGTCGGATGCACACTATTTCCTGGTTACACCAGTCCTTGGCTGCAAGGGAATACTGGCATCATAATATCCACAAGCAAGGCAGGAAAATCAGAAATGTGCCTACATTGAAAACTCAAGCATATGACCATGAAAGCAGAGGGGAGAGCCAGTCTTCAAATACAGTAGGCACACTTTCCATAGCCATCCATAACATGATGAACCGGACCTCCTTCCTCGATGAGTGACCCCATTTACAATGCCAAACAGTGTGCAAATGTTGACGCCAAGAATAAGTGAGTATGTGGTTAAATAATTTTGGCAAATGGCTACACTCTCCCTCTCGTGAGTCAGGATACGACGATCGGGGGAGGGGGGGGGGGGTTTAAAGAGCGGCTGAAACTGATTTTAACGCAGACATTAAAAAACGATATAAAAACCATCGGATGTGGAGATGCAAAATCCATATGTCTGTAACCATGGTTATGGCAGTTTGAAGCACATGAGACCGTTTAAGTATTTTCCATGGGCTGCTTGTATGTACATATGAACATTTACTTAGTGAGAAGCGGCGTTTTAGAGTTAGATTTAGCTACAGTGCGACAGGCTGTCTTTCTGCTGCAAACGTTGATCTTTGTACTGAGACTCTTCAAAGTGTGGAGTACGGGCATTCCACAACTGTTGACTAGTCGGGACAGCTGTGCCCAACAATCAAGCTAAAACGAACTACCTCGATCTTCAAAATAAATAGGACCAATCATCTACGATAAATGTTATTCTTACATAAAATCCTAGAACACATCACTCCATGTTCCTTCCAGTATCCAGTTTGGTTTCTCCAACAATCGTGGATGCTCTTACAACGAGCAGGTTTTCTCTTCCTCATGCAAGCTCACTCTTTATCCACACAGCCGTTTTGGCAACTACTTCAGCCGTGGCTGAACCCAGTTTCCTTCTTCTGGAGCTTCAGCCGCCATCTAGAAGTTGTAAGAGCGAGATGTTTCTCGCTGCTTTGTAGTGGAATGCCTCTCCATTCCGCTGGGCCTAATTCCGTCTGCTGGGGGATTTGAAACATGCTTCCAATTAAATTGCAGTAGTGTCCCATGATGCTTTTAGTATGTAGATGTTGAGGGACATATGGATCTTCGAAGGTAAGTTTCTGTGAGTCTCTACCGGGCAATACAAACGATTCCTCATAGGGCACTAAATAATTTTGCCTCATACTTTAAATATCGGTTGTTGTGGTAAGTTTTCTGACTAATTAACAATTCATGTAGGTTCCTCATAAGGTTGTCAAACATTACGTACTGAGAAACCAGTCATGGAACACAACGACTCATATTCTACTTATCACTCTTACAAAAGTTTGGTTGTCTTTTTATTGGAGTTTTCACTCTTTCCGGAAATTTATTGCTGATGGAAGTGTTACATTATTAATTCTTTAGGGATACAACATCTTGTACGAATAGTTGTTGGCGTCAGTAGTGATCCTTCTCGGGATGTGGTTTTTGGTGCAACCACATCAGTGTATGAGCTCGAGGTCCTTATCAGTCTTCACGCCATTCCTTAAACCTGAGAGATACCAAGCCGTTATAGGAAGCCAGACATACACATGCATTCAGTCTATTTATAGATCTCTTAGCTGCTTATGATACAGTATGGAGACACAGTCTTCTTTACAAACACATTCAAAAAATCCACCCAGAAAAGCTGTTGAACTTAATATCATGCTAGCTGAAAGGTCACTCCCAGTGGAACTGAACAACAGCATAAGCTTTTTAAAATCGGTAAGTGACAGTCAACCTCCGGCATCTGCCCTCGTCCCAAACCTATTTGATCTGTACATGTACAAACGCATGAAAACAGACCTCGTAAGTTCGGATACTCTGATAACTGGATGCTGGCAGTGGGACATCGAAATTTTGAAGAAACGGAAGCCATCTCAACATCTGATCAGGCGCTAATGTGAACGTACTATCGGAGATGAAGACTGAAACCAAGTCCAACCAAGATGGAGACTCCGTACAAGAGAGCGGAGAATAAACAGCTCCAGGTCAATTTTCGTGCAGACTGGTTCATCACAGTCAGTACCAAAAATATTTATGGGTTACTCTGGAAAGGAAATTGTCCTACAAGAAGCACCTGCAAAACACCACTGTGAAGGTACTGATTAAGAACAACATCCTACATAAGCTGTGTGTAACAACCTGGGACTCCACTGCTGAAACTCAGCGCACCCCAGCACTTGGACTAGTCTACTCTGCTGCAGAATATGGTGCTCCTCTATGGCTCAGTAAAGGACACAAACAAAATCTCGACGCACAGCTGAACAACACAAGGAGAATTGTCAGTGGTACACAAAGATCAACCCCAGCGAAGCAGACCTCTCGTCTCATGGCTACAGAAAATCCCAACAGATCGTGTCGTGGTACTGTCGAGGATTTCATGATGGCTGCGAACGACACCACTGATTATATTAGAAACTGATTATATTAAAAATTTTCACACTGAGCCTCATACCACCTTCTGGACCGAGGAAGAGCAGACCTACTCCGTGAATTTCAACACATATATGGCAACCTGGGAATCTCTGTCCATCAAAATGCGGTTATCCTAGAAAGAAAGTGGCTTTGATAAAAAAAATCCATCAAAACAGCCATAGAACTGCAAACTTTCCAGTTCAGCTTAACAGACTAATGGGAACGAGTGTGTAGAGAGGCTTGTCATCCACAATATCAGATCTTGTCCTGAATTAGCAAGAGACTCGCTTTTTTGACCAGCTGAGCAGAACATGGGCACTGTTTAACGATTGCGCACCAGCCACGGCTGAGGCATGGACTCTCTTCATAGATGGGGTAGGGCTCTAACTCCGAATGCAACTGTGGAGCAGCAAGGTAAACTGTTTGTCACTTGGTTACAGAACGTCCCAACGGGGCGTGTCGTGGCATTGTCATAGATTTTCTGATGGCAGCGGACGACACAATTGATAATATTAAAAATTTATTTATCTGTCTCTAAATTTCATGTGTTAATATTTGTGATATACTAGGTACGCTTAAGAAACATAAATACATGCTACTCGGTTAGCTGAAGAAACTGTCACGGCCGTACACGTTTTGTTCAAATAACGGCAGCATCCGGGGGATACATCTCGGCAAGTGTAGACGCGACCGACACTGCATGCTTGCAGCACATCGCGCCCAGACCTCGGCTGGGTCGGGTCGCACACAGAATTAATTTCGGCTCCGCGAGGCAGACGCCCGGCGGCGCAGCTCCCACCCCCGACCCTGCTTTGACATGGCTTATCGCCAACCTCGAGGAATTTGCTTGCGTCCACCCAGTAAGGGCCAAAGAGAGCCAGCAAAACACGGCCTGCCCTGCCTTATCAGGAGCGTCAGTATTTGCCCTCTGCCTCCCCTCCGCCCTCGCTCTCCCAGCCATCTCCCTTCCTCTCTCTCTCTCTCTATCTCTCTCTCTTACCACCCTCTTCTCCACCAGCAGTCTTGGCTGCCCTCTCTGCCGTCTGGGCGCTGCCTGTGGCATCCGTGCACGCTGCCTCCCAGAATTTATCTCGCCAGAGACACTCTGCGGCGCGGAAAACGTCTGTGCGGCACTTCAAAGAGGGTGGTGCAATTTTAATTTAAAATCCTTTACTCCAACGTCACTGCGGCCTCGTCGCGTGAACACAGCAACCTTGCGGCAGGACGACAAACGTTATGACTATGTCATAATTGAGACTGGTATTAGATATGCGAGTAGGAGGGGAAACAAAGCGTGTCGAGGAGCGATGAAAAGGCAGGGGAGGAACATGGATAATGAGACTACTTTCTTCTACGTTGCAGCAATTGCTAGCTAAATTTTATAGATGTCATACTCGTGATTTAATAATTAAAAGAAGGAAAACGGCAACTTTCACTTTTAAATTTTGTAAAGTTCTATGGCCTGTACATACGACACGTGATGTGAACTTTTATCATTTCTCGTTGTTTATAATTGTTGATTAACTCTATGAAATGTGTGTAAACTAGCCTAAAACGGTTGGTATTTCGACAGCTAACCCTCTCCAGCGCCACTCACTTACCTCGTCGTTTCATGACACGAATGGTCTTGACAGGGAACCACCGCTCTTAATATTGAAAGGTTTCGACAAGTGTACACGATAGAAATTTTATGACCCGTTATAAACGCCGAGAAACGATTAAAGTTAACAAAAAAAATGGCTCTGAGCACTATGGGACTTAACTTCTAAGGTCATCAGTCCCCTATAAGTTAGAACTACTTAAACCTAACTAACCTAAGGACATGACACACATCCATGCCCGAGGCAGAATTCGAACCTGCGACCGTATCGGTCGCGTGGTTCTAGACTGTAGCGCCTAGAACCGCACGGCCACCCCGGCCGGCTAATGTTAACAATCATGCAAGTTTTCGTAATTGCAAAGATTTCTTATTATTTAGTTCTTGAATAAAAAGCTAACAGTAGCTGCGTGCTTAAAAAATACAGTGTTATGAAAATATTATATCAAGACACTATCTGGAGCAAAGTTTCAGTTTCTGCCGCTAGTTAGCACCTCAATCACTGTGTTGCAGTCGCTTTTCATGGGAATTTCTAAAATAAAAGATGGCCGACGCTGGAAAATTACTAAGAAATACGGAAAGTTGAAAATCAAACATACGGGATGACGGAAAATTAAAAAAAAAACTGTAAATTAAAAAATCAAAGATGACGCTGGTGGGAAATTAAAAGGTTGCTGGAAAATAAATCCAACTAGCCCACTTGTGCTTTATGTTCCATAAATTCTTCCTCATCCCAACCAATCAGAAATAACTATTACAACCAAGCATTTAGTCAGAACTAAATCAGTTCTAGATCCTGAAAATACCCAGCTGTTCCATCAATTCTTCCTCATCCCAACCAATCGCAGACAAGTATTACAAGCAAGCATTTAGTCAGAACGAAATCACTTTTAGAACCAGAAAATACCCAGCTGTTCCTTGTACCCGTCCCCCCTCACCACCCCTTTCTGTTACCAACCGTACCACTCTCTTAAAATAAAAGATCCAGTCAAAATAATGGTAGATAGTGCAACTAATCCAGCTGTGCCAATGGGAAATTAAAAAGCCTCTGCCCTTCCCCACTACTCCCCATAGCCCCGCCCCCCACCCCACCACCCCCCACCCAAATCAAGATATCCTAGATGAGGGAGCTAGCTGAATTCTAGGTGATGCCCCCTCGACGCCTCGCTCTCTTTCCAACCAGTCTCACCGAAGTATTGGAACTGAAACATCCAGTAAAATTTTGTCAACTACGTTTCCTTTCCTGACTTCTAAATGTCGTTTATGGACTGGCTCACCAGTCGCATCGGTAAACTCAGTCGGCAGCTATGTATCTTCGCGATGTAATTTTGAAACGAATATGTAAAATTGTGTCCATTAAGAGTAAAAATCAACGTTTGCGTACCCTGCGTAGTTAGCAAATTATTAATACGTAGTTGGCGTGTTTTATTTAAAACAGTATTTCACAAACCACGAAAAATACGAAATAAAACCAACTGCTGACTTTGCCCCAACTGTTTATCATTACCAACAGGTGTTTGCATTGGTTAAGATCTTTGAATTCGTTTTGTGGACCTCGCTCGACGTCGAACATAGCGCAGCCTTAAATTTATTATTTACGATATCTACGAAATTTGCCAAATGCCACAATATTATTGTGTGGGAAGTTCATCATTTTGCAAAAAAAAAAAAAAAAAAAAAAAAAGGGCAGTTCTTACGTCATTCATTGCAATATTATTTTGCAGTTTAACGTATATCTTTAAAACAGCAAAAATAACCGAATAACCGACGTCAATTTTTGGAAATCATTTTGACCTCGTTGCGATTAAGTACAAAATATTATAGCACTCAAATTACGTGTTGGATTGGTGCACACGTTGGTGGCATTTTTGTTTTGCTTGTTGGTATTCCGGCTGCTATGGGTATATTTGTGAACTGTCATTTTTAATTTGTACTTCACTGTTGTTATTAGAATTTACATACTCTCATTCTGTCGTTTGAAGATAGTGAGAGGAACTGCGTACGCTAGAAAATGGACTGACAAGTGGAGAAATAGGAACATTTCCCACATATTCTATTGTTTAAGTTCAATAGAAGCGTGAAAGCAGCAGAGGCAGCCAGAAATATTCATGCCCTGCATGTGGACGATGCCATTATTTAAATCACGGCACGAAATCGGTTTTCTAGTTTTAAGTAAGATCATTTTAACACTAGTGACTCTCCATGTTCGGCATTGTCTTCGGAGTTGGATGAATATCGTTTAAACGCATTAATCCACAATGATCCACGTCATTTAGAACTCGAAAATGTTATCAACTGTGATTATTCGAGCATCGTGCAACATTTGCATGCAGCCGGGGAGGTATAAAATCTGGTGTATGGATACCACATGCTTCGAGCCAAAATCAGAAAAATCATCTGGTGGCCATGTGTGCATCTGTGATTGCTCGTCATAAATAGATTTGTGATCAACATCGACAATTCCTGTTCTGTATAATTACTGGTGACGAGAAATGATGTCTTTAGCTAACGTAAAGAAAAGAAAGGGCCGCGCGGGATTAGCCGAGCGGTCTAAGGGCGCTGCAGTCATGGGCGGTGTGGCTGGTCCCGGCGGAGGTTCGAGTCCTCCCACGGGCATGGTGTGTGTGTTTGTCCTTCTTAGGATAATGTAGGTTAAGTAGTCTGTAAGCTTAGCGACTGATGACCTTAGCATTTAAGTCCCATAAGATTTCACACATATTTTAAGATTTTATTTTGTTTATTAGAAGAAAGGAGTGGTTGAGACCAAACTTAGCAGCAATTCTCTGTACAAAGACCTGCACGTATCCGCAAAAGATCATGTTACGAATCTGGCGGAATGGTGACGGTGTGGTGTACTACGAACAGCATCCCCGAGGTGTAACCATCACATCTGACATTTATTATCAACAACTGAGTCGTATTGTAAACAAAATCCAAGAACAACTACCAGGAAGACTGCATGAAATGATGCTACTCCACGATAACACTCGCCCGCATTCTGCTCGACTCACAAAAAACGCTATGCAGGAGTTGGGTTGTGAAGTCATTCTGCACGCACCTTATTCACCATACCTTGGCCCTCAGAGTTTCACCTTTTCCGCTCTGTATCGAACATGGCTCGACGAGTTTGTCGCCTCAAAACCATCTGCAAGAAATTGTAATGTTCACATTGTATCAGTAGTTAAATACATAAAGTGTATTGAATCTGATCATGCGTACTGTCATCGCCTAAAATTCATACTTAACGAGTTCGACAATTATATCCATCAGGAGCTTACCCTCGTACGAGAGAGTCGAAGGTCTGCTGCACCAGCCACACAGGGGCTAAATGGGAATTATCGACCCCCACATCATCCTCACCCAGTGGTATCATTTGGATGCGGTACGAAGGGGCGTGGATTCAATACACCGCTCACCCGGCTCGTGTCGGTATTGAAAACGTTGAGCCGTTAGTTGTCAACCAAGTAGCTCCTCAGTTGACATAACTACAGCGTTATTACAAATGATTGAAGCGAATTCACAGCTCTACAATAACTTTATTATTTGAGATATTTTCACAATGCTTTGCACACACATACAAAAAGTCAAAAAGTTTTTTTTAGGCATTCACAAATGTTCGATATGTGCCCCTTTAGTGATTCGGCAGACATCGAGCCGATAATCAAGTTCCTCCAACACTCGGCGCAGCATGTCCCCATCATTGAGTTCGAAAGCATCGTTGATGCGAGCTCGCAGTTCTGGCACGTTTCTTGGTAGAGGAGGTTTAAATACTGAATCTTTCACATAACCCCACAGAAAGAAATCGCTTGGGGTTAAGTTGGGAGAGTGTGGAGGCCATGACATGAATTGCTGATCATGATCTCCACCACGACTGATCCATCGGTTTTCCAATCTCCTGTTTAAGAAATGCCGAACATCATGATGGAAGTACGGTGGAGCACCATCCTGTTGAAAGATGAAGTCGGCGCTGTCGGTCTCTGGTTGTGGCATGAGCCAATTTTCCAGCATGTCCAGATACACGTGTTCTGTAACGTTTTCTTTCTCAGAAGAAAAAGGGGCCATAAACTTTAAACCGTGAGATTGCACAAAACATGTTAACTTTTGGTGAATGGCGAATTTGCTGCACGAATGCGTGAGGATTCTCTACCGCCCAGATTCGCACATTGTGTCTGTTCACTTCACCATTAAGGAAAAATGTTGCTTCATCACTGAAAACAAGTTTCGCACTGAACGCATCCTCTTCCATGAGCTGTTGCAACTGCGCCGAAAATTCAAAGCGTTTGACTTCGTCATCGGGTGTCAGGGCTTGTAGCAATTGTAAACGGTAAGGCTTCTGCTTTAGCCTTTTCCGTAAGATTTTCCAAACCGTCGGCTGTGGTAGGTTTAGCTCCCTGCTTGCTTTATTCGTCGACTCCCGCGGGCTACGCGTGAAACTTGCCCGCACGCGTTCAACCGTTTCTTCGCTCACTGCAGGCCGACCCGTTGATTTTCCCTTACAGAGGCATCCAGAAGCTTTAAACTGCACCATTGCCGAATGGAGTTAGCAGTTGGTGGATCTTTGTTGAACTTCGTCCTGAAGTGTCGTTGCACTGTTATGACTGACTGATGTGAGTGCATTTCAAGCACGACATTCGCTTCTCGGCTCCTGTCGCCATTTTGTGTCACTGCGCTCTCGAGCGCTCTGGCGGCAGAAACCTGAAGTGCGGCTTCAGCCGAACAAAACTTTATGAGTTTTTCTAGGTATCTGTAGCGTTTCGTGACCATATGTCAATGAATGGAGCTACAGTGAATTTATGAAATCGCTTCAATCATTTGTAATAGCCCTGTAGAATGAGTGCAGCCCGTTCCACAAGGAACAACCCCTGGCTGTACCGGGAAACGAAAGCGAGCCCTGTAAAGGGCAGTCAGTCACGTGATCACTCAGCTAAGGGAGCGGACGTTCTTGAGTCACGTACGAGTATTCCCTACTTGTTACAGCTGTTTCTTAATACAACAATTTTATATAATATTACACCCAACATTCTTAACTCATTATAATAATTTCAGTGTCTCTTTCTGACAGATTTTTTCAACATGTTGTGTGAAGAATGCTGCCTTCAGTGTATATCATGTTCAGTGCTTGTAGTCAGTTTATCCAAAGCATTCTATTGCGTTTATCCTGTTACATGTTTAGTGTTGTTTCACTCTTGTTTTTGTATTGCTGCTCTTCTCGTTGTGGTTGGTTGGTTCTGGGAAGAGACCAAACAGCGAGGTCATCGGTCTCATCGGATTAGGGAAGGAAGTCGGCCGTGCCCTTTCAAAGGAACCATCCCAGCATTTGCCTGGAGCGATTTAGGGAAATCACTAAGAACCTAAATCGGAATGGCCGGACGCGGGATTGAACCGCCGTCCTCCCGAATGCGAGTCCAGTGTGGTACCACTGCGCCACCTCGCTCGGTTTCTCGTTGTGTTCTGTTTGGTTATAGATATTTGGGTGTTCTTTGTTTTTCCTTCAGATTCGTGTCTTCCTTTGTCTTCGGCTTTCATACCCCTCAACCAGATTGATTCTTATTTTTTCCTCCTTTTCTGACTGCTTCACGCATTTCTTTCTATGTACAGTCTTCTATGTTGTTTCACTCAGTCTCCATAGAATCAGCTGTCAGTGATAAATAGATAGGGTCTACGTCGATTAATTTTTCTGATAGTTTCCTCCTGCACTAGGTGTACTGACCTGCTCCGAAGAGCTGGTTCCTTGTTATAGACTTTCTTCCATTTCTCTATTAATGTTACAGTTCGCACTAACAAGTTATACTTTGAATTTTTGACTTTCCCCCTATAAACCTCACACACCTTGTAATTGATTTCTCATTTTAGAGTTTACAATAAATTAATATGATATGGATCTTTAGCCGCCAAATGACCACGTATAATTACGTATATGCTTATTTCTGAAAACTGGGCTGCAGGTAATTAATTGATTGTAAGTTGCAAACTCCCTTAAAATCGTCCATTATAATTAAATTCTTATTTCCAAACGTTGTTACTAATTCATGCATCTACCTCTCCATATATTTTAACATGATATTTCTTATTTATTGTGTCTACTGGTTTTGTGGGGTGTCATGAACTACTTTGTTGTCCTCTTTTCTGCCTTCTTTCAGAGCACAAACACGTACCACCATGAGATACGCTTTGTCTATTTTGATTTTGAAATCGACATTTTTTACATTTATACAGTTATAACTTACTATTCTAGTTTTTCATTTATTGTTCTTTAAAACCATTACTGCGTAGCAGGCTCTTCTATTTTTAGGAACACCACAATATGCCATTATAATCTAATTCACCATAGTCTTCATTCCTGCTTTTTTTTGAATTATGAAGGCTGTACCAATTAGGACTCCCTTTCATAATTTTATTAGTACGACTGTGTTATTTCCCCGACTTCTTACATTGCAGATTGTTATTTTTGTTCGATACCGAATACCAAATAATTTACCTTTGATTTTGGGCTAACGTCGTTCGATCATTGATCCATCCAGTATTTTTATGTTTAATTGTTTATTTATTTATTTACTTTTTTTGCTGTGATTTCGAATACTACGTTTTCTTCCTAGAACAGGGCAACAGCCAGTAAAATCTAACGGAGTGGCTGGCTCTTCACGACCACACAGACCTGCTGCCAGTTGCATCATCCTCTTCCGCAGGTACACTGTTCTTCAGATCCACTGTCGAGGTCTACACTCCTTTACCCTGGGCTGTGCCCTCCAAATCTACGTTCCCTGGAGAGAAGTTATTCCGATATTGTGAAGCCTCCGAGAACTGGCCTTCTTGTTGCTTCACGGGTCCTTATTGGGTATTCAGACCACTAGACGAGGCCTGATTTGGTCCACCATTCAGAGTTGGACAAAATATATTCGAATGACGAATTACGCATACAGAAAAAGTTGCGCTTCTGTAAAGTTTGGAAGGTAGGAGACGAGGTACTGGCAGAATTAAAGCTGTGAGGACGAGGCGTGAGTCGTGCTTGGGTAGCTCAGTTGGTAGGGCACTTTCCCGCGAAAGGCAAAGGTCCCGAGCTCGAGTCTCGGTCCGGTACACAGTTTTAATCTTCCAGGAAGTTTCATAACAGCGCACACTCCGCTGCAGAGTGAAAATCTCATTCCGGTTACAGAAAAAGCTATTCCTCAATATCCGTGAAAAACAAGTAAGAATATTTATTCAAACGATTATTCACTTTTAAAACCAAACGATTTGTTCGCTCTTGTGTATAAAACAGCACGTATACAAAAGAAAATTTTTCAAAATCAAAAATGTTTATTGCTGCAGTTATGTGTCACCTACATCTCACATGTGCTATTTGTTGTTCTTAGGTTACTTTTAACACCAATTCTTTTTTCGGATATTTCATTAGACAGTTTATTTGGCTTTGGAAGTTTTTCCATTTTGGCACATGCAAAAATGCTTTTCATTGGAGAAACCGTTGTACCTTTGTTTCAGGACAACATCTACGACCATTAAATCACTATTTTTTTCAGCTGACAATTGAGAAATCATCTATTCCTCTCTGGTTTTTGGCGAGTAACTTCGTTGTTGCATGTCGGTTTCACTTCCTGAACCTCATTCAAAATCGGAAAACATGTTTCTATTTTCTGTCATAGCCTTATTTTCAGACTCGTCATCCGATTTCTGCGACGTTTCTGTGATTACTACATGCCTGTAGCTTGCTGTAAGCCTCCCTTGATCATGGACAACAATTCGTATGAATAATTTATTTTTAAATCGTCGGTAAATTTTTGCTGCGTTAGCTGAAAGTTCTCCCTGGGGGAACGAAAAATATCTTCGTCTCTCGACATTTTTTTCGATAGGAAGTTTCCAACACGCTGCAGTTTTTATGGGGACTGTCCTCCAGTACTGATACCAAATTACGGAAACAAAGTGAGCGTGAAACCATAACGCCGTAACACATATTATCTCGCATTTCACTACATCCAGAGCTTCTAGAAGAGGGCGTGAACAGGTTATAAATGTATTCCAACTCAGTATCTCTCATGAAATTTTTCAAGTACAACGCTCCTTATCACTTTATCGAATCTTCTCGAAGTGATTAAATTTGCTTAACAGCATCGTTCAAACTATTCAGTCTTATGACACGAGACCTACTTGGAATTCATCCTAAATCAGTTTCAGTTATTGCTGCTGACTTTGAACGACCAACAGATTGCCACAAAACATTACATTTTTTCATCAAGACCTGAAAGGGGAAGATTAGAATCAACTGAAGCACTGAGATTTAGAGTGTGTACGCAGCCCGTGAAAAGTGTGCTGGTAATTCGTCATCTTCGTTTGTGGTATCTGCAAAGTCACTGAACAGAAAACAGTCCAACACTTTTAGACGACCGTCTTCAGCGGAGACGTCAGCATCATCCACAGTCTTCAGATGTTCCTGCTGCTCTTTCTCTGATTGTAACGAAACAATGACAGACACACCGAATTTTCAAAAGCTTTTAGGGAGTTACTTTTACTATCAGTAACAGCTGAAACGACTGTTTATGGGACAAAAACAGAATTCCCTGTTACTTTCATCTAGCATCATGGCTACACGACCGTGGACATGAGCTCCAGAAAATCACTTACATGCAAATTTTTTGGGTTGTCTGTTTAAGGTTATCATCAATTTTATCGGCCGTGAATCCGAAAATACTTTTTCGCGTCTGGACCATATGTCAGCTTTTCTGCGCATATAGTCTGCCTCTTTTGAACAATAATTTCGTGTCTGAAACTTGTTCCTCATACAATCGTTTATTTTCCTTCATATGAAATACTGAAATAGTTGAAAAACTTAATCAACAAATTGCTCCCTATCTTTTCGTTTTAAGTGGTTTAAACAGTGTGACGTTGAATCAGCACTTCCCTTAATCCAAGCATTAGGCGAGCAACTCAAACAAGTAAAAACAATAAATTATCTGTTCTAAATCTCAATTTGAAATCTGAAAAACATATACTCAAGTACGGTCAGTGACGATGGTGAATTAATTATTTTCACCTAAAAACCTCGATGTCGTCGTTTCAGGAGACGTTACATATGAAGTTTGTCCTTGTTTACAATTACCATCTGCAGAGTCTTTACTTAGTTTACTCATTTTGTAGCACTATACCCACGAGAAAATCGCGTAGTTGTCTGAAGTGGATCCACATCCCGTATCTTCGGGTATAGCTGCGAAAAGTGCTGAAAATGATTGTCTGTTGGCTGTATTCTTTGCCTTATACGTGCAGTGCTTCTGCAGACTGGCTGATGGAGATAGGGAGGAAGCATTACCAAGAGCAGGGGCCAGTTGAATAATGGCAGCGTCGTACTCCGTGACGGGCATTCAGATGAAAAGTGAACACCCGCTACAACGGGGCTCGGAAGGGTTCAATTTCTTGTTGATCACCGCAAGCGTTAGGACATTTATCCCACTGGGAGACTAGATCAATTCCTGTTCGTGGAACGGTGTCGGTCGCTGACGAATCCACAACCGCACTCACTCTTGCACTGAAACAGACATCCAACCATCGATCGACTGGCAGTATGGAAGTGGAGGTTAACATACTGCAGCTAGGATCTCGTTGCAAGATAATTCCCGCCCCACACTGCCTAATGGACAAAGCTTACGCGTTAGCGATTTGGTTGAGAAACACTGCAACATCGTCCTTGGGGCACGGTACTTTTACCGTATGATTTCACATCTTTTAACAACCTGAAGAAAGACAAGCGGGGACTCCGGTTTCCGTCGGACAAGGAAATGCAAGGGCGAGTGCGCTTGTGGATCCGTCACTGGCCGACCTTCTTCTGCGAAACAGGAATACATGCCTTAACGCTTATGGTGATTACTTTTGAATGGAACAATTCCATGGTCCCGTTGTGAAGGATGTTCTGTTTTCATTTGACTGCCCTAAAACCTAGAAATTGCAGTCCCTTGTATTGCGATAGGCTGTAAAGGAAATAAAGCTGTGCACAATTCGCCGGTTAGAAAACCAGTGTGCTTTGCTAGGCATGATCGAATTCGTACTGCCTAAGCACTGACTTCCCATTCTTGTTATGAAGGCACCTGCTTTTGACCCGGATTCTGGAACACGGTGCAAAGTGATATTTTTCACATTTGCATATCGTTTCGGAGGGAAGAAAAGAGATAAGCGCCAAAAAAAACCCAAAAAGCGTCAGGTACTGAACACCATACCCACTGATCTGTAATTTGCCAAAGTCAAAGAACGAAGGGATTTTGGGACGAGGAAAAGAGGTAAGAAAAAACTGAATCATTACGTAACATTTCAGTTCAAAGACTGTCTCAAGGGCAAACATGTGTAATAATAATAATAAACAAAAAATAATTGCGTTTTCAGTTATTTATTTATTCGAAGTATGATTTACTTACAAACATATTCAAATAATGAATATCTCTGCCCTCGCTAGCAGTCTGAGGTATGCGCTCAACAAGATGGCAGGATCCTCCATTAGGAAGAGAGTTATATAGTGATATGAGTCACTTAGGAAAGAAGTAGATGGATACCGCAGGGTAGTCAAAGCAAATAGCTTGCTGAGAAAATACTACGAAATAAAAAGATTGTCAAGGGGACTGATTCAGAATACGAGATAGTCTAAACAAGCTCCAGAATATTTAAGAACAAAGCAGCGACGTTGGGAGTGCAAGGGGAATACCAGTGTTAAATGGAGAGGAAAGAGCAGATAGGGGGATAGATTACACTGAAGCCCTCTGTGTGCGGAGTGGGGGCAACTCGTAAGCTGTTAGCATGGCTGAAGAAGGACCTGCCAAGACGAAGACGTGAAAGCCAAAGCAAACGATTTGTTTATGACAGCAGACAGTAGTAACTTTGGAAGAGAAGTAGAAGACATGATTACAACGACTAAGATGATGATAAGGATGATTATGATGAGGACGATGACGAAGATTGTGATGATAGTGACAAGGACAATGATGATGAGGATGAAGATGATTGTGGTGAGGAAAATGACACTCACAATTGCAAAGCAGTCTCCCAAACAGAAGATCCCGAATGAATTGGTAGAGTGATTAGTTTTCTTCCTAGCCACAAATGAGACAGGCAATAATTCACATGATAATGAAATAAAATCTATTGAAGAGGATTTCGACTGGCATTGATTATTTCTTGAAGTTTATAATCGCTGCAGAATATAAACTGAGTATCTTAATGTCATATTGGGAAGCTGCTTGTGAGAACATTCAGTTGTTAGAAATCAAAAGTGTTTTGGTGACTTTGAAGGTGGTTAAAAAAATGGTTCAAATGGCTCTGAGCGCTATGGGCCTTAACATCTGAGGTCATCAGTCCCATACAACTTAGAACTACTTAAACCTAACTAACCTAAGGACGTCACACACATACATGCCCAAATCAGTATTCGAACCTGCTAACGTAGCAGTCACGTGGTTCCAGACTGAAGCGCCTAGAACAGCTCGGCCACAACGGCCGGCGAAGGTGGTTAGTTGGAAGTTTCGCAACCCTCGTTACTCACTTGTATGAATATGTGTTACTATCCTTCTGTATGCGTTCTTATAGTAGTGTCATATTGTTTTGACTATGTGACAGTATATGTTAGCGGTACCACCAAATATTTTTGTTCCGTATGTGGTCATTATAATGTTCGGTTAACTTTGATATCAGCTTTAGAGATAAATTTTAACGAATTTAGACTTGATAATAACAGTATTAATTTCGGTAACTCTTACTGAAAAGTGCACTCAAAGCTGTACGTTTCTCAGCCGCAGGACATACGCGTGTTTTGCAATGGTATAGACCCAGTTTCAAGGATACTTTTTCATTTTATGCATGCTTTAGAAATGCGGTGCAAAAATTGAAGTATGGTCCACAGCTAACCTATAATCTATCTGAGTAGTGGTAATAAGCAAAGAGTGTATTTTAATAAGTAATAGTAACAATTTAGATGTACAAAGATCCATTGTGCCTGCAAAGTGTGGTGAAACATTCAAATTTTGATTCTCAATTAGTGTTTCTTAAAAAAATAAGCATTTCTTGCAATACCAGTGCACAAGCCATGTCGATTTTTTAAAAATCTTATAGGACAATGACGTTATGGCAGTTGCGCCACACATGTTTTGGGCACAGAATCTTGAGTACTTTGAGAAATAATACAATTTTTCTTCTGTTTCAAAGTCTGAGTTTTTGTTCATGATGCACTTTCAAAAGGTGCTAAGCAATATGTGTGCGTTGGTGTTTGTGTGTATGTGTGTATGTATGTGTGTGTTTGTGACTGTGTGTGTGTTTGTGTGTGGGTGGGTGGGTACATACCTTGTGTATGTGTACATGTATTCATCGGTTGTGTGTGTGTGTTTTCTATACTCGAAACCGTTACCTCTTTTGATAAATAATTTTATTTCAGTGGCGAAGATTGTTTTGTCAAGATATAGACTTTTCATTCCACCACTATCTTTGGTCATGTTGTGAAGAATGATGTAGTCTCCTTGTGCATTACGAAACCATGCAGTTTACGTGTTACATCAGAATAAAAATGTCGCGAAAATATCTTGTTCCTTTAGTAAAATAGTGTTTAGTCACCTCGTTTGTCTTTAGGCTGTAGTGTGTGCATGATATTTACATCGCTTCCTTTCAGTGGATTTTGGTGTTATTCAGTAACTGATTATAGAAAGTAGAACTACTGACGTCTTGGAAAGCCTTGGCACCATATTCCAAAATCGTAAATGTTTCGTCATTCCTCGAAATTTCGTTTTGTACATGTCGTGTCATACGTCATCTTCCAATAAATGTAAAAGATATTTTACACCAATAAAACGTTCGTTATATTTTTCTTGTGTCGAACGTGATGCATTATTTTCGATTTCTTCTCTCTCCTAAAACGATATTTGGTAACGTGAAGAATTACTGAAAATCTTCAAAAACGCTACATGATATCATTTCGTTCTATGAACCCCCAATAACATATTCTTCGATTGAAATGTCAACACCGTTATGTATTTTACAAATGGAAATACCAGTGAAGCACATGAAAAGGGTCGTAGAACAAGTTACATGTGCAAGTATTTAATTCTAAGGCCCTTGTGCATTACATCGAATGTGTGCCTAATTATTACTAGCTTAGGGCATTTTAATGAATAAAGGATGGATCAGCCTTCTTGCAAGTACATAAATTATTGTTTCGTTTTATCACCCAAACATGTTTAACTACAGTTGTGGCAACAGATTACTTTGAGGTTATAGAATGTAATTCATTATTATTTTTCCGCAAGCACGAGAACTGTGCTAAAATCCCCACTATGGGCCCATTAACCTGAGAGCTCACAATGATATTTTAAGCAGAGAGATATTCATGTGGATATGCATGTATGTATGTATATGTGTGCACGTGTGTGTGTGGGGGGGGGGGGAGTATGGGTGGGTTTGTGGGTGGGTGTCCGAGAGGGAAAGAGAGACAGAGAAACAGAGAGAGTACGTTTTGCTGATGTATTTTAGATATGGAAAAACGCCAAGTTCCATTCTTTAGATAATTTATTCGACAAATAGCTTCGCTTGTGGCACAAACTTTCAGACCGGATACATTGCAGCTAAGCCAGGATGACTGCTCTGGGGCTACAGTGTGACTGACTGTTTCATTCAGATGTTTTCTAAAACACTGCGCCGTGATTGCCTGTTTCCAGTTTGTATTAGTAGATGTATCACTCATTTCATTGCAGTGAACTAATGTGTTTTTGAATATTAAAGCACGTAACTTAGAAGAACGCAAGTGATATAAGTCACATAACCAGTATTAGGATCCCGTTTATTAAACTGAAACCTGCGAGAAAAGTGGAGTTCGGTTACCTGGTTTTTCCTAAAATTAAGTACTAAAGTGTTAGAAACTTCAGTCAAATTACTCCATTAGTCTAAAAGATACTGCAGTGTATAAAATGGCCAACGTTATCTTAACGTCAAATAACCGAAGGAAATACACTCCTGGAAATGGAAAAAAGGACACATTGACACCGGTGTGTCAGACCCACTATACTTGCTCCGGACACTGCGAGAGGGCTGTACAAGCAATGATCACACGCACGGCACAGCGGACACACCAGGAACCGCGGTGTTGGCCGTCGAATGGCGCTAGCTGCGCAGCATTTGTGCACCGCCGCCGTCAGTGTCAGCCAGTTTGCCGTGGCATACGGAGCTCCATCGCAGTCTTTAACACTGGTAGCATGCCGCGACAGCGTGGACGTGAACCGTATGTGCAGTTGACGGACTTTGAGCGACGGCGTATAGTGGGCATGCGGGAGGCCGGGTGGACGCACCGCCGAATTGCTCAACACGTGGGGCGTGAGGTCTCCACAGTACATCGATGTTGTCGCCAGTGGTCGGCGGAAGGTGCACGTGCCCGTCGACCTGGGACCGGACCGCAGCGACGCACGGATGCACGCCAAGACCGTAGGATCCTACGCAGTGCCGTAGGGGACCGCACCGCCACTTCCCAGCAAATTAGAGACACTGTTGCTCCTGGGGTATCGGCGAGGACCATTCGCAACCGTCTCCATGAAGCTGGGCTACGGTCCCGCACACCGTTAGGCCGTCTTCCGCTCACGCCCCAACATCGTGCAGCCCGCCTCCAGTGGTGTCCCGACAGGCGTGAATGGAGGGACGAATGGAGACGTGTCGTCTTCAGCGATGAGAGTCGCTTCTGCCTTGGTGCCAATGATGGTCGCATGCGTGTTTGGCGCCGTGCAGGTGAGCGCCACAATCAGGACTGCATACGACCGAGGCACACAGGGCCAACACCCGGCATCATGGTGTGGGGAGCGATCTCCTACACTGGCCGTACACCACTGGTGATCGTCGAGGGGACACTGAATAGTGCACGGTACATCCAAACCGTCATCGAACCCATCGTTCTACCATTCCTAGACCGGCAAGGGAACTTGCTGTTCCAACAGGGCAATGCACGTCCGCATGTATCCTGTGCCACCCAACGTGCTCTAGAAGGTGTAAGTCAACTACCCTGGCCAGCAAGATCTCCGGATCTGTCCCCCATTGAGCATGTTTGGGACTGGATGAAGCGTCGTCTCACGCGGTCTGCACGTCCAGCACGAACGCTGGTCCAACTGAGGCGCCAGGTGGAAATGGCATGGCAAGCCGTTCCACAGGACTACATCCAGCATCTCTACGATCGTCTCCATGGGAGAATAGCAGCCTGCATTGCTGCGAAAGGTGGATATACACTGTACTAGTGCCGACATTGTGCATGCTCTGTTGCCTGTGTCTATGTGCCTGTGGTTCTGTCAGTGTGATCATGTGATGTATCTGACCCCAGGAATGTGTCAATAAAGTTTCCCCTTCCTGGGACAATGAATTCACGGTGTTCTTATTTCAATTTCCAGGAGTGTAGTTTAAATTTGATTACTCTTGGTTAAATAAGTACTGCAAAATTTACGTGCTATACTACTCTGTGGACATCAAGTGTCTCTAAAATTGCTATCGAATGCCATAACGGTTGTAAGGTCCTCATTTACTTGGCTTTATCTAGGTCAGTGATTAATTTCTGATAAAGAATTATTTTAGTTATTAAGCTGGTCAGATAGTAAACGTTACAGTATGGCCACTTTTATTACTTCATTCGTGATTACTAATAGAGAACTTCAGAGGAGCTAGGAGTTCTATGTGCTGCTGGCAGGTTGTCGTTTGATTTCAGTGTTAAGAGCTTTCGTTTTATTTTTCAAAATCCTCAAGATAAAGAAAGAAAATGTTATTAACACTTCCTCTGGCAATAATTATCCGATGTGGACTAGTGACTGTTTTTTTTTGTCTGGTAACACATCAGTACTACTGTTTGTTGACCGTAAGTTAGAATTCCGTTTACTGTTTCGTTCTCTTTTTTTAATACAGTGCTGTGTTAGGAAACGAACTCACAGCCCGGTTGCTTTAACGCTCTATACACACGATCACGGTCACTTAATCCTGTAAACGGTGAAATAATTTTTAATTTACTTTAAGAAAAAGGGTTTCATATGCGTAACCTAATATTGCATTACAGTAAAACAAAAGAGTGCCTTATATATGGCAGCTGTGTAGCGAGAAACTATATATAGCGAGAAACTATATATACTTAGTTTCGAGTGGTGCGAATTTGCAACGACGTTATTAAAATGAAAATTATTACTCTTACATAGCGGGAAACATAAACCGTATTTCATATCCTAACTACAGTACCATTATGGATACGGGCAGACTGGCAGAGCATGACATACAGACTGAAAAAGTACAGGATGCTGAATCGAATATGAGGTACACTGCTGCACAATACCAGACAGGAAGTTCAGACGGCGCCACCGCACAGCTACTGGCTTGCGTAGCTGGTAACTGATAAATGATCAGTGCCTGAGTATGGAACGAATGGTGAAAAATACAATAGTAGTGTTGTTTGGGAGCAACATGCCGAAGCCCTGTTACGTATGAACACTGTGTTAAGGCCAGGTTCTCATTCAAAATGTCGAAAGTTCGATTTTATTGCATTTTTTGAAAGGTGTGTGAGTCTAGAATGTTTGGACGAAAAAATTTTTTAATCCTTGTCTTACAAAATTTTCTACAGCCCATTGTTCGAAGCAATGTCACGGCTGCCGTGAGACGCTCTCACCCTGCGACGCTCGGCTCAGGTAGAAAATATGTCTTGCCGTGACGCACGTTCACAAACTGATTTATATTGCAGTATGCATGCAGATACATTCGCCAAAACAGCTGACGGACAACGTGTGTAGGTATGCGAACGCAGTGTATCCAGCTCAACTAAATCGACTTTTCTCACTAAGAAAAACGAGGGAATTGCTCTCCAGAAACAATTTGAATTAGAGGAAGGGTTGATATACAGTCCTGGATACTATAATTATATTTTTCCCTGAGACATTTAAATCTCTTCTTTATCTGCGACAATGATTGAAGCAGAAGAAGTCGATTAAAATTTGTGTTGTGGCCGTCACTCGAACCCACCTCTTCTCGTTTCTTAGGCAGAAATACTAACCATTACAGGACCACAGCCCTCTGGTTAATACTCTTGCACTAACTACCCAAGTTGTGTGCCGTACCCAACGCAAACTTCATACGTTTTACTTATTTTCCCTTACATGGTCACTACTGCCAGGGCTCTCCGGCATTGGAATAGCACCCCAGCGTTGGACGTAATGGGAAAGTCCTGTATCGCAAGTGATCTTATAATAATTATATTTCTCCCTGGGACATTTAAGTCTGTTCTTTATCTGCGATAATGATTGGAACAGATGAAATGTATTAGAATTTGTGATGTGGCCGGGACTCGAACTCGGGTCTTCTTGCTTGCCAGGCAGAAATGTTAACCTTTACACCACTACAACATTATGGTCAACATTGCTGCACGAACCACCCAAGCCGAGTGCCCTCCCCGACACAAATTTCAATTCATATGCCACAGAGCCCTGGCAGTAGTGGCAATGTAAGAAGAAAAAAGCAGAAGTTATGAATTGAATAACTTTAATTCTGTAATATTTGACAAACTGCCTATTGGCTTCTGTCTCGGGTTCTTCGGCCGACGTCTTAGATCGGCGAGGGAGAAAAGAGACCCACTTGCAAGGTCGGGAATATACCGTATACCATGCACATGCGGAAAAGTTTATGTCGGAATGACTGGACAATCAATTAACACCAGGATCAAAGAGCACAAGCGACATTGCAGGTTGGGGCAGGTGGAGAAATCGGCCGTGGCAGAACACGCACTGAATGGGACCGACCACGTAATAAAATTCGCCGACACGGAAGTTCTAGCTGTAGAGAAGCACTATCACACGCGCTTGTTCAGAGAAGCTGTAGAAATACAAAAACACGCGAACAGTTTCAACAAGAAAGAGGAAAGCCTTAAGGTAAACGGATCCTGGCTTCCCGTACTGCAGCGAACGACCGTCGCAGATAGCAAGAGGAGAACCGCACCGGAAATTACCGCGGAGAAGCCCTCGGACGTTGGCGCGCCAGGTACATATAGTCTGCGGCCGCGATGTCGCCTCCAGTTCACCACCGGCAATGGAGGGTGAAGCTTTGACAATGCCAGCCACTCGTGCCGGCGAAACGTCAGAAAAATCATTAGATGAACGTCGGCCGAAGAACCCGAGACAGAAGCCAATAGGCAGTTTGTCAACAAGTGGCCACGAAAGCCTTAACAATTTTGTCTGTAATATTTGTTTCAGAAACGGTAATCAATTTTAAACTAAATTTTTCAGCTATTAATATTATTACTGAAGAAATATTTTGTTTATTAAGCTGGTTGCTAGCAAGTGTACGGCAAGTCTTATTACTTTGTTCATGATTAAAAGTAGGGTACTTCAGAGAAGTCATGAGTTATGGGTTCTGATAGTAGGCTCTCCTTTAAATTTCAAAGTCAGGCGTTCACGTTTTATTTCTGAATTATGTCCATAAATAAAGAAAGATTATTAACTTGTCTCTGAAAACAATCGTCCGATTTTGACAGGCGATCGCTGTTGTTTGCTGCTTTCATACTATTACTATTGCTTAAGTGACCTGGATCCGAGCCCCACATACTGTTCCATTTCTCTTTTTAATACAGTTCTGTGTTAGAAAACTAAGTTCACGGTCCGACTGCTTTAACCCTTTAGACAGAGAAGCGCGGTAACTGACTCCTTTAAAAGAGTTAAAACTTCGTACTTTGCATTAAGAAGATGTGTTCGCTACATATAACGTAATATTCATTCCGATTGAGTCCACTGTCTTACCAACGCACTTCTTAAAGAGGAAAGTTAATATATCCGATGTTATATGAAAATGGCCGGCCGCAATAAAGAATGACAATGTTAAGTCACCGAATTTGCTATTCATGAAAAAAAGTTACTCTAAACCGGATCCAAAGGAAAACATGCCTCCAAAGAAAACTGTACTCACTCAACATGAAGAAAAGATGGAATATCGCCGATTGGTCAACTTCATATGAAGACTGTTTTGATTAGTAGCTCTGCTTTGAATCTCTATTTCTCAATTCCCAAATCGGTTGGACGAGAACGTGAGCTAAATTTACTTGTTTCAACTAGTGGTCGTCAGTCCAGCATCTGCCTTCCATACAGCCAGTTTCATGTGGTCACATATTTTTATATCGCTTCAGTCGCCTACCGCTAACAGTTCTACAGAAGAAAAACGCTAGTCAACCCCTTAACGGAGCGCACAGATCGTTTTGGAACGGTGTAGGTTGTGTAGTAGCGGTAGTACCAGATAGCAATCTGACACTCCACCGCAGATTTACATCATGAACCAACTGCTTGTCTCAGATCAGCGCCTCAAGACGGGTTAGCACTGAAACTTGATAGAATGGCAGAAAGCAGCTATCGTGTTTGGACTTGCCTGTAGACAAACGGTGAATGGAAGTGAACGAGTTGTTGCCGTACCAACGTGGACTGTGACGGGAGTTTATAAGAAACTATTGTAGCCATTGGTGCTTCCTTCGTGTCGGACACTGTGAGACAGGAGTGACACGTCAAGATCAGATTTAAAACTGAATTCCTACAGTGTACGTTACAGCAAGTGTCACGCCACCCTGTACCTCGTTCTACATACCATACAGGTCATGTTATAAAACTGAAAAACAGAATTATTAATCGTCTCTCAGTGACTTTACTGCTGCATTTTCACTCGTCTCGAACGCGAAATGCATACACAGAAGACTCTACATGTTGAAAAAGTGGTCACCATTGATCATTTACACTCATCAACCAGAACATTATGACCACCTACCTAATAGCTGGTACGTCCACATTCGGCACGGATAATAGAGATGATGCGTCGTACATGGAAGCAAGGAGGTCTTGGTAGGTAGCTGGAGGGAGATAGCACATCTGCACACACAAGTCGCGTAATTCGACTAAATTCCGGGGACAAGGGCGATGAGCACTGACTCCACTCAGTCACATCCCACATGTGTAAGATCTTGTTCAAACCTGACGAGTTGGGGGGCTAGAACATCAATTGGACCTCGCCACTGTTGAAACGTCCCCTTTCAATAATAGTACACGACTGTGCTTAAACTGACACACAGTATTTTTAGCGCAACGCAATCTGACTTTCAAAATTCCCTACAAAAGAATGGCCCTATCATTAAACTATACCTTTCACAAATCACTTACCTCACAAAAATCTTCGCTGCTCAAGCTGCTGCAATACAGCGAGCGCCACTACTGCCAGCTAAATAAAAGATTCAAACTACGGAAGGCACTAACTACTGATAGGGATAGTTATCAAATGAAAGATATTAATAGAGAACAAACAATGTCTTTACCTTGATATCATCATATATAAAGCAGTTCATGACAAATTTCAAAACTCCGCCATCTCTCTCCCCACATCCACCACTGCTGGCGGCTCACCTCCAACTGCGCAACGCTACGCGCTGTTCACAGCCAGCTGCCTAACACTACAATGGCGAGTATTACAACAATGCAAAGCAGCCACAGACTGCACACAGCACAGCCAGTGATTTTCATACAGAGGTGGCGTTACCAATAAAAGACCTAAACAGCCTACTTACATAGCCCCCATGCTACCCACAAAAAATTTTACAAATTTTTTTGGGCACTGGCCAATACATATTTGTTAAAATTTTTTTCACAATTACAATAACAAAGAAATCAAATGCACTCACTTATTGATACAATGTTGGTCAAAAGCTAAAATTTTCTCACAGTTCATAAAGACAGTCCTGATCATTCATCACATTGCAGTATTTTTCTCAAAGTCTGAGCAGTAAAAGAAAATGCACACGGAAGTAGTGAATTTCCATGCAGTCTTGAAGAAGTAGTGTTGTCCTTCCAACGGAAAGACAGTGCTGACTCTTGACATGCTGACAGGTAATGGGCCACAACAGAGCAAACCCACCGCGGAGTCAATCGAAGTTTTGAAGAATATCGTTTGGTAGGTCATCACAGAGCAGACCCACTGTAGTCCTGGTAGAGATTACGGTATTGGTGGGCCACCAGAGGCGCAGACCCACTGCACTCCTTGTGGAAATAATGGTATTGATGGATCATCAAAGAGGTAGACCCACTGTAGTCCTTGTAGAGATAATGGTACTGGTGGGTCATCAAGGATGCAGACCCTCTGTAGTCCTTGTAGAGATGGCCAGCAGCCATCTGTTGTGACTGTGCAGGTGCACAATCACCATTGAAGAGTCTTGCGGCTAATATAGCAAGTCCATAAACCACCACTTGTGCACTCACAAAGTTTTTGGAATTGTCCTTAGAACCAGCAATGCTGTTATCCAGTCCCTTGCTAAATTATTAACACACGTGCAAACACTATCAGTCCCTACTTCTCACATATTGTCCATATACTATGACCAACAGAAACGTGTGCAGTGAAATGTAACTTACAAGTTGCTTAATTTGATGAACTGGTGTCAATTACAATTTTATAACATAAGAACACAATAACAAAGGTACAAAACACATCAGTAAAGAACATAACAATACAGATAACATTTGTGGTAATAGGGGCTTTACAAAAGAATAGAAATAGACATATACGTCAGTGTTACAGGAATTATGACATGAGTACATACATAAAAGATCAGAATAACTTTCGAAACATCAACTTCACACATGAGCATTAAAATAAAACAAAATAAATAATGTCTAAGCATATTTACAAGGTAAATAACATATTATTAATGCCAATTATATTTGAGGATAACAGTATTCCTCATCATAGTGAATGTAGCTTAGTATTAGAAGAAGAAAAAATTCTATGAAACTACACAGAGACAGGAAGAAAACAAATACACAAGGGTACACAAACACATATGGGGATAACACAATGGAAAGGACAGGGTTCGTTTTCAGTGTAACATTTGGTACTGCAGTCCAACCTAAAACTTCATTCCATAGATCGTTCCTCTTATTTCGACATTTGCACCTGCCAAAAAAATCCTATCCAAGCACGCTTTCTATATTCTGTTCACATATTTCTTACCTCATTATTTATTTACCATTATCTTACCTCATCATTTATTTCCAAGAAAATCCTACCTAAACCTGTTGTCCCTAAACCCTAATTTTTTGGTTCATATCCTCTTTCAAAACACTATTTTGGCCAAACCATTTTCTTATAGCTTCTCAAAGCATTTCTTCCAATCCATCATAGCTAGTTTCTTATATAGTCTACCCCTTCTTAAGCTAACTTAAATCTATTGAGCTCAGAGATATATACCAATGGACGAGGCAATGCAGCATCACATAAAATAATTAATATAAACAGCAATGAAAAAAGACGCAGATTTGCGAAGCAAGCTGCATTAAGAAATTAGCAAAGCAATTGTAATATTACAACTAATCTAAGGCAATGTGCAGCAATAAAACAATTAATATAAACAGCAATAAAAAAACGCAAATTTACGAAGCAAGCAGCATTAAGAAATTAGCAAAGCAATTGTAATATTACAACTAATCTAAGGCAATGTGCAGCAAACAATAAAAATAAATCATTAGTAAAGCTGGCTTAACAGAATAATACAAAGTCAAATTCAATAACACTATGCCTGGCAAACAGCAGCAACTTATACCTAAACATGACATAGCTCAAGCAGAAAAAATAGTACACTTAAAATGGCCATGTCTAATACCTATGTCACATCTTAACACTAGAGTGATGCATCACGAGAACTTACACTAGCAGATAAGTTACCAAATCGTAAAGAAATTATTTATGCAATTCCTGTGAAGGGAAATGTCTATTTATGTGCCCTCATTTTCTTGGAAGTAGATCATAAATTTCTTATTGAGTCGATCTGTAGGCATAAAATAACTATATTAGTACATATATTAAATTTTATTTTTACCAATGCTGCAGTGCAACTAGAAACTAGATATTAAACAAAATGAGTAAATATGTACAAAGGAAGGCATGAAACATCATTCATTAGCCATAGGGCATTTCATAAGGTATTACAGAAAATCTCTCAACTCTCGTAGAAAGACGCTTGTCATAATCAGGTGTGCAGATGTAAAAATGTTTCCAAGTAATGAGCGTGTCGTATTAGCGGTGCTTTCTACAAGGAATGTCAATAGCGAGGATAATGGCCTCTTTTTTTTTTCTACCTGTGCCGCTGGAAGGCACACGCTAATGGCTTTTTTTTTCTCGGGCGGCTGTCGCCCATCTGGGTGCCCACGACGTATTACGTGCAGGTGGTCACTTAATTTTCTTACGGAAATATTTACGACAGCAGTTTCCGCTACAGTGGCAGTCTTATATAAAAATATTTCATAGGTCAAGAATTAGCGTTGCAAATCTGTAGAAACAAAATCCTATAAATATAAGTGTCCAAAAAAAAATATTCGTTAGCATTGTGATACAGTCACACATTTACACACATTTCATAACCTTGAAGTACGATTCTTGGTTTCCAACAACCTTTTTCACAAACCATAGTCCCTAACTTCTATTCATTATTCATATACATATAAACACGTAATCACATTCCTTATATAGCATCAGCTTATTGATCATAAACATACCGCAGCAACATAATACACATAGTCGTCGTAAAAATAACATCATAACACCTCAGTCAACTCTCAAAATCGTCGTAGCTTCCTCCAATAATATCAAAACTTAAAAATAATTCTCTGCTCATGTCAAAAGTGTCATCTACCTCAAATGTACTTTAAAATCATGCTCCCTTACCAAATATATCATTCAAAGCTCTCATAGTATCACAATGGTTCTGAAAAAATATGAACAGTTCACAAAGTACAAACAACATACAATTTTGTAAGTGTGAAGTTATCCAACTGTGTAATTGCGTAAACATCTGTCACTGACGTAGTAAAAAGAATGTTTATTTCTCTGTCAAATAATCAGATAGCTGTGTAATTTATGTGTTGGAGAAATATGGTACCGATGTGTAAAGTTGTATAAGCAAATACCATATTAGCTAGGGTTCCTTGTGGTTGCCACACACATGGTACACAAAGTAGGCGTGTACCCCCCTGAGGATTAATGTAATTATACCCTCAGGTGTTACAGATTATAGCAATGGAATGAAATGTATCACGGAAAAACTTCGTATCATTGTACTTCAAATATCTTTAAAAATAAATGTTTTGAGTACCAAATTAATCACTCAAATGCGTGTCCTGTAGCGCTAAATGTGCGTCTTGCTGTAAGATAATTCTGTGGAAGTGTAGTAATTATCGTCCTCCGAAAGCTAAGTTCTGCAGAAGTCAATGTACTTACCTCATGATAAACAAAAGTGAAATGCTTTGCGTATAGATATCTTAGTTATTACGCTTATTGTTGTGATGAAGAAAGTACTGTGCTGTGACGTATTGTTGTGCTACGAAAAAGGCTGTCTCATTGTTGCTATACCACAAAAGTTACTACTAAAACATGTTTTACTTTACAGAAGAATTCAGAAAAACTGTGCAGATATAAAACAGATACACCGCAAAAGCAACATTGTAAATTGTCACTCATTAGTAGTGTCGTGATATAGTCGTGTAGCTGTCACATAAACTAACCTCTGTGTCATCTGGTATCCCTCAGAAAGCACTTTAAATTCAGAATGTATTTTCAAATAAACCAAAATGTTGCATTAAAAAAAGCAGATTATCTTTCAATAAACGGTTTTACATGTGAAATGTGGTGCAGAATGCGGTATAAGTCGGTAAAGAATACTGGAATTTTTTTTTCAAGGTTAGCGCTATGTTATTTTTCCCTGAGCCAGCTGGCGCACGCGGCTGCCTGCTGTGCGGGTCAGTGCCTGCCTCTTTGTTGGCGCGCGTCGTTAATGGGATTCGGAGACCGACCTTCTACAAATTCGCCTTGCCGAGAGGGCCCTGCCGTGTTTAAATCCCGCCAGTTCTGATGCAATTCAGGTCTGTCGTTACGAATATATCGTCTGTCGTCATGTCGGTAGGTTCCGTAGTTTCTTCCTTGTCCGTCACGTGGTGGAGAATTTCTCCCTGAATCGTAACTGTGCGCTGAACTGTTGCGTCTGAAGTTATTCTGCCTCCCTTGATAATAATTGTTTTGGTTCCCATATTGTCTGTTTCTCTGATTGTCTCTGTGATAGTCATTACTTCGGAAATGCGATCTTTCTCTGTAACTATTACTATTCTGCCAACGGTTGTCATACGGGTGGTGTCTCTTTTGGTCACGATTTGTGTTGTGAGAATAGCCTTGTCGTGTCCAGTTCTTGTTTCTGTCGTCACGGAATTGTGACGTATGTGACCTGTAGTGATTGTTTTCCTGTTTTCGCATCCGGCGACTGTCAGTGTCAATTTCTAATTCTTGTAAGAGTCCCTGAAATGCTTCAATGTCGTCTTTGCAACGTCCTGCCCAAATAATGTGTCGTATATGTTCAGGTAATTTCATTAAGCAAATGCGGATGAGTTCTGAGGGGCTGTATGGGTTTGAAAGATGCTGATTCTTATGCAACATGTCTTCAAAATATTTCATAATACTGGAAAATTCAGATTGTTCGAAACGTTTCATCATTATGATGCTATGTTTTACTCGGCCTTGTGTGGCTTGAGACCAATATGCTGAGAGGAAGGCATGGTAAAATTCTCCTTCACTGTGGCAATCGTGAATGACCGATCGCATTCTTACAGCTGGTTCATTCTCTAAGTAGCCACACATAAATTCTAATCTGTGTTCTAATGACCAGTTGGGAGGAAAACAATGAGAGAATTGATGGAGCCATGCTTGTGGATGAATGTCGTTGCTAGAATTCTTAAACGTTTTGAATTTACGTGTAGTAATGAACAGCTTATAGTCAAAATCATCATGTCGGTGAGTCGCATATCGGTCATTGTTAGGTCGTGTCGGCCGTTCCATCTCAAAATTCGGTGCACATTGCCAAATTGTTTCATAACTTCCGAAATGCCCTGTGTTATTATTTTGCGGCTTTTCCGTATTTCTAAGTCCCTCTTCCCGTGTTGGAGCGCCAGTGTCCTCTGAAATACGTAATTCTTGTATTACCTGTGTCAGCTGATCTTGTACTTCCCGGATTTCTCTTTGGTGTTGCGTATTAATTTGATTCAGATTTTGTTTCAGTTTCCTAATTTGTTCGAACTCTTCTGTGTCATTAAAGACTACCGGTTTTGTGTCGTTCAGATTATCATCTACCTTCGTAGATAAGTTAGTGAACTGATCCGAAAGTTCGGCTACTTTCTCCGATAGTGAACACATTTCCTCAGTGTGTTTTTCTGAACCAAGTTTCAGAGAATCTACTGTGTCCTTTAAGTTTTCCTGAGTTTTTGCAAGTTGCGTAACCGAATCGGTAGATGCAACTGAGTCAAATTTAGCTTGCAAGGTCTCATGATTTTCATGAACAATAGTTTGCAGTTCTTTTATGGCTGCTTCGTGATTCTGTAGTGCATTTTCATGCCGCGAAAAAATAGGTTGAAAATGCTCACAAATTTGTGTTTTTACGTCATTACATACTTTTTGACATTTCGATTCGATATTATGTAACTCAGTAGTTAAATCTTCACGTGTTTGTTCAAGCGTGGTGTGAAGATTTTGTTCCATTGCGTCTAACTGGTGCTGTGTTTGACTCTGATTTTGTTCCATTTGTTTCTGATTTTGTTCCATTTGTTTCTGATTTTGTTCAATTGTGTCTAATTTTTCAAGCTTTTGTACCATTTGTTGCATTAATTGTAATAACAATGCACTGGTGTCTGAAACACGTTCCTCAGTGCTTTTCGGCAGTGAAGTTGCACCGGTAACATTCACATTTTGACAAGCAGAAAATGTGTCTTGACTTATTTGAGAAAACGGTGAGGACCCAAATCCTGAATCCACAGCATTTGTGAGATTGTTTCCTGTCATTTCGGATTCCTGAGGCGAGCTGTCGCCGACCGATCGATCGATAATGCTTCCCTCTTCACTAATTGTTTCACCGCCTACGCCATTGTTTGCCGCCCGCTCCATTTCCCTATGCACAATTACTAAATTACTATTTTGAACATCAGTTAATTCATTACACGGTGGCGCTAACACACTGCTTTCGTCTTCGCTGTCATTTCTCAATTTACTTTGGAGCCTAGTATTACGTTTTTCACACGCCATTATTGTCACAGTATTTCACACGACAACAAGAAAAACACAATTTGAAGAGCAAAATTAAGAGAACACATTAACATAACACTGAAAATAATATCTAGTTAATTGCAGCTGCGAAATACTTGGTGCAAATCTACATGCATGCCACAACTGTTTTACTGTACAACAATGAAAGACTGCAACTACAAAGGAGATTCTCTCTACAATTACGCGCTAGCAATAAACAAAATCTACACTAATTACACAAACTACAAGAAAAAATCAGAAGATTCCAGTGAGGTATCCTAGGCTAAGGGTCGACATATGAAACGTCCCCTTTCAATAATAGTACACGACTGTGCTTAAACTGACACACAGTATTTTTAGCGCAACGCAATCTGACTTTCAAAATTCCCTACAAAAGAATGGCCCTATCATTAAACTATACCTTTCACAAATCACTTACCTCACAAAAATCTTCGCTGCTCAAGCTGCTGCAATACAGCGAGCGCCACTACTGCCAGCTAAATAAAAGATTCAAACTACGGAAGGCACTAACTACTGATAGGGATAGTTATCAAATGAAAGATATTAATAGAGAACAAACAATGTATTTACCTTGATATCATCATATATAAAGCAGTTCATGACAAATTTCAAAACTCCGCCATCTCTCTCCCCACATCCACCACTGCTGGCGGCTCACCTCCAACTGCGCAACGCTACGCGCTGTTCACAGCCAGCTGCCTAACACTACAATGGCGAGTATTACAACAATGCAAAGCAGCCACAGACTGCACACAGCACAGCCAGTGATTTTCATACAGAGGTGGCGTTACCAATAAAAGACCTAAACAGCCTACTTACACTGTGTTCCTCGAAGCACTCCATCACACGCCTGCCATTGTGACATGCCGCATTATCTTGATGAAAAATGTCACTGCTACCATGAAACGTTGATCGTCATGAAGGGGCGTATGCGGTCTGCAACCATTGTACATTACTTCTTGGGAGCTCCGCTGGATCCATGGATTCACACGTGAATATTTCACAGAGCATAATGCAACCGCCGCAAACTTGTCTCTGCCCTGCAGTAAAGGCGTCAAGGTGGAAGACGACGGATTCGCGCCCTACCATAGGCATTATGAAGAACGTATCGGGATTCATCAGACCATGGAACGCTCTGCCACTGCCCCAACGTCCACTGCCGTTGGTTACGCGGCCATTTCAGTCGTACTTGCTGATGTCGTGGTGTTAACATTGAAACATGCATGGTTCTTCGGCTGCAGAGGCGCTTCGTTAGGAGTGTTTAGTGCACTGTGTGTTCAGACACCCTTATACTGTACCCAGCATTAAAGTCTGCTGTTAGTTCCTCCACAGTTCAAAAAAACAAAAATGGTTCAAATGGCTCTGAGACCTATGGGACTTAACTTCTGAGGTCATCAGTCCCCTACAACTTAGAACTACTTAAACGTAACTAACCTAAGGACATCACACAACACCCAGTCATCACGAGGCAGAGAAAATCCCTGACCCCGCCGGGAATCGAACCCGGGAACCCGGGCGTGGGAAGCGAGAACGCTACCGCACGACCACGAGATGCGGACTCTCCACAGTTCGCCGCCTGTCCTGTTTTACCAGTCTGCTCAGTCTTCGACGTATGACATCTGTAATGAGGGGTTGCCGCACAATCGCACGACGTGTGGACGTGGTTTCACCTTGATGTCGTCACGTGTTCAAGGCACTCACCACGTAATCCCTGGAACAGCGGACAAATTGTGCAGTTTCCTTAATGCTCGTGCCGAGCCTCCGACTCATCACAATCTGCCCTCGGTCAAACTCAGATAGATCGCGTACGCCATTCTACACACGGACAGCACGCTCCCTGATATTACAGGTAACGTGTGAGTGTCTATCTAGCAGTCGTTCTTTGCCAGGTGACGCTGCTTTCGCCTGGACAGGTTTGGTTCAAATGGCTCTGAGCACTATGCGACTTAACTTCTGAGGTCATCAGTCGCCTAGAACTTAGAACTAATTAAACCTAACTAACATGCCCGAGGCAGGATTCGAACCTGCGACCGTAGCGGTCGCTCAGCTCCAGACTGTAGCGCCTAGAACCACACGGCCACTCCAGCCGGCTGGACAGGTTTATATCAATAGTAGGTCGGGTGTAATAATGTATTGGAATTTGGGAGTGAGTTTTTGTTGTGTAAATTTTTCATGTTGTTTACCAGTAATTGTGACCGACATTGATATCAACAGTTGAGTTGACATCTTAAGATACGATTTTGGTGAAAGCACTGAACAATCGATGTTCCCGTTTAGCACCTCGTGCACGACACACTTTTAGTACACCGCTGTTCAAGAGCACGTACCGCAGCATTCACCTGTGTGCAGGCCAAACGGTTTGCACTGGAGGTAAGGAAAAGGAACCGAAGTTTTCATGTTGATAACGAGTTGCCTGCAGCTGCTAGCTCGGCCTTGCACTCCTCAACGGGGCACAACCTGCCGGCAGAGCGAACTTGAAGCTTCTCCCGTGCTGGCCACACTGCCGTCTCTGTTGCCTCCTTACCGAGTCCTCCCTCGTTGGCTCTACACAGACTGAATTCTGCTGCAGCTGCAGGGCCGTGCAGCTCGAGCGTTGCAGTGCTGTCGGCAAACTACCGCACTTGACGAACTCCTTCTGCTTCCAGGCGTCAAGCAAATGCCGAACATGCCAAATCACAGCGGGCGGAAATACTTTGTGCCCTAATTCACGGCGCAGGTGTAATGTAAAACAGAAATTCATCACTTAATGCTTGTGGTCATGTTGATAATGATCACTTAATGCTTGTAGTCATGATGATAAGGAAGATTATGAATATTACGCAATTTTCCTTGTTATTACCCTTTCGTACGTGCTTAAAATCATCTCCATTTTCTAATATTGGAAACTTAGAAACAGTGATCTATGTTTACTTGGAAAAATATTTCAGTATCCAAGATCGTGTAAATTAGTCTTTGTTGCTGACAAACGTTTCGATAGTTGTAACTGTTGCCGGCCGCGGTGGTCTCACGGTTCTAGGCGCGCAGTCCGGAACCGTGCGACTGCTACGGTCGCAGGTTCGAATCCTGCCTCGGGCATGGATGTGTGTGATGTCCTTAGGTTAGTTAGGTTTAAGTAGTTCTAAGTTCTAGGGGACTGATAACCACAGCAGTTGAGTCCCATAGTGCTCAGAGCCATTTTTTGTAACTGTCATCTCTGATCTACAAGAGATTTTTGTTACAAAACATGTTCCATTATGGCCGGCCGGAGTGGCCGAGCGGTTCTAGGCGCTACAGTTTGGAACCGCGCTACCGCAGTACATGGATGTGTGTGATGTCCTTAGGTTAGTTCGGTTTAGGTAGTTCTAACTTCTAGGGGACTGATGACTTCAGAAGTTAAGTCCCATAGGTCTCAGAGCCATTTGAACCATTTTTTTTTTCCATTGTGAGTTGGAACCTCATGCCATATTGTCATTACTGTGGGTAAAATACAGCACATTATGCACTGTTTTGTCGACAGTGAAACAAAAATTGTATACTGTTAAAAATGGTCTTATGCACACGGGTGTATTGGCATACGTATAATCCGCAGAGGCTTCATCATTCTCAAAACAACAATATACAGTGAACTGCACGTTTATATATCTGTTTACGTTTGTGTCACATGTAATATACACTGTGGGATCAAAAGTATCCGTAAATCTAGCTGAAAATGACTTACAAGTTCGTGGTGCCCTCCATCGGTAATGCTGGAATTCAATATAGTGTTGACCCACCCTAACCCTTACCCTTGCAGGCATACGTTCAATCAGGTGCTAGAAGGTTTCTTGGGGAACGGCAGCCAAAAGGTGTTCTGTAGGATTAAGGTCAGGGCTGTGTGCAGGCCAGTCCATTCCAGGGATGTTATTGTCGTGTAACCACTCCGCTACAGGACATGCATTATGAACAGGTGCTCGATCATGTTGAAAGATGCAATCGCCATCCCCGAAATGCTCTTCAACAGTGGGAACGCAGAAGATGCTTGAAACATCATTGTAGGACTGTGCCGTGACAGTGCCACGCAAAACAAGTGGTGCAAGCCCCCTCCATGAGAAACACGACCACACCTTAACACCATCGCCTCTGAATTTTACTGTTGGCACTACACGCGCTAGCAGATGACGTTCACCGGGCATTGGCCATACCCATAGCCTGCTATCGGATCGCCACATTGCGTACCGTGATTCGTCACTCTTCACAACGTTTTTACACTGTTCAATCGTCGAATGTTTACACTCCTTATACCAGGCGAGACTTCGTTTGGCATTTACCTGCGTGATGTGTGACTAACGAGCAGCTGTTCGACCATGAAATCCAAGTTCTGTCACCTCCCGCCTAAGCGTCATAGTAATTGCAGTGGATCCCGATGTGTCGAAACGGGTTGTCAACAACCGAGAGAGGCCGGCCTCAGTGGCCGAGCGGTTCTAGGCCCTTCAGTCTGGAACTGCGCGACCGCTACGGTGTCATGTTCGAATCCTGCCTCGGGCATGGATGTGTGTGATGTCCTTAAGTTGTAGGGGACTGATGACCTCAGATGTTAAGTCCCACTGTGCTCAGAGCCATTTGAACAATTTTTTTTGAACAACAGACAGAGGTGGCGCAATGATATGACACGGGACTCGCGTTAGGTAGGGCGGCGGTTCAAACCCACGTCCGGCCATCCTGATTTAGTCTTTCCGTGATATCCCCAAATCACTTCAGCCGAATGCGGGGATGGTTCCTTTGAAAGGGCGCGGCCTATGTCCTTCCCCGTTCTTCATTAATCCGAGATAGCGCTCCGTCTCTAATGATCCCGTTGTCGACGGGACGTTAAACATTAGTCTCTTACTCCTCCTCCGGTTGTGAACAATAAAAACTAATTTATGTTTTTTTTCTACTGAAAATGTTATTCCCACTTAATATCATGATTAGCGCTTGCAGTAGGCCTACGTCAACATTATGAAGGAAAACGGATCCTTTATGATTTCCACTGACGTAGCCTCATGCCGCTATGGGCTACAAAGCAATCACTGACTCATATTGTCGCAGTATCTCTCAGCAAGCACTGTGCACCAAGTCGCGCTACTGTAACGCCACTCTTACAGATATCGTTATTGTGACAATGATGTTCACCGACCACAATTAATTCAGTAATTTTCCTGCTGTGACCTCGAATTAGCTTGTTATTTAATGTCAGTACAGTTCTTTTCTAGTAAACCAGCGCCTTCCGAATACGACAAATGTCGTAACTCGGTCTCGGTGTCATCTTGTCCTCATTTATTCTGGAGATTGGAGGACACTACTCAACAACACGGTCCGATCACGTTAATGTGAGCACCGCCTATCTTCTACGTCAATGTGCAATAACCACTCGCGGATGGCAGGAGGCAGCACTACCAATGGAGGGTATGTACAACATGTCCGTGGAACGCGGTAAACTGTGCAGTCGTTGTCATACTGCGGAAACGGAGCGCTTTATCTGACGTGCTGAAAAAGGACATCATTGCCTTTCGGGTTAAGGCTGGAAACATTTCCGGAAGGGATAAGTCTGTAAACTTCTCTCGTGGTCCTATGGTTAAAGTATGCTGTGTGCGGCAAAATGAAGCTATCCAAAACTGCCGCTGAGGCAACTGTGATTCACCACAGTCCATAGATTACAAATGTGAACTACGGTGCGGGAAGGTGTACAGGCGAATATACGTGCAACTTTTGAGCAACTGATTGCCCATATGAACCAAAGGGCTACAAATAGTATCTTGGCAGTGACCGTTCAACGGCGTATGGTCCTCCGCAGCAGGTGCCTGTTTCTGCAGCTACATCTACGTGTTTATTCTGCTATTCACAATAAAGTGCCAGTCAGTGGGTTCAATGAACCATCTTCAAGCTGTCGCTCTACCGTTTCACTCTCGAACGGCACGTGGGAAAAACGAGCACTTAAATTTTTCTGTGCGAGCCCTGATTTCCCTTATTTTATCATGATGATCATTTCTCCCTATGTAGGTGGAGGCCAACAGAATTTTTTCGCAATCGGAGGAGAAAAGTGGTGACTGAAATTTTATGAGAAGATCCCGTCGCAACGAAAACCGCCTTTGTTTTTATGATTGTCACATCAGTTCACGTATCATGTCTGTGACACTATCTCCCCAATTTCGTCATAATACAAAGCGAGCTGCCCTTCTTTGTACTTTTTCGATGTCATCCGTCAGTACCACCTGATGCGGATCCCACACCGCATAGCAATACTGCACAATAGGGCGGACAAGCGTGCATACGGGGTGGCTCCTGTTCATCGGCGACGGAGGCTGGAATTTTCACTCCAGTACCGTAACTGGACGTCCACTGAGTGGCGATAGAGGGCCTTTTGAGACAAATCACCTTTTATGCACCACTGAAGTAAAACGACTGAAAGTAAGCACAATCCATCAATCGTCGGAAAGTTTCACGCCTTAGCATGGGGCGTTGTCGTCTGAGGAATCTTTTCGTGGTGTTCGCTGGGTGACTCGTCATTCTGGAAGGTATAATGGATCCATCTCTCCTTGGAGACTATGTCCAAACCCACGTGCAGTCTGTTTTTACTCTCAACAGTGGCATCTACCGGCAGCACAATGCACCATGTCACACGGCTTACAGTGAACATGGCTGGTTCGAAGAGCACTCGGATGTGTTTACTGTACTCCACCGGTCCCCAAACTCCTTGTATTAAAACCCAATCGAGAATCTGCGGGACCAGCTCCATCAGTTTGTCCGTTCCAAAGATTCTCAATGCATAAACCTTCGCTGTTTATATTAAATTAGTGCTTGTTCCATAGGTCATGAATACGACACTTCGTAATGATGTGGAACGTGTCAGGTTAATAAAAGGTGTCTATACAAGAAATTACATTAGACAAAAAATTACATGACACTCAATATTTTTTTATTTTATTTTATTTTTTCTATTTTTTTGTGGAGGTTGGGAAATTACCCACTTACTATATCCAAAAATTCATCTAATGAGTAGAAGGAGTTGCCATTAAGAAATTCTTTTAATTTCCTTTTCAGTGCTATACGGCTATCTGTCAGACTTTCGATGCTATTAGGTAAGTGACCAAAGACTTTTGTGGCAGCATAATTTACCCCCTTCTGAACCAAAGTTAGATTTAACCTTGAGTAGTGAAGATCATCATTTCTCCTAGTGTTGTAGCCATGTACACTGCTATTACTTTTGAATTCGTTCGGATTTCGTAAGTGAATATATATATATATATATATATATATATATATATATATATATATATATATATATATATATATATATATATCCTGGAAATTGAAATAAGATCACACTGACAGAACCACAGGCACATAGACACAGGCAACAGAGCATGCACAATGTCGGCACTAGTACAGTGTATATCCACCTTTCGCAGCAATGCAGGCTGCTATTCTCCCATGGAGACGATCGTAGAGATGCTGGATGTAGTCCTGTGGAACGGCTTGCCATGCCATTTCCACCTGGCGCCTCAGTTGGACCAGCGTTCGTGCCGGACGTGCAGACCGCGTGAGACGACGCTTCATCCAGTCCCAAACATGCTCAATGGGGGACAGATCCGGAGATCTTGCTGGCCAGGGTAGTTGACTTACACCTTCTAGAGCACGTTGGGTGGCACGGGATACATGTGGACGTGCATTGTCCTGTTGGAACAGCAAGTTCCCTTGCCGGTCTAGGAATGGTAGAACGATGGGTTCGATGACGGTTTGGATGTACCGTGCACTATTCAGTGTCCCCTCGACGATCACCAGTGGTGTACGGCCAGTGTAGGAGATCGCTCCCCACACCATGATGCCGGGTGTTGGCCCTGTGTGCCTCGGTCGTATGCAGTCCTGATTGTGGCGCTCACCTGCACGGCGCCAAACACGCATACGACCATCATTGGCACCAAGGCAGAAGCGACTCTCATCGCTGAAGACGACACGTCTCCATTCGTCCCTCCATTCACGCCTGTCGCGACACCACTGGAGGCGGGCTGCACGATGTTGGGGCGTGAGCGGAAGACGGCCTAACGGTGTGCGGGACCGTAGCCCAGCTTCATGGAGACGGTTGCGAATGGTCCTCGCCGATACCCCAGGAGCAACAGTGTCCCTAATTTGCTGGGAAGTGGCGGTGCGGTCCCCTACGGCACTGCGTATGATCCTACGGTCTTGGCGTGCATCCGTGCGTCGCTGCGGTCCGGTCCCAGGTCGACGGGCACGTGCACCTTCCGCCGACCACTGGCGACAACATCGATCTACTGTGGAGACCTCACGCCCCACGTGTTGAGCAATTCGGCGGTACGTCCACCCGGCCTCCCGCATGCCCACTATACGCCCTCGCTCAAAGTCCGTCAACTGCACATACGGTTCACGTCCACGCTGTCGCGGCATGCTACCAGTGTTAAAGACTGCGATGGAGCTCCGTATGCCACGGCAAACTGGCTGACACTGATGGCGGCGGTGCACAAATGCTGCGCAGCTAGCGCCATTCGACGGCCTGGTGTGTCCGCTGTGCCGTGCGTGTGATCATTGCTTGTACAGCCCTCTCGCAGTGTCCGGAGCAAGTATGGTGGGTCTGACACACCGGTGTCAATGTGTTCTTTTTTCCATTTCCAGGAGTGTATATAGTGAGGCTACAGTGAAGATTTCTAGCTCTTTAAATAAGTGTCTGCAGGATGATCTTGGATTAGCTCCAGCAATTATTCTGATTACAGGCTTTTGTGCAATGAACACTCTTTTACGCAATGATGAGTTACCCCAGATGTATATCGCCAAAATTAGCAATGACCCTAATAGCATAAGTAGCTGAACTCAAAATTTTCAGTAGATTCTCAGTGTGTTTTTTCCAGTTCAACCCCTCATCAATGCATACACCTAGAAATTTGGAATATTCTACCTTAGCTACCGATTTCTGATCGAAGTCTATATTTATTAATGGGGTCATTCCATTTACTGTGTGGAACTGTATATACTGTGTTTTGTCAAAGTTTAATGAGAGCCCATTTGCAGAGAACCACTTAATGATTATCTGAAAAACATCGTTTACAATTTCGCAAGTTAATTCTTGACTGTCGGGTGTGATAGCTATACTTGCATCATCGGCAAAAAGTACCAGCTTTGCATCTTCGTGAATATAGAATGGCAAGTCATTAATATATGTTGAGATTAGCAGAGGACCCAAGACCGAAACTTGCGCCACCCCATTCTTGATTGATCCCCAGTTTGAGAAATCACCAGTTTTTTGCATATTATGTGAACTGTTTATTTCAACTTCCTGCACTCTTCCAGTTAGGTATGATTTAAACCATTTCAGCACTGTTCCATTCATACCACAGTACTTGAGCTTATGTAGAAGTATTCCATGATTTACACAATCAAAAACCTTTGATAGATTACAAAAAGTCCCAACAGCTGACTTCCGGTTACTCAGAGCATTTAATATTTCATTAGTGAAAGTATACATAGAATTTTCCGTTGAAAAACCCTTCTGGGAACCAAACTGACATTTTGTTAAAACTTTATTTTTACAAAGGTGTGAAGCTACTCTACAATACATTACTTTTTCAAGAATTTTGGATAAGGCAGTCAGAAGAGAGATTGGGCGGTAGTTGTTGACATCTGACGTATCCCCTTTTTTATGCAGTGCTATAACAATGGCATACATCAGTCTGTCTGGGAAAATACCCTGCTTCAGAGAGCTATTACTTATGTGGCTAACAATCCCACTTATTTCATGTTGACCACGGCACTAGAGTCGGCTTCCAGTCGGTACCTTGTAGATCCTCGCTGACGTTTCTTCTCCACGCCTGGCAACTGTCCGGTCTGGAGATCGCGGTTACACAGACTTTTGACAGGTGGTCAGAATGTGTCTGGACTGTGTGCTTTGCCACGTCATGTTAGTGGGTACGTTATTAGAATTAAAATCCCGGAATGAATGCCAGTGCATAGTCAAATGGTTCAAATGGCTCTAAGCACTATGTTACTTAACATGTTAGGTCATCAGTTCCCTTAGCCGGCCGCGGTGGTCTAGCGGTTCTAGGCGCGCAGTCCGGAACCGCGCGACTGCTACGGTCGCAGGTTCGAATCCTGCCTCGGGCATGGATGTGTGTGATGTCCTTAGGTTAGTTAGGTTTAAGTAGTTCTAAGTTCTAGGGGACTGATGACCACAGATGTTAAGTCCCATAGTGCTCAGAGCCATTTTTTCATCATTTCCCTAGACTTAAGGCTACTTAAAGCTAACTAAACCTAAGGACATCACACACATCCATGCCTGAGGCAGGATTCGAACCTGCGACCGTAGCAGCAGCGCGGTTCCGAACTGAAGCGCCTAGAACCGCTCGGCCACAGCTTCCGGCTAGTGAATAATCCGTAATGCTGGTAAATTGTAGCCTTTTCTAATAACTGAGTAACGTTATTGGCTACAAATGTGCTATTCTATTGCCGAATACACATTTAAGGTAGTTTGGCCAAATTATAACAAGCCAGCTCGTTCAGAATCACTGGCGATGTAAGTAACGCTCCCTTTGTCGCAATGTTCGGTACTGCTAAAATACTCTCATTGTAGTGTGATACTTACCTTCTGAATACAGACCGATGAGGCTCTATAGAAACATTTATACTGAATGTAACTAAAGAAAAATCAGCAACAATACCAAAGATATGTTGTTAACCTTACAGCAAATTGTAAAATATTAAGGTCATCACATAAGTGGAGCGTAGAAACAAATAGTCATCTAGTCTGCAAATGTGAGATAATTAAAACGTATGAGAACTTTCATAGAGAAGGAAATGTGACAATAAACATTAAGGTACTGCAAGAAACTCCCAAAATACTTAGAGATTACGAAAGTTTTCAAAAGTGAACAGAAATCATGCAACAGAAATAATTTAACAGGTGTCTTAAAAAGGAAGCTGTCACAACGTGAAGAAACAGAATGCAGCGCGGGATTAGCCGAGCGGTCTGTGGCGCTGCAGTCATGGACTGTGTGGCTGGTCCCGGCGGAGGTTCGAGTCCTCCCTCGGGCATGGGTCCTTAGGGTAATTTAGGTTAAGTAGTGGGTAAGCTTCGGGACTGATGACATTAGCAGTTAAGTCCCATAAGATTTCACACACATTTTTTTTTTTTTGAAGAAACAGAATCAGTTCATATTTAGACTACAAAATGCAACTTTGTAACTTAATGAAAGAGACTGAGACTTTTGAGCTGCAAATCGGAAATAAACTAATTAACATCAACTGAAATTATATAAAATTTTATTACGGCGATCTGGAGGAAATTTCGTTTTTGTGCATCCAGTCTGACCGGGCCAAACTGGTTACATTTTTAAAGCAGAATTTTTAATCATAGTTTCTTTTGATGCTATCATTAAACGTTTGAAGGAGCGTTTTAGCTTGTCAAAGATTACCAGTAAAAATATCCAGTTGTGTCTCAGAAGTAATATAATTTTTCATCACTCTGTCGAGGAAGATGACGTTCCAAGTGTTGACCTGACTGTGGCGCAGTTTCTGGAACATATAAGGAGAAACTTTCTTCCTACGCAAAAAATTCTTCCCTGCGTAAAACACTGAGTTCTTGAGACAAACGAAGCGAAGAAATTTTCTTCCCCGACTACTCTGCCGTGAAAGGTAAAATGAATTTAATTACGCCGAACGGCAGGCAATTGCTCTTCTCTTGTCAGCAAAATAACGACGGGGAAAAATGTTCTTTCCCTTAGATCTCCACTTGCTCATAAAGTATTTTCAAAGTTCAATGACAGAATTTCTGGGAAGAGAGCTCTTGTCTAGTTACTCTATAGACTGATATGGACTACTTGAAATTAATTTTACCGATGTGTAAACGAACCAGACTATAAAAATAAATTTAATCTCAGAGCTTAATCAACGTTCTTGTGTCAAGATAAGTATTTCTTTCGCATTATCTCGACACAAAAAATTGGAAACACCACAGTATCAAAAGAAAACCGTACGTAACACTCCAAACAACACGATACATAGTGATTCTCGGTCAGCAAAGGATAAAAAACAGAAAAAAGTTGAGTTTTGCTGTTCGCAGATCACAAGCTGTAGATTGCGTAGTAGACCTAAAGCTATTAGCGTAAACAGCCAGTAGCTCCACGTGAAGTATGTAAACAAATAGCATTCATTCACATATTCCCCAATGTTCTACAACGTTAGAAACTTTACACATAGAATGCCTCAACTCAGTTCAAAAACTTTTAATTTTGTACTGTGTGCAAATCAAAGTAAAAACATTTGACAATAAGCGCTAATTTCGTATGTAAACATTTAGTACCAAAAGTTTCTTTAAAGATGAACTTGTCACAGTTTTGCAGATGGAATAGAAACAAACCCACCTGAAGAGAGCGCAAAAAGTGCTGAAACATCTTTGAGTGAAGACGAAACAGAAGAGTCTTGCATAAGGCGAAATTTCTCTCCAGTGTTCTTGGCAAGAACGGAAACAATAAGTGCAACATTCACAAAATTACTGTATATTCCTTGTTTGGCTAACGTTCTGACACCTTATAGTGCCTCAAACGGCCCGATAAATCACCCGATATTCGTCCCGTAGAATATATCAGGTATGCGTGAAAAGTAGGTCAAAAATACGTGCAATTTGTTGGTTCTGTGGGATCTAGTCATCAATGAGCGGCTTCAGCTGGGTACAGAAAACACGAGAATTTTCTGGAACCCCTTCCTCGGCGAATCAAGGTCATTATCGAGAACAGAGTCGTGTTGCACGGTGTTAGTATGTGGTTTCCTGGGAACGACTGATTTTTTTCATCAGGTGTGCTTCTTTAACGTCGGTAATTTTTTCCAGTGATCGACAGGATGCCGATGTAATGTTCCTTCGCATTTTTCTCACATAGAACACGACAATAAAGCTATAAACACATTTTCACACACAGGGCTGGCGTGAAAATTTGTATAGGCTGTAACGTCACTTCATATGTTGATGCGAGCTGTAATTCATTTGGATCAGTAAAAATATAGTTATTCGTTTTGTACTACTAGTGCCAAATCTCAGCGTACAGTTGCCACTGCCACTTGCATAATTTGGACCCTGTAGCATCTGTATCGGCCCCAAAAATCTCCCATAGGGCTTTTGGCAAGATCAGTGTGTAGTTTTTTTTTAAGGAAAAAGATTCAAGGACACACACTTTATTTAATGTTTATAATACGAGGTGCATTCAAGTTCTAAGGCCTCCGATTTTTTTTCTAATTAACTACTCATCCGAAATCGATGAAACTGGCGTTACTTCTCGACGTAATCGCCCTGCAGATGTACACATTTTTCACAACGCTGACTCCATTATTCCATGGCAGCGGCGAAGGCTTCTTTAGGAGTCTGTTTTCACCACTGGAAAATCGCTGAGGCAATAGCAGCACGGCTGGTGAATGTGCGGCCACGGAGAGTGTCTTTCATTGTTGGAAAAAGCCAAAAGTCACTAGGAGCCAGGTCAGGTGAGTAGGGAGCATGAGGAATCACTTCAAAGTTTTTATCACGAAGAAACTGTTGCGTAACGTTAGCTCGATGTGCGGGTGCGTTGTCTTGGTGAAACAGCACACGCGCAGCCCTTCGCGGACGTTTTTGCTGCAGTGCAGGAAGGAATTTGTTCTTCAAAACATTTTCGTAGGATGCACCTGTTACCGTAGTGCCCTTTGGAACGCAATGGGTAAGGATTACGCCCTCGCTGTCCCAGAACATGGACACCATCATTTTTTCAGCACTGGCGGTTACCCGAAATTTTTTTGGTGGCGGTGAATCTGTGTGTTTCCATTCAGCTGACTGGCGCTTTGTTTCTGGATTGAAAAATGGCATCCACGTCTCATCCATTGTCACAACCGACGAAAAGAAAGTCCCATTCATGCTGTCGTTGCGCGTCAACATTGCTTGGCAACATGCCACACGGGCAGCCATGTGGTCGTCCGTCAGCATTCGTGGCACCCACCTTGGTAACACTTTTCGCATTTTCAGGTCGTCATGCAGGATTGTGTGCACAGAACCCACAGAAATGCCAACTCTGGAGGCGATCTGTTCAACAGCCATTCGGCGATCCCCCAAAACAATTCTCTCCACTTTCTCGATCATGTCGTCAGACCGGCTTGTGCGAGCCCGACGTTGTTTCGGTTTGTTGTCACACGATGTTCTGCCTTCATTAATCTGTCGCATCCACGCACGCACTTTCGACACATTCATAACTCCATCACCACATGTCTTCTTCAACTGTCGATGAATTTCTTTCACACCACGCAAATTCAGAAAACGAATGATTGCAGGCTGTTCAAGTAAGGAAAACGTCGCCATTTTAAGTATTTAAAACAGTTCTCATTCTCGCCACTGGCGGTAAAATTCCTTCTGCCGTATGGTGCTGCCTTATTTAAAACAATGCGCATGTTTTTATCTCTTTCCAGTCCGGAGAAAAAAATCGGAGGCCTTAGAACTTGAATGCACGTCGTAATAAACAATATCACTAACAACTTTTATTTCATAACAGGTTCAGGATCCTTTGAGCCAAACACAGATACCCTCTTGTTCATTTATTTTCCGATGATTCCGAGTCCTCAAAACAAGAAGCATGTTACTAATAAAATAAGAGGTTCCAATGCCCCTATTGAACACCTCACCAACTTGAAATGTACGAAAAGCAATAACATCTCTGTTATTGAAAGACTCCAATGCAGAAACAGCTTTAACGGTACTACCATCGTACCGCTCAATAGCAACAGTTATCCAGCCGTTACCAAGCTGTGGAGCTGTACTTTGGGTAACAGTAAAATTCAAAACACCTCCACAAAACGTAGACGGGCCCTGAAGAATCACTTGACCTCCAAGACTTGGCGTTGTAGTAATTTCAACATCATCTATTGCCTTATTAACAGGAAGGCTTACATTTAGTTTTACATTTAACCATTTTTCATTATGGAAACCGTCGTTTTTGTATCTTTCAGGATGTCCTCTCTCTGGAAACAAAGTTCATCTCATTTCCCGTAAATTAGTGTTTTGTTGACAAAGTGACAATTAGGGCGTGGAGTGACCATTTTCTGAAAGCCAGGGAACAAGGTACCAACATGGGAACGACTACCTACTGCCATCAGTACCTCGATGGCTGGTTGTTGTTGTTGGCTGATTCTCTGATGAATTTTATACAGCATATTTCCTATTTGCTGGATGATGAAAGTATACGATTAGGAAAGAATTACATAGTTAACGTCAACGAAATAGATCTTAAGATAGTGCCTTTTTCCGACAGCTCTTATTGCAAACGACATGGGCTTCTCCTAAATAATATGAGATGATAGACAGCAAGGGAGAAAGTTATTTTGGGTAGTCGTACAAGTATCTCATCAGGTCCAGATGTTTGTCTTCTGTTGGGCAATTTCAGTTGCGTTTAAATACCGTTAGAAAGTAACTCAGTATCTGTTATTACGTGCGGAGATTGCACGTCACAAATGATGTTCTGCGCGTAATTCTTTTGCTTTTACAAACACTGTTTCTGCTTCTACAAACACTGCTCTTTAACTCGTCTGATCATGGACTGTCGCACCTTTTTAAACATTTCAGAACGGTCCGCTGGTTCCAGTAGCTCCTGATAAAAAACTCGCGCATTTCAAACGTCTGTTCCGTACCGTTGATAAAAAATTGAAAGTCTTCGAGACAAGTTATGGTTGGGAGGATTTGGGGAGGGGGGAGAGGGGGTATGGTTCCTCCATCTTACCACCCATGAAGATGTGAGAGCTGTTTATGGGCTCGTCAACCTATTGTCGATGAAGTCTTCGCTTATTGTGTCTTTTCACGTTGCAACCTAGTAAAAAGTCTTATCCTGACGCGCTGAGTACGCGCTATGACCCATGTACAAGGTTTAAGAGCTCTGCGTGCACATTCTAAACTCAGGGTGGGTTTTCTTTGTTTTGTATGTGATATCCTGCTCAGCTTCCTGTCAGGTCGAAGCAAATGGGTTCAATGCCTCCACCTTCCAGTCCATTGGAGGAGACGGATACGATATACTACATGTGACGAGACCTCGCCCTGCGCTAGCTATAGTCTGAAGGGTCAGGCTAGTGGCAGACCGATGACAGCTGCGCGTAAAACTACTTGTCTACTTCATTCACTCCACCTTGAGTGGTGCAACAATTAAACTTTAGTCCGTTTACAAAACAACAATTTGCCTCATAGTTAGCACTTTGTTTGCAATCTCCATATTGTGTTCTTCAACATAAATATATGCATTTGATTTCGTTATGTGCAGTGATCATTAACTGAATAATTATAAACTGCGTTTCGAACGAAGTATTCGAAAGCCATGTTGCAAAATTCTGTAGCACGGCAAATTGAAGAACACTGCATTGTACACACGCGTTTGTGAGAGGCGCTTTGCATCAACAGAAGCAGTGGTGAAGATTGAGAAGGCAATTTTGAAAGACTTTTCAAAAAATTGTTTCCAGCATTTACTTTAGATTGGCAGAAACACTGCATCGCATCCATAGCAGACCATTTTGAGAAGGAACTACAAAATTATAGGGATGAGTAAAGGTATGTAGTAAAGAAAATGATCATTCTTTAGGTTATCCATATATATTCACATTATGTGCTGTACTGGTTACGATTTTGGTGTTGGCATTAATTACTATAGGTGCCTGTTCTATGATACACTCTCTGTAGTGCCTTTGATGACTGCAGTTTTTCAACTGGCCAAACTCATATCCTATCATTTTGTCACTTCTTGTTATTAGTGTTTTTCAAATGTTCTTCCTTCGACTGTGCCGCGGAGACCCTCCTGATTCCTAACCCTATCAGTCAAAATGATTTTCAAGAGTCATTTGTAGAACCACATCTCAAACGGTTCGATTCTCTTCTGTTCTGGCTTCCCCAAAATCCATCATTCACTACAACACAATGCTCTACTCCAAAAGTACATTTTCGGAGTTTCTTCCTCTAATTAAGGCCTATGTCGGACTTCAGAGGACTTCTCTTGGAAGGGAATATCAGCTTCTTCCGTGCTAGTGTAAAGTCCACTTTGATTCTTCTGTCATGGGATTTTTGCTTCTGAGGTAACAGAATTCCTTCTGTCACCAGCTTTGGTGCTAAGATTTTAGTTGCATCATTTATGCTATTTATCACGATTTTGCCTTTCTCTGGCTTAACTGTTGATCCATATTCAGCACTGATTAGACTGTTCATTCCATTCAATAGGCTGTGTAATTCTTCATTACTTCCACTGAGGATAACAATGTCATCAGGTCTCAAGTACGTGCAGGAGTTGTAATTTCTGCTTGTGGGTGTGAGCCAACTTGGTGATATATCGCTCTCAGCTCCAGGCTGTGTTGGCTTTGGTTACATAGCTTGAGGTTGCAGTCGATGGACATCACTGCTTTGAACAGCTGTGGGAATCCCACAGACAACCAGCACGACTGAAGAGTTCGCCGATTCGCCCACACCAGTTGATGGCCCAGTTACAGCTCGCATTGAGGTTGACCCCTCATCCCTGGTCGAGTGGGAGGTCGCGTTGGGGCGTGGCAGGATGGGGGGCTGAAATTAAGGTTTCCCCATTTAGTCTGACAAACAGGTTCCAGGTGCTATCTGTAGCTGGGAATGTCCCTCAGCCAGATGCAGTCACTTGTTCTGTTTCTTCACAATCTGCAAGAACTGGGCAGCCACAGAGGGATGGGTTCTACAGAGTTGGGTTCGTTATGGGGCATTGCTACCAAGGAGGGGAAGAAACCTACGTGCACTCAGTGTGCATACACGATGGAGCCATTCCAGACGTGGAATGGGTCTTGGCATGAAGAGCACAGTTTGCAGCCAACTCTAGGTGGTGGCTCACGTTGGTGCCAATGATGTGCGTCACTTGAGATTGGGAGAAATTCTATCTGGTTTTGTGCTTGCGAGATGAAAGTAGAGCTCATCATTTACAGACTTGTCGATAGGACCGACTGCGGACTTCAGGTTCAGAGTCAAGTGAAGGTTCTGAATCAGAGGCTCAGATAGGTCTGCGACAGTGTACGCTTCAGATTCCTCGACTTCCACCAAAGGTCGGTGGGGCTTCCGGTTCCCCTAAATAGGTCAGGAGTCCATTACACGAGGGGGCTACACGGCTGTGTGGCGTGGACAGGGTGGTATTTCTTAGATTAGAGGGTCACAGCGAAACACAAAATGGGCTTCAGTCTCAAAGGGTGCTGGTCGAAAACAGGAAGAACATAGATCTAGGAACCATCGATGTAGTAGTACAAAACTATCGTTGGGAAAGTACCAAAGCTCCAGGCGCTTATAGAAAGCACTGGTGCTCAACACGTTAATGGCATTGTGTATAAACCCCATCGCCTATTCCTTTTCTTAACTAACCTGTATTGGTAGGTAGATGATCAATGAAGTCTATTAACTATCATCTGTTAATCAATAAATTTTTATTAATGCTTAATTTTCACTCTACAGACTTCAAAAGAGTGGTGGCACGGTGAAAACGTAATTTAGTCTTGTGACTAGGGGAAGTGTATACGTAATGAAAGTCAAACTTAGCATGTGTTCTATTGTTTTTTATAAATTCTCTCACGAAACGAGTGCACTAGTTTCACAGAAGTATGGCACGAACGTGTTTAATAACCTCATATTCACTGACAGACTATCTCAAGAATGTGAAACAATTACAGGCGACGAAGGTCGGCAGAGATTCAAGACAAGGAAACGATAGGCAGATTACTACATTATTAGCACACTGATCTGACAGTGATCTGACGACAGTGATTACCAAAATTTGAGTACGTAAAATTATGCATGGCAGAAGCGTGTCTTGCTCCTACTCATTGACACCCTAACGTTTGTTGAGTACTAGCAACCTGTACACACGGAAGCCGCTGTGTCCGACGATCTCTGAATCCCGAAAAGCTACCTCACGCAAACTTTACATCGTGCTCCAGTAGGAGCTGCAGAGTGAAATGACTACTTTTCACATCGAATTCAGCGAGCAGAATTCGAAGTGCTTCTCTCATTAGGCACAGATAATGTGACACCTTAGTTCCCCCTGTCTTTCCTCGTAACATTCACCCCTTCTTCCTCTCACTCCTAGCCTCCAGTAGTCATCCGATGACATGTGTCCAATCTCGTGGAACGTCCTCCCACTTCTCAACAATTTTCCAAAACTACTACGTCAGACCAGGGTGACCAACGATATTCCTGCATTTTCCCACCCAGAGGCCTACAGCTAAAGAAAGGAATGTGTTTTTGCTCTGCCCTGTAGGTGACTGAAATGAGTGCGTTAACTGTTTGCTACGACCCTCCTAAAATTCTTATGTGCTTTATATATCTAAGGAGACGAGAAAGTAGCGGTCTTACAGAATCCTCGCACCTCATCTGCCAAGTCATGCAACAGGTTAGAGTGATAAATACCCGAACCTGTCACAGAGCTTGCGTAATGTCCATCGATATATGCTCTCCTACCGACAGACTGTAGCGGTCTTCTCTGCATTCTCCATCCAAGGCTCACTGTTGCCCGCTTTCCGGAACGTTTACTGTACTTTACAGTGACCTTACCCCAGAAAACCGCTTTACTAATGTGAGAGCGGCGGTCAATTCGTGCTGAATTCCTACGACTCAGTGGCCATCCGGACGGCATTGGCGTCACCTGCTGTCCTCATTCTGTTGGTTTGCGACGGGCGTCCCCTCGCCCTATCCAGTACACACAACAGCCTCCAGCTAAGTATGTGCTACCTGGCGTCGGCATCACCTTTCACAACCTTCGTTCAGTTAATGGTGCTCATTTGCCCGCTTTGATCTGCTGCCTGTGGAACTGCCAGCCCAGCCAAACGTAATTCGCAGGAAGTGGAACTCCTACACATACTTCATCTATTTGCAATCAGTATCGGATAATATTTAACAACGTAAAGGAATTCACTAGATGTCGATTATGTTGAAAGTCGGCGAAACCATCAGTTTCGCCATCTTCCACAAAATCCCACTCACTCACACGTTTGCAGTTTTGCGAGGTCTGTGGCAGATTTCATTGTGTTACAGACTCAAGGAAATTCTGAGTATTCATACCTGTTGAGTATCTGGAAACAAAACTAACTACAACTATTGGGATGAGATGCATTGCTAACTTATGAATGAATGCATAACGTTTACTATCACGCTCATACTTGTGGCAACCGCCCCTCATTCAAACTTACTTGCTGTCCAATATGTATCAAATACGTAGAAGGCACCTTTGTATGATGTAAGTCATATAAAGTTCAGTTTTAAGAAGCTGACAACGACAATAATGGAAACATTCAGAAAAGAAAAACAAACAGTTAAACTTTATTCCGGAAAGAATGTATTTAGTTACAATAACATCTGTTCACTCTTCCCTATCAAAGTGGTGGTATCCTCTAAATGTTAGTTAACAAAGTAACCAAGATTTGACAGAGCATCCTCACACACGTACCTATTATTTCGATTCACACAATTTACTTGAAATTAAATATGAACAAATGAGAAAAGTAATCAATTATACCGTAACACTATACATTATTAATCAAAACATCAAACTTTTTTTTTAAAAAAAGTAAACCGTCACAAGTAAATTAAAAAAATACACTAGTACTTTACGAAGAGATCTGAAAAGTGATCAGTTGAGATTCCAACTTTTACATAAACTCAAAAATATAAGCGATTACAAAGTAGTATAATGATAAACTTGCTGGTAAATAATGTAGCATAACATTGAGAAACAACTGAATTACATGGCGTTAATACAAGTAATGACATAGACATAAAAGACAAACTTAATAAAGAATTCCAACACAATGGCATGGTAGGAGCGATTAAGGTGCCGGGCTAACATAAATCCAGACATCCTTTAAATTAAATTCTTACCCAATGATTATCAGATAACATTGTCATTGAGTTCAAACTAATTTTAACATCAATTAAAGGCTTCAACTCATGCTCGAAAACTATTTGTGATAAAAAGTGTAAAATGGTCGAGGCTACATCAAAATGCATGTGGTAATCTTTAAACAAATTTATAATAACAAACTGAGAGCAACGCAAACCGTAAAAAAGTATTCTGATAAATCCAATTTAAAATACACAACAAATTACAGCGGTACCTCTTCATCAAAAGTTTTGTACACACAAGTTTCTCGTGCTACAATTTAAAATTTGCTCAATTGCTATACAGGGGTAACGAACAAATTACAAAAGGTAGTTACTCAAGAACAAATCTGCATCCGCTGCTACCTCAGTGGGTTTGCAGAGACGTAATCTTGTAATCTTATTTTATTCCACACGTCAGTCTTGCGCACACTTCCTGGCAATACTTTACAGACATCATTAAAGTGGCGTGATAAGTCCAGAAACTTAAATCAGTTACCACTGGTCCCACACATGCACACAAATAACGGCCTCCTACCGGGACAAACTCAATGACAACCTTGTAACATGAACAGTTAAATTGAACAAGTAACCAGTCACGAAATACTGGAACTAACGGTGCTCCTTAAGGCCCGACTTAGTTACAATTTGCAAGACGAACAACTACAACACGCATATGGGCAAATACTCGATAATAAAGCTACTCAGCTCCACGTGGAATTATCTAGTAGTCATGTGTCAATGCAGCCAGAGCGCAACGACAGTAAAGTAACGGCTGCACAGACTTCAAACCGTTGCTTTAATCGCCGTACTCCTTCGGGCAACACCAGTATTGTGTAGCCGAAGCCCTCTTGCCTGCAAAAGGGGAGCTCCTTTCCAAATTACATCTTCCCAAACAACGGCTCTGAAATACAACTAGGCCGCGTTATCACTTCACAGTCTTATTTCCGTCACATACATGGACTGCTTCCAGCACAGGGCCCTGCTCGCCACCTTCATCGTGGCACTGTTACTCGAGACCCCTTGGTCACCCGGGCCATGCCGCTTCGCGGACCACACTCCCACCACAAGCCTCTCTGGCACATAGATTCTACACAACCAGCGATTCCACCAGAGGGGGATAAAGTCGAAAAATACTAATGTTTGCGGAAGGTTTCGCCGCACAACACTAAATGTTTTGCAGAAAAAAACAACGTTTGTCAAAAGAATATACATATATTTAATTTAGTCTTTCTCCTGCAGTGAATTAGAGATGGCACACGGCACACGGTACACAGGACAGCATATTTTTCTACACTTCTGGACAGACACGATTCACACTATGGGGACATTAAAGCTCATCTGTGTGTGTGTGGGGGGGGGGGGGGGGCGGAGGGGACCGAAGCTCAAGTTGCTCAGTGAAGAGGATTGCCGCTGTCCTCGCGTCTAGGCGGGGAGAAATTCGTCACCGTTGCTGTCGTTCTACGTCACACCTCGTCCATTAATGACAGCTGGCATGGGTCTACTCTTGACTCATTGCTGAGGAGTCAGGTTCTCAGGATGACATTTCGGTAGAAGATACGTATGTCGTCCTCGTCGATTGAAGTGTAGAACTCCACTTTGGGATTATTGTGTTGCCTGGGATAGCTTTTAGCACATTCATCAAGAAGCTCTATAGATTGTCGCCTCCTGCATGTACTAGTGAAGAGAGTAGTTACAAAGGTGTTCATAATGATTGAGCAAAATGGATACTGAATGTGATATTGGAATGGCTTTCGTTTCGTGGTTCAAGGTATGGTACAAAGGATCAGGTAACACTGATTTGAGATTTTGGATTAGTTAAGGTCCATTTCATGTAATGCCAGCTCGAGTCATAGCTGGACTTCCGCCACCGTATGCAGAGTTGTTTTTGTCAACATCCAGATTATACAGTCGACAAATGTCATATCCCTATCCCGCCGTCAGTGTCTGTCTTGGTGGGTGAGTTGCAGCCCCATGCTGTTGTCTGGCTGTGAGCAGACAGGTCTCTATGTACGACACTCTCCTCCAGGCCTTCAGAGCGTTGCCACTGCCGCCTTGCGGTGATCCCTTCTCACCTCTGTGGTCTCGTCCCACCTAATATGGGTCAGCTAAACTCTACTTTCACTGTCATAGCCACTGGCCACCTTACTGTGGTTTCCTTCCTGTCATACTAGCATAAGTGAGACCAGCAAGCCAGACCTGAGTCGTCTGCTGGGCCATCTGCACATAACTTCCAAGCCGGCCCGAGTGGCCGTGCGGTTCTAGGCGCTACAGTCTGGAACCGAGCGACCGCTACGGTCGCAGGTTCGAATCCTTAGGTTAGTTAGGTTTATTTAGTTCTAAGTTCTAGGCGACTGATGACCTCAGAAGTTAAGTCGCATAGTGCTCAGAGCCATTTGAACCATAACTTCCAAATACACATTAGACTCTTTCAAACCCTTTATATGTACATAGTAATTTAGAAATTAGCCTGATTATGTGGAACTACTGGAGTGAAGAGGGCCATACACAGCAGCCGACAGGGCACTGGACGATACAATGTGACCACATCGTGCGATGAAAATGGTTCAAAAAAATGGTTCAAATGACTCTGAGCACTATGGGACTCACCTTCCGAGGTCATTAGTCCCCTAGAACTTAGAACTAGTTAAACGTAACTAACGCAAGGACATCACACACATCCATGCCCGACGCAGGATTCGAACCTGCGACGGTAGCGGTCTCGCGGTTTTAGACTGCAGCGCCTAGAACCGCACGGCCACTTCGGCCTGCACATCGTGAGAAGACCGCCATCTTGTCCGCTTGGCCGTAACGAAAACAACGGCTTCGTCCACAGTGCTGGCGTGACGTTGGAACACTGCACCGCGTGTGGACATGCCTGTGTTGACGGTTCGACGCCGTCTTCTGCGGACTTCGACTTCCTTTGAATAGAACCTACCAACGCCTCAGACTGAAATGGGCATGTGAAAGCCGACACTGGCGGGCTGAGTGGCGAAATACAGTGTGCCGGACTCGGGTAGACTGTATTCTTGAGCGGTATAGCCGACAAACTCCAAGTGTGATGGTTTGAGCGCCTATTTCGTCTTGAGGGTAGTTTCGAAAGCGACCTCTCCATCCCGAAGGTTTTACAGCCCGAAGCACTGCCCACTCAGCGGAACAGCCGTCATCGAAGAACGACGGGTGTCACTGATTCCCTGGCTTGCCCGTTCACCTGACACGTCGCCCATCGAACATGTTCGGGATGTTGTCGGTAAGCTACTTGTTCTTTCAGGTCCTCATGCAGTTGATCCTTTGTAGACGCGCCTAAAAACCGCGTGTCAGAGTATTCAGATGGTTGAAATGGCTCTCAGCACTATGGGACTTGACATCCGAGGTCATCAGTCCCCTAGAACTTAGAACTACTTAAACCTAACTAACTCAAGGACATCACACACATCCATGCCAGAGGCAGGATTCGAAGCTGCGACCGTAGCGGTCGGCGGTTCCAGACTGTAGCGCCTAGAACCGCTCTCCCACCTCGGCCGGCTCGGAGTATTCCCCAGCACCATATTGAGGCGCTCTTTCATTCCATACCACGACGTCCAGCGGCTCTGATTGCAGCACGTGCTGGCACCACACCGTACTGACTTTCTATGTCACAGTTCCTATACATGACTGCAATGCTCATCATCTGTGTTGTGTCATGTTCCCAACCAGTGAAATAAATTTCATTTCGGTCACATCTCTCGGTCTTGGTGTTACATTTTTTCCCAACAGTAGAGTATTATTAGCAATCGTAGTAGTAGTTGCAGTAGTAGAAGTACTAGTAGTAGAAGTAGTAGCAGTAGTGGTAATAGTAGCAGTGGTCAGACACGAAGCATTGGCACACTGAAGTTTTCCAAATTCTGCTCTCATTACTTAGGAAGTGGCAGAATTTGGAAAACTTCAGTGTGCCAATGCTTCGTGTCTGACCACTGCTACTATTACCACTACTGCTACTACTTCTACTACTAGTACTTCTACTACTGCAACTACTACTACGATTGCTAATAATACTCTACTGTTGGGAAAAAATGTAACACCAAGACCGAGAAATGTGATGTGTCACAATTCTGCCTTAACCAGCGGTAAGTATTGAGAACCGGTTTTAGGTTGGTTTTCTTTAACTGGGGGGGGGGGGGGGAGAGAGGTTGCAGGGTGCAGGTAAAGCAAGTAGTAACGAGTGGTGCAGAAGAAGCGTATTTTGTAACAACTGTATCCTTAATGTGAATACTGAGCTTTCTTTCTGAGAAGAAGTTATAGGTGGAGTGGAGATACACCTATAATTGCTTTTTCATTATATAAAATAGATTATTTACAAACAAGCAGCACCGACTGTCTCATTGACAAGCTGTAGGTAGCACTGGCGACGCACCTGTATTTGGTTCATTATTCTATAAAAAAGGATATTACAAATAAGCCATACCAATTGTCTCAATGACACATTAGCCCGTGGTTTAATAAAACACCTACAAAGATCAAATACAATTCATTAATATCATTTTGAAAATAAGAAAGTTTAAAGAAAATTCATCTTCATTCTTAAGTTTAGTTAGGCGCCTAGTTGATAATGTGGCCGAAACGAGGGTGGGAAGTGGAGTGTCGGTACTAGCTAATGTCTGACTACTATCAAGGGACAATGCTGTTGATGATGGCGGCAGAGATGGTACCAGCTTGTGTCTGATTTCTCTCAGGGGTAAAGTCATATGCTTGTGTCTAGATTTCTCTTCTTGCCTCCATCATCAATCGCAGCGTCAGAACCGCCTCTCTGAAGCATGTACCTTTCCTAAAGCCAAAATGATCGTCATGTAACTGATCCTCAATTTTCCTTTGCGTTCTTCTATACATAATTCTTGACAGCAGATTGGATGCGTGGGACAATATTTTTCCGAAAGTCTGATGGTACATCGCCAGTCTCATAGATTCCGCACACCAACTTGAAAAGTTGTTTGGTTGCCGTTTCCACCAGTGGTTTCAGAAATTCTGACGGAATGTTATCTATCCCTTCTTCCTTACTGATCTCAAGCCTCCCAGAGCTCTTTTAAATTCTGACTTTAACAACGGATCCTCCATGTCTTTGTTATCGACTTCAGTTTCTTTTCTTATCAGATAAATCCTCCGCCTGATAGAAGCTTTCAATGTTCTCTTTATACACATACGGTCTTTCATCTGCGGCTATCAGTGAGATTCCCTTGCTTTAATAGATTATAAATTTCTATTCAGAATTCTGAAAGGCTTTTGCATTTATGGTTAAGCTCTATTAAGCACATTCAATTTCTTAGCCCGCAAATGTCTATTATCACATTTTATTGTGTATATATTATACACTTCCACGTTAATAGCTTTCAAATGTTTTAGGTACCATATGTGTGCTATCATGCTCTAAAGTATGGAACAATCGGAATTCGTTTCGCAACCCAGATAACGTAACTGTCTTGTAGGTCGCCGCTCTCTTTTAGCTACAGTCATTTGTCTGTACAAAATGGTTACTGTTAGAAACTTCAAGAGATAACTGCTATTTATGGCTATAAATCCACCTGAAAATTAACAGCACGATAAAGCATGTATCACAGAATACGTTATTAGAGACGACAAGGACAATACTCCTGTTAACGCAAATTTATTGCAATAAATGACATTACGAAAGCAACTTTCAGCTTCAAAATATATGACGAAAATTATTGGGCTTGACTGAGAACTGGGATTCTAATCCGTCAACAGCTGTTCCCGTTAAACATCGACGAAATTTCTTAAATATGGCTCCAGTCACAAGTTTTAACTTGAATGGACCTGATACAGAACTTTATGTTGGAGGGAGATTCGAAACCAGCGCCTAGTCGCATTTTAACTAAGCACAATCAAATGTTAGAAATCGTTATTTTTCACCAGTAGCGAGATGACTGAAACTGAAGCGACGAGATGAAAAAGGTTTAGTTTACAGGGATTCTAAAGTAATACCTACCGATGTTGACTTCTAATCACGAACAGACGTTATAAATATGTTTATTGCACCAGTGACGGACTGTGCACATGCCTGAACTACAAATAACATGACTGAAAATTCTGTGCTGACTGGGAGTCACATATCATCGCTCTTGACTGCACATGAAGAAACGCTCAGTATCGAATTCTTATTCACTAGTAACTGGGAGTGACATGTTTAAGCCTGAAATGACGGAAAGATCTGTTTGACTGGGAGTCGAAATCAGTAACCATCGTTATTGTTGTCAAAGTTCGTAGAAGCGTTCAAAATCATAATAATTTGTCATCAGTAGTTCGTGAGCGCAAGCTAAAAATTGAAATGACAGGATAGAAACTTTTGTGCCAGGTAAGGATTCGAACCAAGGCATGCAGACTGAGTAGCTCGAAATCTTTGGGAAACAATGAAATGATGTAAATATATCATGTCAATGGGGTCAAACACAGTGAAAGGGAAGATGTGAGATCGAAACCTAGTCTAGCACCAATATTTTCAACGTCTCAAGTTTTAGTACAATAATAAATATGTGCCCTGTGACCCTACATGACGACTGGCTCATTAATTAAAAAATTCTCGTGGAATAGAGATTACTGGTCACAGAGTTTCAATCTGGGGTGACTTCCGCCTTTGTTATGGCCCAACCTACACCGACTTACCTCCAGTAGGTAGCGTAGAGACATTGTATTTAACGTGAATTTGGATTCACGGTTCAACTCTACGTTGTTCAATTGGTGTTCCAAATGTGACAAGGAACTTTTCGTGCTGGAAAAAGCATTTTAAACTTCTGGTATCGCTTGCCCAAAACACCAGGCGTTATCAAGATATTACGCACTTCTGACTCCCATATTGTCTTATTTGCTTCATGTCATGTACCTTAGCCACGAAGCATTTCGGGATTACCACAGGAATATGTAAGCCTTGCCGTGAGAGCAGGCCTCAGAAAGAACCTAGTTTTAAAATTATTCAGTGCCACACATTATCAGTTTGATTGTGTAACAGAAAAATCAGTTTAAGCTGGAAACGTAAGTTTCGATAATGGTGCAAGTTCACAAGTTTTTAACTATTTCAAAAAAATGGTTCAAATGGCTCTGAGCACTATGGGACTTAACTTCTGAGGTCATAAGTCCCCTAGAACTTAGAACTACTGAAACCTAACTAAACTAAGGACATCACACACATCCATGCCCGAGGCAGGATTCGAACCTGTGACCGTAGCGGTCGTGCGGTTCCAGACTGGATATTTCACCTTTAGATATCATCATCAGCAGCAGCAGCAGCCAATTCAATCAGTAAATGATGTGGCCTCTTCGAGTCGTGGATTCAGGTAGGCTTTCAGCAGTCTTCTCGAAATGGGATGGTCTTGGGCAGTTCCCTGCCAGATGTTACCAGCGATCTTCTTGATGTCTTTGTACCATCTGTCTGGTGGTCTTCCTCTAGGCCTCCGGTGCTCTCTCGGACTCCACTCCAGTACTAGCTTCGTCCATGTGTTGTCTTTTCTTCTTGCGACGTGGCCAGCCCACTGTCATTTCAAGGAATCAACTGTCTCTAAGATGTCGTTAACCTTCGTCACAGACCGGATGTCATCTGCCCTTTTCCTATCCTTTATTGTATAGCATAGCATTGACCTCTCCATGGCTCTCTGTGCTGTCCTAAGTTTCCCTTTTGTAAATGAGTTCAATGTCTCGCAGCTATACGTCATCACAGGCAGAATGCATTGATCAAATACTGCTTTCTTCAGATTTACTGGCATTTTTGATCTGAATACTGTTGAATTCTTCCCAAATGCTTGCCAGCCAAGTTTGATGCGTCGACAGATTTCTGGCCTTATGTCTCCCTTCATATTTATGATCTGGCCAAGGTAGAAATATTCACTGACCTCTTCTAATAGACTGGCCTTGACTTTCACATCTCCAGCTGGGACCCATTTGTTGGGAATTTCTTTTGTTTTGGAAAGGTTCGTGTTCAAGCCAACCAGCTAACATTCCGATGCAAGATCTGTAACAAAGTTTTGGAGCTCTGCGAATTCTTTGGCCAGTAAGGCAATATCATCAGCAAATCTCAAGTTGGTAAGCCTTTAGATATAGGGTGTACTAAATCGAAATTTCTATGAGATTTAAGATAGTGAACTTACGATTTTCTTAATGGTTTTCAATCTGGAAGCTTATAGCTCTAATGATTAGGCTTTTAGCAAGATTTTAACCAAGAGGAAAGCCAGCGTTTTCTGCTCTGTGCAGTCACGTTACCGCTCTTCTAGCAAACCAGTGCTGCTCGGTATACGCTCTCAGCGCTGTAGTATTCATTGTTAGAATACATTAGTAATGTTAAATACGGAATTAGTTACAAATTCTGTTGGAATGACATTTATGGAATCAAGTGCTCAATTTGCGTTATTATAAGATATATCTATTCACATTACTCAACTATGTTAATTGCATCAGCATCCTATGACCCCACAAACACTAAAACGTCGCCCCATCATGGTCGGTAAATAAATTATTTATCTCTGATGTTCGCGTACCTGAATGCAAATTGTCATTGGAGTTAAATCCCTTTGGTTAAGAACTGTTGCTGCAGGGCTTAATAATGAAAGTAGTTTTAGTGGTAGATAAACAAAGTCCTTGGCTAAAACACAAGATATTGATTTGAACTGAGAGCATTGATTCAAGTAGCTCGGAAAAAAGAATTTGGAGCAGACGGCGTTCCGGCAAAGTTATTGGGAGCCTTGATAGAAATTACCATAATACATGAAAAATATGTGACATGGCTTTAAGAAGAAAGTAATAATTACAAAGCAAAAGGTGGAAATTGCTGAGAGTTAAGAGTATTACCACACTATCTGTCTAAGAAGTCATGGGTGCGAAAGATGACACGAATTATTTACAGAAGTATCGACGAGAAAACCTGTGCAAGTTGGGCCCAAGGACGATCGGTTTGGAGTCCCCAGAAATGTTGATACACTTGAGACAATACTGATCCTTTGTTAGAAAACACACACATCAAAAAAAGTTTTTCGTAATCCCAGTTCCCACAACTCCTGAAGGTAGACGTTGACTGTGGATACTGTATGACGGACACAGTCCCTTTGACTGTTCAGAGATGTCACTAAACCCGCCCAAAGATGTAAACAACCATACATGAGCAGCACTCAGGTGGAGAGGATCCGACAGCCGATCAGTTCCAGTCGTTCCACCAGGGACGAGGTAAACGGCTCGTTGTGTCTGTAGTTCAACGATGACTAGACGGTCAATACCGCAGTTCGATCGCGACTGCTTTGTTACTACGTGTCCGGAGGCTCTCAACAAGGGCAGTGACCAGGCGTCTCGGAGTGAACCAAAGCGATGTTGTTCAGACATGGAGGAGACACACAGAGACAGGAACTGCAACAACGACACGATGCAGCGCGGTACAGATGGGCCCAACAACATGCCGAATAGACCGCTCAGGATTGGCATCACGTTCTCTCTTCACCGATTAGTGTCGCATATGTCTTCAACCGGACAGTCGTCGGAGACGTGTTTGGAGGTAACCCGGTCAAACTGAACGACTTAGACACACTGTCCAGAGAGTGCAGCAAGGTGTTGGTTCCCTGCTGTTTAGGGGTGGCGTTATGAGGGGCCGATGTACGCCTCTGGTGGTCATGGAAGGCGTCGTAACGGTTGTACGATACGTGAATGCCATCCTCCGCCAGATAGTGCAATGTGCCAGCAATAGGCATTCGTCGTCATGGAGGACAGTAGGCGCCCCCATCGTGCACATCTTGAGAATGACTTCCTTCAGGATAGCGACATCCCTCGACTAGAGTGGCCACCATATTTTCCAAACATGAACCATATCGAACATGCCTGGAATAGATTGAAAAGGGCTGTTTCTGGACGAGGTGACCCACCAACCACTCTGAGTGATCTACGCCAAATCGCCGTTGAGGAGTGGGACAATCTGGGCCAGCAGTCGCTTGATAAACTTGTAGATAGTATTTCACGATGAATACAGGCATGCATCAATGTTAGAGGACGTGATACTGGGTGTTATAGGTACCGGTGTGCTCAGCAATCTGGACCACCACTTCTGAAAGTCTCGCTGTAGAGTGGTACAGCATACAATCTGTGGTTTTCTTGAGCAATAAAAAGGGCAGAAATTATGTTCATGTTGATCTCTATTCCAGTTTTCTGTACAGATTCCGGAACTCTCGGAACCGAGATGATGCAAAACTTTTTTTGATATTTGTAGGGTTATGTTGCGATTATCTTTGAAGTGAGTATGAAGGTTTTGAATTCGTCGCTTCTAAAAAGCTAGTCGTTTGAAAATAAAGATGTCAATAAGGCAAGATTAAAGTGCATTTTCGTCCACAAAGAAATATTCTTAATGTTTTTTCGATAAGAATATCCGATGGCTGAAGCAGCCTGTCCATGTCGCTCATTGCGGTCTTGCGATAAAGAGCCTGCCTGCAACTTGAAGCTCACGGGGTAGCGTATCGGATTTGTTAACCTTCCTTCTAACTTTTTTTTGACCTCTCAACATTGTGAGGAGTCACCTGAAACAACACGAGGTTCTGATTCCATGTTACACTGTAGGAATCCTTTCCTCAGTTGTATATCTGTGCAAGGCTAGGGAAAGGAAGATCGCCGAAATGGTGTTCAGTAGAAAGGCTTGGCCAGGGAACTGAGCCACCCTAAATAATAATAATAATAATTATTATTATTATTATTATTATCTTCTTTCCTTTCTCAGACCTTAGGTCTGGTTAAAAATTGAAAGTGACGCGGACCTTGATCAAGCGTGACTTCCTTTTAACTCTACGGTATATGTTATATTGCATTTAGGAACTTTCGGGTAATTGATCATGTATCAATAATTACGGATTTCTGTAGTTGTATATATAAGTTTGGATGTAGCTGTATTGCATTGATGTACTGGTGGATACTGTGTGGTATGACTCCTGTAGTTGATAGTATAATTGGTATAATGTCAACTTTATCCTGATGCCACATGTCCTTGACTTCCTCAGCCAGTTGGATGTATTTTTCAATTTTTTCTCCTGTTTTCTTCTGTATATTCGTTGTATTGGGTATGGATATTTCGATTAGTTGTGTTAATTTCTTCTTTTTATTGGTGAGTATGATGTCAGGTTTGTTATGTGGTGTTGTTTTATCTGTTATAATGGTTCAGTTCCAGTATAATTTGTATTCATCATTCTCCAGTACATTTTGTGGTGCATACTTGTATGTGGGAACGTGTTGTTTTATAAGTTTATGTTGTAAGGCAAGCTGTTGATGTATTATTTTTGCTACATTGTCATGTCTTCTGGGGTATTCTGTATTTGCTAGTATTGTACATCCGCTTGTGATGAGATCTACTGTCTCTGTTTGTTGTTTGCAAAGTCTGCATTTATCTGTTGTGGTATTGGGATCTTTAATAATATGCTTGCTGTAATATCTGGTGTTTATAGTTTGATCATATATTGCAATCATGACTCCTTCCGTCTCACTGTATATATTGCCTTTTCTTAGCCATGTGTTGGATGCGTCTTGATCGATGTGTGGCTGTGTTAGATGATACGGGTGCTTGCCATGTAGTGTTTTCTTTTTCCAATTTACTTTCTTCGTATCTGTTGATGTTATGTGATCTAAAGGGTTGTAGAAGTGGTTATGAAATTGCAGTGGTGTAGCCGATGTATTTATATGAGTGATTGCTTTGTGTATTTTCCTAGTTTCTGCTCGTTCTATAAAGAATTTTCTTAAATTGTCTACCTGTCCATAATGTAGGTTTTTTATATCGATAAATCCCCTCTCTCCTTCCTTTCTGCTTAATGTGAATCTTTCTGTTGCTCGATGTATGTGATGTATTCTATATTTGTGGCATTGTGATCGTGTAAGTGTATTATTATCATTATTATTATTATTATTATTAATATCTATAAACATCAGTTAAGTTTAGATGGAATCCTCACACTGCGAGTCCTACTCCATCTCTTTTTTAGTTGAACTTTACTCTGGAACATTACATACATCAATACTCTTCATGTAACATGTTGCATGAGAAAATTTCACTGTGCCCTTACCTAAGTAATTATATGTGATGTAATGCTGTTTATAAACGTAAAGGATACCAGGCCTTTGCGTCTACACAGCGTCATATTTGTAATTAGACAGTAGCTATATACATCAGCACAGAATCGCAAGTGGAGAGCAACACTTCCTGTAGAAATTTCCGCATCCAACCGTGTTGCCAGCTCGTCCAGATGGCTGTTACGTGATTATATTTCAATGATTATAAAATCAAGTCAAAAGCATGCACTTCCTAGCCAGGTCTGCTAGTGAATATGGATGTGAACGAACAAGAAAAAGAAAGTTTAGAAGTGGCTGTAATAAGTCTCCAGGTAATCAATATTCTCTTTCAGTGTGGAGCATCCTTCTTTAGGACGCGAACATGAACGAACCTGTTGTGTATGTTTGTGGTCTGTTGAAATGATCGTAGTTCCGTATGCTTAAGGTCCTTGTTCTATTGTCACATAAGGCACCATTTTTAGTTAAGCGCAAACAGGCCCTCTTCAGCTCTGGTAACGCCAGTTGAACAATATAGGGCTTTTATTTATATGAGAATATACAGCCTACACTTGCAGGTTAACTTTATCGTTTACCTAGGTTTCAACGTTAGTAATAACGTCTTCTACAGAACCCGCTAAAAGTTAATATTATAATGTGCTAGTAAATTATATTAGATATAGTCATCCTACAGGATGCAACATGTAGTACTTACATAAAATATAATGTAAATGTTTGCCTAAAACAAGTCAAGTCCTAAGTCAACTTTATAAAACATTTTATGATAAGCACTATTGGTACTATCCACAATAGCAAGCACTTACATTATAAAATTAAAGAATATTTCGTGTTTCAAAATAATTTTTCGATTAAAAATTCAGTAGACCTAGCCAACAGACTTAAAACCGTAACATGTTCCGAAAACACCAAATTGTTGTCATTTGCCATCATTAGCTTATACACAAACGTACCAGCGGATCAGACCTTGAACATTATAGAACAAAGCTTAAGGTACCACAAAAAATTGTCCACCATAGAATTTGATGAGCTAATGTTACTTCTTACTAGGGAACCTCCCCATCGCACCCCCTCAGATTTTGTTATAATTTGCCACAGTGGATAGGCCTTGAGAAATGAACACAAATCAATCGAGAAAACTGGAAGAAGTTGTGTGGAACTACGAAAAAAATAAGCAAAATATACAAACTGAGTAGTCCATGCGCAATATAGGCAACATCAAGGAGAATACACGCTCAAGAGCGCCGTGGTCCCGTGGTTAGCGTGAACAAGTGCTTGGCGAGAGGTCCTTCGTTCAAATCTTCCCTCAAGTGAAAAATGTATTGTCTTTATTTTCGCAAAGTTATGATCTGTCCGTTCGTTCATTGACGTCTCTGTTCACTGTAATAAGTTTAGTATCTGTGTTTTGCAATCGCACCGCAAAACCGTGCGATTAGTAGACGAAAGGACGTGCCTCTCCAATGGGAACCGAAAACATTTGGTCGCATGGTCGTAGGTCAACCGATTCGTCCACAGGAAAACGCGTCTGATATATTCTATACGACACTGGTGATGGCATGTGCGTCACATGACAGGAATATGTTATGGACCCACCTATCTTGTACACTTGGCGAATGGGTAAAAAGACTCTTCTATCTTGCCAGATTTAGGTTTTCTTGTGGATGTGATAATCACTCCCAAAAAAGTGATGAAAACATAAGAGTTTGTCACATAAACTGCAACAAATGAATGCAATAGTTGCACAGTCGCACAGTTTTCCCTGTGCTCTGTCAAAACATATGTTTTTAAAGTTTTCAATTTTTTCCGTGTGTAGACCGTCAAATCCTGCATATGTCCAAGCAAATCCGAACATGTCCTGGAATTCTGGAGACCGAAGTTGATTATGTGTGAGTGCCTGAACTTTGATAATGGTCTGAAAATAAAAAAATTAAACTTATCGCTCGAGGGAAGAATTGAACCAAGGACCTCTCGTTCCGCAGCTGCTCACGCTAATCACACGACCACGGCACTGCGGTGGTGAAGTGGTCCTTGATGTTGCCTATCTTCCACATGGACTACTCAGTTTGTATATTTTGCTTTTTTTTTTCTTAGTTCCACACAACTTCTTCCTGTTTTATCGATTGATCCGTGTTCAGTTTTTCAAGGCCTATCCACTGTGCCAACTTATAACTAAATCTGAGGGGGGTGCGATGGGGAGGTCCCCTTGTTAGAACGACTCTTAAATAGAATTATTTTTCATTCAATAAAAAATTCTATTCACAGCCATGTGGCCTAGCTATGGGGAGTCCACTTGCATGTATCATGTCTGAAATTTTTATAAATTCTCTGGAATTGGTTTTTTTCCGAAATTACCCGGAATTAGTGAACCACATCATCTTTTATGCGAGATACGTGGATGGCATTCTTCCACTGGTTAATAACTCACCAGAAGGAATAAAGCAAATTTTCGCAACGTTTAACAGTCTACATGAAGATATAAAATTCACACAAGAATTGGAATCAGCTGATAGATCACTAAATTATCTTGATTTAACGTTGACTATTAAAGATGCTAAAATAGAATTCAACATATTCCGGAAGGCAACTTATTCAGACAGCATCATCCCTGCCGATTCAACCCACCCCCAAGCGCATACAATGGCGTTTTTCTATTGTAGTATCCATCGAGCGATTTCTATCCCGTTGTCAGATGTCAACCTCGAAAAAGAATTACAAATTCTCGAGAGTATTGCACAGAATAATGGCTACGATCCAAACATAGTGAGGCAGTTATGTCATAAGAAAACGCGAAAAAGGACAACGACTTTAGTAAACACAAATACTCAAACCCAAGATCAGACCAAGAAATGGTTGTCGGTTCCTTATACAGGTGATGTCTCTTACATGGTAGGGCGCCTGTTGAAAAATTCAGGTTTTAAAATTTCCCTCTCGACGAGTAATAGTTTAAAGCGAAATTTGGTTCATACCCTTGAGAAAGACTGTGATAAGTCAGCGAAATCAGGCGTATGTAAGATTACGTGTGAAGATTGCCCATGTTATTACATAGGTCAAACAGGCAGAGCTATAGCAGTAAGGTTTAAAGAACATCTTCCAATAAAGGGCGTAGGAACACGGCGGTCAGCCTTTGCGGAACATCTGGTGCAAATGGCTCATACACCTAAACCTGCACCGCGCGACCGCTACAGTCGCCGGTTCGAATCCTGCCTCGGGCATGGATGTGTGTGATGTCCTTAGGTTAGCTAGGTTTAAGTAGTTCTAAGTTCTAGGGGACTGATGACCTCAGCAGTTAAGTCCCATAGTGCTCAGAGCCATTTGAACCTAAACCTTTACGTGACATAGAGCTACTACATCATGAAGTTAAGGGCTATAGACTCGACACGCTTGTGGAACTACAAATTTATGGACACCTAATTACAGATAGAGGCAATATACTGAACGATCAACTGTATATAAAAAATTGGGCATACTTCGAAGGCTGCCAGCCTATATTACGTTTACAATAATTCATAATACATGTGACCATTACAGTTTCTGTAATAATGGAACCTTTCCTATTGATGTTCATACGAGATTTGTTGGTTAGTATATAAGGCTCTGTAGTAGAATGTAAAACGTAGTCATGCTGGATACTTTAATTAACTTACAAAAGTAAAGTATAAAATTAATTTATAAGCAAAGATGTTATCCGAAGCGTGCGTAATAAGAGTTTGATTCCATACGTCTCGCGCATGCGCGCCGCCCTCTGTGAGGCAGACCGCGAAGCCCTCGTGGTCCGCAGTCTCTAGTCACACTACGAGGCCCTTACAACGGGCTTAAAGTCAATTTGCTACAGATTGTTTAATAGAAGTGGCAAAACCATATGGTTATGCATCAGGTTTTATAAAGTTGACTTAGGACATGGCTTGTTTTAGGCAAACATTTAAATAATGTTTTATGTAAGTACTACATGTTGCATCCTGTAGGATGACCATATGCAATATAATTTACTAGCACATTATAGCATTAACTTTTTGCAGGTTCTGAAGAAGACGTTATTACTAACGTTGAAACCTAGGTAAACGATAAAGTTAACCTGCAACCGTAGGCTGTATATTCTCATATAACAAATAACAGTTGCTGTCGCTGCATAAAAATGTCAAAAAAAAAATAAAATAGGGTTGCCCTGCGGTTCCTAATTCACATGAAACACAGCGCCCCTTTGCTACCTATTGGGGATGAGTAGGTTTAGGTAGGAGCATGACAGAGGCGGAAGTTACACCTCGTTAAAATTCCTTACATGAGAGGATATTTTTTTTTTTTGTATTACTGAGCAACTCGTTATGTAAGGTAACGGAGCGTTTATGTCTTATTGTATGAGCTTGAGATGTAGAAAATATTAGTAGTGGACTGGGATTCAGTCTCAGATCTCCCATTTCACCAAATTTGATTGATTTCCACCGTTTCATTGTTTCCCCATGATTCCAAACTTCTGAAGTTCCCCACGAAAGGCAGTGTTCGGATTCGAATCCCGGTCGGGCACAAAAGCTTCCATCGTGTCCTTTCAAGCGGTAGCGCATGCACACCAAATTACAGGTGACAGTTAATTAGGGTTTTATCGTGTATCGCGCGTTTTCAATAATATCGATAGGTGTCGGTTTTGACGCCCTTGTCAGACAAGGAATTTTTCATCATATCGTTTCAGATTGAAACATGCCACTCCTAGTTACTGCTGAAAAATATTTCGATGTTTGATATCTCCTTTTATGAAGCCAACAACGACGCTAGTTAAGGGCTCGATTCCTAGTCAGCAGAGACAGTTAGTTCCAGTTCAGACAAGTATACATCTAGTCAAATAAACCGATATGTAATGTCTGCTTGTTACTAGTTGTCACCGACGATAGGTAATGGGTTCGAATCCCAGTGGGCCAAAACTTCTTCGTGTCGTCATTTCAGTTTCAGTCTTCCCGTTACTGGTGATAAATTACGATTTCTAACATTTGATTGTGCTTAGTTAACAATCCGGTTAGGTGCTGGGATCGAATCTCCGTCTAACAAAAACTTTATGCTATGACATTTTAAGTAAAAATATGAGCACACTTTGTTATTGACACACTATATTAAAGTCTTTCGTAGTTACCAAACAAGAACAATGATTGAAGGATTGGAGTCGCAGATCAGAGTACAACAATTTTCATCTTGTAAATTAGAGCTGAAACTTGCATTTGGTAATGTCATTTATTGTAACAAATACTAGTTTACCTGATTAGTGGCTGTGTCATTTCTAATAACCTGTTTCCTGATACTTAATACATTTGCATATGGAATGAAAGCCATACAGAGCAGTCATCTCTTGTGGTCTCTTGGTGTAAGCATTTTCTGGACTCATATGACTGCACCGGAAAGAGGGCAAAGGGCCTGCAAGACAGTTGCGTTATAAGAGTTGCATCAAATCAGGCGAAACGCAATTCCACCCATTCTGGTACTTTTAACTGTGATAATTCGCTATAATTCCCTGGATACAATGTAAAATAGCATCAACTTACCAGGCGGTGTGCCCTGAAGCCCGTCAGTGACAGGGGGTAACTGCTTATTGTAATTTTACTGTTAATTCAAGTTTTATAATTTGTCTTACAGCATTTGCTGCACATGATAATAATCTTATGTACTTGTGTGAAGCCCGACGTAATAAAACTGTAAATTTTATTGCTCTCTATGTAGAGCAGCACTGAACTCGAGGCAGATAGTGTCTATTGAATTCCCGCTCACACACAACCTGTAGCAGAGTTCTAAACGTAATTTGTACAGTGTGTTAGACAATTTAAATCAGTTTGCATCTGTGGTATTTTAGGTGTACTTTCAATATAATTCCGCAAACTTTCACCACCTGAATGCACAATGGGGTGCAGTAAATCATAGAAAGCCGCATTTTTATTTGTTTTCCAGTTTAAGGCAAGTCATGTAATGACCAAAATAATAAACAAGAAACAATCATTAGTTTCAACTTAGCGTGATTAGTATGTACAAATTTTGCAAGACTCATTGACGAGTTGTTCTGCACTCTGTTTCGTTTGTCATAAAATTGACAAAAGTAACTGATTTTTGAGCTGCATCTTTATGCCATTCGGAATTTATGTACTTTTTGCAGGTTGTTGACACTTTCTGTAATAGCTGAATTAACGGCTTACTAATGCGCCATGATAAGTGCCCTACATCAGACATACAAACAATTTATAAAGGGCACCTTTCAATGCTTTACAATAAACGAACCCTATACGTAATGACGGCCGTTCCAATAGAAATGTTCTCTTTAAGCCATCTTCTTCATTCTTGTCGTGGATTTAGTAAAATCTTACAATTTAGGGAATCATCAGTCTCATTCTTTCGACGAAATCTGTTTTGTCGGCTACTGTGGGAGTCAACCCCAATAAGAACAAGGAAGGACAAAATGATCTGTACACACACATTAAAATTAACAGAGCTCTGTATTCCTTAACAGGAAAAAATACAGCTTAACTTATTGCGTCTCCTATGTGCAATTACATTTATCCACTACTACTACTTGCTGAACGCAAACTAGGTATCGTCTTCTAACAGTCATTACTGATGCTGTCCAAGTTTGCGACCGAACTGAGCTGACTAGCGATGGGCTGCACGTTAAGTCAGCGTTGACAGGGAGCGCTGAGCTCTGTCTTCATATAGGTGAGGCGTTGCCCTCTCTTTTCATTGGCGAGCGGGTATGGTCCTTCTTGATGCTGTTTACTGGCGCTGCGCTGGTTGGTGTGCGCTCAGGAGGACTCCACACAATCTCAGTCATCGGAAATATTAACCAGGAGTCTACTACACTTACCACCAAGGCACTTGAGACCAGCAGAGCTACTGGCTAGGTCTGTGTTACCTCTATTAGCCCAATTCCCGGGTATTCTAATACAGGTATTTAAGTTTCATTCACTCTCTCCTTGCAGTGCATTTTTTTCCCAGATAGTATATTTGTGGACTCCCTCAGTTGAATGTCATTCGTTCATGAAGTACCAAATTCATACAAATATTGGTTACCTTTTCATTCTATTCACTACGATTTTGAACTTCACATTGCGCAAAATGCTGTGTAAACTACATTCATGCACTACTACTCTCTTACAACTCACTCTCCACCATGGAAAAATTGAGCGACAACAGCATTCGCTGCCGAAATCACTCGCCCTATACCGATCATTACGGTTCCGTGAAAGTGAATCATAGGAACGTTGTTACTCAAATGTGATGATGTGGTGCTCATTTGCAGTAACATTAGTTAAATGAAGGATGTTGTACAACAGTTACTCAATGAAAGCAACCCAGTGCTAGGTCGCATAGCTTGTCGTTAATTCCAACCTCTCCCGGAAAGAAAAAAAAAATGTACAGATCAGTTGCCACAAAGTACATATGAACACCCCTTCAGTAAATGAAATGAAATATAACACAGTGTGCAGCTTTAAATTAGTGTCTCATTGTAAACCATTATCTGAATTACGAAGAAGTTACCTTGAGTCGAGTGTGTTTTGTCGTGTGACTGTTTAGTTACACCTTTTGAGACTGATGGACATGTGTGCACCAAGTGCTTACTGAGAAGTTCGGCTTTTTCGTTGCCTGGGAAGGCAACATTTCCGAGATGGAACTCTCACCATGGATATCCTTCTTATTGGAACCAAGAACGTATACGGTAATTTCGTAACTCAGTCGATCAGAAGCTTAATTTCGTTTTATGATAGTTTATTAGTAATACTCGGATAATGTTGACGAGCAATCTTTCTTTCCTTACGAATTGTGCATTGGTCACAAGCACTAAAATGTCAAATATTCTGGCTATAGAAATGTAAATTTAATTTTAAATTTTTCGTCGTATAGATACCACGCTGCAAATTAATTTTTCAAGAAGTATTTAATTTTTAAGTTGTCACTTCTATGAAAATCTGAGCCCTGTGGTTACACTTTTCAAAAGAACTATAACTGATAAAAAAATGAAATTTTTACTGCATGTATATAACATATATGCCTCAATTTCAAGTAAAATGAATATAATACCTCTTATGGTTTTGAAAAAAATGTTATTCTTTGACTAGTAAAATTTAACTTTTTTGAACATTAATTATTATAAAACAGCTTCTAATTGTTTTTTGGTTCACAGTTTACTTGCAATAACTTATTACCATCTGAAGTACAAATTGACCAAATTCCATGTTTCTAAACCCATTAGTTTATCAAATAATGGTACCTGAAAGCAAAAAAATGTAGTTTTGATAAAAAACCATTTAATGTTTAATACGGCAATTCTAGTATAGTTATTGATGAGACTTACTTACCACTAATATTTTACTGCACCATACTGAGCATCATCTGAATCATACTGATCTTCTTTTCTTCTCTTGGTCCCTCTTCTTATCTGTCTGGCTTCTTTTGTGAATTTTAAATTAACAGTATATCCTTTACGGATTCTCTCTTTATCTACCTCCAGCAAGGATTTTGCAGTATTTCCACTAGATTTTATGTCCAATAATTCCAAAGCATCCAGTTTTCTAATTACACCATCACTGAAGTATAAAGCAGCATCATAAACACCAAATTTGAGGGTTGTAAGCTGAACAAATACAGTTTTCGGTAACTGGTTCCAAATGACAGAAGTTACACAATCATTTAAATTTTGGGTTTCCCATGAAGACATTCCTTCAACTAGGTATCTTCGCAAAGGTCGCTAAATATGGGTTTAATTTCATTCATTACTGATGCAGGTAAAGAATGTTTGTGGTCATATCTGGCACTTCACCTGTAATTGCACCAAGTGTCAGGATCATCCGGGCAAGGACCATGCACTGGATTTTCATTTGTGGAAAGCTTGTGGAAAAATATAGCCCATACAGCTTTTTCCATGTTTTCTAAATTCCGTTCATTTCTTCTTATGGCAAAGCCATAATAATTCTGTAGTGTATCTATTTCAACATCTGTCAGGCGATTTTAATCACCTATCTTCTTACCATCTTCTAGTACTATTTTTGACTTTTCTTTGAATAATCTCTTCTAGACATGCCTAATGTACTCTAATTTATAAATTGTGACATTAGGACCATAGGGTTGTTCTGCACATACCCATTCATAAGTCTTGCTGGTACCGTCCCCTACATACTACGTGTATCTGACACCTCTGTTTGCCACTGAACGATTAAAAATCCTGAGTACTCCTGCTACTTCCAGCCCACTGCTTGTACCAGCATAATTCATCTAACAGTTATGTTCATGCTCTTTCTCAGTTACACTGCCACAAGTTGTACAGTACTTGCTTAGAATCTCTACATCAATTACCTTGCCGGTATCTAATGAAGTAGCTGTCACGACACCATTTAGCTGCCATCAGAACATGCACAAATATCACCACTTTCACTGTCATCACTTTCCTTGAGTGCTTCTTCAGCTGCTTCCTTCATCGAGATGTTACAAACTTCAGCAACAGTAGTACCAATAATATTATTGTAAGTCATAAATTTTGCAGGAGGATTTGGAATATCAGGTAAGGCACATAAGAGTTTGCTTGCCCCCATCCCTTTACCAATAGATCTGAGACCATAGACTAACCTTATGTTGTTCTCATATAAATTATTGTTTGCTATTTTTGATGTCATCGTTGTAGGAACTGCACCACTTTTAGTACAACTCAGTGTCAGGTTTGACACAATCCCTTTACGAAGACGCTGATTCTCACCCTAAGATACGTCACCACCACACATTCTGCACACAGTATTTTTGGAAATGAAATCATAGAGCGTCCTAAGGTTCACCATAATATTTCCAAATTTCACCTCCGCAAGTTGACTGGGGACAAAATGCCTTGAAGACACTGGAGATTATTTCTTGATGTGCAGATTTTCTTTATGTGTAACATTTTTGAATCCTTTGACCCACTAACCTCATTTACCTTTACGTATTTATTACCTCTGAATTTTGATTTAGGCGAAAATTTCTTTATTCCCGGCATTTTTATGAAAACACGCGGAACCAAAGAAAATACAAATCAACACGTACTTCACTCACAAAAAACTTCACTAAGTACAACCATTAACGCTCGAAACAATAACAAACACGACCAGAAAACGAGTATCGATAGTATATACAGGGTAGGAAACATTGAAGCGATATAACAATAGAAGCATGATATCATATACAAGCAGTAAAAGAATGCTGTGCATTATTTCTGCATGGCGCAAAATGGAAGGTGTGGCATTTAAGTGCCAGATTGCACAGAGCGTAAGGAAAACCAAACTATCTCACGAAACAATTGTCGTATTTATATAAAACAAAAACTGTTTCACGCAGGAAAGACTAGGCATTTCAATTATGCTAAAATCTAAAAATCGATTTCCTGAAGCCCAGTTGCCTTCCGTCTCCCCTTAAACTAAATTGATTCTCACTAGAAAGCTACCCTCACAGGCTGTACCCTGTGAGTACCCGTGCGTTACAGCATATTTTTACGTGAGCTCTGTATCGTTAATTTCCACGAATACTCCCTACTCCTTGTTTCTTTAGAGACAATCAGTTAAACTCTAGCTCATTGTCATTTTGCCTGGTTTCGTAGCTACAACAGAGAGAAGTCACAGTATTTTGTAAAATGCAAGTATCCATTGAAATACCCTAATGCGGCTTTAATTAAATTGTAGCGCCTCGCATCTCCCTCGGCACTGGATCCGACTGACAATGCTAGGGACTCGTCGCTGATGGGAATCAAACAGACGGAGCTGCAAGTGAAGGGATGGCCGTGTAGCGCTGATATCGGAAGCCGAACAGCCGGTCGATGAAAGCGACCCACGTATTAATAACCCTCGGCACGTTATCAGGGCTCGGGTCGAGTTTCTGCCGCACCCATTATGAACCCGCAGGTTGGAGGGTGAGGGCGGGTACACGACGGCGCGTAATGGATTTCTCCGATACGGGGGCGCCGCTGCTCTCTGGGTGCAGTCGGAGCGGTTTCGCTAGTCATCTCGACGTACTGACGGTAGCTGTTACAAATCATCAAATTTTAAACAACTACAGGGAAACCGACCTACATTCGTTCTATGCACATGCGATCTAATAATATTCCGTATGAGTACCATTTTAATTATTTAGACTAGTGGTCACCAAACTTATGATGCTTCTGAATTTAGGTTTAAAGCTACCACAAGAAACTAGAACATAAATAAGAACTTTTAGAAAAATTTTACCGTTGCTTATCACCTATAAACTTAAATTTCTAATAAATATGAAAAAAATAATTAAGTCTTAGTTTTGAAGCTATGAAATAAGGAATCTGCAGTTCCTAACAATGCAGTTTTCATTACTCGAGCATTTTTGTGTGGTTGCTTATTCTGTGCAATAGTTTTTGAAACTATTAATGACGCCTCAGTTACTGCTTTGTTAATTAACGGTCTTCAAAAAGTTGATATTTGAGCATTATGTTTGCATTTTAGATGTATTACCTCTTCTTTTAATGGAGTAAAGTCCTTTGGGAAACCCTTTTCAGTCCCTGTATCAACAGTTTTGACGCGATGTTCGGCGTTCCCTTTTTTTCCCAACTGATACACTTGCTTACCTGTAGCTCGGTAAACTCAAACCTTTGTCTTTTACCTGGGTAAAGAAGTATCCGGTTTCCCATTCCAAATGGTTTTTGGTTGAACTCACCATCACTGAAACAACACTAGCTTAGTATCAATGTGCAAATCAAACTATCCACGCTAGCAAATACGTTATACACACACATATTATGAAGAGTGCACAAATTCACTCATTGACAATCAACTATGAGCCTGGCAGCGTAGTATTCTTGTCTGACAACGACAAATGCGCGGGAGAGTGAAAGGACTCAGTGATATATTTCTTTTCTTTCTTAGCCTAGATAACTTAATTTGAAAAGACAATTATGTTTCATTCAAGAGGAGATAACATTGTTATTACGAGAAAAGGACTCGCGTATTATTTGGACTTATAGTGCCGCTGATTCGATTATAATCTCCAGGAGTAAGAGAGGAGAACCTTTGCTTTTTTGTCTCACTTGTTTTATACTCTTATTATCTGTTATTATGCTTTCCTTCAGGATTATGCTTGTATGGATGTAGGGACCATGTAAGCGTATTTATTGAGAAATAAGGTAGGAGAAAAAGAAATCTATTACAGTGTGGTCTTTCATTTTAATCCCAATATCAAATTTTAATAGCTCACCTTGTGCACCAGCTCGTGAGGTTTTGTAATCAGGATTGGCCGGCTTGACTGCGATATTTTCAGCCACTAGGGGGACGATTGAATTAAGGTAATTATTACGTACATACATTACATAGAACCAGCTTCTTTTGTGTTAACCAAGTCCAACTTGCTAGTACATACAGAAATTGGTGCGTATATCATTTTAAATTTCAGGGTCATTCAGTTTTGTTTAACCAAGCCTGTTAATGCGAAAGGTAATACTTCGTATTCATCTTATTAATAATTAAAATCTGTAATGAACAATTCCAACGTATTCTACTCTCTCACCGATTCGTTGGTAAATCAGTCGGTCTTTGGATATTATTTAGTCAGAGCGAGCTCTTAGGTCACTGAAGCAATCGAGATTAGCCAACCTGAACGTTACCGTGATGTACCGAAAATGTCCTCGCGATCTACTAATGGCTTGGCTTTAACCAGTGTTAAGGGACATTCGACAGGAATTACGGCATGTAAAGTTACGTGCTTTATACATATCACTTGTTGGTTCCAAGAGAAACCGAGAAATAGCAGCTCGGTCTCTAATACCAGATTCGCGCTAGTGGTAGCTACGTCAGCATGTGAGCATGTGAGTGGCAAAATCATGTCTACCAGTAGTTATAAAGAGTGCGGTGTTCGTACCGGGCCGACCGATGTGGTCGAGCGGTTCTAGGCGCTTCAGTCCGGAACCGCGCGACCGCTACGGTCGCAGGTTCGAATCCTGCCTCGGGCATGGATGCGTGTGATGTCCTTAGGTTAGTTAGGTTTTAGTAGTTCTAAGTTCTAGGGGACTGATGACACAAGATGTTAAGTCCCATAGTGCTCAGAGCCACTTGAACCATTTGTTCGTACCGGAAAAATGCTTTTCAGGGAAGAATTGTATCAATCTAAGGATAACGTGGATGACTGCTACTCAGATAAAAATCGTGAACACGTTCCTGAATGCAAATGCAGTTCTAAATAAGTTACTAATCAGGTGAACGTGGATATTTATTTATGCAACTAAACAATGTCAGTTTGTAATCCTCACCACAGTCTACGAAAATTTACCTGTCACTTTGATGGCAGAAATGTTAAGGGCAATTATTCATTTGTTTAAGTTTTGTAGTAAGACCCGTGGTCTAGGGGTAGCGTCTTTGATTCATAATCAAAACGTCTCCGGTCCCGGGTTCAATCCACGCATTGGCGGCCGAAGACTTCCGGCATAAGAAGTGAGCCTCATTCTGCCAACGGCCTTGTAAAAGAGGGCGGAAGAGCGGATAGAGGTTCAGGGCACTCTCTTGTCCTTGGGGTGGGAAATTGCCCCTAAAGGCGGAAGAATCAGCAATGATCAACGACATGAGGATGCAGAAGGCAATGGAAACCACTGCATTAAAGACACGTAACGTGTATCCACAGGACATGTGGCCTGTATTTGAAGAAGTGTCAGGATGATCTATCCACTGGCAAAAGATTCCGGAATAGTCCCCCATTCGGATCTCCGGGAGGGGACTGCCAAGGGGGAGGTTACCATGAGAAAAAGATTGAATAATCAATGAAAGGATAACGTTCTACGAGTCGGGGCGTGGAATGTCAGAAGCTTGAACGTGGTAGGGAAACTAGAAACTCTGAAAAGGGAAATGCAAAGGCTCAATCTAGATATAGTAGGGGTCAGTGAAGTGAAGTGGAAGGAAGACAAGGATTTCTGGTCAGACGAGTATCGGGTAATATCAACAGCAGCAGAAAATGGTATAACAGGTGTAGAATTCGTTATGAATAGGAAGGTAGGGCAGAGGGTGTGTTACTGTGAACAGTTCAGTGACCGGGTTGTTCTAATCAGAATCGACAGCAGACCAACACCGACAACGATAGTTCAGGTATACATGCCGACGCCGCAAGCTGAAGATGAACTGATAGAGAAAGTGTATGAGGATATTGAAAGGGTAATGCAGTATGTAAAGGGGGACGAAAATCTAATAGTCATGGGCGACTGGAATGCAATTGTAGGGGAAGGAGTAGAAGAAAAGGTTACAGGAGAATATGGCCTTGGGTCAAGGAATGAAAGAGGAGAAAGACTAATTGAGTTCTGTAACGAGTTTCAGCTAGTAATAGCGAATACCCTGTTCAAGAATCACAAGAGGAGGAGGTATACTTGGAAAAGGCCGGGAGATACTGGAAGATTTCAATTACATTACATCATGGTCAGACAGAGATTCCGAAATCAGATACTGGATTCTAAGGCGTACCCAGGAGCAGATATAGACTCAGATCACAATATGGTAGTGATGAAGAGTAGGCTGAAGTTCAAGAAATTAGTCAGGAAGAATCAATACGCAAAGAAGTGGGATGCGGATGTACTAAGGAATGACGAGATACGTTTGAAGATCTCAAACGCTATAGATACAGCAATAAGGAATTGCGCAGTAGGCAGTACAGTTGAAGAGGAATGGACATCTCTAAAAAGGGCCATCACAGAAGTTGGGAAGGAAAACATAGGTACAAAGAAGGTAGCTGCGAAGAAACCATGGGTAACAGAAGAAATACTTCTGTTGATTGATGAAAGGAGGAAGTACAAACATGTTCCGGGAAAATCAGGAATACAGAAATACAAGTCGCTGAGGAATGAAATAAATAGGAAGTGTAGGGAAGCTAAGACGAAATGGCTGCAGGAAAAATGTGAAGATATCGAAATGATATGATTGTCGGAAGGACAGACCCAGCATACAGGAAAGCCAAAACAACCTTTGGTGACATTAAAAGCACCGGTGGTAACATTAAGAGTGCAACGGGAATTCCACTGTTAAATGCAGAGGAGAGAGCAGATAGGTGGAAAGAATACATTGAAAGCCTCTACGAGGGTGAAGATTTGTCTGATGTGATAGAAGAAGAAACAGGAGTCGGTTTAGAAGAGTTAGGGGATCCAGTATTAGAATCAGAATTTAAAAGAGCTTTGGAGTACTTACGGTCAAATAAGGCAGAAGGGATAGATAACATTCCATCAGAATTTCTAAAATTATTGGGGAAGTGGCTACAAAACGACTATTCGCGTTGGTGTGTAGAATATATGAGTCTGGCGATATACCATCTGACTTTCGGAATAGCATCATCCACACAATTCCGAAGACAGCTAGAGCTGACAAGTGCGAGAATTATCGCACAATCAGCTTAACAGCTCATGAATCGAAGCTGCTTACAAGAACAGTATACAGAAGAATGAAAAAGAAAATTAAGAATGCGCTAGGTGACGATCAGTTTGGCTTTAGAAAAAGTAAAGGGACGAGAGAGCCAATTCTGACGTTACGGCTAATAATGGAAGCAAGGCTAAAGAAAAATCAAGACACTTTCATAGGATTTGTCGACCTGGAAAAAGCGTTCGACAATATAAAATGGTGCAAGCTGTTCGAGATTCTGAAAAAAGTAGGGGTAAGCTATAGGGAGAGATGGTTCGTATACAATATGTACAACAACCAAGAGGGAATAATAAGAGTGGACTATCAAGAACGAAGTGCTCGTATTAAGAATGGTGTAAGACAAGGCTGTAGCCTTTCGCCCCTACTCTTCAATCTGTACATCGAGGAAGCAATGATGGAAATAAAAGAAAGGTTCAGGAGTGGAATTAAAATACAAGGTGAAAGGATATCAATGATACGATTCGCTGATGACATTGCTATCCTGAGTGAAAGTGAAGAAGAATTAAATGATCTGCAGAACGGAATGAACAGTCTAATGAGTACACATTATTGTTTGAGAGTATATCGGAGAAAGACGAAGGTAATGAGAAGTAGTAGAAATGAGAACAGCGAGAAACTTAACATCAGGATTGATGGTCACGAAGTCAATGAAGTTAAGGAATTCTGCTACCTAGGCAGTAAAATAGCCAATGACGGACGGAGCAAAGAGGACATCAAAAGCAGACTCGCTATGGCAAGAAAGGCATTTCTGGCCAAGAGAATTCTACTAATATCAAATACCGGCCTTAATTTGAGGAAGAAATTTCTGAGGATGTACGTCTGGAGTACAGCATTGTATGGTAGTGAAACATGGACTGTGGGAAAACAGGAACAGAAGAGAATCGAAGCATTTGAGATGTGGTGCTATAGACGAATGTTGAAAATTAGGTGGACTGATAAGGTAAGGAATGAGGAGGTTCAACGCAGAATCGGAGAGGAAAGGAATATGTGGAAAACACTGATAAGGAGAAGGGACAGGATGACAGGACATCTGCTAAGACATTAGGGAATGACTTCCATGGTACTAGAGGGATCTGTAGGGGACAAAACTGTAGAGGAAGACAGAGATTGGAATGTTGTTGTTGTTGTGGTCTTCAGTCCTGAGACTGGTTTGATGCAGCTCTCTATGCTACTCTATCCTGTGCAAGCTTTCTCACCTCCCAGTACCTACTGCAACCTACATCCTTCTGAATCTGCTTAGTGTATTCATCTCTTGGTCTCCCTCTACGATTTTTACCCTCCACGCTGCCCTCCAATACTAAATTGGTGATCCCTTGATGCCTCAGAACATGTCCTAGCAACCGATCCCTTCTTCTGGTCAAGTTGTGCCACAAACTTCTCTTCTCCCCAATCCTACTCAATACTTCCTCATTAGCTATGTGATTTACCCATCTAATCTTCAGCATTCTTCTGTAACACCACATTTCGAAAGCTTCTATTCTCTTCTTGTCCAAACTATTTATCGTTCATGTTTCACTTCCATACGAATACTTTCAGAAATGACTTCCTGACACTTAAATCAATACTGGATGTTAACAAATTTCTCTTCTTCAGAAACGCTTTCCTTGCCATTGCCAGCCTACATTTTATATCCTCTCTACTTCGACCATCATCAGTTATTTTCTCCCCAAATAGCAAAACTCATTTACTACTTTAAGTGCCTCATTTCCTAATCTAATTCCCTCAGCATCACCCGACTTAATTAGACTACATTCCATTATCCTTGTTTTGCTTTTGTTGATGTTCATCTTATATCCACCTTTAAGACACTGTCCATTCCATTCAACTGCTCTTCCAAGTCCTTTGCTGTCTCTGACAGAATTACAATGTTATCGGCGAACCTCAAAGTTTTTATTTCTTCTCCATGAATTTTAATACCTACTCCGAATTTTTCTTTTGTTTCCTTTACTGCTTGCTCAATATACAGATTGAATAACATCGGGGAGAGGCTACAACCCTGTCTTACTCCCTTCCCAACCACTGCTTCCCTTTCATGTCCCTCGACTCTTATAACTGCCATCTGGTTTCTGTACAAATTGTAAATAGCCATTCGCTCCCTGTATTTTACCCCTTCCACCTTTAGCATTTGAAAGAGAGTATTCCATCAACATTGTCAAAAGCTTTCTCTAAGTCTACAAATGCTAGAAACGTAGGTTTGCCTTTCCTTAATCTTTCTTCTAAGATAAGTAGTAAGGTCAGTATTGCCTCACGTGTTCCAGTGTTTCTACGGAATCCAAACTGATCTTCCCCGAGGTCGGCTTCTACTAGTTTTTCCATTCGTCTGTAAAGAATTCGTGTTAGAATTTTGCAGCTGTGACTTATTAAACTGATAGTTCGGTAATTTTCACATCTGTCAACACCTGCTTTCTTTGGGATTGGAATTATTGTATTCTTCTTGAAGTCTGAGGGTATTTCGCCTGTTTCATACATCTTGCTCACCAGATGGTAGAGTTTTGTCAGGACTGGATCTCCGAAGGCCGTCAGTAATTCCAATGGATTGTTGTCTACTCCCGGGGCCTTGTTTCGACTCAGGTCTATCAGTGCTCTGTCAAACTCTTCACGCAGTATCATATCTCCCATTTCATCTTCATCTACATCCTCTTCCATTTCCATAATATTGTCCTCAAGTACATCGCCCTTGCATAGACCCTCTATATACTCCTTCCACCTTTCTGCTTTCCCTTCTTTGCTTAGAACTGGGTTTCCATCTGAGCTCTTGATATTCATACAAGTCGTTCTCTTATCTCCAAAGGTCTCTTTAATTTTCCTGTAGGCAGTATCTATCTTACCCCTAGTGAGATAGGCCTCTTCATCCTTACATTTGTCCTCTAGCCATCCCTGCTTAGCCATTTTGCACTTCCTGTCGATCTCATTTTTGAGACGTTTGTATTCCTTTTTGCCTGCTTCATTTACTGCATTTTTATATTTTCTCCTTTCATCAATTAAATTCAATATTTCTTCTGTTGCCCAAGGATTTCTACTAGCCCTCGCCTTTATACCTACTTGATCCTCTGCTGCCTTCACTAGTTCATCCCTCAAAGCTACCCATTCTTCTTCTACTGTATTTCTTTCCCCCATTCCTGTCAATTGTTCCCTTATGCTCTCCCTGAAACTCTGTACAACCTCTGGTTCTTTCAGTTTATCCAGGTCCCATCTCCTTAAATTCCCACCTTTTTGCAGTTCCTTCAGTTTTAATCTACTGGTCATAACCAATAGATTGTGGTCAGAGTCCACATCTGCCCCTGGAAATGTCTTACAATTTAAAATCTGGTTCCTAAATCTCTGTCTTACCATTATATAATCTATCTGATACCTTTTAGTATCTCCAGGGTTCTTCCATGTATACAACCTTCTTTCATGATTCTTAAACCAAGTGTGAGTTTGGAATACGTCAAGCAAATAATTGAGGACGTAGGTTGCAAGTGCTACTCTGAGAAGAAGAGGTTAGCACAGGAAAGTAATTCGTGGCGGGCCGCATCAAACCAGTCAGTAGTAAACTGATGACCAAAAAAAAAAAAAAAAAAAGTAAGACCTTTCCTACAGATAATTTTGTATTGTACTGAAGTTGCTAAAATTGTTAGTTCAAGTCCTGGTGTCAAAAACTGAAACAATTAGTCCATTTTGAATTTGTGATTTTGCGAGGATTTTGCAGTAATGTTTCGTTAATTTTTCCAGCAAGTAAACGCCGGTAAGTCAATTCTAACAAATGTTAAGTGCACTCAGCTTACAATTAAATAATGTTAAGTGTCTAATGACAAATTTTGAAGAGAAATATTTTGGGTAGGCTTTAAAAATATGTCGCTTCTGTATAAACTTTTGAAAAGAATGATTTATCTGAATAAAAAATCACATGGCATTTTATTGAAGTATTTTATTAGATTTTATTGATGTATTACCCAAAAATTTCTCAAAACAATCAACCTATACCTTACTATTTTTTCAAGAGTACATCGTCACTTATTTAAATTGTGTTGCCTCAATGATGAAATGGCGGATTCAGTGATTTGAGACACCAAACCTTTATTTTTCCTCCTGGAAATAATGTTGCTGTTGATGTTGTAGGGATCAGATATCCTGTTTCACCACCAGCTATTAAGGTAAAGGCTGTGGAGTTGGAGCTACTGAAATTGTACGATTGAAGGACGAAGAGGACTGAAAGGAAGTAGTTATCAGCTTCTCAATTTTGGCAGAAGCTTCCAGGAAAAAGTATTCTCTAACGAAAGAGTACGCCATGAGGTTGATCAAAATGTTTGGGACCTCATGTGTAGGAGGTGCTGTACTCACGTTAATTAAATCTAAATGTTGATCATAAGTGAAGGACATTTAAGTGAATTTTTGCGAGCGACATTCACCATTAATCAGCTACATTGCAAATCGTTCACAGCAAAAATGAACACAAGAAAAGAATTCCTAAAAATAGATCCTTATAACTTGCACTTTAATGAAATGTTCACTGATTTAAGTTTGAAAATTAAAAACATTATTTTTTAATATATGAAATATGAGTGTTTCTTCACTGTGCTTAACTCTTAGTTTGTGAAGGCTGCAACTGTTACCGGATCAGGTGCGTAAGTTTGCGCTTTCCATTGATAGATAAGTTACTCCGCGTGTTAAAGACGTTTGAATTTTACATGGTACTGCTGATAAGTTTTTTCATATAAAGAAGCAATAATAATATGAATATGTAATGCCCACTCTAATCGATTTCTATGAAGTAGTGGGCAATATAAATATGGCTTCAGGCTAGTGTGACTCTTACAGGTTTCGATAAAATTTCCAAGCAGTTGTTCTTAACAGTATTTTGTGGTACACTTCTACTTATCTGCTGACTCTGTTGAATAAAAGGTCAATTGCATGTACAAAGATGGGATAGACGATTAGGTTTAACTTTCGGTCGAAATCGGTCCCAGTAGACAATAAGCAGAAGCTCAACATGGCTTCGAAGGGAAAAATAAATTGAGCGTGTTCTAAAGGGACTATCCCGAATTTACAATAAGTTATTCAGGGAAATCACAGAAAAACTAAATCTGAATGTCCGCATGGAGACTGATCCGTCATGTTCCCGAAAGCGTGTCCAGTATCATACCATTGGCCATGTCTTTGAATTAGAACATCAAGTTACATAGAATCATAAATAAACTTCCATTCTACAAAGTACATTAGGTGTACAACTTTGCTTCCGCTTTTTTCTCGACGTTCTAGGCTATATTGCGGTTTAAATCATGGCCATCACTTTCTCCCAACTTTCGGACAGCGTGCTCTTACGTATTTACGGACAGCCCTGCAAGATTCACGGTGTCATTACTCTCCAACAGTACTTTAGACATTAGTCCATGTCACGTCATGTTGTTGCACTTCTGAGTACTCACTCGAGCCTTACACGGTATTAGACAGGTATACCAGTTTCTTTGGCTCTTCAGTGTATGTGATGATTTACTTACGATCAACTCTATCAATTTCATTAAACAAATCAGTATCACGTCAAATTCGCACAATTATTTGGTAAGTGGACTTTCTGCACTTTTTGCAGTTCTGGTGAAGAATATCAGATGATACATTTGTAGAAATGGATGAAGGCGGGTACATATTGTTAACAATTCTGAGTGCTATATTCTACACTACCCGTGCAAGTATCCATTTATAGATGAAACATCCTAGTCTTGTGGCAATAGATATTGCAATTCGGAAAAGAGGGTCGTGTTTGTCGGCTGCAACACTTTATTTATTTCTCTTTATCGGTATGATACATTCTTTGTTGTGTCAGGCTTGCTTTTTTTACAACGTTAGTCCTTAGTAAGACAGCCATAAATATTTCCTCATTAGCACTTTTATTTTGTCATTAAGTGTTTAGAGCCCATATCTGTTTCGTATCAGTCCACATCCTCGGTCGACTGTTTTTGAGAACGGCTTTTCATAATGATAATATATTAGTTCCTCATACTTACTACGTCTTACCACATGTCGAAATGTGACCTGTTGAACTCGGAGGTAGATAGTCTTCAGTTTCCTGACGCAAATTCTCAAATTTCAGGTGGAAATAAGGACATATATTTGCATTCTTTCAGTTCATGGCAGTATCCGACGTATATTAAAGAGGGCACAACTCTAAGTACTTCGAGCGGTAAGCTATGTCCAGGAATGCATTATACGGTTCGTCGAAAATTGGATCGCCTTGATGTGGTGGGCAAAGTAGTAGTGGAGTTCCAATTATGAATTGACTGATGTTCTGACTCAATACAATGACGCTGATGGCTGACACACCATTAAAGATGGAATTTTTATCGAACGGAAATTATAAGTTGGCAGTTTCCCTGAAATTATAATGCCCAGGCACAGCAAAGTATTTCTGAATTATTTGCTATATTTTCTGGTGCTGCATGATACTGAGAAATTATGAGCCTCCACAATATTGTGTATCATCTGTTTTGCGTTTATGTCCAGTAGTAAGTATCAACAGACGATGTCGGCCGTTCATGGTCGATTTGAATAGTCGTTTTGAAAGATTTAGAACGTCCACTAAAACTTGCCGAGTGGAACACTCGTTGGATATTCCTCACGATAATGTCAAGTTTCACATGGAAGCCATTGTGACCTTATGTCTATCGATTTTTCGGTGTCTCCTTTGCTTTCGACATAATTAAAGACTTATCGAAAGGTTGACACATAGCTTCTGTAGTAATACAGTTCCAAACATTATCACTTACAAACCTTTTTCACAGAACCACTTTATTCACTATCTTTGTCTAAGACATGAAAAATAAGTTCTATTTTTCTAAGCGTTGAGACTAAATGCAAATGTCGTGTGACTAGGGCCTCTCCTGGGGTAGACCGTTCGCTAGGTGTAAGTCTATCGATTTGACTCCACTTCGGGGACTTGTGCGTCGATGGGGATGAAATGATAATGATTACAAGACACCCAGTCCCTGAGCGGAGAAAATCTCCGACCCAGCCGGGAATCGACCCGGGCCCTTTTTTTGTGTGTGTGTTCGGTCGTTGCGGACGTCACAAGATATCCGGTCAAGTTCGTTTGTTGATCCTTCCACTCAGTTTTTTTTTTTTTTTTATTGCAGAGGCCAACCAGCTCTCTGAACGAACTCACTGAGCTACCGCGCCGGCACCACTCAGCCACTGTAGGCGGACTAGCGTTGAGACTAATGATGCATTATACAGCTTGAATTAAAAAAGTAGTCTTGCACATTTCATCAATGTGAAGTTTTCTTCGTCCTCCCGTCTTCCGTCTTTCACCTACGGAACTGGTGTTGTAAGCAAGACACTGGATTCGTGTTTCTGAGAACTTGATTTCAATTTTCCATGTGGGCATTCTTGTTTGGATCTGGCTTGACTTAACTAAACCGATTAAGAAGACTGCGGGATGGTTAATTAGAAAACGAACTGCCTGTGTCCTTCCTCATAATTATGCAACATGAGCACGTGCTTCCTCTTCAATGACCTACAACTACAGCCATTCTCCTCAAGCCAATTGGCGGTCTATGGTGGAAGTTAATCTTTGTGTTACTACCTGGTCCTTCCTTCCCTGTTCCAGTCGCGAATGGTGCGAATGAAGAATAATTGTCGGTAAACAGCCGTACCGGCTCCAGTTCCTCGAATTTTCTCGTTGAGGCCGTTTCGCGAAGCACATGTGTGAGGAACGAATATTTTGTCCGATGCTTTCCGGAACGCACTCTAGGAATTTCAGTAGCGATTCTCTCCCTGAAGCACAACGCCCCCATTGTAGTGTTGGCCGCTGGAGTTTGTTGTGCACATCCATAACGCAGTCGCACTTATTACAGAATCTCGAGACGAAATACGCCTCTCTTCGATGAATCTTGTCGGTCTTTTCTATTAATCCAGCGGACCCAGACATGAGCAGTATTCAGTAATCGGTCGATCTCTTGTGAGATTTCCTGAAATTCTTTCCTGTGAATCTGCCATCACCTTTTTCTACTACGCGGTCCAGCAAAGTTAATGTGACGGTGACTATCTTCGATGTCAACGTGCAGTAACGACTGGCAGACGTCAGGTGGTAGTACTAACGGTGGGGAGAGTGTAAAGTGTGTCGGTGTTTAGCGGAAAACAGTGTATTTGTCGTGGTAATGCGGAAATGGAGCGACTTTTCTGACGTCAGAAAGGGCATTATCGTTGGTTTTCCGGAGTGGATGGAAGCATTTTCGAAACAGCTAAGATCGCATGCCACCGTGGTTAAAATATACTATGCTTGGAAAAATGACTCGGCCCAAAACCGGGACAACTGTGGTGGCCCACGGGCAAAGGATAACAGCGGTGAAAGTTGGTGGCGAAGACGTGTGGGGGTAAACAGAAGCGCAACTGTAGAGCAACTGACCGCCCACGTGAAACTAGGGCAACAGTGCCTTCTCAACGACCATTCAGTGTTGCTGCATAAGGGCTTAGGGAGCTGGCGCCTGGGTCATGCACCAATGTTGACTGCTGGTCATCAGCAAAAAGGCTGGAATTAGCAAGCCAGTACCGTAACTGGATGTCCACAGTGTGGCTATAGGTGGCGCTTCTGGATGAATGAGATTCTACGCTCCATCCGACAGATGGCCGTTTGCGTTCATGGCTCTACAGCAATCGTTGGAAGGGTGCAGGCAGGAGAAGTAGGATTATGGTTTGGTGAACGTTTTCGGGGGAGTCCCTGGGTGACATTCTGGAAGGTACAATGGATCAACGCAAGTATGCATCTATGCCTGAGGATCATGTCACCCCTACATTCAGTTTGTTCTTCCCCAGCAAGATGGAATCTACCAGCAGGAGAATTCAATGTGTCACACAGCTCACTGTTTACTTGTGTGGGTGAGTTTACCGTGATACCCTGGCCACTAACTCTCCCGAACTTAAACGCAATAGAGAATCTGTTCGAGCACTCCATCGTGTTTTCGCGCTATGAGTCCTCAACCGTGAAACCTAGAGCAGCAGGATACAGCGTTGCCACTTTCTTACAGACAGCTACATAACCTGCGAACAGCCTTAAAGTGCTTCCTGCGTTATCTACTATATCATTTATGCATGTTCTGAACAGAAAGGTAGCTACAGTACTTCCTTTGTGTGCACCTGACATTGCCTTCACGAATGTCGAATTTGCTCTGTTAAGAGATACATGCTGAGTTCCGTCAGCAAAGAAGTCATGTAATCATCAGTACTTCAGTACTTCCACACTAAAAAACTAACACCACAACGCCTATAAAATTGGAACTGCACTGCAAATATTACACAGAATACCGACATGGTACACTATGAATATGCTTGAAGAGTAGGAGATATATATATACGTACAAAATTATATCCTGAACACATACTAAACGAACATATACACATTAAATATAAATACAATCTGGGCAACTTTATTCACATATGGAGCACGAAAAGGGATAGTACATACGAACAACAAAACATACTCAGACCAAAGATATTATTCACGGCAAATTCCAGTCATTGATATGTAACATTATTGTTCCTTAACTAACTATGTAAACACATACACTCGGTGATCAAAAGTATCCAGCCACCTGGCTGAAAATGACTTACAAGTTCGTAAACCCACCATCAGTAATGCTGGGATTCAATATGGTGCTGGTCCACCCTTAGTCTTGATGATACCTTCCACTCTCGCAGGCACAGGTTCAATCAGGTGCTGGAAGGTAGCCCATTCTTCACGGAGTGCTGCATTGAGGAGAGGTATCGATGTCGGTCGGTGAGGCCTGTTACGAAGTTGGCGTTCCAAAACATTCTAAAGGTGTTCTATAGGTTTCAGGTCAGGGCTCTGTGCATGCCATTCCATTACAGGGATGTTATTGTCACGTAACCACTCTGTCACAGGCCGTGCATTATGTATCGTACCCGCACAACAGTCTACAAAACCTTAGAAAACATTGAACTTACAACAACATCAGGAGACAAGAAAAATCGCATTCCAGCGAAGAGTGTTGCAGCCCACGCTCTCGTCGATGGACCTTGTGTATATCTTGGATGTGCTCTTAATTTTAACTTTGATATAAACGACAGTTTCTCACATGGAAATAGATGGTTCACCATTGCCGTAGGAAGAGATGGTAGTGGAGTTACTAGTGTACCTGGTCTTGAAAGTTTTAAAGATAGAGATGTAATTGCCTATCGTACCTATCATATGTTTGAAATTGGTAGTAAAGATTTTGGAAAGTCAGCTTATGACTCAACATCCCCTCTTGTCTTGTATACTCGTAGCAAAAGAAAGTAGTGTTGAAAGATGCAACCGCCATCCCCGAGTTGCTCTTCAACAGTGAGAAACAAGATGGTGCTTAAAACATCAATGTAGGCCTGTGCTGTGATAGTGCCACGCAAAACAGCAAGGGATACAAGCCCCCTAAATGAAAATCAAGATCACACCATAACACCACGGCCTCCGAATTTTACTGTTGGCACTACACACACTGGCAGATGATATTCACAGGGCATTCGCCATACCCACACCTTGCCACTGGATCGCCACATTGTCTACCGTGATTCGTTACTCCACACAACGTTTATCCACTGTTCAATCGTCCAATGTCCATGCTCCTTACACCTAGCGAGGCATCGTTTGGCATTAACCGGCATGATATGTGGCTTATGAGCAGCCTCTCGACCATGATATTTCAAGTTTTCGCACCTCCTGCCTATGGGTGATAGTACTTTCATTGGATCCTATGTGATGGTCTTGATAGATGTCTGCCTATTCCACATTACAACCGTGTTCAACCTTCGGTGGTCTTTGTCAGTCAACAGACGAGGTCGACCTGTAAGCTTTTGTGCTGTACGTGTCTCTTCACGTTTCCACTGCACTATCACATCGGAGACCAGTGGAACTTGGGATGCTTAGGAGTGTGTAAATCTCGCGTTCAGACATATGACAAAAGTGACACCCAATCACATGACAACGTTCGAAGTACGTGAGTTCCGTGGAGCGCCCCATTCTTCTATGTCACGATATCTAATGACTACTGAGGCAGCTGATATGGATTACCCTGCAGTAGGTGGCAGCACAATGAACCTAAAGTGGAAAACGTACGTTTTTGGGAGTGTCTGTATACTTTTGATCACGTAGTGTAGCATCAGTGTAAACGAACTGTCAAGTAAGTGTAAAATCCTACTTTATAGTAAATGAACTTTCAAATAACTGACAGAACGTACTCCAGACTTTTATAATTAGTACAGGTGATTGATCTCAGCGAACTAGACAATGATAATTTATCATAGAACCAATATTGATGGCCACTAGCTCAACGTTAGTGGCATTCCGTGCTCAGCTGTGCCATCAGCACCGGGTAATATCTGGTACCTTTGCTAAGGCGTAAGCTGTTAGCCTTGCACCCAGCCCTCACTTACACCCTCTGCCCAGAGTTACGTGAACACAACTGCGCCCGCAACTCACTGTGGAGTGGAGACAGATCTCGCGTTGTTGCGTATCGGAAGACGCAGTGACAAAGTGGTTAGCAGGATATTCCAAAGACACCAAAGATCGTCACAGCTATCGCCACGGGCGCTCTCATTGTCACTGCAGGTCAGGTTTCAGCAACAGAATGTCGACTGTGGCCAACACAGCAGCTCCAGACAGTGGCCAACACAGCAGCTCCAGACAGTGGCCAACACAGCAGCTCGAGACAGTGGCCAATACAGCAGCTCCAGACGGTGGCCAACACAGCAGCTCCAGACAGTGGCCAACACAGCTGCTCCAGACAGTGGCCAGTACTTGACCCTGCACACAAGCCCAGTCCCCATTCACATCGCACTGCGTATAAAACCTTAAAAAATTCAAAAGTAACTGTCAGGACTAATTGAGAAGGAACTAACCGACTTCAAGAGATAAAATCACTCGACTGTGGCGCTGCTGAAGGTGGGATGCAAACAGAATGTAAACGTAAACAAACACTAATATATGCTCTGCAGAGTCCTCACTACACATTAAGGTCGCAATGTTCGCAAACTTCTAAAAACATTACGCTACCATAAAGTGATACATCAACGATTACTTTTAGCTGGAAGTCATTTCATACTAAAATGAATGAACGAAAAATAGTATACGAGCTCTTACAAAGTGGACATAGACACTAGACAACCCAGATAGTACAAGTTCACAGCAGCTATTGAGAAAACAAATGAACTAAAGGCTGCACCCAAACACCAAATACTGCTTCTCGTAACCCCCCTACCTCGGGTGGCAGGAGCTAGACATCGTCAAAGACGAGACGTGAATCCCTGTAGTTTCATCCATTCTTCCGTCTTCCTCTCTCCTGCCAAGCAGAATCGCCTGTCATTTGTTGCAGAAATACGGTTTATTCCTCGTGTTTTGTGGTCTCAGTTCACATATAGAGGTAAACAATTTTTTTTTTTAGTCATCTTTCTTCTAACTGGTTTGATGCAGCCCCACTACGAATTCCTCTCCTTTGCGTCATCTCAGATCATCACTTGCAACCTACGTCCTCAGATACTTGCTGGATGTATTCCAATCTCTGTTTTCCTCTACAATTTTCACCCTCTACAGCTTCCTCCAGTACCACGAAAATTATTCCCAGATGTCTTAACAGATGTTCAATCTATCTATCCCTTCTCCTTATCAGTGATTTCCTCCTACTCCCCGTTTCTCTCCGATTGTGGACAGAAACCTCTCATTCCTCACCGTATCAATCCACCTAGTATTCAACGTACGTCCATAGCACCACATCTAAAAAGCTTCGATTCTCTTCTGTTCCGGTTTTCCCACAGTCCACGTTTCACTACCATACAATACTGTGCTCCAAACGAACTTTCTCTGAAATTTATTCCTCGAACTAAGGCTTACGTTTGATATTATTAGGGCCCTATTAGCCAGGAATGTCCTTTTTGCCAGTGCTAGTCTGCTTGTGATGCCTCCTTGCTCCGTTTGTCACTGATTATTTTGATGCCCGAATAGTAGAATTCCTTAACTTTATCCACTTGTTGACCATCAGTCCAGATGTTAAGTTTCTCGCTGTTATCATTTCTGCTGCTTCTGATTACTTTCGTTTTTACACGATGTACTCTCAGTCCATATTCTGTACACATCAGACTGCTCATTCCATTCAACCGGTCATGTAATTCTTCCACACTTTCACTCAGCGTAGCAATGTCATCAGCGAATATCACACTAAAATAATTTGGGACCACTCCGTACAAAGGAAAAGTAAAGTAAATTTTAACAAATGTTTCGATTTTCATAATGAACCAAAATTTTCCGTTAACACTAGGCACCTTATGAAGCGTATGTTTAGCTGTTATTGTCTGGTCTGGTTCTATACACACATTACAAACACGAAACTGCCAATATCTGTCGAAACACCAGAGAAAATGCCCGTAGTCGCTTTTAAGAAATACACTCGTTCCCGGATAAGTATTATGTCTGCCACTAAACAAAATTTTAGTTTTCAAATGACTGTCCCTCAGTGTGTAAAAACAGTACCCTTATAAGATCGCTTTGGTGTCCGTCTTTCCTCCTATCCGTCGGCCTATTAAGAACCCTTGCTCTCAGGAGCAGGTAGACGTACTCAAGTTCAAATTGATGTCCCATATTAAAAACTCCTTCCTGGCCAGTGTAAAAAATTTTAAGCTTCTAAGTCGAGCCAAGCAAGAGATAGCCCATTTACATCGAGGTGACAAAAGCCGTCGGATAGCGATACAAACGTATACAGTTGGCGATAGTATCGGGTACATAGGGTATAAAAGAGCAGTGCACTGCTGGATGTGTCATTTGTACTCATGTGATTCGTGTGAAAAAGTTTCAGATGTGATTATGGCAACTTGGCGGCAATTAACGGACTTTGAAGGCGGAATGATAGTCGGAGCTAGAAGCATGGGACGACCCATCTCGGAAATCGTTAGAGAATTCTGTATTCCGAGATCCACAATGTCAAGATCGTGTCGAGAATATCCAATTTCAGGCGTTAGGCCACCTCTCACAACGGACAGCGAAGTGGTTGACGGCCCTGCTTAATGACCGAGAGCAGTAGTGTTTGGATATAGTTGTCATTTCTAATAGACAAACTAAAGTGTGTGAAAAAGCCGATGAAATCAATGTGGATCATACGAAGAACGTATCCGTTAGGATGGTAGCAGACGACCGACGTGAGTGACTTTGCTAGCAGTGCCTCTCCTTGACTCTTGACCATATCTGTTGGACACTAGACGACTGGAGATCCATGGCCGGGTCGGATGAGTCCTCATTTTGGTTGCTAAGAGCTGTGTTACGGTTGGAGTGTGTCGCCGACCACTAGAAGCCATGGACCCAAGTTGCCAACAAGTCAATGTGGAAGCCGTGGTCGCTCCATAATGGTGTGGGCTGTGTTTACTTGGAATGGAATGGGTTCTCTGGTCAAACTGAAGCTACCCTTGCTAGGAAATGCTTATGTTTAGCTACTTGGAGAACATATGCAGCTATTCATGTACTTCATGTTAACAAAGTGCGATGGAAATTTTATGGATGACAATACTCCATGTCAGGTGACCACAATTGTTCGCAATTGGTGTGAAGAACTTTCTCGGCAATTCGAGCAAATGATTTGGCCAGTAGCCCAACATGAATCCCATCGAACATTTTTGGGACAGAATCGAATGGTTAGTTCGTGGGCAGAATCATACCCCGGCAGTACTTTCACAACTATGGACCGCTATAGAGGCATTATGGCGCAACATTTCTGGAGGGGACTTCCATCGACATGCTGAGTAGATGCCAAGTCGAGTTGCCGCACTACGTCGGGCAAAAGGAGGTCCGACGCCATATTACGAGATACCTTACAACTTCCGTTACCTCAGTGTAATGATCTGCCGCTAAACAAAATATTAATTCTTATCTACACCACTGTGGGCGACGAGGGATATACTGCCTAGGTCATGAGTTTAAATCTTGCAGAAGGGCTATCTCATTATATCTGGATGATGAAACAGTCAGCATAGATGAAGAGAGAGACAAGAAAATTTCCTGGATGTATCACGTTGAAGATCTCGTTCTGAAACTTGGCGCTCCGGTTACCCCTTTAAGAAATAGCTCTATTGGAACGGAAAATACTGACAATCTTTTCTGTTATCTCCTCATGCGTCGTATAGTGGGGCAACTCTGCACTCACAAGTAATATTCTTAACGCTGAAGAAGCAATAGTTGGAGAATATCACACCGGGCTCTCAGAATTCCAACCCAGGCATTGTAGTGCAAAAATTCGTTAATGGGATTTGTAGATAATAACATCGATTTGTTTGTATGTAACTGTTGCAACTGTTCAGCGAATACGAATGCTATACAGAAATATATGCAGATCTCTCTTTTCCTGTGCCATATCGGCTTATGTCAACAATGACTATACACTGACGTGAGGAAAGTCATATGTACATATGCACATGGCAGTAGTTTCGCATACATAAGATACAAAAGAGCAGTGCACTGCTGGATGTGTCATTTGTACTCAGGTGATTCATGTTCGCAGATTTCCGACGTGATTACGCCAGCTCGACGGCAGTTAACAGCCTTTGAACGCAGAATGGTACTTGGATCTATGCGTACGGGCCATTCCATTTTGGAAATCGTTAGGGGATTCAATATTCCGAGACCAACAGTGACAAGGGTGTGGTGAGAAGACCAAATATCAGGCATTACCTCACACCACGGACAACACAGCTTGTACATCACAGGTAAAGTTCAGATGGAGTCCACGAAAAACATTTGGACCTCCAATCAATTGCTGTTTATTAAACTGACCAGCCAAGTCAATTTCAATCGCCTTCAAACTGCGATACACTGGTACACTGCGCCGCCAGCGACGACGGTAACCACGTCGCAGAGGCATTGCTGTGGCACGTTAACACAAGGCTGCCGGGAAACACGGGCCCTACTATTACTAGGCCCGTTTTGTGCTAAAATTCACTTCCGGTCGGGCGATAAGGCGCGCTGTCGCTGTGCGAGCGCGTGGCGACCGGGAGTTGTGGTTGCGATAAGCGCTACTGGGGTCCAGCTGCGCCGCAGCACGGAGCGTCATTCGCTCTGCGAACGTCGAGGAGTGCGGACGCATAGCTCCGTGTGTCTCGCTGGGTGTGGGCTTGCTACGTGCACTTGTGTTAACGTGCCACAGCAATGCCTCTGCGACGTGGTTACCGTCGTCGCTGGCGGCGCAATGTACCAGTGTATCGCAGTTTGAAGGCGATTGATATTCACTTGGCTGGGCAGTTTAATAAACAGCAATTGATTGGAGGTCCAAATGGTTTTCGTGGACTCCATCTGAACTTTACCTGTGATGTACAAGCAGTGTTTGGAGGTAGTAGCTGGTTGACACTTGCTGTTGTGTCACGTAACGACCGAGAGCATCGGCGTTTACGTAGGGTTAGCAGTGCTGATAGACAGGCAGCACTGAGTGAGATAACGGCAAAAATCAATGTGGGACACACGACGAACGTATCTGGTAGGACAGTGCGATGATATTTGGCGTTCATGGGCTGTGGCAGCAGAGGACAGACGCCAGTGTCTTATCTATCGCCGAGCCACAATTGTTCAAGATCAAAGTCATCCTCTACATGGGTACCAGGTGGTACCAAAACGATTTAAGTCAAGCAATAGTTTTCTACAATCAACCGAACCTCTCCCTGATCCACCAAAAACTCACAGAAAAAGACTTTGGCAGGAACAACAAGGATCTCCTAACGATTCTGAGGAAGTGCTGCAACCAGGTGCTGAATTTGAGTGGAAGAGATGGAAAACCCTGAACAGGCTGCGTGTATGAATAGGCAGATGTAACAAAACTCTGCACAAGTGGGGAATTAGTAAAAGTGCTTTGCGTCCGTGTGGGAACATCCAGACAACGAACCGCCTGCTTCAATGTCCGCTAGTAAACCATCCAACAGCGTGCGTTGCCCAAGACCTGATGGCGTGCAGTGAAACAGCGAGGGCATATGTGGACTTCTGGAGGAATGAGATATTACGCAAAGACTGCATTTACTTTTTTGTACTATATATAATGTTCCACGTATTTTATTTCATAAACTAGTATTGTAATACTGTAAATTTTATAGAGGACTAATTATTCTATAATGTGAGAATTTATTGTATATTGTTTGTAGTACGCATACGAAATATTTATATCGTACTGCATCTGCAGCTGCAATTTGAACAGCAGCTGACACCACAGTGACACAACGAACTGTTAGAAATCGGTTACTTTAAGGACAATTTCGAGCTAGGCGTCTTGTAGCGTGCAGTCCACTGTCTACAAACCACCGCCATTTGCGACTTCAGTGCTGACAAGCAAGAGCTCATCTGAGGGCAGAATGGAGGTCCTCACGAATTGAACAGAGCAATGAGTAAACATGGGAAAACAGAATACCTTACATCATCAGGAGATTTGAATGCCCAAGAGCGTAAAATAAGGGTTAAAAATCTAACAGGTACTTTCGGTGAAGGTACTTTAAACGACAATGGAGAGAAGCTGAGACAGTTTGCCGCATTTGACAAGTTATGGTTAGCAAATACTTTCTTTAGAAAAGAATGACGTCGACAAGTTTACTTCCTGTGGAAGGTCCCATAGATCACTAATTGACTGTGACACTACGAATAAAATATTTTAATCCCAAGTAAAGGATGTAAGAGTTTATCGGGGAAGTGATATATCAACGGATCATTATTGTCTAATATCAAAAATAAGGAGGAAGAAAACGAAGAGCTAAGAAAGAGCGTATGGAGAAGTGTTTAAAATGTGCCTATTAAAAAAAGAGAATAACATTTCTTTACATCAAATACGGTTCTCTGCTCCATACAGGAACAAGAAATTATCCAAGATATGAGAAAAAGAACTGGATAACATTATACAAGCTGTGACTATAGGCTCCTCTGCTGATCAGACTATAACATGAGCAGATTTCTTGATTAGACAAGTTATAAGAATTATAGCTAAAGAACTGTCAGAGAAAAAAAAGGACTCGAATAAAAAAGGATTAGGGATATGTAAATAAGAAACTGCAAATGTAACAAGACAAGAGAAATCAGCTAATACACAAGCATTACAACAACAAACGGACGAAGAAAAAGACGCATAAAGGGATGAACCAAGTGAAGCGACAAATATTGTAAGGAAAGTTTACCAAGATTCTTGTGACAAATTTATAAGCACCGTTGAAGATAATATACTTGGGAGACATATGATGGCCTATAACGTTGTTAAGCATCTAGGTAGTGAAAAATGGATGTAGCAAATATAGATGAAATTGAAGAAGAACACTGGATAAGGCTTTATAGAGATTTGTGTTCTAACGCCTCCCTGGGAAAAGAAGAAGAAAACAACGAACCTGTTTATTTAAATGTAGATCCCATTACCTTTAGAAAAAAAAACAGAATTAAATTAAATAAAGAGTAGGAACTTTACAGGAAAAGATGAACTATTTGCAGAAGTATGGAGATACGAGAGCCGAATTCCAAGTCAAATATTTCTGGATATAATTAATAGATGTTGAAATGGATGTCGTACTCCTAGGTCCTGGTCACCGTATTAAAAACAGGTTGCCAGAAACAGGTATGAAAATTATAACTGAAAAAGTGTTTTCAATACAAGGTATAAAATAGATGCAATAAAATTGTTCAAATGTGTGTGAATTCCTAAGGGACCAAACTGATGAGATCATCGATTCTTAGACTTACAAACAACTTTAACTAACTTATGCTAAGAACGACACACATACCCATGCCCGAAGAAGGACTCGAACCTCCACCTCCGGCGGGAGGAGCCACGCAGTCCGTGACACGGTGCCTCAAACCACGCGGCCACTCCTCTTGTCAAAATATATGCAATAGTATTAACTAAAAGAGTACGAGCTGCAGTACATATTTTATTACTAGATGAACAGATCAGTTTTAGAAAAGGATGGTCCTGTAAAGATACCACTTTCACGTTTGAGCAGATGAAGGGAATATAATTCTGAAACTCGTACAGCTCTTCTTCATTACGGACTAGCCGGCGGGAATGGCCGTGCGTTCCTAGGCGCTACAGTCTGGTATCAAGCGACCGCTACGGTCGCAGTTTCGAATCGTGCATCGGGCATGGATGTGTGATGTCCTTAGGTTAGTTAGGTTTAATTAGTTCTAAGTTCTAGGGGACTGATGACCTCAGAAGTTAAGTCGCATAGTGTTCAGAGCCATTTGAACCATTGCGAAATAGCATTCAACTAAGTAAGTAGTAAAAAATTATGGGCAATCAGGATACCGAAACCAGCTAATTAAGGGTAGTAGCATATCCTCGTTAGAAAAGGGATGTATAAAATTAAAGGAGGCATATGTATTGCACCAAATTTTACAGTTCAGATGAAGCTACACTACTGGCCATTAAAATTGCTACACCAGGAAGAAATGGAGACGGTAAACGGGTATTCATTGGACAAATATATTATACTAGAACTAACATGTGATAACATTTTCACGCCATTTGGGTGCATAGATCCTGAGAAATCAGTACCCAGAACAACCACCTCTGGCCGCAATAATGGCCTTGATACACACAGGTGTTGAGTCAAACAGATCTTAGATGGCGCGTACAGGTACAGCTGCCCATGCAGCTTCAACACGATATCACAGTTAATCAAGAGTAGTGACTGGCGTATTGTGACGAGCCAGTTGCTCGTCCATCATTGACCAGACGTTTTCAGTCGGTGAGAGATCAGGAGAATGTGCTGGCAGTCGAACATTTTCTGTATCCAGAAAGGCCCGTACAGGACCTGCAACATGCGGTCGTGCATTATCCTGCTGATGTGTAGGGTCTCTCAGGGATCGAATGAAGGGTAGAGGCACTGGTCGTAACACATCTGAAATGTATCGTCCATTGTTCAGAGTGCCGTCAATGAGAACAAGAGGTGACCGAGACGTGTAACCAATGGCACCCCATACCATCACGCCGAGTGATACGCCAGTATGGCGATGGCGAATACACTCAATGTCGCGATACGATAAACCGCAATCTCGATAGCCTACAATCAGACCTTTATCAAAGTCGGAAACATTATGGTAGGCATTTCTCTTTCTTACATGAGGCATCACAACAACGTTTCACCACGCAACGCCGGTCTACTGCTGTTTGTGTATGAGAAATCGGTTGGAAACTTTCCTCATGTCAGCAGGTTGTAGGTGTCGCCACTGGCGCCAACCTGGTGTAAATGCTCAGAGAAGCTAATCATTTGCATATCACATCATTGTCTTTCTGTCGATTAAATTTCGCATCTGTAGCATGTCATCTTCTTGGTGTAGCAATTTTAATGGCCAGTAGTGTATTTTTCGATGCTCATATTATTAGAAACAAAGCAGAACACGAGTTCCAATGATCAGTATAGATGTTACAGTAGTTATGAGAGAATTATAGTTTTAAAATCTCCACAGAAAACAAAAACAATGACCTTCAATTTTAAATGTACTCTTAGAACCAAAATTGTAATCTCTGCCACTTCTTTAGAATAAGTGATGGGTTTTCATTAGTTAGAAAATCACTTATAAATATAACAAAAGCTTTAGAAGTAAATTACCTTAGTCCCGACAAAAGTGTAGTAGCATAAATAGAAGTATAAAAATTAAACCCAGAAAAGAAAAAAGGAAGTTCTGCAATGTAATGGCTGTGTCGGTCTTCGTCCATGGATCTGAAACATGGGAGGTAACAAAAGCCGATAATAAAGTTACAAGCTGCTGAAATGAGAGCCTTATGAACAGTTAAGGACATATCATTTCAGATAAAACTCGGAACGAAAAAATGAGGGAAAAGCTAGGAATAGACTCTTTGGAAGAAAAAATGGTATATAGTGTTCGACCTCATACACACGTCAAGGAGAGGTGGGTTACAGTCTGGTGTGGCAACTATAGTCCTAGGATATCTTGACACGAACAGAAATGATAAGCAAGCAAATTAAGAGAACAAACAGAAGATTTATTTAACTTTTGTCTCACCAAGCTTATGATGCACCAAAAATCAGAGTCCAGCTGTTAATGTCAACAACGAACAGTCTCCCTAAGGTAAGTTCGAACTATGATGTCATGAATTGCTTCCGGATGAGAGCAGGTTTACCAGCTGCCGCCGGCCATCCTACATAGCGGCGGCAGAGGGCGCTCGTAGTACAGAGCATCTGGATGTCGGGCCAGCAAGTGCGCACCATTGGGTCCGCCAGATTCTGCTCGTCCGCTATCGGCGTCGGACGGAATCACGCAATTCTGTTGCTAACCTTGGTACACCGTCGAATGACATCGATGTATGACACCATATCGGAAACCATAAAAATGATTGGAGACAGCATGTCTACATAATACAGAATGAGAACTTCCAAAGAAGAAGGTTGTAATATACTTGTAAGGTAACGAGACACCTGGTAGGACCAAGGAACGATGACAAGATATGTTTTGAAAATCAACAGGCAACACTGCCTAATCCACAGAGTGTGGAAGAATGTGAAGACATTTAAAAAAGTTGTTTACACATCGATATGATTCCAACGTCTTCCGTCCTAGAATTCAGCATCCAGTAAATATTTAGGTGGTATTCGAAGGCATCATTATTTGAACACTTCCAGTAGATAAATAAAAATGTAACTGTTGAACCTCTCAACAAAGCATACAGGGTGGTCAGAAAGAGTCGGTAAAGCTTCTAAGGTTAGAGCAGAGGACTTTGTGCTCAGAAATAATTGATAAGAAAGAAATTCTATACGTTGCACTGTTTCCGAGTTATTTATCGTAGAAGCGGCAACGTCGGAAAACTTGTTCTTCGTTTGGTTTCTCCAAACCAAACAAACGAAGCTTACGGTCAGCTACCACAAATTTATCACTTACGAAAATGGCACATTTTAACCAGTAGTGATTATCTGGAAAAGTGGTAGCTCGACGAACCATCAATGTGTCTACATTACCGCATTTTAGAGCGAGCAACTCCTTAAATTTGCTCGCGCAGCGACCTGATTGGCTAACTACAATGCAAAATATCTAGGAAACGGCGGTACATGTCGAACTGCCACTTTGTTTTTCTATTCTTGCAGTTATTCTCTGAAAAAGATCCCTTGCAACACCCACACAAGCTTTCCGGATTGTTTCTGACCACCTTGTATTAGTTCAAATATTTCCTCGTGACACATTCCATTTATTCCGTATATGCGTACTTAATAACAATATGTGATTTGGTACTCATATTACGTCAGATATCTAATTTTGAAGTAATTTCTTTCTGTTAGTAATTTATTTCATCCTCAGCCCCGCAGATTGTGAGACGTCTGTTTCACAGTAAAGTGGCATTAGCTAACGTGGTTTCAAGGAATCCCAGAGAAATATAAGATGAAAGGAACGAATAGGCCTGGACTGCCACGTCATGTGCACGGCGAGTAAACGTGCTCCGGCAGACTCTGCCGCCGATGACAGCCACTTGCAACATGGCAGCCGGGAATAACTTGGTTTGCTCGCACACTGCCGCCTTACGCTGGTCCTTTTTTCCCTGAGACCCGTCAGCTCTCGCGCGAAGTGCTGTCACTCGGCATCAGCACTAGCAAGGCGCGAATGCGGAATTTTCAGAGAAGAACTCTTACTGCACTGCAACGGCTCGTAAATTTGACGAGAAGTGCGGAAGCTGATCACGTTGTGAGGTCGGATGGCATCAAAGTCCTCCAATCGTCAATAAGATTTAGGGATGATGTAGAAATTCTGAATTGTGATTGTCGGGAAACCGGTTTTGCGAATGAATCGCGATCACTTTCTTTTAACGTTGGTTATTGTTTCGAAACGGTGGAAGGATAGCTCTGAGATTCTGTTAGACTTAAGCTTCAAGTCTGTCTGTGATCTGTGTTCATGTAGATTCATAGTGTGAACATGCTAACAAAACATAAAGTATAAACTTCACAAGGGAGTGTTATCATTTTGTTTTAATGTGACAGCACATATCTGTTGCGTGAAGGCTACTTGTATAATTCGCACTGTAAATGATCAACAAGATTTATTTCACAGAGTTCATTGGAGCTGACATACTTATTTATGAAATTGTCATTAAAAGTGAAACGGACATAAATGTGAACCTGATTCAGTTTAGTAGGGTACATATTAATGATAAGAGGAAAATCCTGCTGTAGTACTTAAAATGTTTGGATGCAGTATTACTAATGTCCTTTTCGACACAGTCAAGTCATTTAAATAGCTGTGAGTAACGTTGCGGAGCGCTATGAGGTGGAATGAGCATGTGAGAACTTTGGTAAGGAAGGCGATTGGTTGACTTCAGTTTACTGCGAGAATTTTAGGAAAGAGTGGTCCACACGTAAAGAAGACCGCAATTAGACGACGGTATGACCTATTCTTTAGTACTGCTTAAGTGTTTGGGATACGTACCAGGTCTGATTCAAGGAAGACATCTAAGCAATTACCGAGCGAGATGGCGCAGTGGTTAGCACACTGGACTCGCATTCGGGAGGATGACGGTTCAATCCCGTCTCCAGCCATCCTGATTTAGGTTTTCCGCGATTTCCCTAAATCGTTTCAGGCAAATGCCGGGATGGTTCCTTTGAAAGGGCACGGCCGATTTCCTTCCCAATCCTTTCCTAACCCGAGCTTGCGCTCCGTCTCTAATGACCTCTAATGACAGCATGGATGTGTGGGTAGGATCATTTTGATGCAAGATGGCGCTCCTCCGTGTATTGCACACCCAACGAAGCGGTTGCTGCAGAGGCATTCCAGAAATGCTAAAATTATCAGTTGTCATTTCCCTATAGCCTCTCCGTACACACCATCTGATCTCAATCCGTTCGACTTCTGGCTGCGGAGTTAGCAGGAAGAGGTTGTGTTCGGAGCTCCAATTACGAACGTAGCTGAACTGAAGGTACTCATTGGGCAACGCAATTTGAACGTGACCCATAAGGCTATACGATCTGTTGTGGAACACACTGTTTCTCGATTTCAGCTTGACGGTGGAGAACATACTGAAGGTGTCCTGCGCCTGTATCACGACAGCAACCGACGTTATTTTGCTTTTTATGCAGTTTTTGGCCCCAGGACAATTAAAAACCGATGCAATTTTGCTTTTTATGCGGATTTTGGCCTCAACATGTAAGTGTTACGAGATTCTTCTGGAACTCAAATGGTAATCCCTGGAGGGAAGGCGACGTTCTTTTCGAGAAACACTATTCAGAAATTTTTGAGAACCGGCCTTTTAAGCTGACTGACTAACAGTTCGTTGTCATGAAGACCACGAAGACAAGATATGAGAAATTCTCATACGGGAGTATGTAGAAAATAGTTTTTCCCTCGTTCTGTTTGCGAGCGGAACAGGAAAGGAATCGACAGGTTGTCATACAGGATGCAATGTTTTGTGGTTCCAGGCTGTATGAGAAGAGGATGATGTGATAGCTTGTTGGCCAGTTTCCTGTCACTGCAACGCAAAGTGCACACTTGGTTAAAATCACTTTATTACACGAACCAATTGAGTACCTAACTTCAAACATGTCTAAAGTTCTATGATTAACAGCAATCAACCAATATGTATTAATTCTTGAATCTTGTCCGCGTCCATATCACAACTATATTCAATGACTAACGTTCCCTCACAGCTAGCTAAGGTGCGAGGCCACGACTATCACTGTGGAAGACTACAGCACAGTTCGACGCACTGAGGTCCAATGCGAACGGAGTCCCGATGCGACGTACGGAGATTGAGGGATTGAGACAGCAAGGTCGGCGGCGTTAGCCTGTATGCACGCTGCCCATGGGGCTTTATCGACATGTAGCCTGGGGGCATGTCTTGGTCTCTTGCCATAGGCGTGCCAAGTTCAACGCCTACTACACAATGTTTCCTCGTTCCGATCGGTGTGTTGGCGATGGCGTACACCAGTACACAGGGTACCTTCCGCTGTGGCACTTTACAGTGGCTTGTGGAGTATCTACATAAGTGCATAAAATAGTAGATATCAGTTTCTTTGCTCACACAGCCCAAAGAAAAAATATAAACTAGGAACATAGATAACGATAAAGTATAAAACACAGTAGTTGCTATGTCTCTGTAACATGAATGCTAAAGACAAGTCTAACAAGTTGAAAGCATCAGATGTGAAAGGTAGAGCAGCAGTGTATGCAAGATAAGAGAGTGAAAATAACTGCAGGGTGTAAGGAAGTACCAGGAAATTACGTAGAGCAAGAGGTCTTACATCAAATTGCACTCATAAATCGAATTGCATAGATAATAGATAGTAGATAATTAAAAACACTCGGAATTTCTATACCCGTGGTGTAGAGATCCGACACGGCTGTCTCCTCACTGAAAAAAATTGAGTGAATTACTCAACGTGAGCTTAAAGGGATGTCTTGCGATGTCCGTTCCTACCAAATACCGAGAATAGGGAAAAAAAAGAAAAAAAAAGCGAGGGTGGCGTCTTCGACTAATATCAAAGTTAGTAATTAAATACAAAGCAGGCAACTAGTTGAAATAAATCGTGGTTGTATTTAATCTTTGATCATATTTTTAATGGATTTGAACCCGTCTTCTTCAGAAATACACGTAAGGAAAGTTTCATATGTGAAATTCAGAAATAAAACTAATTTTGGCTATTCATAGCTGCCAAGTGGTGATTCTAGGACCAACATATTTAATAATGTATACAATGACGCAGGCTGACAGCCTATTTTCTGTGGACAAATGTCAGAACGCTTCATTATTTGGTGTTTTACCAATGTAAAATTTTAATTAAATGTGTTTTTGAAGAAGACAGGTTTCGATCCATGGAAAGCATGGTCATATGCTAAATAAAACGACCTTTTGTTGCAGTTGTTTAGCTACTTTGGATTCATTTACAGATATCTTACCGTTGCTGAAGTGCTTCAATAAAAATCAAAATGTTCTCGGTCCAATGTTCGAACCGGGCCACTGTTTAAAATATGTGTAAAAATCATCAGCAATGACAGCCAAAGACTTCTGGCATATGAAGTCATCATCGTCCTGCTTTGTTAGTGAGGGTTACGGAGCAGACGCAAGTTCGGGGCACTCTCTTGTCACTGGAGTGCTAAACTGCCTTTAAAAGGCACAAGATTCCACAATGATCAAAGGCTTGAGGATACAGAAGGCAGTGGACGGAAACCACTGCATTAAAGGACCACTAGGTGTATCGACAGTACATGTTGCCTATAATTGCCAAAATCCATTGGAAACAGATTCCGGATTAGTCCCCAGATCGGATCTCTAGGTGAGGTCTGCCCATATGGAGGTGACCCTGAGCAAAAGATAGTGTAGCCAACAACAGGATAACATTCTGCGAGTCAGAGCATACAATGTCAGTAATTTTAACATAGTGGGAATGGTAGAAAACCTGAAGCGGGTAATGCAAAGGCTTGATCTAGGTATAGTGATGGTCCGTGAAGTTAATAGAAAGAAGGCGAGGATTTCTGGTCAGACGAGTATAGGGTAATATCAACAGCAGCAGGAAATGATGTAATGCGAAAAGGATTCGTTGCTAATAGTGCTGTATGACTTCGTGCACAATATTAAGGAGAGATGGGTTGCAGTGGGGTGTGACAGCTGTTGTCGTAGGAAAGCTGGACAGGTCAAGAAATGATTAGCGGGCAAATTAACACCACAAACATAAGATTTACTTAACTTGTATTTCTCCAAATGTACGAAGAACAATTAATGCTGCAACAAGAAATAGAGTGCAGCAAATATAACAGCAGGAACGATGGAATGGAGCTACGACTATGTGGTTTCTGCGTAGCATCCCATAGCGAAGTGACCCAGAGGGCGAGTGGACTGTGCGGCTGCCGCTGTTCCTCCCATATTGCAGCGGGAAAGGATGCCCGAAATACAGAGGTGGAGGTGTGGCGCACTGAATGCAAACCACTGGGTCTCCCACATCCCGTGCGACAACTATCGCCATCGAAGAGCAGTCTGCAGTTCTGTTGCCAATGTAATGACGCCCATGGGGTGATATCGATATGTGATACCATAAATAGGAAATTAGGACAGAGAATGAGCTACAGGGAATAATTCAGTGATAAGACCTCATCACATTCGACAGCAAACCATAGCCGATAACGATCGTTCAATATACATCTTGACACTGGAAAAAGATCTGGGTACACTGATAGCCAGAAAATTATGATCACTGGCTTGCGGTAGACGTAAAATCGCCAGGCGAAAGCAGCGTCATCTGGCGAGTAATGACTACTAGGAAGACACACACACACGATGCATATACACTGTTGGCCACTGAAATTGCTACACCACGAAGATGACGTGCTACAGACGAGAAATTTAACCGACAGGAAGATGATGCTATGATATGCAAATGATTAGCTTTTCAGAGCATTCACACAAGGTTGGGCCGGTGGCGACACCTACAACGTGCTGACATGAGGAACGTTTCCAACCGATTTCTCATACACACACAGCAGTTGACCGGCGTTGCCTGGTGGAACGTTGTTGTGATGTCTCGTGTAAGGAGGAGAAATGCGTACCATCACGTTTCGGACTTTGATAAACGTCGGATTATAGCCTATCGCGATAGCGGTTTATCGTATCACGACATTGCTGCTCGCATTGGTCGAGATCCAATGACTCTTACCAGCATATGGAATTGGTGGGTTCAGGGGGCTATCACGGAACGCCTTCCTCAATCCAAACGGCCTCGTATCACAACAACCATCTCCACGAACAGTTCGACAACGTTTGAAGCAGCATAGTCTATCAGCTCCGAGACCATGGTTGCGGTTACCCTTGATGCTGCATCACAGGCAGGAGCGCCTGCGATGATGTACTCAACGACGAACCTTGGTGCACGAATGGCAAAACGTCATTATTTCGGATGAATCCAGGTTCTGCTTACAGCATCATGATGGTCGCATTCGTGTTTGTCGGCATCGCGGTGAACGCACGTTGGAAGCGTGTATTCGTCATCGCCATACTGGCGTATCACCCGGCGTGATGGCATGGGGTGCCATTGGTTATACGTCTCGGTCACCTCTTGTTCACATTGACGGCACTTTGAACAGTGGACGTTAAATTTCAGATGTGGTACGACCCGTGGCTCCACCATTCATTCGATCCCTGCGAAACCCTACATTTCAGCAGGGTAATGCACGACCGCATGTGGCAGGTCCTGTACGGGTCTTTCTGGATACAGAAAATGTTCGACTGCTACCCTGGCCAGCACATTCTCCAGATCTCTCACCAATTGAAAACGTCTGGTCAATGGTGGCCGAGCAACTGGCTCGTCACAATACGCCAGTCACTACTCTTGATGAACTGCGGTATCGTGTTGAAGCTGCAAGGGCAGCTGTACCTGTACACGCCATCCAAGCTCTGTTTGACTCAATGCCCAGGCGTATCAAGGCCGTTATTACGGCCAGAGGTGGTTGTTCTGTGTACTGATTTCTCAGGATCTATGCACCCAAATTGCGTGAAAACGTAATTTCGTGTCTGTACTAGTATAATATATTTGACCAATGAATACCCGTTTATCGTTAGCATTAATCCTTGGTTTAGCAATTTAATGGCCGATAGTATAGTATCACTGTGCGTGCTTTCCGTGTGTAGAATGGGAGAGGCCCGCAATCTATTCGGGTCTCAGGTATGATTGTGACGGCCCGAAGGCTAGGCATGAGCAGGCACTCCTTTCGGAAACTGCACGATTTATTGGGTGTTCGACGTGTTCTGGAGTGAGTGTCTTCAACACGTGGCAAAACGAAAGTGAAACTACGTCCTGACATCTTGGGGTTTGGTGGTCGCGCTCATTACAGATATCGTAAGTAGTAGGCTGGGCAGACTGGTAAAACACGACATGCGGCGATCTGTGACAGAACTGACATCAGACTTTAATGCTAGGCAGAGTAAAAGTATGTCTGAACACACAATGCACCGAAACCTTCTAACGACAATCCTCCACAGCCGACGACACAAGCATGTGCCAAAGTTAACACCACGACATCGGCAGCTACGACTGAAGTGGGCACGTGACCATCGGCACTGGACGTTGGCGCAGTGGCAGAGCGTTGCATGGTCTAATCAATAACGATACCTTCTTCATCATGCCGATGGGAAGGCGAGAATCGGTCGTCGTCCAGGGCAACAGCTCCCTGACACTTGCACAGCGGGATGGAGACAGGCTGGTGGCGGCTTCATTATGCTCTAGGGAACCTCCGCACAGGCATCCATGGGATCAGTGGAGCTCGTTCATGGCACCTTGAGGGCCAAAGAGTATGGCCAGCTACACCCCTTCAAGACGATCATGTTTCCCGACGGCAGTAGCATTTTTCAACAAGATAATGCACCATGTCACAAGACCAGGAGGGTGATGAAACGGTTAAAGAAACACAGTGGCGAGTTTCAATTGACTTATTGGCCTACAAATCGCCAGATCTGAACCAGATCGAGCGCATCTCGGATGCGAGGTGTCAGAGCTCATGACCACCTGCCCGGAATTTACTGGAGAGATGTGCCTTGTGTGTGCAGATGTGTTGCCATCTCCCACTAGCAACTTATAAAGTCCTCATTTTTCCATGTCACAACGCGTCGCCTCTGTAATCCTCTTCGAAGGTTAACATAACGGATATTATGTATGTGGTCATAGTGTTCTGGTTGCTTAGTACACACAGCAAAAAAAAAGTTTTGCGTCACCCCGGTTCCCAGAACTCCTGTAGACAGGCGTTGACAGTGGGTATTGTATCACAGACAAAGTCCCTTTGACTGTACAGAGACGTCACCAAACCCGCCCAAAGATGTAAACAACCATGAATGAGCAACGCCTATTAGACGGAGGGAGTCCGACAGCTTATCAGTTCGCCATTCCACCAGGAAGGAGATAAACACTTCGTGTTGTCTGTAGTTCAACCATGCCTAGACGGTCAATACCGCGGTTCGATCGCGTCCGCATTGTTACTTTGTGCCAGGAAGTTCTCTCAACGATGCAAGTGTCCAGGCGTCTAGGAGTGAACCAAAGCGATGTTGTTCGGATGGAGCAGGAACTGTCACTGACATGCCACGCTCAGGCTGCCCAAGGGTTACTACTGCAGTGGACGACCGCTATCTACGGATTATGGCTCGGAGGAACACTGACAGCAATTCCATCAGGTTGAATAATGCTTTTTGTGCAGCCACACGAAGTCGTGTTAGGATTCAAACTGTGCTCAATAGGCTGCATGATGCGCAACTTCACTCCCGACGTCCATGGCAAGGTCCACCTTTGCAACCACGATACCATGCACTCCGGTACAAATGGGCCCAACAACATGCCGAATGGGCCGCCCAGGATTGGCATCACGTTCTCTTCGCCGAGGAGTGCCGCATTTGCCTTCGACCAGACAACCGTTGTGTTTGGAGGCAACCTGGTCAGGTATAACGCCTTAGACACACTGTCCAGCGAGTGTAGCAAGATGGAGGTTCCCTGCTGATCTGCGGTGGCATACTGTGGGGACGATGTACGCCCCTGGTGGTCATGGACGGCGCCATAACGGCTGTACGAAACGTGAATGCCAACCTCCGACAGCTAGTGCAACCATATCGGCAGCATATTGGCGTGGCATTCGACAATTCGCTCCCCATCGTGCACATCTTGTGAATGCCTTCCTTCAGGATAATGACATCGCTCGACGAGAGAGGCCAGCATGTTATCCAGACATGAACCCTATCGAACTTCCCTGGGATAGACTGACAAGGACTGTTTATGGTCGACGTCACCCACCAACCACTCAGAGGGATCTACGCCGAAACGCCGTTGAGGAGTGGGACAATCTGGACCAACAGCGCCTTGATGAACTTGTGGATAGTATGTCATGACGAATACCGGCATGCATCAATGCAAGAGGACGTGTTACTGGGTATTAGAGGTACAGGTGTGTACAGCAATCTGGACCACGACTTCTGAAGGTCTCGCAGTATGGTCTTATAACATGTAATGTGTGGTTTCCGTGAGCAGGGTGGAAATGATGTTAATGTTGATCTCTATACCAATTTTCTTTACAGGTTCCGGAACTCTCGGAGCCGAGGTGATACAAAACATTTTTGATGTGTATGTACAGAGAAAGCGTTTGAGGAAACTGAATGCGTAATTCAGTATGTTAAGGAAGATAAAAATCTAATATTCATGGGAGATCGGAACGTGGTTCTAGGGGCAGAAAAAGAAACCATAATTGTAGTAATTTATGGGCTTGGCGACAAAGTCTAACTAAGTTCTGCAATAAATTTTGGAGGGCACTAGCCCGAGGAGGAAGTATACAAGGAATAGATCCAGAGATACGGGTAGATTCCAGTTGGATTACAACATGGTCGGACATAAAGTCTGAAACCACGTACTGGTTTCTAAGGCGTACGTAAATGCAGACATAGATATCACTATTTATTAATGATGAAGAGAGGTCTGTAAGTGGAAAGTAACGGGATACTGAAGTGCTGAGGAACGATGAGAAGTCTTTTGTTCACTAAGGATGTGGATACTATGATAATGAATACTAGAATACGTAGTTCAGTTAAACGAGAAGTGGTCTCCTCTAAAAAGAGCATCCTTGTGCTCAAAGGCATGTAACTGTGAAGAAACCTTGGGTAGCAGAGAAATGGTTCGGTTCAGCGACGAAAAAAGGCCTACAAAAATGATCTGGGAAAAGGCAGCAATAAAGCAATATAAGTCTCTATGGAATCGAATAAGGGCAAAGCGCAGGGCAGCCAAGTTGTAAAGACTACACGAAAGATGTAAAGACATCCAAAAAAAATTATGGTCAGGGTGACTGACTCTGCAGACAGAAAACTCGGAATAACCTTCTGTGAAATTAATAGAAACGGCGGCAACATTAATAATGCAATGGTAAATCCATTTTTAAATTCAGAGAAGAGAGTGGATAGGTGGAAAGAGTATATTGAAATGCTCTATCATCGGTAGGAGTTGTTTTTCTACGAGATTCGAAAAGTAATTGCAGTCGATATGTAAGAGGTAGTGAATCCAGTTTTATAATCAGAATCTGGAAGAGCTCTGAAAGACTTGCAGACGGGATGGATAACAGTCCACTGGAATTTCTAAATTCTTTATGGGATGCGCTTTCGAGTTGGGGTGTAGAATCTATGAGACTGGCGACGTACCTTCAGACTTTCGGATAAATACCATCCACACAATTCCGAGAATAGCAAGGACACGTAAGTGCGGAAACTACAGCACAGTTAACTTAATGGCTATCCATCAAGGCTGCTGACAAGGACAATGTGCAGAAGATTGGAACAGAAAACTGAAGATCTCTTAGATGATGACAAGTTTGGCTTTAGGAAAGGTAAGCAAACCAGGGAGGCAGTTCTGATATTGCCTTTGTTAACTGAATCAAGACGGAAGAAAATTCGATAGACACTTACAGGAAAAAGCTTCCGACAATGCTAAATATTGAAATACGTTGGAAATTCAGAGAAAAATAAGAGTAAGTTAGAGGGAGAGTAAGGTAATAAACTCTATGAACAAGATTCACGAAGGAACTTTAAGACCGGAAGACCAAAAGCGAATGCTCAGATTAAATGTGGTGTAAGAGAGGGATGCAGTTTTTCACCACTACTGTTCAGTTTGTGCATCGAAGAAGCGATGAAGGAAATTAAAAGTTCAAGAGTAGGATTAAAATTTTGGTTTAAAGGCTGTCAGTGTTAAAACTCGCTGACGACATTGATAACCTCAGTGACAGGGAAGAAGAATTAAAGGATCTGTTAAACGGAATGGTCTAATGAGAGTGTACAGGTAAAACACAAAAGTAATGGGAAGTATCAGAAATGAGAACTGCTACAAAGTTAGCCTGAATATTGGTGATCACGACGTAGAGGAAGGTACGGTATTCTGCCGCCTTGGAAGCAAACAAACCCATGACGCACGAACCAGGGAGGGGATAAACAGCGAACTACCAAATCAAAGAGGGCATTTCTGGCCAAGATAAATCTACTGATATCAAATATAGGCCTCAATTCACGGAAGAAATTTCTCGGATTGTATGTTTAGAGCACAGCATTGTATGATAGTGAATTTAGGCCAGCGGGAAAATCGGAACAGAAGAAACTCTAGCTACAGAAGTTGGTCTGCTGATAAAAATATGGAGATTCTCCGCCGAATCGGTGAAGAGGAGAACATACAAAAATTGCTGACAAAGAGAAGGGACATGATGGTAGGACGTGTGTTAAAACATCGACTTGTTGGACGGAGTTATAACTGTAAGGGAAGGCAGATACATCCATCAGGTAATTGAAAATGTACGCTGGAAGTGTTACTCTGTCGTGAAGAAGTTAGAGCAGAGAAGGGATTTGTGGCGGGCCGCATAAAACCAGGTACGATAGAAAATTTGCGAGCCTAGAAGAATATTCATGAGAAACTATGTTGAGAACTAAGCAATATATGAGTGCAAATACGATCTTTTGGGAAAACCGAGTTGAAAGGACAGGCCTTCAAAGTATTATAAACGTGGCTGCTAAGGATTAGGTGGATTTGGTGAAAAATGAAGGAACCTTTAAAGTCTAAACGACAATAAAAGCCTTTTAAAGAATGTAATGAATCGAAGAGTCATGGCTTGTCACCTATTACGATATGAGACTTAGATGAAATACTGTATTATGTCAGATGATGTTCAGTTCATTAAATGACGAAGGATACGAAAATTTTACGCTCTATGTATCTTCGAACGACATGCGCCATTCATTAAATATTAGCAATCACTTGTATCACTAGTTTCGGTTTCGTTGTTTTGCTTCTGAAGCTCCAACATCACTGACTTCGGTGCTATATTGGGAACTGTTTTACCCACCATTGAAGATGTGGAATTATATTTTGGCTTGCATGAATGAAATACTTCCTAATGCTCTGAAAGTGATAAGCAGCCTAATTTCTTAAGTAATGCTGTGACTTATTTCCATCCCCCCATCACATCTTTTCGACCTTGTCCTCCAACAATAATATGTCAAATCGAAGGTCATTCCTTTCTACAGTTTGGCTCATTTTCTACAGTGTCCGTGGTTACCATCCTTCCCGTTCCTGATCGATCACCAGGTCTGTCTCCAATCGAGCACGTATGGGACATCATCGGACAACTCTAACGTCATCCACAAGCAGCATTTATTTTCCCACTATTGACCGATGAAGTGTAACATGCATGGAACTCCACCCCCCAGAAATTAACATTCTTCAACATTCTGGCTGTTATACTGGTTATTAATGTAACAGCATTTGATATTTGCAATGTCTTATCTCGCTCTTACAGTAACCTGTTGTAAGAGGTCCGAGCAGATGTAATTTCGATGTATTGCTCATGCGCTGCCTGCGATATGCAAGGTCTCTGACCAGAGAGCAGTGTTGACTGCAGTAGGAACTGTGTACCTGTAGCAGTAAGTTGTTGCTAGTCTGGAGTCTGCTCTGGTCTGGTCTGGTGTATCGTGTTGGCTGGCCCGGTCGCGGTGCAGCGATACCGGAGCCTGAGTATTATTGTATAAGGTAAAAAGCAGCCTCGCGCATATGTAGTAATGTTATCTCAGGTCCCATGTAAATGTTTTAAAAATCTCGTAATAATAATCTTACTCATAAAAAGTAACTCTTAACAACCATTCATTTCAATTTAAAGAATTTACAAATTTCTCCCATCCATGATCATCCCGATTGTTGCAAAAGAAAAAAAAAAATCAGTTGCTTCCTTTCATAAATGAGAGATATATCGGGCAGCATTGCACAGAGCTGTGCCGGAAAAATTTATTGTAAGAGCAGATATATCCGGCGACTTCATTGAGGTAAGAGTTTTTCCCTTTTTTTTATTCAGAATGATCTTTCAGGGCCATGACGCAGCACTGCTGTCGTCCAAAATTTACCAGGTTAAATTCACAGTGAATTATTGAAAAGTCATAAGTGAGCGACCATTTAATTGAGAGGTTAGTTACATTGTTTTATTACCAGGTTACTGATTTTTTTTTTATTTGTTGGGACGTTACACTGAATGTGAACGACATAATTATAATTTTTACTGTTGAGAGATTAAGGATTTTTTCTGTTTTGAGCTTACATTAAATGGGATCGAATTTTGTGGGGAGATTAAATGTAAATGAATATTCTCTTTTGAGGTTACACTAAATTAGAATCACACTCTTATTATTTATTTTATAATTTTTATGGGGAGGTTACACTGAATGAGGATATTTATTTATATTATTTATTATAAATTATTGTGGGGAGGTTACACTTGGCGACAACCGGCCATGATCGTATTTCTTTGTGAATTTCTGAGAAGTAGTTATATATCTGCTCTTATTTACTTAAATGTAGTTTGCATCTGGCGCAACGCGTTTACTAATTTGTCACCCTTTCTTTCACAGATCATCGGCAATTTATTGCTCTTTGTTGCAATTGTTTGTTCCATTTTTGCTTTGTCTTTGTTTCATTTTGTGCTTAATTTTGATTTGTGAAAAATGCCGCGAAAAACTGTTAACAGTACATCGCGATGTGCAATAAGTGAAATAGCAAACTCAAATAATTTGACCGATAATAATTGCGATACTCAGTGTAATAGTGATAATCCTCTAATTACAGATAATCAGTGCGTGCCGATCACTAGTATTGATTTTGATCCTAATGATGAGCACACAAATTCAATTATGTCCACCGTAAATGTAACAATTGATGACGCGGCACGTTCCGTTACAATGAACGCTGCCCAACTTGGCACACCCGATTTGCAGAATTTACGTAAAGAACAGGTAATTTTTTCTAACGACGATGAACAATGTACTCAAAGTACGTCAGATTTATTAGATTCTGGTGTAGTGACCAACAGTGCACATTCAATTGGCAAACCCTTTCAATAATTACGGAATGACCAAATGGTTACACAAAACATAACAAATGCAGATACATCATCGCACAGCACAGAGAATACAGTAGGTAATATTGGCATGGATCAAGTTATGGCATTATTGGTACAAATTAATCAATCGAACAAACAACTTAATGAAAGTTTCAAGCAGTCGAAGAAAGAACGAGACAACAATTACAAACAGCTTAATGAAAAACTAGACAGCAATTCCAGACAGTCGAATGATAAACAAGACAAGAATTTCAAACAACTTAGTGAACAGATTACAGCCGATGCCGTGCAATGTCACGATACTAAAGAACAATTACGTGAGGAAATTAAGGCTTGTGCTAGGAACAGTAGTAAAGAAATTAGATCTGTTGCACAAGAATTAAGTAATACACATGCAGCCACAACGAAATTACTTAGAGATGAAATTAGTGCAGTCGCTAAACAATGCACTGAAAACGCAACACAGTTACGCGACGAGTTTAAATTAATGTCAGCAGAACTTTCACGCACACTGGATGCAAAAGTAGACGCGAAATTTGGCCAACAGAACAGCCAAATTGACGAACGTCATAATCACCACCTACAAAACAGTGAAACGCGTTACAGGAAATTCATACAGGAACAGAATAAAGTAAAGCAACAAGTCATGGAAACAATTACTGCACAGAGACAGGAAGATAAGCGTAAATTGTTTACGAAAGCAAAAACATACGTAGACAACAATATTGCTACAGTATCGGACGAAATCAAACAGTTGAACACCGAATTGCATGATGAAATCTCCGATCTTAAAACAAAAACAGACACACACACACATTAGACTTTCAGACAATGCCCAACAGACTTGAAAAGTTGGAACTAATACAGGATCCCGATGCCATCAAAGCAGACGTTAAAAAATTGAACGAAACCACACGTAAAATACAAAAACAAATTAATGCTTGTGATACTAAAAACGATGATCAGGTAAAAGCTCTGACTGAAAAATATGATGAATTGACGAGTCGTATTGACGTTATCGAAAGTAATAATGACACCAAATCAGACGATACGTCACCAGTTTCGTTTAATCAAACACCCGAATTCCAAAATTTACAGCAGACGATCAGTGAGATAGGTTCGTCTAATAATACATTACGTAGAAAATTGTCATCTTTACAGCAAGAAGTGAGGGAGATAAAAAATATTTTAGCCTTTAACACATCACAGCATACGCCACTTTCCGAACATTTGTCAGACTCACACAGCCAGTATAATTCAGGTAATTTACACAGAGTACGTGAGTTAGATTCCGAACAGTCACAGACAAGCAGATTATCGTACAATCCTGAACCTGTTCAGACATACAGAGACGATAATTTTGATTACAAGCACTTTCTATCCGTGAGAAAATTTAAGGTATTTAAAAATGACAGAACACAGATTCACTCCTTGGATTGGAACAACAATTTAGCTTTGTTTTTCCACCAACTTGGCCCGTAACACACAAACTTGAATTTATTTGCAGTTTTTTGGAAGGCGAACCGGCAACTCGTAGCAGACAGGTCGCGAGACAATGCTATTCGGTACAAAAATTTCAGAATGCTTTTCTGTCAGCGTATTGGTCGAAGACGACACAGCGCGGAATCAGGGATCAATTAATTAGTTTACCGAATTACGAGAACTCAAATTTTCCCACTGTCACGCAATTTTTTGAACACATGGTCCAACAAAACCAGTACTTAAGTGAGCCATACAGTGAATCTGCACTTATCCAATTATGTATTTCTAAATTACCACGATCGTTAAGAGTATCACTTTTAACAGGTCAGCAGAAATAAAATATTTCGGCATTCAGAGATCTGTTACAGCTTTAGGAAGTTCAGCAATCAGATTATTCCTTCACAAACAAAAATTTTTCACATCATAACCAAGGCCAACCAACATACAGTAATTACGATCAGCCACGCTATTTCAATAGTAAAGGTAATAGACGCTCCAGGAACGACAACCACTAGAACTTTAATAACAGACAAAATTTTAATTATCAGTATCGTCAAAATTATCAGCAACAGGAACCACATTTTGGTAACAATAGAGGTTTTTCCCAACAACAGCAACAAAACCAGCCGATTAGCATACCTAACCAACAATGTAATGTGCAAGGTCAACCAAGCTTTAATGTTTCGCCGCCTGCACGTATAGCGTCGGCCACGCCAAATAGAAATGCACAGCAACAAGGAAATCACTACGTACAGAAAACACATCATTTCAACTCGTATCGCAATGCGCCGTATAGCAATGATTATCATGACAGACGTAAAAGTAATGAGCACATTTTTCAGCGTACGTTTAATAACAGTCGGTCTTACCAACAGCAGAATCATCCGCAACAACAGATTATCATGAATGAACCAGACAGTCGGTACCATCCCGAACCTAATGCGCCAGGAAGAAATAACAGAACAGTACAAATAGTCGAAACGCCACAGCATCCTCCCGCAAATAATAGCACGTCAGATAGAATTTGACTAGATACAGTACAGGTTGCATCTTCCAGCAACGCAAGCACTACTTTTGACACAGACAATCTTGTTCACGAAAATGTTATTACTTTTGACGACATCCGAGACACCCTTTTGCAGGAAAAACCAGTTATTTAAAAAAACATTTCCCACCCTGTCATTGAAGTAAAGATTGGATCATCCAAATTTTCAGCAGTAATCGATTCAGGATCACCTATGTCAGTTATAAATGAAGAAACTTTCAACGAATGTAACAAAGAAAATACCAATCCTACGTTACCATTAGGCAAAACTAAAGTAAAAGGAGCAGTATGTGGTAAAGGAGTAGATGTAAAATTACAGACACATTTATCGTTTTGTATTGCAAGTCATACGTTTCACTCAAATTTTTTGATTGTTCCCTTATTGACAACAGACGATATTTTAGGTACGAATTTTCTGGTACAACACGACGCAATTATTGACTTTCAAAATTCGTATTTAATGTTAAAGGATAAAAATGTACAACTGGCATTAGAATTTCAGCACTCTTTATCTGCAGAAGAACAAACAATTAATTGGACAGAGGTCAGTTTTGCATCACGTAACATAGTCATTCCACATTGTTCACATACGTTCGTAAAAAACTATAATTCTCCAGACGAAGCCGACTATGACGTTATACAGATGATTTCTGATAAAGTTAAACAGAGCAGTGAAAATACAGACGACGAACGTACTCAACTACACAAAATTCTTTTACAGCAAGCTCCAGTTTTTGACAATATCCCTGGTACTATCTCCGGATTTATGTATGAATTTCAAGTTAAACAGCACGACACATTTAAAGCCAAACATTATCCTACTCCATACATTCACAGAGATCAAGTTAAGAAAGAATTGCAAGCTGTGCTTCACCAAGGAATTATTAAACCGGCAGTTAGTCCGTACATAAACCCGCTCCATATTGTTAAGGAAAAGGATGGTTCACTTCGCTTCGTACTTGATTCGCGCCACATCAATGACATTATTATTAATGAAACAGATCTCCCACAGACACTAGAAGAACTTCTACAGAAATTTCATAGTACTGCTATTTATTCCACGTTAGATTTGAAATCGGGATTTTGGAAAATTCAGCTCTATCCGAACTGCAGAAAGTACACAGCTTTTCTCTGTTTTGGTGACTGTTATCAATTTTGTAAATTACCGTTCGGTTTAACAATTTTTTCAGCAGCATTTATTCGCGATTTGAATACTATGCTTCCGACAGAATTGAAAGACAGAATCACAACGTATGTAGACGACATTCTTATTGCAGAAGCTAATTGGTCTGAACACAATTTGATTCTTTAACAACTGTTACGAACTTTTCGTGCACAAGGACTCACAGTTAATCTCAGTAAATCGCACTTTGGCAAAACGTCTATAAAATTTCTTGGACATGTAATTTCAGCAGAAGGCATTGCGCCTGACCTGGAAAAACTTCAAGCTTTACGTGACATTACTGTACCTACGACGAAGAAACAACTACGCAGCTTTTTGGGTTTAATTAACTTTTTTCTTAGATTTGTTCATTACTCTGCTTTAGACACCCCTAGATTATGTCAATTGACGGGTAAAAACACTATTTGGTCCTGGGATAGCCAAGCGCATTCTGAATTTGTCAATCTGAAACAAGCTTTGTTGAACGCACCACTTTTATCACATCCTGATCTTACTAGAATTTTTTCCATTGCCATCGACAGTTCTAACACCGCTTTAGGCGTACACATTTTTCAGGAAATTGAAGAAGACGGTACTACAGTAATTAAAAACATCGCCTTTGCGAGTCGCATTCTCTCACCTGCTGAACGCAATTATTCTGTTACAGAACTTGAAACATTATGTGTTGTTTGGGCATTTACGAGATTTAGGCATTTTCTTTATGGAAGACACACTACCGTTTACACAGATCATAGAGCTGTCCAGTTTTTACTTTCAGCAAAATTTACACATGACAGGTTAAGCAGATGGAAACTCTATTTACAGGAATTTAATTTTACAATTGTTCACATTCCCGGTACACAAAATGTTGTAGCAGACGCACTATCCCGTTCTCTCAGCAACAATCAGCAAGACATCGAAACCAACTTCTACCAAGCAAATTTCAGCGTCATGTATATTCAACAAGTTGCATTTGAAAATTTCGTCATCATTACGAGACATAGCACAAGAGCAGAGTAAAGACAACGTATGGAAAGAAATTAAACACCTTTGGCAAGATAGGAATAATGTTACCATCAGAAACCATTACACTGTACGCAATAATATCCTGTTTCGCCGCTCTCACCCTGACAGCAACAATTGGTTACAATGCATTCCTGACGAGCTTGTTAACAAATTAATTAGGTATACTCATTTAAGTTACGCACATTATGGAGCCAGAAAATGTTTTCATATACTGAGACAGAACTGTTATTTTGCCAACATGGAGAAACATATTCGACGAGTTTTAGCGTCATGTAAAATCTGCCAGAAATCTAAGTCAGACATGACTTCACATATTCCTCCGTTACATCCCACTGTACCTGTTAAATTGAGACACATGCCCGCTGTAGACATTTTTGGTCCGATTACCAGAACTAATAGAGGTTTTTGCTACATCTTTGTCGCAGTTGAACTCACTTCGAAATTTGTTATCTTCACTCCGTTACGCAAAGCTACTGCTAAATCTGTTTCGAATGCATTTGTAAAACATTTTATATTTCATGTAGAACATGTATTGAAAGTAATTTCCGACAATGGACCACAGTTTCGATAAGCTATATGGACACGTATGTTACGAACAAGAAACACTTTTCAGATCTATATATCCAAGTATCACGCTTCTTCGGACCCTTGTGAACGACTAATGAAAGAAATTGGTAAACTATGTAGAATACACTGCCATAAAAAACATATTGATTGGGACACACACATACTGTCATTCCAGGATGTAATTAACTCCATACCAAATGAATCTACTATGTTATATCCGACCGTTGTACTGAAAAAATGTTGAACCACCTAACAAAATTAAAGAATTAGTATCCTTTCCTACATCTCGTCGACTACGACACCATGAAATAATTGACATTGCGCTGAACAACATCAAACGTGCCGCAGAGCGCCGGAGAAGACAGCAAACACAGGTTTGTACATGCCGTGACTTTTACGTTGGAGAGAAAATATTAGTACTTACACACTATTTATCCAACAGAGGAAAGAGTAGATGCAGTAAATTTGAGCTTCTATACTCAGGTCCATATCGAATTCGCAGCATTCCTCACCCCAATGTAGTACACGTCGAAACTCTGAGAACCAGAAAAAGTAAAGGGAATCACCATGTCTCCAATATTAAACCGTTTATCGAATGAATATACTTTATGATTTATCACACTGTAATGCCATTTGCAAATATTTATATGAACACTTACTGATGATTATCATATATTTTCTTGGCAAGTGCCCGGCAAGGTAAGGTTAGCAGGTCGCTTTTCTTGTCATTATGCATCAGACCGTGCACATTTTTCCAGATAAAGGTACATATTTTATGACCAATTATGCAATTCTATCTATGTGACTACTTACTGATTATTATCATATTTTTTTCTTGGCAAGTGCCCGGCAAGGTAAGGTTAGCAGGTCGCTTTTCTTGTCGTTACACCTCAGATCATGCACATTTTTCCAGATAAACTAACATATTTAATGACCAATTATGCAATTCTATCTAGTGACATATTAATTTTATCAAATTCTTTCTCCATTAAAATCTTCAACTCTCGCCTCTATCAACTACACAACATACAAGCTGAACACAAAGAAAGACATTTCTTGTCGTTATATATCAGACCGTGCACATTTTTCATTTTTCGTGTATGTATGATTGTTTTCCTGTTTTGTTTGTATGCACTACGAAATCTTTAAGATATAACAAACACCAGTTGACTTTAACATTTTTCCTTATGATATGTCAATATCTTGACTATTCTACACTTTTGGCTACTGCATTATGAGACTGTGTGTACATTTTTGCACCTGAGCACTCTCTATGTTTTTGACCTAATACATTTTCTGTCATGCTATGCTGTATGCTTAATTATATCACTAGAAACAAGTTTTTATGTAATGGATATATGATTCAAATGCAAGATATCCTTATTCATCATTTTCAGAAAGCAATAACGTGTAAAAGAAATAAATTAAACAAACCACAGTGGACTACTATGAAATGGGAGTTTGACCTTCGGAATGAACGAAAGAAAACGGAATAACTTGTGATGAAGAGTAAATGGATCAGAATTAACAAGCATTTACAAGAATATACAATACACATCGTATGATAGCACTCTCAACTAATTTTTTTCTTCCAGAATACGAGGCGATTGATGCAGGCTGTCAGACAGAACTACACATCTTAGTTTTAGTGATGAAATATGCTAGAAATAAGAAACTCTATACTATGAATAGTTGTATGAAGTAAATGGTAATATGAATAATGAATAATGAAGTGTCTGTTTTGCAGATGATAATGAATTATGATGAATAGTTATATGAAGAATATGCTAATATGAATAATGAAGTTTTTCTTTGTAGGTGATGATAATAATGAACTTATGGTAATATGAATAATGAAGTTTTTCTTTGCAGATGAGAATAATGATGAGGTTTATATATTTACTGTTAGTTAAGAAATGCTATGTAGTTATTTAAGTATTTGTTGCAGTTCGTTTTGAGAGTATGTCTTATATCGCATGGTATAATGACTGAATGTTTTGGAAAGGACAGCTAGAGTGCATACATATTGAGTACATGTTTCATTACCTGTTAATTCGAAATTCACTACTTTTCAGCATACTATGCGTTTCTTCTTAGCTGAATATTCCATTTTGTATTTTTTCCAGGAGAAGCTATTCATGAAATTAATGTGCTATAAGCAGTTAGTTATTAAACCTGTTCTAGTACTTGCATTTTTTTTACCCATTTGTGTGTATCATTCATGAAAGTGATCACATATACTTTACTTGTTTCATTACCTTGCTACAGCTGACTCATGACGAATGACGTTATCAATCGTTATTTGCAGCAGTAAGTCAAAAGCAAATATTTTCATGCCCCAGCAATTAAATATCGATCCCAATGCAATGCATTGCTGGCACAAAAAAAATGTGTTACCAGTCCCAAATAATGCTACTAGTTTAAGAGATATTTATAGTACTAAATATAATGCAGATTTCTCAGGTGTATTGAATCCATTGTATCTATATATTATTGGACCACAGACCTTGAGTAATAGTTACAGTGTGTTACATTTTAAATATGTCCTATGTCACTTCAATGATGAGTTCTGAGTAATACTGAATGATGTTTACTAACCACAGACCTTGAGTAATAGTTACAGTGTGTTACATATTAAATATGTCCTATGTCACTTGAGTGATGAGTTCTGAGTAATACTGAATGATGTTTTGTAATAATGCATAAATACTATGCCAATAATTTCTGTAAATAAAATTTTTGTTATACTCTATAAATGCTATGCCAATAATTAACTCTCATTTCGAATGATGACTTTTGAATAACACTGAATAATGTTTTATAAAATTATATGAATACTTTGTAACTGGCCAATGAATGCCACTGTTTTTTTATATTTTAAATTTGTCTTATATCACATACATGATATATGAATACCAGTAGCTTAATACTACACTCATTAACTCCTGTTTTGAATGATCATTTCTGAATAATGCATAAAAATGGTTTGTAACTGGCCAATGAGTGCCAATGTTTACTATAACTAGATGAATTATGTTAATGCTACGCCATTAATTAACTCTTGTTTTGAATTATGACTTCTGAACAATGCATAAATATGGTTTGTAACTGGCCAATGAGTGCCAATATTGAGTGTAATCAGATGACCTATGAATAATGTTCTGTAATACTCCATACACAGTACAGAAATGTTTAGTAATTAGGCAATGAGTGCTAAAAATTACTCAAATCGGTTAATAGACTAGTGTAATTCTCTATGATGACTAGCATAAGACTTAATGTCCTTCACCCTCTGACCTAATTACCAGAAATTACTGCAATATCCGTTTGTCCTGTCTATCCTCATGATCATGGACCACTATATTTGGTTTTTGCACTAATTCTACGTTGGTGTACCTTACAAGAATGTGGTGTTGACACATCATGCTGTTCACCACCTTGAACGATGGAGATGTTATTATGGTCCCACTGTTTGGTGTACCTAATGTACTACCAAAATGATAACATTCAATATTAATATGACATTTCAGTGTCTTGGCTACACTGATTAATACTTCAGGGAAGAGAACTTCAGATTGTCTCACTTGGTGTTGTGCTTCTGTAAAAAGGTATGGACTTTCAGTGCAGCTACGTGCAACCTACTGTGCTACAACCATGATGAAATCCTTCCCTTTCCTTTCCTAGTTCTTGTAATATGGTAAAAAATATATACAGTGCGTGTGCACTTTATGTCATTTATTAATATGTTTTGTACTCATTGCGTATCGTAGTTCTTGTAAAATGGTAAAAAATATATACAGTGCGTGTGCACTTTATGTCATTTGTTAATGTGTTTTGTACTCATTGCGTATACATTTTGTCATTACTTGATATGTTCTGTACTCAGTGCATGTGAACTCTATTTCATTTTATGTCCTGCACTTATATATATATGTATATACTCTGTGACTGTAAACTTAGTTAATTAAGTAGATTTTAGAAAAATTTGTTGCTCATGGCATATCCAATTGACTCAACATCGCTGCCAAATGTTTGCCCCCCCAGTGGAGGGTTATGTAAGAGGTCCGAGCAGATGTAATTTCGATGTATTGCTTATGCGCTGCCTGCGATATGCAAGGTCTCTGACCAGAGAGCAGTGTTGACTGCACTAGGAACTGTGTAGCTGTAGCGGTAAGTTGTTGCTAGTCTGGAGTCTGCTGTGGTCTGGTCTGGTGTATCGTGTTGGCTGGCCCGGTCGCGGTGCAGCGATGCCGGAGCCCGAGTATTATTGTATAAGGTAAAAAGCAGCCTCGCGCATATGTAGTAATGTTATCTCAGGTCCCATGTAAATGTTTTAAAAATCTCGTAATAATAATCTTGCTCATAAAAAGTAACTTTTAACAACCATTCATTTCAATTTAAAGAATTTACTAATTTCTCCCATCCATGATAATCCCGATTGTTGCAAAAGAAAAAAAATCTGTTGCTTCCTTTCATAAATGAGAGATATATCGGGCAGCATTGCACAGAGCTGTGCCGGAAAAATTTATTGTAAGAGCAGATATATCTGGCGACTTCATTGAGGTAAGAATTTTTCCTTTTTTTTAAGTCAGAACGATCTTTCAGGGCCATGACGCAGCACTGCTGTCATCCAAAATTTACTAGGTTAAATTCACAGTGAATTATTGAAAAGTCATAAGTGAGCGGCAATTTAATTGAGAGGTTAGTTACAATGTTTTATTACCAGGTTACTGAATTTTTTTTTTTTGTTGGGACGTTACACTGAATGTGAACGACATAATTATAATTTTTACTGTTGAGAGATTTAGGATTTTTTCTGTTTTGAGCTTACAATAAATGGGAACGAATTTTGTGAGAGATTAAATGTAAATGAATTTTCTGTTTTGAGGTTACAGTAAATTAGAATCATACTCTTATAATTTATTTTATAATTTTTGTGGAGAGGTTACACTGAATGAGGATATTTATTTATATTATGTATTATAAATTATTGTGGGGAGGTTACACTGTGATCTTGCAATGTAAATCACTTAAATACGTAACCCTTACAAGTGTATTCCCGAAATGTGTCTATCTCAAAACCGCCTATCAGAATACTGTTCTGATTTGTAGATCTGATACAGACATGATCTGTTGCTGGTGCAACCACATAAGTCTGAAGATGGTCCCAGGAGATCTAAACTACAAATTGCAAACTGGTCTGAAAACTGAACGATATGTTAAAAATTGTTTTAAAAATCAATACAGTTGCTCTCTCTCATCGAATTTGTCGGCGATGGTAATAATGTAATTTACTTTACACGTGACGATCAACACTGACATTTAGCTCGAACACAAGCTTCAACCAAGATTGGAATAAAAACTGTTCTCATTCTAGAATTGAGTCCATGGCAACCTCGAATCAGCTAATCAATCATTATGCCTGCAAAGCACTAAGAAAAGTATTCATCAGTTTTGAAACCTCATTGTGATGTGAAAAGTACATAGAGCCTCAAGCTCCAGACATGATGGCACTGATATTGGTGTGTACCTGACGAAACATACATAAAATGAAATTCGTTCTGGCCTACAAGAAACGCGAATGGTTGCTGGAGGCCCGAGATGAATAATTATCCTAGAGCAAAACGCACTCTTGATGTCTTATGTTGAAGAGCAGCGTTCTGACACATTTATTTAGCATCAATTTTCTGATATATAACAGTGAATACTTTCTTTCACTTATTCTTATCTGTAACTCCTAAGAGTTTGTTTTCAGCACTAGTGTCCAGTACGGTACTGAGTTCTCGAGCTGATCTAATTTTGGAATAAATGGTCAAACGTGTCTATTACTGCGAGTCTGTATTTTACTTCGTAGTTGACCGCAAGTGGTAGAGCAATAGTTTGGCGCGGCTGCTGTGATATCCTGAAATAGCGGCTATTATCCATACGAATTGAGTGCGCGTGTTGCACCCAATGGCGTTCCAAACCATTACATTTGAAATTAATCCGCTATGCCCTGCGAAGTGCTAGATCGCCATCATTAGTCTAACGTTTAAAACATATTCATTACGTTTGAACTACGTACCGTACATAAAGCACCTTCCTACATACGCCGTATATTTTATGACTACTAAAAAATTAGGTTTCAAAATACAGAATGTATAGGACCTGATAATGTATTATAATAACACATTAAGGTACATGATATTCACCACAGTTGTTGTAGTTTATTTAGTAAAAGGGTAAAATCAGTGTAACGCTTCTCTCTCTCTCTCTCTCTCTCTCTCTCTCTCTCTCTCTCTCTCTCTCTCACACACACACACACACATACTTGTCCGACCCGGCTGATGCGTAGTCCGTGTGTGTGAATCTTATGCGAGAGACCCAAGATCAATTCCAGGCATTGACATGGATTTCTTCCTTTTCGGGAGACTGGAACGGACTGCACGAAGCCTCTTGGGACTAGCTAGAAAAGAGCCTGAGGGAGAAGTAGAAACTTCAAGTTATAAAAGCTGACAACTGTGCCGACCGCTGCATCCTAATGACGTCACAAATGGAGGCTGAAACTTTTACCAGTCAGTGTCGCCTGATGTTGAGGGCTTGGTTGCTGCGTTGGCACTTACAAATAGCACTCTGGTCTGATAGTCCGAGGGATGGTAAAGAAGCTCTCCATTAGAATACGCTCAGTTGTGTTTGTAGGGCACTATCTTCTAGAAAGACCATGACGATCCCGTAAGTTGTACATCAAGATGCGAGGATACTTGCAATAACATCAAAAAGGTGTTAGAATTAGCTTAGTCTCTTGCATATAAAACGTGCTGGCCGCTCCTACAATGTGTCCATACTGTATTGCATTACTCACTTTGTTGTTCTGAGACAGCATCTGTTTAAAATGTTTATTTCAAGACAAGTGCTCATATGGTAGACGCCTAGAGCCATCTAGGATCGGTCTGAATAAACCACAGGATATTGTACGTATACATTCCACCGATTTATTTTGGAAACCCTGTTTACTATAAAAATGTTTATTTCAAGACAAGTGCTCATATGGTAGACGCCTAGAGCCATCTAGGATCGGTCTGAATAAACCACAGGATATTGTACGTATACATTCCACCGATTTATTTTGGAAACCCTGTTTACTATAAAACGAATTAACAGTATTTCTGTGCACAAATGACGACTGTATAAATATGTAAAATGTTTCTCAAGAAAAACTGTATTAATCAGACAATTATTAATGATGCAGTGGTAACTAGTGACCAACGGGTTTGCTGTGTAGCAACAGAGAGTGTCGAAATCTATGTTGTCCGCAACAATTGTTACAATCTCGTTTTGAGGTTTTATGCATTCTGCTGTATATTTAATCGGACAATGATTTATGATAACTGTGAGTTAGTGCAGTGATTTCGTTTTATAAATGTGTGCCACAATGAGACGTATAGAAAACCTAAGAGGCCAAATAGCCCGCATCTCGTGGTCGTGCGGTAGCGTTCTCGCTTCCCACGCCCGGGTTCCCGGGTTCGATTCCCGGCGGGGTCAGGGATTTTCTCTGCCTCGTGATGGCTGGGTGTTGTGTGCTGTCCTTAGGTTAGTTAGGTTTAAGTAGTTCTAAGTTCTAGGGGACTTATGACCACAGCAGTTGAGTCCCATAGTGCTCAGAGCCATTTTTTTGCGGCCAAATAACAAACAATAGCTAACTAATTAAAGAAGTTTCTAGCTTTAACTACATTGCCTATAATACACACATCAAAAAAAGTTTTGCATCTCCTCGGTTCCGAAAGTTTCGAAACCTGTACAGAAAAATGGAATATAGATCAACGAAAACATCATTTCCACACTTGCGCACCTTGCAGCCTACTGTGCACAGTTTGAGTTGTGACACGACGTCCCGTGGCCAAACGAAAAGCATTATTGAATATGGTGGCGTTGCTGTCAGGGTTCCTCCCAGTCATAATCCGCAGGTAGCGGTCATCCACTGCTGTAGTAGCCCTTGGAAGGCCTGAGCAAGGAATGTTATCTACGTGCTGCCTGTCTGTATCTCCTCCATGTCCGAACAACATTGCTTTAGTTAACTCCGAGACGCCTGGGCACTTCCCCTGTTCAGAGCCCTTCCTGGCACAAAGTAACAATGCGGACGTGATGGAACTGCGGTACTGACCGTCTAGGCATGGTTGAACTACAGACAACACGAGCCGTGTACCTCCTTCCTGGTGGAATGACTGGAACTGATCGGCTGTCGGACCCCCTCCGTCTAATAGGCACTGCTCATGCATGGTCGTTTATTCTTTGTAAGCATACGAAATTGTAGCTTCAAAACTATCAACTTACTGCCATTACAAACTAATTATCACCTGTGGCGTCCATAATTACAATGCCACAACGAGGCGCACGCTCTTGTACGCTGGCACTACGAGAGAAGACTAACTACGCCTACCACAGCGTCCTGTGGCCGACGCTGTGGGGCGGAGAGAGTGCCGTCTGGATTTCTGCCCATTTCATTAAGAGCAAACGCACTGGAAACATTGCGTGGCGAAGAGATTGGAGTGAATTCCTTTTCTCCCCTTACCTATGTATTTTTGCTCGGTACTACTTTGTCTTTATTGTGATGTCTCCATCTGACTAAGTGAATGTGCGCTCCGACCATTCGGTCTAAGAAATCATTTTGTGTCAACAATGGCTTCGCAGCAGGAACAGGCTTCACTGTGCGATATCGTATCATTTCAGGCTCAGCAAATGACGCTGCTGCTAGTTGCCGTGAATGGACTGGTCACACTACAAACTCCAGCTGCCTCGGCGCCTCCGACTCCCCCGCCTGTGCCGCAGACGACGCCTGCGGCCTTCAATCTAGACTCTGAACGCTGGCCAGAGTACATTGCTCAGATCGCTGCCCACGTCGACGCATACAACATACCAGGTAGAGAGCGGCTTGCCTTTTTCATTGCCAACGCCGGTGTTGAGTTATACTGTGTGTTCCTAAAGTTGTTTCCCACCACCGTCCCAGAAACTAAAACATACGCGGAAGTGTAGAAGCTTCAAACTACCACTGCCGTGACAGTGTAAGTGTGGTTGCTGCACGCTACAAATTCTTCCGTCTCCAACGTGGTCTTACTCAGTCAAATACACTCCTGGAAATTGAAATAAGAACACCGTGAATTCATTGTCCCAGGAAGGGGAAACTTTATTGACACATTCCTGGGGTCAGACACATCACATGATCACACTGACAGAACCACAGGCACATAGCCACAGGCAACAGTGCATGCACAATGTCGGCACTAGTACAGTGTATATCCACCTTTCGCAGCAATGCAGGCTGCTATTCTCCCATGGAGACGATCGTAGAGATGCTGGATGTAGTCCTGTGGAACGGCTTGCCATGCCATTTCCACCTGGCGCCTCAGTTGGACCAGCGTTCGTGCTGGACGTGCAGACCGCGTGAGACGACGCTTCATCCAGTCCCAAACATGCTCAATGGGGGACAGATCCGGAGATCTTGCTGGCCAGGGTAGTTGACTTACACCTTCTAGAGCACGTTGGGTGGCACGGGATACATGCGGACGTGCATTGTCCTGTTGGAACAGCAAGTTCCCTTGCCGGTCTAGGAATGGTAGAACGATGGGTTCGATGACGGTTTGGATGTACCGTGCACTATTCAGTGTCCCCTCGACGATCACCAGTGGTGTACGGCCAGTGTAGGAGATCGCTCCCCACACCATGATGCCGGGTGTTGGCCCTGTGTGCCTCGGTCGTATGCAGTCCTGATAGTGGCGCTCACCTGCACGGCGCCAAACACGCATACGACCATCATTGGCACCAAGGCAGAAGCGACTCTCATCGCTGAAGACGACACGTCTCCATTCGTCCCTCCATTCACGCCTGTCGCGACACCACTGGAGGCGGGCTGCACGATGTTGGGGCGTGAGCGGAAGACGGCCTAACGGTGTGCGGGACCGTAGCCCAGCTTCATGGAGACGGTTGCGAATCGTCCTCGCCGATACCCCAGGAGCAACAGTGTCCCTAATTTGCTGGGAAGTGGCGGTGCGGTCCCCTACGGCACTGCGTAGGATCCTACGGTCTTGGCGTGCATCCGTGCGTCGCTGCGGTCCGGTCCCAGGTCGACGGGCACGTGCACCTTCCGCCGACCACTGGCGATAACATCGATGTACTGTGGAGACCTCACGCCCCACGTGTTGAGCAATTCGGCGGTACGTCCACCCGGCCTCCCGCATGCCCACTATACGCCCTCGCTCAAAGTCCGTCAACTGCACATACGGTTCACGTCCACGCTGTCGCGGCATGCTACCAGTGTTAAAGACTGCGATGGAGCTCCGTATGCCACGGCAAACTGGCTGACACTGACGGCGGTGGTGCACAAATGCTGCGCAGCTAGCGCCATTCGACGGCCAACACCGCGGTTCCTGGTGTGTCCGCTGTGCCGTGCGTGTGATCATTGCTTGTACAGCCCTCTCGCAGTGTCCGGAGCAAGTATGGTGGGTCTGACACACCGGTGTCAATGTGTTCTTTTTTCCATTTCCAGGAGTGTAGATTATGGTTAGCTGACCTTCAGTGACTAAAGTGTGATTGTGACTTAAATTGCTCTTGTGGATTGTCCTATGTACTATAGCGCAGAAGGTGGTGGAACACCGCATCCGTCAATAAATCCTAAGGTTTAAAAACCCGTCTTTGCAGGAAGTAGTAGACTTGCTAGACAGACAAGATACATTAGATATGGCAGCGACAATGCTTCACAATTGCAAAACTCGACAATCAGGTGTTCAGTTCCTTCCGATATCGTATCATTAGTGATGGAGCAGAAACGTTATAGATGAAAATCCGCAGCGCCTATTCAAAGAAACCTTGCCAGTAGAACTTTAGCGAAATCGCCGAAAAACGAAATCTAGATGTCCGTACCCGGACTTGAACCAAATCGCCGAGTGCTAGGCAATAGTTAGTAAGAGAAGTCAGTATTAGGGTGGAGTCGGCAGACTGCGCATCTGATGAAAGAATCGCCAAGTCTGCTAGGAATACTAATTCAGTTTGAGAGAATTCTGGGCGTTTGCCTCTAACGTAAATTACATTTTAGACGAATGTCTTACCCAGCGCAAAATTCGAACCAACTGGAAAAATTACAGATGACCCCTTTATATAAGAAGGGTAAAAGGAACAGATCTTCAAAATTAGAGACCATTATTCTTAACATCGGTATGCTGCAGAGTTTTTTGCACACTTTCCAAGTTCAAATATAATAAATAACTATGGCACAGTGAAGGATCTGGCTACGAATCAATATGGTTTTACAAGGCATCACTAGTTCTATACTTAGCTTGCCATTTTCTCGTACGGTATCACGCGAACCATCGTTAGAGGGCAACAGGCAATTCCATATTTCTGGATCTCAGGACAGCGTTTGGAACGATGCCCCACTGCTGACTCTTAACGAAGATGAGAGTGTACGGGATAGGTAGCCAGATATCTGAGTGGTGAGCTGCGTGTGGCTCATGTTCCCGGCATCATGTATTTTACACCCTGTTTTTAACGTACTTCCTCCTCACTACGTTAATTTAAATTGTTGGTGTCACTGAGTTGCTGATTTGCCTGACCATGAGAGGCGCTACCAGCGCGTATCAGTATATTCCTTCTCATACTATCTTTGCTCTGCTACGACTTCCCGGTCGTGGTCTGTCGTAAGCGAGTTCGGATCACTAGTTTCGGCTGCCAGTCAGTTGGAACGTGTATGGAGCGCAGTCTGGACCTGCCAGTTGGGGAGTTGCAATGCGGCACTAGTGCAGTCGGGTTGGAGAAGTGAGGTCTGCGTCGACATGGCTCGCCCGACCAT